>NC_072478.1:88897039-89497039 GCF_027574615.1 Eptesicus fuscus | reverse complement strand
TACCAGATCCTGGCCCATGCACACATATCTCTAACACATATGATGATGAGACGAATATGATGATGACAACAACTTTTCCTCATCAACTCTTACATTTATTTGAGTTTCACAGTTTACAAAGAGTTTTCACTTATATTTTTCATTTGGTCTTCACACACACACTATCACCACCACTGCCACCAAGAATAATACCAACAACATCAACAAAACAATAGGAGGTAATGTTGCTGCTATTCTCTCTGTTTTAAAAATTAAATACAGTAGGGCCTCGAATATCCTCATTTCATTCGATGTTTTAACACTAATAAGATGCCTTATCTTTTGTTTATATCAATTGACCTATGATAAAATTGATTTTGTTACACGTTGTTTTGCTTAAAGTCTCAGAACCTACAGATGACTTTGAATGAGGACTTACTATAGGTGATTCTAAAGTGGTTAGTGGAAAAAATAAGACCTAATTCCAGATGATCTCATTCCAAATCTAGTTTGTCTATGAATATCCTTGTTTTCTCTCTTCATAGTACTGTGCATTAAATCCTTTTGCCATATGTGTATGTTTCCTCCATAGTTGGCCTAACTTTGTAGGTGCACTTTTTTTCCCCTAAACATATTTTTTTATTTTGTATTTCAGATTGGTCTCTCAGTCTTCCTGGCAGTCCTGTTCATTTCATCATATTACTCCTCTATCAGCCAGGGCACTTTGAAACCACAGAGAACAGGCTATCTAAACATGCTAAGCAATAGAGATAATTACTACTTCTCATACAATGTCTAGAGCCACAGTAGTCTCATATCAATCCTGTCGAATCATCAACGCCATGACTAGGCTTCCTCCTTCTCCCTTTGCCTCTTCTGGCTGGTGGCTTTCCCCTTTAGGTCAGTCAGGCCAGATTGCCCAGGAGGCTGCTGCCGTTCCAGACTTCACATTCTCACTGTGGATCCCATATGCAGAAAAGGGGCAGGTTCTCTTCAGCCATCTTCTTTCTTTGAGAGGAGGATGGAAACATGTCTCTGAGCCCCCAATTCTCCTGGGTCCTAGTGACCAGGATTATCTATATAAGATGTGCTTTCAGCGAAGGAAGCTGGAAAATAAGGACCTGGCATTTTCAGCTGTGTGTATGTGTATACATGTATGTGTCTGTGCATGCATGTGTGTGAGGGGTTCTCTGTCAGCAAGAAAGGAATGAAATGGGAAGGGTTTTTAGATAGGCAACTAAGAAGAGGCTTTTCCTTCTGCATATCTTCCTACCATTAACATACACACAGTGATGATGATAGATAGGTAGGTAGGTAGGTAGATAGATAGATAGATAGATAGATAGATAGATAGATAGATAGATAGATAGATAGTTAGATAGACAGATGATTCACTTGGTTTACCTCCTTTTGTGTATAACTGGTTAGTTCCCTGTTAGTGAAGTTCCAATTAATGAGGCAGATTGTTGTTGCTTTCTTTTACCTGAAGTTTCTTCTCATAGAGCACAAAGTGATCTGGTAGTAATATCATAATTCCATTCAATGAAACAGAGTACAAAATGCAAGTCTTCAGTCTGTCTCACCCTAGCACTCATTTATAAATATAGTCTGTGAATTAACCATTCCGAGGCCAACCCTGACAAATACACCATGAACTACTGTGATTACCTACTGTCTGGATTACCCTCTTTGGTTATGATGTTATGAAGATAGAGGGAGCAAATGTGAGTAGACATTTAATTAAGGGAGGGCAAGAGCTGATACACACGGTTCTGAAACAACTGTGGGCAAAAACAAAGTTCATTGGCAGAAGGGGCAAGTGCTCAGTGTGCGTTCCTCAGATTGGCAGAGATCAACAGGAGGGCTTGTTTGGCTCAGATAAATAAAGCAAAACAAAGGGGTATGCCTGACTTCAGGCTTTGCTGGAGCAAAGGCTCAAACACTGTCACTGGGACCTGGGAGTCTGCTGTCCTCCTCCCATTAACAAATTTTGCAGATTTGTACAGTGGCAATATCATGGCAGTGCTTCTGGGTTCACATCTTTTTATGTCCATACAGGTGAAGAGGAAGAGCTTCTTTTTTTTTATGGCCTTAGATTCCCTGGGCTTAGCCAGTTTAAGCTGGCCTAGAGAAGGGAGTGCTTTCCAGATTAGACCCAAGTCACCCTCAAGTTAGTGATGATGATCCATACAGAGTAGAAGTGGGGTTGAGGATGGCTCGCCAGAAAAAAATACGGAATAGAAAGAATGAACAGTGAGCTTTAGAAGAACATATGTCCACTCTAACCCTTTTCTTTTTTCTTTAAATATATTTTTATTGATTTCAGAGAGGAAGGGAGAGGGCGAGAGAGCTAGAAACATCAATGACGAGAACGCCCCCTACTGGGGATCGAGCCTGCAACCCTGACCCTGACCAGGAATTGGCCAACCAGTCTGGCAACACTGTAACCTTTTAAAGGGGAAAGTGACCGCTAAAGTCTGAGAAACTCAGACTGAGAAACTCAAGATCATCTGAGTTGTGCTTCTTTGAAAGAGAATTTCACTGGAAAAAGAAAAATTCTCCTGTGCTGGTTTGGCTATGTCTCTGAAGCACTTGCTGTATTGAGATTCACACAAGCCAAATGGTTTGGTCCCCATGAGCATTAGAGTGTGGCAAATAAAAGGCAGCGGTACAGTTTCTTATTGAAGCCCACGTGACTCCTGAAAGTGAATTGAAGCTCTCCTAAACCCATCTCCCTTCAAGAATAAGTGGTAAATAAAACATAAACCACTTTGTACATACTTCAAATTTTGGTGTAGATGAAAGGCAATTTACTTTGGGCTGAAAACGAAATTCCTGGCAAAAAGCAATGCCTGTTAACAAATGGAACAGGCCCCTGGTGACAAGATGGAGGCGTGCAACTGGGTACATTTGTCATTTTAACTCCAGGGGCTGACTAGAGGCATTTTAATCATGCTAAAGTAGAATTCCAGGTAGAAACAGCATCATTCTTGATATGGGAAAGAATGCCAGCATTATTTCTTTCAACGGGTTACTTTCTGTATATGAATAATTCGATAAGAGTATGCAATCGTCTTTATTTTCTTGATTCCTAGATATCTAAATATATATATAAATGGCCATCTCTTTTCAAACGTATCTTTCCTTCCTTATGCCTGCAAATCATTCCTCTAAATGCATCATTCTAACCACACAGTCCCTCTGCTCAAACACCTTTGAAGGCTCTTATTGTCCACAGAACAGCTCTGCCTCAAAAGCTGGGCATTTAAGGCCTTCTGAAGGGGAGGTCTCAAGTCTTCTTGACTTAATTGTCATCATTTTTGTATTAATCAAGAAAGGCTAGTTTATGTTGCATACCTTTATTTTCTATTATCCTATATATTGAAAGCCTAATATGCTAAGTGTCCGACCATTTGTCCGACCGTTCGACCAGTCGCTATGATGCACACTGACCAGCAGAGTAGCAGATGCTCCGACCGGTAGGTTAGCTTGCTGCTGGGGTCTGGCCGATCAGGACTGGGCGAGATGGGCTGGACATGCTCTGGAGCCCTCCCACAGCCCCTCCCTGGCTGGCCAACCTCCAGTGGTCCCTACTCAGCCCCGATTGGCCCCAATAGGGACTGGGTGAGATAGGCCAAACATGCCCTGGATGAATCTGTGTACTGGGCCTGTTTCAGCCCAATCCCTGCAGGCCAGGCCAAGGGAAACCACCGGTGCACAAATCTGTGCACTGTGCCTCTAGTTGTGTAATAAATTACCACAAACTTTACAGCTGAAAGTAATGTATATTATCTCACAGTTTCTGTGGGTCAGGAATCTGGAAATAGCTGAGTTGAGGCTTCTGCTCATGGTCTCACAGGCTGCAGTTTATGTGTGGCTGGACTGATAACACTTTAGGGGACTTGGAGGCATCTTCCAAGCTTACGTGGTGCTTGGCAGAATTTAAATCTTTGCAGTTTTAGGTAGGTGAAGGAGTTTGTGTCTTTCCTATGGTCATCAGCTGGAGGTCACTCATGTCCCCTAAAGGTCCACCACAATTCCTTGCCACCTGGACTTCTCACACCATGGAAGCTTTCTTTTTCAAAGCCAGATGGAGACTTATTAAAAATGAAGTCTGACATTACATAAAGTAACCACAGGAGTGATTTTTCCAGTTTTGCCATCGTCTATTGATTAGAGACAGGTCACTACTCAAGGGGTGGAGATTACACAAAGGTGTGGATACCAGGGGGCAGGAATCAGGAGGCCTTCTTAGAGTTCTGCCCACCTCACTGTGAAAACAAAAAAAACCCTACATTTTAGTGCTTTTGGCTGAGGAAACTTAGCACTGCATCACTGGCAGGGGGTCAGGCTGAAGGAGGCTCCAACTCTGCGTTGCACTACTGCTAGCATAGGAAAAATGAAAAGTAGTAAATCTGGCTTTCACTCAGATCTCTGTGTTTGAAGCAAGTGTCATGGCCACCTCTAATTTTAAGGGGTCAAGGAGGGATACCTTTTCCCAGTGCCCAGACATAGAACTGGAAATATTTGGTGAGGAGCACAAATGAGGACTGACTTCTCCAACAAAATGTCTTCTTGTGTTCTGGATATTGTTGATGATTTCTCTCATCATGTAATTGGTTCATTGTATTTTCTCAACCTGAATGACCTTTTCTCCACATTCCTGTTTCCAAATTCCTTCTGTACTTCAAGGTCCAACTCAAAAGCCACTTTGTCAGTAATCTATTTTCTGATTTTTTTTCCATCAAAATTACTTTTCCCTTCTTGGATATATCAAAACACCCCTCTATGCTTTTATCATTTATCTTGTATGACATTTATAATTTCCTAATTTTGTCACAGTTAACTATTTTAGGTGCCTTAGCTCCCATATTGGATTGTGAACATCCTGGAGGACAAGAACCTTGTTGGAGTCACAATTATTTTATATAAAGTGTCCAATACAGGGCTGTACTCAATGTTATGCTAATGTTTGATTGAGTGAAATTGATCTTGCTCCCCTAGAATGTCTGTGTACAAAGTTTCTGGCCAACCTTTCAATTATTTAGGGAAAGGAGTTAGCGAATTTTCTTATTCCATCATAAGCTCAATTTTTTTCCAGTTAAACTCTTTTCAGATCCCTCTTAAAGTATCCCCTCCCCCATTCTCTGTTGTTTAATCATAATGAAGATCATAGATCACATAACACAGTTGGAAGAAACTTAAAGATTGTCTAGGACAGTAATTTCAAACTTTTTATTTATTTAAGAAGCTGACTTCTTTATTCAAAGCTATGCCCAGATTCCTGACCCACAGAAACTTAAGCAGAGCACAAAACTATAAAACAGGAACAACAACAACAACCTGATGTTCTGATTGAAGTGAGAATGGCATGTTCAGAGTTTTGGTCACTTAATCTCTCCTGAACAGTTCCTGGTCCCCAAAGCAAACCTTGGGATACCTCTGTGAAATGCTAGATGCTTAATGTTGACTCAACTTTTCAAATCACAGATAGAAAAACTAAAGCTAGAGAGACTAAGTGCCTTGTTCCAAGCCACACAGATAGAGAGTTGGAGAATCTAGTTCAATAAATATTTACTGAGCATCTACCATAAGTGAATTTGGCTAATAACAAAGATATAACAAACCTCTTGATAAAGGTAGCAATAGAAGCCACATTTTCTAATTCTCAGTCTCATTACAATGGTCAAAACTTCCATTTCATTTAAATCTGTTTCTGTGACTTAGCAAAATCAAGGTCAAAGAATAAGTGGTTAATTTTAAAGTCTGGGGTTCTAAAGTGAATCTGAGAGTTGAGTTCATGCTGAGTTCAAAGCCAGGTGAGATCCTAGCTCACAGTATGAGCCTCCTGTGAAGGTGTGTGGCACTGGCATTTATTCACCTTGAATCCTGGAACTCTCTCACTCTCATCTAATACAGGAGAAAATGTCAGTTTCTTAGACAAGCTCACTCTTGCTGGGAATTCATTTATATTTCATACAGCTTGGCATCCATGTGCATAAAACAGATCAGAAGAAATAAGTTGATCATATCTATCCAACCACTCCTGAACAGGATGGTCCTATGGCTACTTAGCTATAATTAGAAATTGACTTTCCTCACACATGTGGGTGACTTCAGTTCATTGGCATCCACTCAACACATTTATTGTTGCCCACATGATAATATCATCTCCCTCCATATTACCATGGAATTCATATGCTGTTAGAAGGTTTGAAAACTTGCACAGAAGAAGCAAATCCTCATATCTAATAAAGAGGGAATATGCAAATTGACTGTCATGCCATCACAGAGATGGCTGTGCCCACAGCGGAGGCAGGGTTTCTATAACACAAGATGGCTGCACCCACAGCAGAGGCCGAGTTCCCATAATGAGCCTTAACAAGCAATCAGCAGGGACCTGAGGCTGCGCCCCCCCCGCCCCCCCCCCCCGCGCCAGGCCGGAGGACCTCAGGCCATGCCCCCTGCCCCAATGCCAGGCCAGGGGACCTCAGGCCACGCCCCCACCCGGCAGGGCTTGACAGGGACCCTGAGGCTGTGCCCCCCACCTGATGGGGCTTGATAAGGGTGGGTCTGGATGGGTCTGGATCTCGCCCAATGGAGGTGGGGCCAGCTGGGTCTGGGTCTCGCGTGATTTTGAGGTGCCATGGGTGGGTGAGGACTTGACTCTGGGTCCCGTGGTGCACCCCAGACTTTGACAGGAGGAAGATTTTCATATACATTTTACTAATTTTCTTTCATCTCTGACACTTCTATTGTAGAGAAAGGGCAAATAGCAATATTAAAATATTTCCTCTAATTAATCCCCTTTTAATGTGCATGAATTTTGTGCACTGGGCCACTAGTAGAAAATATTTAAATATGTGATGAAGTCCTGAAGTATGTAGTATAAGCTCTAATTTCTACTGGACTTTGAAAATAGCACTAATAATTATATACTGGAATAATTGGTAGAAGTTTTCTGTGGGAGGAAATGCCAATGAGGGTTTAAAAGATGAGTCAAATTTGAATCAGATGAATGAGTGGAGATAGGTGTCATTGTAGGTCATGGGCAAAGACATGAAGATTGGAATCAGCATAGTGTCATAGTAACTAAAATGAATTGAGAACCTAAAATGTTTCTCACTTGACTGTGATAATCTTCAGAATGACATAATGAGGAGAAACTGATATTATCCTTGTTTTACAAATGAAGAACGAAAAGTGGCTAAGTAACTTAAAATCATTCGGTCAGTAAATTATGAAACTAGGATAACCCAGATCTGTATGATGTCAAAACATTATTTAGCACAGTTCCTTACTGTCTTTAGACACATGTAGGAAATGGTGAGGAGAAAAATGTGATGGTCCAGGGTGAAAGTATTTTGGGGAAATAGGAAGTTGCATAGGTAAGGTGGAGTCAGCACAGGTAATTGTCCCCATGAGACATTTGGGAACATCTGGAGACATATTTGGTTGTGATAACTGGGAGAAGTAGGTTGCTTCTGGCTTCTAGTGGGTAAAGGCCAGGGATGCTGCTAATCACCCTATAATGTATAGGACATAACCCCACAACAAAGAATTATCAATTGTGCTAAGAAAAGCCTGCATAGACAGAATGAGAAATATGGACTTGTTTCACAGTGGGTTCTTGACTACAGTACTGAAACAGTCAACATGGCCTTCTACGTTTGACATCTCACATCAGTGATCACCCTTCACCTAGTTGTTCAAAACGGACTCATTATTCCCCACAAAATGATATTTTTGAGTGTTTAAATCTCTCTCTCATCTTTCCATTCATCTCCAGATCCACCTCCAGCACTCCATGGACCATCATCTTCTCCTCCCTAGAGTATGGCTATCACTTCTGATTGGTCCAGCCTTACTCCGGATTCATTCTCACAAAAAGTAAATCTGATCAAGGCATCTTAATGCATAAAGCTCACCAAAGATTTTCCACTGCTCAAACTAGGGGGCCTGGCATGATCTTTTCACCTTGAATCTTTCTGACCTGCCCTCTTCTCTCTTTCAGTTCCTTGAAAGATCCCCCTCTTCTTTTCGTCTGGGCCTTGTATCCATTATCTCTTTGCCTGCAAGCTTAGCCCTCAACGCTCCCCTCATTCTTTATTCTTTCCATCTGGGTAACGCTTCCTCATCCTTCATATTTCAGCTTAAACATCACTTCTTAAGAGGGGATTAAATCATGACATACCACCCTATATTTCCTTTTTCATAATGTTTCTCATATCTATCTTCCCCACTGGCCTATAAACTTCATGTAGGTGGTGGGGACTGTTTCTGTCTGGATCATGTCATATCATCAGCACTTAGTAGAAACTCAATGCATATTTGTTGAATTAACAAATAAATGAGCACAGTCCTTGGCACTGAGTGGAACAGGAAAGATAAGCGTCCCCAGTCATTGCATGCTCCTGCATTTCAAAACCACAGATGTTTTTTGCTCTAAATACTAGGCAAATGAGGAATTCATGTGCACACAGAATCTGATAACTGATGGCAGAAATCTTCACAGAGACAATAAAAGCTATAATATCCCAAACAATTAAAGCCATTTGTTTCCCCTCAGCATGGTCACCAACGCTTGTTAAATGAAGGGCTCTTTACTGACTAGGAATATTCCAGGCATGTAGATTGAAGACAAAGTCATGCAATTATTCATACCTTAAGCTAAAATTACAGCTTTCCTCTCAACCTGGGAAGACACAGCAAGACATAGAATATTCTCCCTCAGAGCAACAAGCCACTAAAATATTTTTTTTAAATGAAAGAACAAGTGTTTCTCATATTTTCTTTATGAAAATGTCAATTCCATCTCCTCTTTGTTTTAAGCTGCTACTAATTCCTAGCCTTCTTTCTGAAGGAAGATCCTATTTCAAGACTAAAGCTGCTACCTCTTAAGAAAACAAAAGTAAGTTTCTTTCTGGGCCAACAGTTCCTTTGAGTCCCAATTTCTATGTCCAACAGTTGTTTATGTGTACATAACAGGAATGATATTTCAGTTCTGGATGGTGGACAAATGGTGGTAATGCAGGTCCGACCCTCTCTGGTTTGGTCCTGGGCAATCTGCAGTGACGCACATCTGCTGACTGCTAGTATGGCAAGGCATGGTCAGCGTCTTCCATCTCTGGACTGTTTCTCTTCTGTCTTCATGGCTGGAGCACTCCTGTCAATTCCTCTCTGTTGCAGGAATCCACATGGTCTCGGAGTTGTTTTCTGAAAATATACAAACATATTCTCAACCAAAAGTTAAAATAGGAATATTTTCTATAAATTTGACTTGCGATCCTTTTTCATTTTTTTGCCCAAATGATTTTCCTTTGGCTTGTTTTTACACCATGTATGTTTTACCTGGGTGTCTTGCTGTTAGCATTACAAATGAAAGTTAATTTTCTAAAGTAAAAATTTTCTAGATGTAATTTATTTACAGGGTATTTTTCCTTACATGATATTCTTCTACTATTCCCCCCTTTATTGATTTAAATATTAGGAGGCTTTTGAAAATTTTATAATGTAGTCTTGATAGCTTTTAAATGTTACTTTTTTGCACTAATATGTGACTGCTTTAGGTTCATTATATGTTACGTAATTTTACCATGAGATGAACTACCAATTTTAGTTAACACTTTAGGAATAGCTTTTTTGTCCAGTACAATTGATTTTTCTAGAGTATTCGCTTATTTTGATTGGCCAATTTAAATTAGTCTGAAAACTTGACTACTATTTTACTGTCAAATTTAATACTCTAACAACCATCTTGTTTTACCCTATAAATATTAGTGGAGAGGATTATTTGCCTTCTTGAGTAGGCACTGAGCATTCCTGGTGCTAGGCTGGATTTAGATATCATAGACCCCAGTTCCCCAGATCATGGGTGCAAGACATCTCCATCAAGTCTTGTTGCAGTGAGAGGGCATCTGCTGTCGGCCAAGTCTCTGTTACTTGGGTCCTAATTTGAGCTGGGCATTCATTTGCCTCTCAGCATAATCATTATTGCTTGTCTCATTTTCGGTTCCTATAAGTGTATTCCTAGTATCACATGAGCTCACTCATCTAGGGAAAATGATGAACAACATAGACTGAAGAATAAGAACAGCATTGATCAGACTGTCAGACCTCAGAGGGAAGGTAGAGGAGGGTGGGGACAAGGGAGATAGATCAACCAAAGGACTTGTGTGCTTGCATATGAGCCTAACCAGTGATCACGGACAACAGGGGGATGAGGGCATGCGTGTGTGGGGGTGTTTGGGATGGGAATGGGGGGTATTGATGACAAATATGTGATACCTTAATCAATAAAGTAATTTAAAAAATTTAAAAAAATATTTTTCACCAAAAATAAATAAATAAATAAAGTCAAAAAAAAGAAAACAAAAGTAGCAACACCCTTACCTGAAATTTACTGATATCCAATACACCAGATCCCCTAAGTGATATGGAGAAAATGTATTTATTTTTGTATTTGTTTATTTACTTATTGGGAGGCAAGAGGTAGCCCACCACAGTTCTATTTTCTTCTTTGCATAATTTTTTATAATGATATTTAATTTCACTCTTCAAGTGAAAATTTAAGTCTCATTACTAAGAACTTGATTAATTGGATTTTAGCCCTTAATGACAAATTACATCTGGAAAACACCTTTGTTTGAAGACAACTTATATTCTGTTTTATAAAAGACTAGAGGCCCAATGCACGAAATTCGTGCAACAGGCTCGGTCCTTGCAGCTCTGGCTGCCACGTGGCCTTGGCTGCCTATCGGCCCTGCCGCCCCATGGCCCTGCCCACTGGTCATTCCCAAAGGTTGTTCCCAAAGGTCCTACTGCCATTCAGTCTAATTAGCATAGTAGCTCTTTATTATATAGGATAATAAATAGTTCAATTCTCTATTCTCCTTTGTTTTTGAAGGGTGGGTTTACCTTTATGATTACAAATTTGCTATCATAGTTATTGTTCTTACAGAATCAGGCATGTAGCCAGTTCTAAAGACCATTTTTACAGGCAATTTTCATTTGCCTTTCCTTCCTTCTTCCTTCCCTTCCATTTCCTTCACTTCCCTTCCCCTCATCCCTCCCTCCTTTCTTCCTTCCTTTCATCCATCCTTCTTCCCTTTCTCTCTCTCTTCCTTCCTCCCTTCCTACAAATACATGTTGAATTCCCACTCTGGACTATACATTGTTCTATCTAGACAGGGATTGAGGAGAGCATTACATACAAATTAGTAGCTCTCATAGAGTTGAAATTCTAAAAAGAGGGAGAAAATAAAGACAATAAAATATAAAAACAGCATAGTTGCTCTAAATAATACAAAATAAATAAATGATGAGGTTAAACTGGTTGTGTAAAGATTTGAGAAAGGGATGTTCTAGGCAAAGATCCGCGAAGTCAAAGACCTTGGGCACTGAGTGGGACAGGAAGTCAAAACTGGAAGCCAGCTTGGCATATTTGCAGAAAGGACAGAGGCCAGTGTGGCTGGAGCACAGTGAACATTGGGTGTGTGAGGGAGATGATTGAGACGGACATGGAGGCAAAGACAATGCCTGATAATCTGGCTTTGAGAGACATTATCAAGATTTTTATAAAAAATCTGACATTGGGAGAGCTTAAAGAAGAAACATGATACAAATATTTTTACATTTACATTGTAAAAGTTCATTTTATATTTAAAAAATTTATTCTGGTTTATCTGTGGAGTATAAACCTTAGGAGTGGTGGTACTGGAGATGGGAGTCTTTTATGGGCTAATGCAATGTTCCCAGGGAGAAGTGATGGTGACCTGGACCAGGTGGTAACAGGGGAGACAGAAACATGTGGATGAACTTGGCATGCTGAAGGGCTGCTGTGCTACACATTTGGGGGAAAGGGGAACAGTATCCACTTTGTGAATGAAACTTCCTGGAATCTAACTCATTGTATATGGAGGCCCATCTCCCTTTAGAGTCAAACAATAGTATTTCACGGTTTGAAAGATACCTAAGTAATATCTAGCCAAGTCCCAAGGAATCCAATTTTATCCTTAACAAATTTCAATTTTTAAAATTATTTTTATTATTGTAACACATTGAGAAACTTTAGGATTCTAAAATCATCATATAAAATGTTCATTTCTCTTCCTAGCTTTGCAGCATCTGCAAATCCAAATCAAATGCAATCAAGGTCCTTATCCAACTCCAACATAAAAATATTTGCTAGGACTTGATTGAGGACAAGGCTGTGTGGCAAGAAACTAGAGACTGCTCTCCTATTTGACATTAGTGCACTAATCCATACTCCAAATAGGGTGATTTACTTGGTTTAAATCCCACCTAAATATACCATTGTTAGTCCTTCCTACTTATGGAAATTTTGAACTATAATTGCAGTTCAATTACAGGAGAGATATGTTTGTTCATACCAGCCTTTTATGCTTCTCATTTTATAACAAATTGACATCCCTTTCAATCTTATGCAACAGTATTGAAACTCATTGTTTTGCCCATAATTTCTAGACTAGGGCCAGATTGAGCCAAAATGGAGTAAGGTTTGTAAAATGAAGAAGTTAAAGGAAATTTATTTTAATAATTTAGATTTTGGAATGTAATTTCTGCTTTGTATGTGCAATGTTTTCTAACTTATTTTCCATTTTATAAACATCTTTCACACCAGTACCTTTTATTGTAATCTACTTCAAAATATTTTATACATATCTGATACGTTTAAGTAGACTCCTACTTTTATAGCCAATGCGATACTTAAAATATGTACACATAAAAGTTAAACAATGCGTGTGTGTGATATGAGCATGATTTCATTCTCCAGAACTAAATTGGATGAAATTTTAATCTTACTTTAATTGCAGAGGTAATATAATCCAACATATTCTCAATATTTGTAAAGATTAATTTTAATAGTCCTGAATCTTAATCAACTATGATAAAGGGCAAGATAGCTTTCCAAATGGCCAATGGCAGATGTGTGTGTGTGTGTGTGTGTGTGTGTGTGTGTGTGTCTCCACACATGTATAGCATGTGGTTAAAACAGGCTTTACTGATGACTTCATTTTCTTGAAATGTTACCATCTGATGAATAAAGTTTAGATTTTGCACTCAAAAGCTGGCTTAGAGCTATCAATATATAAGACTTAAAACTGTGGCTTGTTCGAAAATGGAACTAATCAAAGACAAAGGCATCTGTTAAGTATGAATTAAAATATACTCATAACATATGACAATGCTTCAAACATTAGAAGGGAGTGATCATTCGCCTCTGAATATTATCCATTATTTCAGAAAGGGAGGGAGAGGGAGGGAGAGAGAGACAGAAACATCAATAATGAGAGAGAATCCTTGATCAGCTGCCTCCTGCACATCCCACACTGGGGATCGAGCCCACATCCCAGACATGTGCCCTGACTGGAAATCGAACCATGACATCCTGGTTCATAGGTCAACAGCTCAACCACTGAGCCACACCGTCTGAGCTGAATCTTCTCCATGTTAAACAGCTCAAATATAACAGAGAAGTCAATAGCCCCAGAGAACCAACAAGTTTTACAACCCCAAATTTCATCCCTACGTTATGGACACAATCTACTTCCAGCATCTCGTTAATAACGCTAGGCCCTGAAAGCTCAGGCTCTCTGCTGATGGGAGCATTCTATGAGATTGTGAATGCAGGGAACCTAGATGGGTGAGTGGCATATAATGAGTGTTCAATACACACCGGCTGTTCCTGTTCCTATAATACTATCTACTCCATCTCTCATGATATGGTCTTGAGAGTGCCCTGAGCACCCTGGCTCGCTTCTGCCCTCTGAAAGAGCTGTTTGACTGTTGAATTGAGTGCTTGCAGTGGACACCTCCCTTCCTCTCAGACTTACTTCTGATTCCAACCATGGCTACCACACACAATTCTGCCCAGACTTTGACTTACTTCCTGTTGATAGCACCTGACCTCAAGCTTGCACTGTGTCTCTTGCTCCCTGTCCTGGGGATTCTCTGACACTGTCTATTCCCCAGGAACCTGCTTGGCACTCGCACATGGGCAATCCATGAGTGCAGTGCTGATAAGTATATGGGGTCACCTGTGACTGCTGGGGGGAATAGGAGTAATAGATGGATATAAATATTTTCCCTTTTATCTCTAGGGTAGATGATTCTGAGTGCTGCTCATAAGATTTAATCCAATAACCAGTTGCTGGCACTGGTGGCCCACTTGATAACACTTCTCTTATTGTTTTTTTCCTCTTTTCCTATTCACTCCCCTGTCCCTCAATAAGCAGCTTATTTGTAAGTCTTTGTCTCATGTGCTCCTATTAGTAGATACCCAGGATAATGTAACTAGTGCAGCACACTTTTAAGCAGTTGATGAGTCCTATTCTAGGAGATGGGAGATGAGAGGAGCACCCAATGAGATGGCCTCCAGAAACAGTCCAGGTTTTGCCACCTCCCTCATTCCTAGCTTACTTATTTATTCCTTGTACATTGTTTGGAACAGATAAGGGAGGTGTCAAAAAATGTTTGTAAAGTAAATGTAGGAGATAAAGAAATTAGATACTATCCCTGCTCAGAAATGTTTCCCAAATAAATGGGGAGGTAAGCACAACTGAGAGATGAATTGGTTGGTGAGGACTATGCAACTTGTCAAAATTAAGAAGAGTAAGAATGTCAAAGCCATAAAATAGAATAAAAAACGATGGAGCTGGACGGGCTCCCAGATAGCATAAAGCAGTGGTTTTTAAACAGTTTCTACAGAACTGTAGAGGTTGGTAGAGGTGCCCTAGGAAGCCTTCAGATACTCAGGGAGAGATCTTTAGGTGTTGTACCAAGTTTAATCAGGCCAGCAATGCATTGTTTCTTTTGAATATAAGACTTTCTAGAAATATTTTTTTAAACAAAGCTTTCTCAGCTAAAAGTAGTTATTTAAAACCTACTTACTGACAATTCAAATTCCTTTGTTAAGAGAGGAGACAGTTGAGGCTTGGGTAGAAAATTACTGCACCCAAAGACTTGCAGAGAGTTCAGCCTTTCCTCTGTATTGAATGGGAATGGAGACATGCATGTAAAATATAACTTAACAATAAAGAAAAAAACATGATTAAAAAATGTGAATCATGTAACAGACAATGCTTTACAGTTGTGTGAAGTAGTTAAATAATAAGCTCAACACAAAGCTTCCTTTTGTGATTATTTTATTTTAAATAATCAGTTATATTTTGGACCAAGTTTTAACCAAGATCTTTAACAGAGAATAGTTTATGGAGAAGTGTTAGGCCAACGAAGGGAAGAATTTATACCATCAGAAAAGAGTTGAAATGAAAGATCTTTTGATCTTTTTCTTGCTTCTTGATGAAGGGTAGGTTATAATCAGAGTAAGAACTTCTTACCCTTCTTTTGCTAACTTTTCATTTAGAGGGATATTTTCTGGTGTCCTCTAGACCTATTCAAGAAATTATAGAAAATTTCTCTCTGCAAATCCTTACCTACATTGTCTTGAAATGTTTATATCTTCTTGTCTTCTGGACTAAAATCCTTGCATATTTTGGGAAATCTAATAAAGATTGAAATGTTTATCTCCTATGCCTCTCAGCATCTCTCAAGTATCACTTAGGTAAAGACTTGTGAGGGGGAAAGTCAACAGATTGCTTTTGGAAAGGGTTTTATAATTTTACAGCATCACTTGCCAAGGAAAGTGGCTGAGTAAATACCATGGCTCAGTAAAATATAAACAGAGAACTGATTTATCTCTTTTCAGGTCTTGGTCCATATGGCTCTAAGAGTTCCCAGGGGTCTCTCTCCACATTGGAGAGGGAAATAGTCAAAACCTGCCAGTAAATTCTTCCAATGCAATAAGCCAAAATGTCCAAGAGTATGAGTAATTTGTTCATGTCTAGCATGCAGGGGATGCTACTATGGTCCCAGTTTCCTAGCATCCCTAAGCAGCATTATATTCTTTTGGGAATTGTATTAGGCAGGAATATAATTAGCTGCAAGAAAACAGCTACTTCAGTGGCTTTAAGAAATAGGAGTTTCATTATCTCATGCTACAAGAAAGTCTGGAGTAGGCAATCCAGGGCTGCTATAGTAGTTATATGATCTTTTGTCCTCCCATATACTGCTTCATGGTTATAAAGTGACTGCTGCACATCCAGGCCTCATTTCTACCTTCTAGGTAGGAGGAATGAATAAAAGGTCTATTTCTTACAAGTCTTATCTTTCTTAAAAAATATATTTTTATTGATTTCAGAGAGGAAGGGAGAGGGAGAGAGAGATAGAAACATCAATGATAAGAATCATTGATCGGTTGCCTCCTACACTCCCTTCACTGAGGATTGAGCCCACAAGCTGGGCATGTGCCCTGACAGGGAATTGAATCATGACCTCCTGGTTCATAGGTTGACACTCAACCACTGAGCCATGCTGGCTGAGCACAAGTCTTTATCTTATGTAGAAAGTAAAGCCCTTCCTGGGAACATTTTCTAAGTCTCATTGTCTATCCCTATGTTATAGGGCCATTTGTATGTGCTAATAAGGGCAGGAAATAAATGATTTTAGCTTTCCATCTTTTGTAGTACATATAGAAAGGCAGGAGAGAAGTGGGTTGTAAATAAATTTTGGCATAGCCAATTCACAATGCACCCCATAGGAATCTCAATTTAAAAACCAAAATAGCACATTTTTTAAATGTACAGAACCACTGAGGCATGTGAATTTAAGGATGATATTTTTTCAATGCCTAAGATTGATTCTGCCAACTCGCCACTTAAATGCAGCTCATCTCAAAGTCTGCAAAGTAATGGAATGAGTGATTTCTGTGGGGTTATTTTACACTAGGTAGATACTGGTTAATATAGAATAATAGGGTTTACCTCTCCAGAGTGAACAAGTGTCCTTTTTGGTACCGGAATCCATACCCCCTTCCTCTGGCAGTAAAAAATCCAATTTTCATTTGAGGAGCCAAACCACACACACAGTTTATATTGTTGGAGTGGGGCTGACCCTATCTCTGCATGGACTAATGAGTTACACATAAGCCAATCCAGGCTTTCACCTGGATTAGTTGGGTTGATTGATTTTTTAAAGGAATGAGCATGTAAGCCAGTCTGGTCCAGTGGGAGGTGAGCCTAAGCCTTTGTTGATACTGTTGAGGAAGAGAGGCTTCCTTATTCATGAGCTGGGATCTGTGAAAATATGGAAATATAAACTTGGGACTATTAGGGGCTACTACATGGCAATGGCCCTCTTGAAAGTGACCCCAACATGGAAGATGGCAGAACAAACAGATGTGAAAAGAAACACTACCCCTTGGATCCAGCCATGATTTTTGCCAATATATCCCTAAACTTCCCACTTACATTAGTCAATAAATCCCCATCCATTTTCTTTTTGCTTAAGGCAGCTTCAGTTGAGTTTCTGTCTCCTTCTACTGACAATGTCCTAAATAATACACTATCTAAGGGAAATTTAGGTCATATATTATGTAGAAATTTAGATACACTGTGTTCTTACTCAGAGAAAGAAATTTCTATTGCTAAAAATCTGCACACAAGCTCATATCACTGTAGGAAGTATATTTCAATTTTTAAAATCCCAATAGCAATGCGACCAAATACTTGTCCATGAATAGATATGAAGAAAATAAAATATTGTGATTTTCCAGCTGGTAGGATAGATGTTCAGGGACCAGAATTCTAGCTCTGACCCTACAAAGAACTTGCTCTGAGACCCTGTTCAAGTAGCTTCAGCTTTCTGAACCTCAGCACTTTCATTCCTAAAATTGGGTGAATAACACCTGCTGTGTCAAACTGCCAGTGAGGCTCAAATAAGAAAAAATAGCCCTATGTGAAAATACAGCACGATACAAACAAAACACGTGATCTAAAATGGGTTGTCAAACTATAGCCCACAAGCCAAATTCTGTCTACCACCTGTTTTTGTAAACAAAATACTATTGGAATACATCCATGTTAAATCATTTAAGTATGTTGTATGGCTGTTTTTGTAGCTAAAATGAGGAATTTCAACAGAAACCGTATGGTCTACAAAACCTAAAGATGTACTATCTGGACCTTTCCAGTAAAAGTTGGCTGACCCTTCGTCTAGAATTAGGACAATCCTTTTAATAGCATGAAGGAAAATCATTTCTAATCAGCATGTCCTGAGAGATTAATGGGTATTCACTTTGTGACTTTCTTCTTCTTTCCCACTCTTCTCAACTCTGGTTTTAATGTCCTCAACACTGAAAAACTGAGCTGTATGGAAAAATAGAAATGGGAGTAATTTTAAAAATGTTCTTTTAAAATATGCATTGCACACAGCTGTTGAACTAAAATTTTATTATTATTCTATTGGTACAAAGGCATTTTGGACAGCTATATTGGTGCTTTAAAATTCATGCAAAAAATGTTTTAATCCAAAGAATAACTTCTGCTTCAGCAGCTTGTGTGTGTCACATTAACTGTTTGCATGTGGTTGAGCAAGTTGAATCATTTGCTCAAAGAGTCTGTCAAGATTTCATAAAGGGAAGGACAGAGTAATAATAGTATTTGGTCTTTAGGATGGGTCATTTAGCACAAATCTGCAACATGTGTTCATTCACTGATACAAAAAAGTATTTACTGAGCACCTACTATAGATCTGGCGCTATGCCAGGCAGTGGAGTTAAGACTTTGGATAAGACAGAATGATTGCTCATGATCCCTGGCCTCATGGCACTTAAATTGTTTTTGGAAATTCAGCTTTCATTTCATTTCTTTTTGATTCTGACATGCCATTGCTTAGCTTTTGCTCAAATACCCTAGAAATGGGAACACCTTTCTTGGCTGAATAAATGTGGTCATTAGAGAATTTATTATTATTATTATTATTATTATTATTACTATTATTATTAATCTGAAATAAAATTCCTTGTAACATACCTCTTTTTCATCTGTTGTTATACTCATGGCATCACAGATTACATGTTCTCTTTTTCACAGGATAGCTTTCAGATAGTGAAAGCGTTCTTATGGTCCATTGCTCATCTCCAAGGTAAAAAAAAAATCCATAATTCTCTAACTGTAGAATTTTAGTTCATACTCTACTCAATGCTGACCCATGTTATTTCCATTTTAAGTTATACCAAGTGTGTGAAAAAGTTGAGATTTATAACAAAAGGCCTGTGAGGCTGAGGTTAATTTATTTTGCCCCTAAATACAATAGGAACAATATACAACACCAACTTATCATGGTATTTCTAATTCTAAGAGACTTATCTGATTATTTACATTAACTGTGAAAATTGGTGCCAGTTACTAGCCTGAAATTTTGAATTGGAGGCTATAAGAAGTCTTGGTTTCCAGAAGTTTTTAATTAATAAAATTTCAGATAACATATCTTTTTGTTACTCTGACCTTTCAACATGGTTAATCTCTTAGTTTCAATGGTGAATAGAAGATGCCAGAGTGGCCATCTCATTATCCTGATCATGATGCTCATGCCCAAGAGATCAATGAGCTTGTCCACAGCTGCCTTACCAAACAAGAGGCAGTTGGGATAGTGTTCCAGTTTCCTAAAACCCCCCACAAAATGTAATAGCTTGAAACAACATTGATCTTCTCACAAATCAGCTATGTGGGCAGGGCTCGGTGAAGATTGCACATCTTCCCACTTGGAAACACCTGGGCAGTTCAAAATCTTGGAGGGAGAAGGAACTGAAGGTATGCTTCCTCTCCTGTCTGGTACCTGGGCTGGGGCAAGGCAAGCATCTGAGGATTCTAGGGGCTCCTCTATCACATGTCGTCTCCCCATGTGATCTCTCCAGCATGGCAGCTTCAGGGCAGCCAGACTCCTTAGTACTATCAAGGCACATGTACCAAGAGGGTAACAAGCTGGAAGCTTTAATAACTCATAGCCCAGCTTCATCACTTCCCCTGAAGTCACAAGCCCACCCAGATTCAAGGGGAAGGAATAGACTCCACCTCTTGAAGGAGGGACTTCAAGGCCACAGTGTAAGGAGGTATGGCCATCCTTAATAGTCAACCCAGTACCCCATGAAGTTTTCCTTTCTGACTTGTGAGAACCAGCCCTATTCCCAGCCAAGTAACTGTTCCTCTAATCCCTTTAGAGGCTTTTCTAATCCCTTTAGAGGCTTTTTCTCTGGCCTTGGGTACTTTGTACACACACACACACACACACACACACACACACACACACACACACACACATTAACTTTCTGCCAAATATCTGAGGGGGCCTCTCTCTCCTATACAGGGACCTCTCTATGCAGCTCTCTCCTCTCTGGTACTCAGTCCTATGAATTCAAGTTGCTTTGTTTTTTCTGAATTCTCAGTTCTGTCTCCTCAACTCAAGGAGTCTTCCAGGCTCCACCTCAGGTCCCCTTCCCTGTGCCAGGGCCTGAAATGTCTCTCAATACAGTAACCTGGGACAATCATAGTGCTCACTTTGTTTATATGTATTATCTCATTGATGTCCAGGGCCTTCAAATATTTTGTTTATTTTGTTTCATATTGTTTCATATATTTTGTTTATTGTTTCATATATTTTGTTTATTATGTTCCATTGTTTCATATATTTTGTTTATTTCTATTTGGTAGTTTCATGAAGGAGGACAAAATTTGGTCCCTATTACTCCATCTTAGATACAGAAGTCTTATTTCTTCATTAGGACATGCTTAGAAAGAGAGGAAAAGAGAGAGAGAGAGAGAGAGAGAGAGAGAGAAACATGAGAAACATTGATTGGTTTTCTTCCATACATGCCCCAACTGGGGATGAAACCCACAACCCAGGTATGTGCCCTGACTGGCAAGCTTTTGGTGAACAGGATGAAGCCCAACCAACTGAGCCACTCTGACCAGGCTGGATTTTATTCTTTTAAAGTCATATTCATGGAATGGTTCCTGAGTGGTCCTTCCCTGATGCAGATGAATAGATGAAACGACCTGCTCACATCTGTCTCCCTCTACCCCTGTGTCCTGTTTTCTGATGCCTAGAAGCTGTTTATTCCAAGAGAAAATTTTTAGTAATTTGGGTTTCCTCTTGGGATCCATCATTTGTCTTGCCTGAATCTTATCAGGCCGTATCCACACTGAGCTCTTGAGAGAGGATTTTTCAATGATGTCACTCTCCTTTCAGGCTGCAGGTCTTCACAAGCTGGCATTGTCATCATTACCTTTATCTGATCCAGTGTCATAGAAACACACATCTCAGACAAATCACCAATAGAGTGTTTAAAAAGGCTAACATCTGATAAATAATTCCCCACTTCCCTCACCCACATACATTTTTATGGAGACAAAATTATTTCTGCAGTTTCCTGACAAATGAAGGCACTGTCAAGATTATTGTGGCTAAGAAGGTGGTGAATATAGAACTGGAGATTTACCTCCCCTTATGCTTCATTTTTCATTCCATTTCCTAATCTAACATGCTCAGGACATATCTATAGTACAGGTCTCCACTTGGAAAATTACAGCTTGATGAAAATATGGAATGGGCTTCTATGGTGGAGGCAGAATTTGATTCTCAGAGCCAAAGTAGTTCATGGTGTTTTTTAACAGTGGTGGCTACCTGTTGTTCTCTCTCTCTCTCTCTCTCTCTCTCTCTCTCTCTCTCTCTCTCTCTCTCTCTCTCATCCTCTAGGATCCTCAGTTCAAGTCTCAGCTCCATGGGATCCTGTTACAGCATATTGACTCCCTGACTCTGCAATAGAACTGCTTATTGTTCAGTAACTTTGAATTGTGAATCATGAGATTAAAGCTCAAGGATCTTACCCAACCTTCTTTTTAGAAATGAGGAAGTGGAGGTTTACAAGGAGGAAGGGAGATGCCCAGGTCACACAACAAGGTTACAACTAAGTCAGAGAGGATATAGCACATCCCACTCTTAGAAAGTTATATACAATAGTCACCAAGTCAAGTTCTCTAGAAAATATTGAAGAGAATGAGCATTGTCTGCACTTCATAGGATTATCGCATGTGAATGTCTTTCTTTGGGTGACCTCATTACAGGGGACGTTTATTAGACCCAAGTCTTCCTGCTCAGACTTCTTTGCCTAGACTCCCAGATCCTATAATTAATAATGATATATAATAGCAGGAGGACAATTATAATTTATATTAGTATAAGATATATATAATGCCTTTATAAGCAATAGTCCTTTTGTTTATTTTTTCATTTAGTTCTGTAATGGAGACTAGTCGTCTTGCAACATTCATCACTCAATCACCCATTCCTCTTTCTGATAGCATGGTGTGTGTGTGTGTGTGGTAGGTGTGAGAAGTTTCTTCTCCTCAATCGGGTGATGTCTCTGTGAGATTTCAAACCAAGTTACTCTGCTTTTCTATTTACAGCAACCACAGCGTTACCAGGATAGTTCTTCCTTCCTTTTGTTGGCCTCATACAGCCAAAGGGAAGTCATGTGACTCAAGCTTTTCCAATTAGACTCTCCAAGGACTATAAATCTGGAACATGGTGGCTTAAGAATGAGGACAAATTTAGAGGTTATTCATTAGTATCATAATAGATATAAAATATATAAAATTGATGTTTTGACAGATTGCACCAGCATGATCAGATGTTACACATGTTATCATTAAAAGCTAACTAAAATCTTACTTGTCTTTGAGAATATGGGTCCAGAAATGAACCTAGGTAGTGAATAATGGTCAACAACTATCATATGTGTGGCACATTTCCAATTTCCCTAGTTTTCCCCAGTAAGTGGTCTCAAATGTCAGCAACTTGCTTGAATTGGAGCTCCATGAAATCTGAGGCAAATACTTCAAGAGTAAGAGTCCTCCAGGCCTGATTGATGAGGGTACTTATCAAATTAGACAGCATCTAACTCAACAGTACATCCATTCAATAGACTGCATCTGAAACATATTCAGTTTATTTACACCTTTGGGTGATTTTTCTTATGGGGTTCATGGTCCTGGGTTTGCGTTCATATGACCCCTCCTCCCCCTGCTATGTCAGCAGAAAGGTCAAGTAATGTCTGCTTACATGAAAAATTCTTGTTCCTATCAGTTTCCAATTCCATCAGTTATCTGATAACTTTCTAATAAAGTCCCTTTCATTGCTTAAGCTGGATAGAATAGCTTTCTGCTACTTACAAAGAATTGTAAGTGATACACATCCTCATATGATCTGTAGACATTGGTCAAGGCTGAGATTTATGCATACATTTAATATGAGATAAAATTGAAGCCTAGAGAGATTTAATCACCCAGCATTCTAAGATTACACAAGGAGCTAACAAAACTAGAATTATAATTTGTCTCTTGACTGTTAATTCTGTACATTAACAATGTAGATATAAGCATTGTTTGTTTTTTAAAGTAAGCCCCTGATAGAACACTGATGGTGTTAGTTTGGCCTATCTCAGAAGCTGACTCTGAGATAAGGACAACTAGTTTATTCCAAACATAATCCTAGGAAAGACCAGTAGGGGAGTGAGTAGCTGAGACAGAAAGGGGCAGACAAAGAGTGTGCTCTCAATATTTAGAACTTAATTGCCTGGAGGATTCTGAAAGCCAGTGTTGTGAACTGACTTGTGACCGCCCCCCTCCACAATATACTATATGTGGAAATGCTCACCTCCATGTGACTGTGTTCAGAGATAGGACCTATAACAGGGTAATTAAGATTAAATAAGGTTATGAGGGTGGAAATCTAATCCAGTATGACTGCTGTCCTTATAAGGAAAGGAAGATATCCCAGAAAAGTGTGTGCAAAGCAAAGGCCATGTGAGAACATTGTAAGGCGTCAACTGAAGGGAGAGATGCCTCAGGAGAAACCCACCCTTCTGACACCTTGATCTTGGACTTCTATTCTCTAAGACTGTGAGAAAATAAATTTCTGTTGTTTAAGCCAACCCAGTCTGTGGCATTTGTTATAGCAGCCGAAGCAGACTAATACAGACAGTGTGGAACATGTGCCTCAGAGTTATGCCACCTGAGAACTGAGGAATTATAGGGTATGTGAACCACAGTGGTTCTTAAAGTGTAGCCCCAGAACCTACAGCATCAGCATTGCTTGAGAGCTTGTTAGAAATGCAAATTCTTGGGCCTGGTTCATACCCACTGAAATAGAAACTCTGGGGGTGGGCCTGGCAGTGATTTAACAAAGGCCTCTCAGGGTGATTCTGATGCCTACTAAAATTTGAGAACCACTGGTATCTACCAAGTCTCATTAATGATTGGTTGAGGATTGCTCCTGGAGGCATTAGTCCCCCTGTACTTCAGGACTGCCCAGCAGATGAGGAGGGTGGGTTCTAGAGGCTAGCCAAAGCTGCTTCCAGAGAGATGCAGACTCATGGTAGGAAGGTAGGCTCGTATTCATTGAAATAATAAGGCCTGAGGGGTAGCAGTTGCTAAACTAATCATGATGATGGTACTGCATAAGCATTCTATTGTGTGGGACTTGAAGTCAGCAGCACTCTTGGAACTCCCTCATGGTCTTCCCTTTTGGTTGAAATTTCCAAGTGACTAAGGTTTGTCTCCCCACATAGGTGCTGGTTTCTTTGAGAGAAGCAGAGCAAGAGGGAGAAAAATCTGCGACTATTATGTTTCAGGAACTGTCATGAGAAACTTAAACGTGCTTAGTAATATTTGCAATAATCCTAAAGAATAAATAACATGATCCTAATTTTATAGTTGAAGAGATCAAGATATGAAGAAATTTTCCTGAGATCATATAAAAAATAAGTGGCATTTGAATCTACATATTCCTGACTCCAAAAATCCATGCCCTACCCACTATCTGAATCCTTAGGAGTTCATTGTGACCTCTCAGTATAATGTATTTTAACATCATGTGGTGCACATGTCTGAAAGAATCAAAATTTTAGTGTTCAATTGGAAACTTCCACTTAATCAACATGAGTATTGGGGGAGGAAGTCAAGGCTTAGACAGTACCTTAGCCATGACCATTGAGATTTGCTCAAAAGGTAAAATACCAGGTCTTATTACAAATAGCTGTCTCTAGAAGACTCCTAGCCTTCCCTAATAAACTCTTTTCAATGCAACTGCTTCTTAAGGAACCTGGGCATCAGGCCAATACTCTTAGTTGTGGTCTTGTATGTCTCATCTGTTGAGTTTAATTATGTGCACAATGTTCCTTTAATAAGAATGCTGGGACACTTCTGTTATCATTGCTCTAGCAATGTGGGGAGTTCATATAAAGGTTTTTGTGCAGAAAGACTACTTAGAAAAAATACTCATTGATACAAATAGGTACAAATACTCATTGACACAAATTGATAAAAATACTCATTGATACTCTGAAGAAGTAGGGATAAGAAGATTGAGTGAAGAGAGCTCTCCCAGTGTTGCCCAGTCTAAGTTCCCATGTAAGAATGATTCTTTCTAGAACAGATGGTAGGCAAAAGCCTACTAGGAGATCCAATCACATGAGCTATGAGGCAGCCCATTCCAATAGGGAACAATTGGAAAAGAAAAAGAAAACCAGAGTTTTCCCAAGAATTCTGACCTAAATGTGGCCTTCCTAAGTGGGACCAAAGCATGCCTTTTCCTTACATTGAATATATTGCTACCCAGCTACGTTTTTCATATTTCTTCGGGTTAATGGTATAGAAATCCCAAAACAAACCAAGTTTATCTCTGTGTCTTAATGCTGACTTTGCCTCTATTATGGAGATAAAGAGATCAGACAGTCAGGACTCACATGTTCTCCCCATTTATTGTACCATCCACACTCCACACTGTTGCCTGGGAGATTAACCATTATTAAATAAAGCAATTCCTGCCACACATCTTGTGACAAGCAACTCAACAGCAAATAAAACCTGCAAATGTGGGCCGCTGTTCTTCTGACTAGACTTCGGATTCTTTTTTAAAACCTAGGTTTGTTTTTCTGTCCATGGTACCTTGATGTGCATGAGTACCACCTGGGAGCAAGAGTCACTTGACTTCTCACCGAATCCCCTTTTAGCCTCTCTTGAAGAGGCTTGCTTTCATTTTTGTCCCTGGGGTGACACCAGAGGCCCACACAGTCAATGTTTTTAAGTCACACCCTTCAAATTAATGAATATCCAACTTTTTTTTCATGGAAATAAATGGAAAAAGTGTTGGTATAACTATGAATATACATTTTACATATCAACATACACAATTGTACCCTTTGGAGGTATGATTTTTAAATCAATAATTATGTTAGCTAGCACTTCTGCATCTTCCTTTGGTAGATTTGGATAAAGTTTTAGGGATCTAATTATTTGTCCTTTTCCTGTAATGTTTCAGTATTATCTCCATGGTGTCTGCTGATTACTGAGGCTTCTATCTATCTAACTCTAAGGAATACAAAGCTTTGTAGCCCACTTCATTAATTTCTCAATTATATTAAACATTTCCCCATGTTAGTTATCCTACCACATCATGATGTTAATGGCTGTGCAATATTCTAATACATGGATGTACCATAATATATATAACACATTCTTAATTTTGAAGATTTAGTTTATTTCCTATTTAATTAATATTCTTGTACAATCTTCCTCATAAACATTTCTCCAGGTTTTATTAGAATAAATTCCTAGTGGCAAAATGGCTGGGTCAAAGATTGTGCTTATTTAAGACTTCTAATATATGCCACTGATTGTAAGGGGCACTAAATTATATTCTCAGTAGAAAAGTATAGGAGTTTTTGAGTCTATACATCCTATGTATTAGCATTCTTTCTCCTCTTAAGCAAAATTATACCTTTGTCCTGACTGAGCCTTTGGCACAAAATGGGGATTCTAGAGAAGGCAAACTACTAATACAAGAAAAATAAATAAATATACACACACATCATATGGTTGTATTTTTCTTAGTTAACCTTGCAAATTAAACTCTTCACCATCGATGAAAATATATTTTCTTTTGTCTGACGCAATTTAGACTATGAACATTATCTAATTCTTCAGAATAATGCTGTCATTAGCCTCTTCTTGTATATAAGTTATAGCTTAAATGACACCTATATGCATGTTCAGTGAGATTTAGTGATCAGTCGTCAAGTCTATGTTATGTATAAGGCTGTGCCTGGCACCAGGCAGGGCTGGAGAAGAAAAGGAATATGACGTGGCCCTTGCCCATCATAGACTCACTCACAACTTAGGGAAAGATTGTGGTTGGAACCAAGACCCACTGGGTAGGCAAAGGCTATATGAGAGGTATAAAATTTAATAAGAGAACAGGAAAGTAGCAGTATTAATAAAATAAAAATAACAAGGGTTAATTTTTTATTTTTGCTACTCTTAAAACTAACCCTTTTAAATTCTTCTTAGGTACCATGTAGTGCATTGAGTGCTTTACGTATCTTTTTGTATTCAGTCATCACCACATCAATATGAAATAGGTACTAATGTTATACATTTTTGTATATGAGAAACCGAGAAATGAAGAGGGTAAACCAATTGTGAGGTCCTGTTGCTAGAAAATGTTGGAAGCATTGGGAAGGCCTTTAGGAGAAGGCAGAGTGTGAGGTCTGGAAGAAGGGTTAAGGCCTCAGAGACTGGAGGAAAGGCATTCCGGGCCGGAGCACAGTCTGAGCAAAAGCACTGTAGTAGGACAGGGCAGGTCATGCGTGAGGAAGCAGCACTAAGGGGCCAAAGCCAGGATATGGTGGAAGATAAAGGGGACTGGCATTTGGTGTGGAAACCCTAGAATGCCAGGTTTAAGCCTGTGGGTTTTATTGTGCTGGCAGTCAAAGGAATGCATTTTAAAGCCTTGGCAGAGGTTGAGTGATCTGATGAGAGCATTAGTAGGGAAGTCTGGTGATATTTCATTGGATGAGCCTTTACACTAGTCTAGAAGGAATTTTGTACAGAATGATAAATGAGCTCAAGATATATTTATGTATGTAAGTCTCATATTTGAGATGCTGTGGCTGGAGATGGGGACATAGAAACAATAACTCAAATTTTATTGGCATTTGCTCTTGAAATTGAATCATCCCTAGGAACCCTAAAGTACTCTTCTTTTATCTCTCAGAGCAATTTCATTGCACCAGTTTTTAGCCCAAATGAACACACACGTGCCCAATTCAGAAAAACAAAAAGCTTTTCACCACAGTCCTTTGTTATCTGTATCTATTTTTATCTGACTTCTAAATAGACTTGGAGCTTTTTAAAAAAATCCTCATCCATGGATATATTTATTGATTTTAGAGAGAGAGGAATGGGGGGTGGGGCGGGAGAGAGACGTTGATGTGAGAGAGAAACATTGATCAGTTGCCTCCTGTATGTGCTTACACCAGGGATTAAACCCCCAACCTAGGTATGTTCCCTGACCAAGAATAGAACCCACAACCTTTCGTTGTATGAGATAATGCTCCAATCAACTGAGCCACCTGGCCAGGGCTAACCTTGGTACTTTTTGAGGGTCTGGTTGACCTTTGATTCACTGTTTTCTAATTGCACAGCACTGAGCCCTGTGTTTTGTATGTAATCAGTGTTAAACATTGAATGAATAAACCACAGATGGAACACAGACCGGTGTCATATACTGTGTTGTCAATGCCTGAATGCATATCTAGAGCTATGCCTGGGTGTCTACCAAACTCCAGCCAATGTCCATTACCCGGGATAACGTTTAGCACATTTAGACATGATGAACTTATTTACATTTATATTGGTGTCTAAAATCATCTGCTGGGACTGAGCTCATCTTAATTTATTACGACTTTCACTGCCTGCCAGGAAGCGATGATGTGCCTGAATTTCACTTACATTTCTTAGCAGGAACCCAGCCTCAATCAATATTTGAGGGGAATGACAGTTCTAGGGAAGGCTTGGGATATAATTCTAGCTAATACATTATGATCATTCATAGTGGAACTATCATCAGGCCTCTGATGAAAGAATTTGCTAACAGCTGTTCTCTGTAGTTATTCTTGTTTTTTATCCCCATGGATAATCAGCGGGCAGATTCAGAATAGATCTTGGTCTCCAGAAGTCACTTAGGAAAACAGCACTGGATTGGGAGCCTGGCAATCTGCTTTCTCTCTAGGGCTCAGCTGCCAGGGAGCTGTTTGAGATTGATAATGGGGTCTTTCAGAAGATGGAGATGATAAATCCAGTGTGAGGACTTTGAAATCACCTGCAGGCTACCTTGCTATGGGTAAAATCGATAAAGCCATCTCAGTCAACCGAGAAGCAGCTTGAGAGAACCTGTACTGTGACAACCTGATAAATGTTCATTCAAACCAAAATGGGGGTGAGATGGAACTTTGAAAACACTACAGTGAAATTTCCCTATTTGCTTTATAAGCCACCAGTCTTTATAACATTTTTATGAGGTCTTCTCTTTATCTAAGCCACACTTTGCTTTAAATCTGTTCCTTATAACATTGCTCTCCTTCCCTTTTGCTCCTTACAAACCTTCATGCTTTGTGGGAAAATACGCTAGGGGTAAGGAAGCAGGTTTACATTTGGCAAAATGGAAGAAGAGGAGATTATCTTGAGTGCAGTTTTAGCACCCCATTCTTTGCTCAATTGTGCTCAGACTTTGAACATGGATGGGCACACACTCATCAAGGCAGGCAGGGAGGCAGAGGCTGGGCCTGATCTGTGTTTAAAAATAGCTGATAATCATTCTTTCTATTTTTTTTTTTTTGTTGTTGTTGTTCAACAAACACTGATTGAGGGTGTTATTATTTTTTAAAGTGTGCTTTGGGTAGAGACAGACAGGTTCCTATATCCGCTCTGCTGTAAGACTGTTTGGGTGACCTTGGTCCACTTTCTTAACTTCTCCCAACCTTTGCGCCCTCATGTGTAAGTGGAAATAATAATAGTATCCGCTTCGTAGGGTTACTAAGAAATGAAGTGAATAAGGTGTTTCAAGTGCTCTATGCAGGCCTATTTGAATAAATAGAAGCAATTATCATTACAGGATGTGCTCTATTTAATGTTCTGGAGGACACAAAGTCGGATGAGATTAGGCCATGATCTACAGGGAGACATATACCATTCAGGTTGAGCATTATGGAAATTCAGAAAAAGCATATACTTTAGCCGGGAAGTTGGAAATCTGTATATCATGAAACAGATGATATTGAATCTGAATCTTGACGGATGGGAAGATTTTGGACCGGGGAGATAGGGCGGTGGTATATGAAATATGGTGTACATGTGATGTAGATACCACACCCTTCAGCTACCTTCTACCCATCTTACCCTGTTTCTCTCCTAATGAATCACCTGGTTCCTCTTTGTGACTCTGTTTCTACCTGAAGACAGTCAATGGCATTCAGTTTTAATATTATTTCACCCAGATAAATATACTGCAAGGCTCTTCACATGGCATCCTTGGCTCTTCATAAATGCCCTGACGCATGCACCCAGCCTTCTTTGGTGCTCCTTCTTCTTCCCTCCTCACATCTGTTTCTAGACTTTATCTTTCTTGTAGGACTTCATTTCAGTGAATGAAAGGATGGGGGTAAAGGAATGACCGAGCTCCTTCTTTGAACCAGGCCCTCTCCTGAGCATTTTATATGCCCTATTATGCAATCCTCACACAGAGCCTTTCAGGTAGATAGTATTTTCTCATTGATAGAGCAGGAAATTGAAGCTCAGAGAGGTTAAATTCCTTGACTTCTGGCATGAACAAAAGGCACGAAAACAAAAAGAACTCTGGATGTCCGTGACTTAAAATAATGAAGGTGTGTTTCTTGCACACGCTCCTGTCCATCCTGGGATGTCTGGAGGCTCCAGTTTACATGTCCTCAGCCTGGCACCCTGAACAACAGAGTGGACACTCTGAATCGTGGTCAGTCAATAAGACAGAGGGAAAGAGAAAGCGTGGCCAACTGTGTGTTGGTTCTTTTGTGTTTCACCCAAAAATGGCATGTAGTCCTCCTCACCTTTCAATGGACACAAGGTCACAGGCCACATTTCCTTCAAAGGGGGCAGGAAAATCTCATTTCATAATATGCTCCAAGAAGAACTTAAAATATTTAGTGTGCAGACAGGTGACTGCCATATTTCCCAAAGTCACCCGGTGGTGCTGGGCCTATCGAGTTCCTAGCTGTGTGCTCTTAGACACAGCACTTGGCGCCTCTTAGCAGGAGATAATTCCCACTGAGCTAGTAATTGACAAGGCTTTCAATCATTGTCACGCTCAAGGGTATTTACCTTTAAGGACCAAATATTTGATTTCTAATGGTAAAATTTCAGACACTGCATGAGGTAGAGATGAAAGATTTAAGCTAAGGGTGTTCAGGGGCCCCGCACATTGTACAATGTAGGACTCTATTTAGGGGAGATAATGGATGCTAGGCTTTAAAGTGACAAAGAATTATTCTGTGGCCGTTGAGCTCTCATTTTAAGTCTGTATCCATTCCTGACGAAGATGAGTCAGACTCTGGGGATTGCAAAACAGAGGGGCAGACTGGGAAGTGACAAGAGCATTCGACATCAATGCGAGAACTAGGTTCTGCCCACAGCTTTCCCAACAATAGGCTGGATGAACGTGGACATGTCCATTCCACTTTCTGGGCCTCAGTTTTCCCTTCTGCCAGCTGTTTGAAAATGGAGTACTTCTAAAACTTTACTGTGCATGTGAGTGCCTTGGGGATTTTTTTTAAAAAAAATGCAGATGCTGAATTAATAGATATGGAGTAGGGACTGATCGTCTTTATTGCAACAAGATTTTGGGTGATGCTGACACTGGACCCCTGGGCTATACTTGGAGTGCCAACACTTAGCGGATTTCTAAGGCCAACTCTTAGCAATCAACACACATTTATTTGGAACCTCTGTTGATATCTAGATAAAGAACACAGTTTCTACTCCCACTAGAAATACGTCCCAATAGGGAAGCCAGACAAATACATCACTTCAAAATACTAGTAGTATGATAAATAACAAAACTGAAGTTTCGTACCAGATAAAACGATGCCACAGAACAGAGAAGGCTTGATTTATCTGGGGATAGTGGGTGAGGGTGGAGATGTCAGAAAGTCACAGATCATGTGGAAAAGTGCTGAAAACTGTCAAATGTTACATATAGAAAGGGAGACTCTTTATCTCACAGGACACTCAACAATTCCTTTGTCCCTGGGAGGCACAGCTGTGGGTAATGGAGAGGAATTATTTTGATCAGTAATCTTGACTATTTCATCTCATTCTGTGATTGCTTTCTGTGTGCCTCCCCGTCCTGTGGCTGCCTGTTAGCCTGACACTGATGAAAGATTAACTACCATGGCTGAGGCCCCGGTCTGTTTGGAAGCTCCAGTAGGCAGGAAGCTGGCAGAGCAGCAGCAAAAGCAGCCCTTCCCTCCCCCCGCCCCCTTCTCCCCTCTGAACAGGCCAGAAGCAGTGAGTCAGAAAAGGAAAAGCAGGTGGGTGGCGAAAGGATGCAATCTACATCTGCACCAGGCAGGGATTATGTTTTCTAAAAGAACACCTGAGCACACAGGCAGAAGCCCAGTGGAGGCAGGGGTGTCCCCATCCCTTCAATAATGAGGTCCTAGGCAGAAAGCTGCTTGGTTAAGAATTATGGAGAAGGGGAGAGAGAAGGTGAATGAGGGAAAGACCAGAGATACTGTCTTCCTCTGGCTCATCATAGGTTTGCTTTGAAACAGGTCATTGTAATACTGAAAGGTGGTCACACTAAAAGGAGTCCTCAGGTAGCCCTTTGGAGAACTGGCATCTGGCACCAGCTCACTGTATGACCCTGGGCAAGTCAATCTCTGTCTGAGACTCAGTTTTCCTGACCATATGGTGGGACGGTTGGGCACAATTTCACAAAGATCACCCCTTGCATCCTTACCACCTCCACCTGCCACTTCTCATATACCAGTACAACCAGATTTGTGGCCAAATTTAGTGATCTCAGAATCCAATTGTCTGTTTCCCAAGGATCCAGATAATTTCCCGTCTTTATTCAGGCATTGAGCCTTCATTTCCTTTCAGAGAGGGAAATGGACATGTAAGGCACCATTTTTCCCTGCCTGGGTGATTGTAACAGTCTCCTGGCCACCTTGGAACCACTGCTATTCTTCAGCACTTCCTTATCCAGGCACAGCCAGAGATCTTTTGTAAAATAAATGAGACAGTGTCACCCCTACTTACAATGACCTTATGTGTAAAATGAAATGTAAATTTCCACGTGGCCTACAAGATCTGTTGCCCTCTGTAATCCCAGTTTGTATCCCCGTCTCATTTTCACTGTGTTCCAGCCATACAAACCTTCCTTCTGGTCCTTGAAAACTCCAAGCTTGTTCCTGCCCCAGGGCCTTTGATCTTCTCCTTGGCATGGCCTGAAATGTCCTCTCTCCTGACCTTCGCATTTAAGGCTCATTCTCATTCAGTTCTCAGGTCATCAGTGAGACTGCCCTTGACCACACTGACCAAAGAACTCCCCCGCTAGCCCTTCACTTTAGTTTGATTCCTTGACAGCATGACTCATTATCATACATTATATTTTCCCTTTGCTCCCTGCATATTGTCAGCCTCCTGTTCTCCACTCAACTAAAATGCAAGAGCTATGACACCAGGGACTTGGTCTTGTTTATCTCCCCAGCAATAGTGCATGTCTCAGATAGGTGCTCAGGGAATATGTGTTGGGTCAATGGAAAAAATGGAAGAAAGTGAGGGACAGGAGAAGAAAATGTTGAAGGAGAGGGTGGGGGAATTTCACATTATGGTCAAGGCATAGTCCTGGATGTTCTCATTTTCACTTTTGTGGTGTAACTTAACCTTCACAACCACACCGCAAGGAAATGGAAACGTACTCTGCGATTTGGACTTAGCCCTTTATGCTTCAAAACTGGACAATTAAGCAGGTTGTTGGACAGGGCTGAGCATGAGCAGGTGTAGTGTGATGCAGTTTTTAAAATGGTAGGGACAGCCCCACAGTGCCTCCCTTACTCGCAGGATGAGGCCTTAGCCACCCTCCATCCAAGCCTGAGGCTGCAGCTTAAGACTTTGATCCCTGTTTTTCAAGCAAATCCATCTGAGAGGAGTATAGCTCTTCTCTCTTTTATATCTTTCTGCGAATTACATTTGCACTGGTGGAATTAAATGCGTGTTTAGAGATGAGAACAGAGGTGAGAACACCCTGATAGACAATCCAAATGGAAGTTCGCAGCCCTAGGTACACATTACAGCCACTGGGACAATTTTAAAAGTATTCATGTCCAAGTCCATGCCTAGTTTCTGAATTGATTGGTCTGGATGGGCCCAGGTTAAGATATGTTTTGAAAACTCCGTGGATTATTATATGGTGAAGCCAAGTTGAAATGACTAACATAAGGAGTGGATTCAGGAAGACACAAGGAATCCCCTTGTCATTGGTATTTTCTTAGACTTGCCAGGCAGTTGACAATCACCGAAAGCCAGCTACCTATAAGATGTGGGGACAGGAGGTGTGGGGGACAATGGCAGAAAAGTTTCTCAACCTGAAGACTTTATGAAACAAACACAACATGGACTGTAGTCATTAACATGAGTTTAGAGCAGGGTTTGTTAGCCTTGGCACTTAATATTTTTTGTGCAAGACAATTCTTTGTCATTGTAGGATATTTATCAGGATCCCTGACCTCTACCCATCAGATGCCAGTAGCTCTCATTCCTATAGTTGTGACACCAACAATGCTTCCAGACATTACCATCTGTCCCCTGGGGAGTAAAATCGCCCTGGTTAGAAATATTTGTGGTTGCAGGGTTCAATGATCCTGTGGAGAGGTGTCAATTTAACTATATCTTTATGGATGTCAATAAACAGATAAGGAAATTGAGGATAAGTATGCATTAAATTCTTTAAATATGTGCATGAAGACATTTTAGAAATATTATTTTTTTTCTATTTTTTCTTTTATTCCAAGTGTAGAGTTAATCAGCATCTTGCAGATCATTTTAAACCAGGGATGGGGATCTAGCTTGTGTAGCTCAGTGGTTAGAGCACCGGCATGTACACCAAAGGGTCCTGGGTTCAATTCTCAGTCAAGGGCACATACCAGGGTTGCAGGTTTGCCCCTACCACCACCACCACCCCCAACCCTGCCGCGTTGGGGAGTTCAGGTGGCAACCAGTCGATGTATCTCTCTCACATTGATCTCTCTCTCTCTCTCTCTCTCTCTCTCTCTCTTTTTCCCTTTCCCTCTGGCTGGCCCTCCCTTCCACCGTCTCTGAAAATCAATGTAAAAAATATCCTCATGCGAAGATTAACAATAATAACAAAAACCAGGGGTGGAGATAGCAGCAGAGTCAGAGGTAGACAAAGTATTTAATCCCAATAAAAAACAACAACACACAAACAAACAAACAAACAAACAAACAAAACTCAAAGAATTGAAGGTTTTGAAAGCCCAAAGAGATGTTTAAAGCTTAATGAGCCTGGCTGGCATGGCTCCGTGGTTGAGTGCTGACCTATGAACCAGGAGGTCACAGTGTAATTCCCAGTCAAGGCACATGCCCAGGTTGTGGGCTCGATCCCCAGTGAGGGGTGTGCAGGAGACAACCAATCCATGATTCTCTCTCATCATTGATGTTTCTATTTCCCCTTCTCTTTTCCTCTCTTAAATCAATAAAAATATATTAAAAAATTGTTTAAAGACCTGGGAGGAGAATGGGACTGGAGACTTGTGTTTCAAGAGCAGAGATTGGGTGGCCTCCTTGGAATTCTGCCAGGAGAGTTGGACTTTTTGGGGCATCTCTCAATGCAGTGCCCTTGAGGTGGCACCACTTCCAATTGGAGATTTTGAATGGATGCTTGTGGGGGCTGGCTACTCATCACCTTGACTTTGGCATTTGGGCTCTCTGGTTTCCAGGATTGGAAAGATTGACATCTCAGTCTCAGTTCAAGTTGCCCTCACTTCAAGATACTGCTGAATCACCAGCAAACATGTAGTACAAAGAGAACACACCAGATAGAGACACGACAGAGTAGAAGCAGCTTCCGGGGTCAATGCAGTTTGCAAGGAGGGAGGGACCCTCCAGGTTGCAGGAGTAAAGGAACCACTGACTCCTTGCCTTTTGCCACAGGTACACTTTAAATGGCCACCAACCATATTAGGAGGCAATTCCTTTCTAAAGTTGTTATTCTTGTCAACCGGTAGAGTGGGACCCAGGAGGACCCCAAAGTGGCTGTGCCAAAGCAGGTGGGGAATAAGCCACTGTTTGCATCAGTTGGTACCAAGAGGAGTGATGATGGCAATGCTAAAGCACTGGAGACCACAGAGGCCTTGCCCCCATTTCTCTGGAGTACAGGAAGCCCAAGAAATTTTATAATTCAAAGCAGTAAGTAGAGCAGCAAGGAGAATGATAAATATTGAAGCCAGTAGGGGTTCAGAGCTGGATTTGATTTGATCTAAGAAAATACAGACCCATGTTATCTCTCGTACTTGTGGAATATAGATTAACTCATTCTTGTTATAATAATGATTTTACTTTTAGAATTTTGTACTAATGAATTAAACACAATCATATTTAAAGGTTAGCTGCAGGGATGTTCATTACACCATTTTTATAAGAGTGAAAATCTAAAAAAAAAGATGTAGATGTTTATCAATAGAGTGCATTTTAGTGCATTTTAGTTCATTTATACAAAGTGCTTCATAAACCATAAACATAGTATTGTGGAAATATCTTTAATTACAATGAAATCCTATATGATAGAAGGATAATATGCAAATTGACCCTAACAGCAGAACAACTAGAACAACCGCTGGACCAGTCATTGTGAGGCGCACTGACCACCTCTTGGTCCCTTTGCCTGGCCAGCAGGCTCTGATCACCTGATGGCCACCCACAGTGGGGGCGGGTCCGGCGAGCAGGCAGGAACAGCCGACCTCTTGGTCCGTTCCCTCGGCCATCAGGCACCAATCACCCAATGGCGAAAAGGGAACTGAGGGTGGGTGGCAGGTCCGGTTGCAGACATCTGGGGAAGATGGCCCTGATCACAGGCCAGGCCTAGGGACCGTACCCATGCATGAATTTCATGCGCCAGGCCTCTAGTTAATATATAATGGAAAACAGGTTAAAACAGTACACCCTTTTGAAAAATAAAATGGAACCAGCTAGGTATATATGCCACAAAAAAGTATCTGGAACATATACTAGTATATCAAGGAATAACAGCAGGAATTTCTAGTTGGTGGAAAAATATGTTATTTAATTTTCATCTTTTTTGCTTTTATGCTTTTATTCTGATTTCTCTACAATGAATATATGTTGCTTGTAAAACAAGACAAATACATTTAAAAAATAAAAATATTAGAGACTAGGTATTCAAAGAAAAAGAACAAATTTCACCCAGCAGTATTGACAGCATTGATGAAACATGGATTTGAAGGAGATTTCATTCATCCTTGGTGAATGCCCTTCTCTTAACCTTGTACCCTTCATGAAACAGCCATCCTGTTGGATTGACAATGGGTTATTTCACCTCCTCTAGATCCATGTCTTCTTTCAAGTGCTGAACCTTCCCACTAAGGCCACTCTGAGCTGACTGAGGGGAAACATTTTCCTTAGAAAGGTTGATTCTGTTTCACAAGGAGGAAAAAGAGCAGGAGGCATGCTCCCCAGAATTCCAATCCACACTGTTCACTTCCTCTTTGAAGTGCCCAGAACATTTATTTTTATACTGTACAATTAGCTGGATTGCAGGGCATGGCACATTGTTCTCTGATGGTATGCAAGTCATTTCCTCAAACCTCAATCCAGGATCCCTCTTCCACATTCGTCCTTGTGTTGCGTTCTTTTCCTTATTACCATCACTATCTGGCTTAGGGAGAATCCTCCAGGGAGATGGAGTTTGAGCTTTGATGAGATTTGGCTTTGAGGATTTGATGATCAAACTACATTTAACACACCCAAGGGCAAATGGAAAACATTACTCTTAATAGTTACAATAATAGTAACAGTTATAATGCGTATGTGAACACGGTATAATTGTTTTATTCTTCCAAATAATTTTCAGTAATATTACTTCATCAATCTTCATAGAAAACCAATGAAGTGAGTAAGGTTAATGAGTGGGAATTCTCTCCATTTTTACAGATGAGAGAAATAGAGTGCAGAGAAATTAAGTGACTGTCCAAATGATTTACAAGATATTAGTTGTGGAACTGAGGCTAGCATGTACATTTCTTTTACTTCATACCCGAATCTGTTTTGATATCAGCACAGAACCACACTCATGGCTGAACTATAATATGGGCTTTGTTCATTTTAAGTTTTTGAAGTTGTATAAACAATATTCCTCTCCTCTAACACTGAAAAACTGTAGGTCCTTTTAAAGAAGGCCAGAGAATGTAATGGTGAACAGATATTGGAATGTATCCTATTCCATAATTCTGGACCAATAAAGAATACACACGAGGGTCACTAGTTCAGTGTAGTAAAAGGAACAGTATTTTAAATAACCATAGAAGCAATCCTATAATTCATCAAAGGCAGGGCGGTCTAGAAATATGGACTGGGAGAATGCTGATTAGGGAATACTTCTCCCTTCCCAACCCATCCCTCCACCAATCCTTGGCCAGAACTGAATCCAGAGAACAGGGCATGAGGCCAGCTGCAAGGGCAGAATGCACCATATGAGAATGGCTGGCTTGTACACCTGGGGGAGACCCACTAACCAGATGTGATTAGGTATGCAGCTAAAGACAAGAACAAACTAGTTTTATGACTTCAAAGTGCAGGAACCATTACTATTTATAAAACCTTGTCCAGAGATACTAAAATCTGGGGAAATCAGTCCTATCTTTTTCCTTGGGCAGAGCAAGAGATGATAAATGGTCATTCCGATCTTCTTTGTTCCAGGAAAACACAAAAGTAATACAGAAGTCAATAGATGTTATCTGTTAACTAGAGGCCCAGTGCACGAAATTCGTGCACGGGGAGGGGGGTTGTTCCTCAGACCAACCTGCACCCTTTTTAATCTGGGACCCCTCAAGGGATGTCCAACTGCCCGTTTAGGCCCAATCCTATCTGGCTCCCAACTGCTCACCTGCCTGCCATCCTGATTGCCCCTAACTGCCCTCCCCTGCCAGCTTGGTCACCCCTAACTGCCCTCCCCTGAAGGCCTGGTCACCCCTAACTGCCCTCCCCTGCAGGCCTGGTCCCCCCAACTGCCCTCCCCTGCAGGCCTGGTCCCCCCCAACTGCTCTCCCCTGCAGGCCTAGGTCCCCCCCAACTGCCCTTCTCTGAAGACCTGGTCACCCCTAACTGCCCTCCTCTGCAGGCTTGATCGCCCTCATCTGCCCTCCCTTGCAGGCCTGGTTCCCCCCAACTGCCCTCCCCTGCTGGCCTGATCACCCACAACTGCCCTCCCTTGCAGGCCTGGTCCCTCCCAACTTCCCTCCCCTGCTGGCCATCTTGTGGTGGCTATCTTGTGTCCACATGGGGCAGCCATCTTTGACCACATAGGGACAGCCATCTTGTGTGTTGGAGTGATGGTCAATTTGCATATTACCCTTTTATTAGATAGGATTATTAGATAGGATAGAGGCCTGGTGCACAGGTGGGGGATGGCTGGTTTGCCCTAAAGGGTGTTCCGGATCAGGGTGGGGGTTCCCTTAGGGTGTGGGGCAGCATGGGTGAGGGGCCTGTGGTGGTTTGCAGGCCGGCCATAGCCCTGCATGACCCAAGTGGAGGCCCTGGTATCTGGGATTTATTTATCTTCTATAATTGAAACTTTGTAGCCTTGAGCAGAGGCCAGGGCCAGCCAGGGTGAGCGGAAAGTTTGGCTTCCTCCATTGCCAGGGGCAACCCAACCCTCCTGCTCTCTCCAGCTCTGTGACCACCACCATATTTGTTGGGTTAATTTGCATACTCGCTTTTGATTGGCTGGTGGGCATGGCTTGTGGGTGTAGCAGAGGTACGGTCAATTTGCATGTTTCTCTTTTATTAGATAGGATTACTCAGTAAGTGTTAGACCCAAATTCTTAAAATGTTTTCCTCTGCTCCAACCAACAACAGTCTCCAGGCTGTTTTCCAATCATGCCTGACATACTCCTGTCTCAGGGCCTTTGCACTAGCTGTTGTCTTTGTATAGATCAATCTTCTCCCATAGAATCACATAATTCAAACCCTCACCTACTTTGCATCCTTATGCCAGTATCATCTCCTTAGTGAGATCTTCCCTATGTACTGTCCATTTTATTTAAAATGGACTCTACCTAACTAACACTCCCTTGTTATAGCTTATCTCATAGCATTTAACACCATCTAACATATTCTATTTTGATCTGTTTTGATCATTGCCTGCTCCCCTAATTAACATATATACTCCATGAGAACTTTTGTCTGTTTTGGTCATTGCTGTATTCACATGGCCTCTGTATGGGGCAGAGATTTCATTCAATACATATTGTTGAATGAGTGAATGAACAAATAAGCTGTTGACATGTTATATGGGCAGACAGAGACCAAGGGAAATGCAGTGGCTTTTCTAAGGTGACTGGAAAATCTTCCTGGCAAATAGGATTCATCACCCACTGGAACCCAAGGCTCCTGATTACTGGTTTGGCTGACCTCCCACCACCACCTTATGATGCATTTCCAAATAAGGAGTCCTGTTGTTTTTAAGTGGCTATGCATTTAAAGATGACACAGGGGCATTTTACTTTAGCGAATCAGCTCAGAGACAAAGGAAGAAGAGGCAATTCAGTTCTCCAGTTAGCTAGCGTAGGCAACCCCTGCTGGTTGGACTTTCAGAATTTGGGTTTTCCTTCCCACTCCTACAAAAGAACTATTTTTGAACACACAATGTAACTTTGCATGACAATGAAAGCACAGCAAAGTTCTCATCTAGTAGAGAACCTCAGTAGCTCTTTCAAAGTACAAACTCACAAACTAGGGAGGGATTCCTTACCCTTATGAGTTTTGTTTGACTTCATGGTACTTCTTTCTTTCTCCGGCCCTCTGTAACATTAAGGAATCATGTGATTACAGGAGCATAGCATAGCTCTTTCTTTAGAACTGCAAGGCCCCAGGGAGGTTGTAGGTTGTGCACAAGTAGAGAGGTGCCCTTTAAGAAGCTGGAAGTTAAAGATGTAGACTGTTCTCCTAGAACTAAATACCTCTATCTGTTCATAATAGATTTGTATAAAAGTTAGAAAAAGCCTCATAAGGAATAGGAATATTTCTCAAACCAGAACATGATTTTTCTTTCCTGTGACTTCCAGAGTTTTTCCATTCAAGTTTCAGGTCTCCCTTAGTATCATAGCACCCAGTAAAGTCAGCCATACCACTTCGCTGCATGAAACACTCCAATGGCTTCCCACTGACAGTTCTTCAGCCCCATGTCCTTTCAGCCTCCTGTTCATTTCAGGGCACTGTCCATGGGGGCCTTCCTTTCATCCTTGCATAGCCTTTCCCCAAGGAACTTATCATCTATTTGGAGGGAGTGTGTGTGTGTGTGTGGGGGGGGGGGGGGATAAGGGGGGAGATAGAGACATGGGAATAGGTTTCTTACCAGCTGTTTCCTCTGCATGGACATCTCAGGGTGCTCTTTCTGAGTAAGTGATCCCCAGTTTTCATGTCTCAGCTCCAGGGAGGCCCTCCTCCTTTAGCCCCCAATTGTATATTTAAGAGCCATAAGGGCTATCAGAGACCCATGCTCTACTGTGCCAGACCTCTTCAATTTGCCCCTTCAGATCTAGTTCGCTCTTCTCTGTCCTCCTGTGTGCCACAGAAAGCTGATCTTTGGGCTCCTTGCCCTGCAGTTTCCAATTTGGTTTTTACCTGTTAGGAGGTGAGCAGAGTGAGAGAGGGTGGGCTGCTCTGGGTTGCCTGTTTCTCTACCCAAGGCTCTAGCTTCCATCAGGCAGTTCTCTCCACACAGCTATCCTTGTTGGTAATCCCTCTGTCCTCCTGCCCCTTCAGACCCAGGCCTAGTGAGAGCTCCCAGCTCTTCCTACCTCCAGGATACTGCATTATTGTTTGTTGGGTTTCCTCTACTCCTGTCTTTGGAAATATGTTCTTTACTACTCACAAATACGTACTGATGCAGTTGTTAATTTCATTGTAATTCTCTGGTTTCCTGTCCTGTCTCTAGCCCCTCCCCTCCTGCTCCACCCTCCCTTCAAGTAGATAAGGTAGTAAGTTCCATGGGAGAAAGAACCTTTCTTGTTCCTATTCATGCATAGTTAAGAAACTACTTTAGTGCCCAACACATTGTAAATGTTAGCTAAAACTTGTTTTGAATAAATCCATTTAAAACAAAATCTAGTAATTTATTTATGTGTTTATATTTGCCTACAAATATAAAGCTTGGAATTTGAGTTTAGTTTCATTTGAAGGTAGTAAAGACTGTAATAAAATTGTCTTGTAACAAAGATCAAGAATTAAAATGGAAGACACACACAGAGGTAAGGGAAGACATTTCTGTTGTTTAAAGGGACAGTTACAGAGGAATAGGAGGAAAGGTACATGTGAGAAGGACCTTGGGAAGCAGACAGAATATTAGCTAAAGAAAAGTGGTAAGAATCAGCCAGGGGTGTAATATCCAACAGGGAGCTAAGAAACTTGGGTTTTTTTCTTGATTTAACCTTATCTCTCTGTGGCATTTATGAGAGAATTCATTGTCAAACTCATTATCCCAGTGCACATTTGTTCCCACAATAAAATGTCTTTAGGAGAGTTGAATTAATATTTTTCTTAAAGTGATCTACTTAGTTAATAGGAAGTGTGTTTCACTTAGTCTTGGAGAAACAAAGACAGTTTTATCTTCTCCATTAGATCTCTTGTAAATTGAATTTTTCACAACATCCATGTTCAATAAAGTATACTAGTCAAACACATATAAATAGCACTGCTTCCTCTAATTAGGACTACTGGTATATGCAGGTGAAAATCTAATGAAATTATTTAAACATTTTTAGGTTATACAATTGAATGCATACTTTTTCAGCTAGAAAGTGGGATATTGTTGTAAAGCCCAATGAAACATAGCTTTGTAAATGATTGTTCATTCATTCACCGGCTTATTCTTTTATTCTATAAATACTGTTGAGTGCGTATTTTGTGCCAAAGTGCCAGGCTTTGTGAATTCTCGGTGACTCCTGTCCCATGGGTTAAGCAGTCTAATTACAGTGTCTCACTTTTGGCCCATGTATCCCCCACTGAGTCTCTAGAGAGAAGCTTGGAGGACATATTTTCCAAAGGTTCCCAGGATACTTCTTCACCACAAATGGACCTCTGAAGAATTCTGGCAATTCGTGGACTAGAAAGTTGGAGTCGGGAGAGGAATGGAGAAACTCCTGCTACAAAGCACTATCCCTCCTGGCTTAATCACAAAAAGACGATTTTAAATACACAGATATCCTTGCAGACCTTGAGGAAAACACACAGGATCTAAAAATAAAGATGAAGGCAGGACTGCAGACTGTTAAACCAAAGAATGAAGCCTGCAACAGTAGCCGGCCTCAGAAACACCAGGAGCCTTGGCCTTGGCCTTGCCTTCAGCAGCCAAACCAATGGCAGGAAACCTCTCCCTGCATCTGTACCTGCTGGATAGTTGGTACTGAGACCCCATCCTAATCCTTATCTATAAAGTGAAGCCTGTCAACAGAACAGGGACCACACATCCCCTCGCCCACGACAGTCCTGGGTGATGCCTGTTGTATCTGCATTATTCCTAATAGCACCTGCCTCTCTCTCAGAAATACCTTGGTTTGGACAATGAATTACTTGGTCCCTCTATTCAAGGACTAATTGATGAAAAGATGGGCATGGGGGATAAAAAAGCACATAGTAGCTATAATATGTTCATCTAGACCTCAGCTATGGGTAAAAGAGATTTAATAAAATATGTCCCCTGAAAATGAATAGATGAACTCAGCCTGGGGTAAAAAAGTTGTACATGTTCATTGTATTTAAAACCTGAAAAATTTAAAAGAAGAGAGAAAATCACTCAGATCCTTTGCCAAATTAAAACAATGCTAATTTTGTCTTTTTTTTCCCGCCCATCCAGTCTTTTTTTAGACTGGTTTTATATTTTCTTCGGCTTTATTTCACAAATTAATTTTATGTACTGAATTTTCACTAACTATAATGAAGATCTTATCTCCATGTTGTAAACTTTGCAGACAATATTTAGTGCCTGAGTTTTTTTCTATTTAGTGGCTGTAATTTAAGTAAAACCCTGTGTAGGGCGCTTACATTGTTACCAATGCTGGCTATTAGAACAAATATCACGATGGACGTTGCTGAGTATAAATCTTTTTGACATTTAGGATAGATTCTCTAAAGTGAAATTACTGGGTCAAAGAATAAGGTCACCGTTCAATTTCTTGACACGCATTATTGCCAATTGGTTTCCAAAAGGGTGTATCAATTTTCATTCCGCTTCTCTTTGACAGGATTGGACAGCCATTTATTACAACATCTTCCTGCACAGGTTATGAATATCCAGAACACTCTGATTCAAGTACTCGCCCCTCACCACCGAGATCCCTGCCCAGGAATTACCCATAAATAACTGGCAAGCTCAGGGCCGTGAATCTGAGATGGGGAGAGGAGGAGGAAAAGAAAGCTGATGAGCGAGCCTTAGCTCGTCACTGTGAATCTTGGCAATAGGAACCCCATAACTCAGACAGCCAAGATATAAAAGGGATATTAAAGCTGTAAATAATTTCCAATTAGCACTATTCTCTATGTCCTGGGCTGCGTAGCTCCCAGCTCTCCATTGGTAACAGGAGACTTGAAATGCTTCTACACCAGGCTGAAGGAAAGCCCAAGAGAACACCCATAGCCCAGCCCAAGGGTAATGCTTTCGTTTTAGAGAACATAGACCCTATTCAACGAGTAAAAGGCACCCATTTTATTTGGGAGAATCCTGGGGGTTAAAGGTATGTTTGAGGATGGATTTTTCCATTATAGAAGTGGAAAGAGCATTGGATACAAGGAATAATAATAGACTGGGGTTCAAGTTCTGTCTTTTCCAAAAGTAACTCTCTGAGGTTGGACAAAGGTGAGAAAGAGGATGATGATGATGATGATGATGATAGATATTTGTTCATTAGGTATTTATTGTGTGCCTACAGTGGATCAGCCATTGTTTCAGACTCTGGGGATACAATAGTAAACAAAACAAACACTGCCCAGGTGGAGCTAGCTGACCTTCCATTGGTGGGAGAAGATAAGAAAGGAATAAGTAGTAGATTAGAGGGTGATATGAGAGTTAATTGTATGTGTCACCTTGGCTATGCCACAGTGCCGAGATATTTGGTCAAACACTAATCTAATCAGGATGTCTCTGCTGAGGATATTTTTAAAATGAGATGTACCTTTAAATGGGTGACGTTGAGTGAGGCAGATTGCTCTCCGAAACGTGGGCTGTCCACATCAGTCAGGGAAGGCCTGACTAGAAAGAACAAAGTCTGACCTCCCCCCTAACGAGAGGAACTCTGCCAGCTGGGCCTTTGGATGGAAACTGCAGTGTCAGTTCTTCCCTGGATCTCCAACTGCTTTCCTCTCAAATCTCCTTACCTCTTTCCCCTCCACTCCAATCCCAGAAACGTGGGGTTAAACTTGGGGGTCTGTGCATATGCTTTGTCTTTAAGCAAGATGGACGATTTTTATATGCAGCCAGGATTCGGTTTATTGTTTTAAGATAATCTGTTCAGGTGTTAATCCCCACGTTTTCTCGCACGTGGAGATGATGATGGTTGTCTCTTCAGAAGCAGGAAATGACCTTTATTTCTTCTACCACCAGGGTTTATGGCATCTCTGAGCTAATAAGAACACTAGAAATTATATAGGTTAGCAGTGCCTCAACTTTAATGCGTAGAAACCCCAGGATTCTGCTCCCTGGGCCCGCGGCCCAGAAATCTGCATTTTCATTCGCATCCTGACATCTGAAAAGAACACACTGAGAGGCACCCATCTAGTTCAGACGGGAAGGGGAGGTGATTAAGGTCAGCAGTGGTGCAATTCCAAGCCCGCTTTCTCCCTTTTTAGCCCTGGCCTCTTATCTTCCCCCGGTGTCACCCCAGAATCTGCAGAATCAGCAAATCACCTACATTTTTCCAAAAAAAAAAAAAAAAAGGCAAATTTTTAGACCCAGACCTAGACTAACTCAGAAACTCTAGGCCCAGAAATCTGTATTGTATGGCTCCTCCAGGGGACTCTGGTGCATACATACTAGTTTGAGAACCGCTGCCCAACCCCATGTTTCTTTGAGAGCTGCAGTCTGCAGCAAGTGATAGTCAACATGTAACCACGTGCCCTTCTTAGAGGTGTGAGGAATCTCCTTAATTACATGGCGTGGCCCACGCTTTGTTCCCAGGTGCTGCTCATCAGCTTTTCTGAGGTTTTATTTAACTGAAGCCAGCCGAGTGGGCCTGCTGTTCTGGTTGTGCTCACCTAGCCAGTCCTCGCCCGGGGCCCTCATGCCTACTCCTCTCTGCTCCCCCGGTGCCAACACCAGGTGAGTAACTTCTGATTGTTCAATGTGAATGAAGGCTAAGGGGGGCAAGGATGTGGGTCAGTACCTGACCTAAGACTTTCCAAGCATTCTTACATGGGAAACAGTCATTTTGCCCATTAATGATTTGGGGCTGGAAACATCAAGTGTCACACCTAGGTTCTGAGCTGCGTTTTCTGCTGTCCTGGACAGGGACGATTCAGGCATTTTCTTCATTCTAGGAGGGAGAGGGTGCAGGGACAGAGCGTTGCTCATCCTGAACAGTTTGCTTGATGATAATGATAATGAGCTGCGTTTATACAGTGCCTTTCATCCAAATAACTCTACAGGCTGAATTTATGCTCACCGTGGCTTTAAACATACTTCCTAGAGTCCCGAGGGTACATTTCTCGGAGCCCTGTAACCCCTGCATTTGTAAGTGTCTCTCTGCTTACACAGCCTGCAAAGAAAGATGGATAATGAGCGATAGTGGTGCTGTAATTAAGGCTGCAGACTGACAGAAAGGAGATTTGATCTATCCTGACTTTCTGGTGTGTCCCTGGTGCGATTCATTGATGTGTTCTTCCGATTTTACATCTTTGTCAGGGGCTCTCTGGGGAGGAATTGCGCTCGAGTGTGGAGGTGTGCAGTTGAACTAGTAAAAAGCAAATCTGAATGCTGCAGCCCCTCTGTAGGAGAGTCGTGCTTTGCGGACTCTCTCCTCTCTGGTGAGTCCATTGCCAGGAATCCGCTTCTCAGCAGGCAGGCCTGGGGGAGAAAAGCGGTTGGAAATGTGTGGACTGTCCTGGTGAATTAGCAAGTAGGGCGTGAGTCTGTTGCTCTTCCAAGCTTCTAATGACCCAAGGAAGGGCGGTGATCCTGGCTGTGTGTGTGGCTTTGTGTCCAGGTGTGGGAAGGGTGTCACTGGGGAAGCTGGGATTGCTGGGGAAGAAGACCTTTCTCCAACAGGGGTTTCCACTTTGGATGCTCATTAGAACGGCCTGTCTAGCAAACAAGAAAGCAAAGGAGACTTTATGTTCGAGTTTGTAATTCCTTTTCAAATAATACAGTTCCTGAAAACAAATACGGAAATTGTTTCAGCTCCAGATGGTAGTGTCTGAGGTTCAGAGAGAAGCAGTGACTTGACCGAAGAGGCACAGTGATGGGCTCTTTGCCTATTTTCCTTGGTTTGGGAGCTGATGGTGGATTCCATACCAGCTGTCTCAGAGCAGCAGCCAGGAGCATTAAGGCCATGAAACCAGGAAAAATGCCCAAAACTGTACCTCAAACTTGTCTGGTGAAGATTCTCTTTAGCTGGCCCCTTGGCAAATGGTCCCTACTTCCTTCAAGATCCGACTCCTGATTAACAGTTTGGGGTATGAGCATCTAATATGGCAAATGCTAGGTCATGCGTCCATGCTTAACTGAAAGGGCTAACAGAGAAAGATGCTGGGGCATTTTTAGACTTTATATTGGTAAGCCAATTCTGCCTTACATGGTAGGACACTTCTCAAACACAACACAAGGTTCAGCTCTTAGGTAGCCCCAATATTTTTTTATTTTTTTATTTCACATTCTTTCTTACCTCCTCCTCCAAAGTTCTTACCCATCTTTCAAGTACCAACACAAATTTAGCCTCCTCAAAAATTTCCTTAGTGACTCAGACCACATTGATCTCTCCCTTTTCTGATCTATCGCACTAATACAATGAGTCACACAATACAAAATCTAATTATAAACCATTTTGCCTTGTTTCCCAACTGTCTCATGTGCATATGTCTGTTCTCCCCAAATCAATCATCAGCAACTGTAGAATAGACTCTGTATCGACTACTCACACGGCGGGGTATCAGGAAACATGTGTGCCCTGTCAGAGGCCATCAGCTAATGCTTGTTGCTTGGTTTCAGTGATTCATATTTTTGTGTGCACAATACATTGCCTGCAGTTTGTGACATGACTATAAGAACAATAGATATAATAGTAAAGAAAATAAAGATCAGAAACAATCATAGTATAGACTCTGCCATTAAGAAAATAAACTTTGGAAAAAGGCTTAGGAAAATGTTTACCTATTCTAACTAGGAGATCACTTGCAAAATGACTGAAAATAAAACAGTTTACATAAGAGAAAAATATGCTTCTGGACTAGCAGCAGACCATACTTGAAATATTCCCCAAATGATTATCCTGTGCTTCTGGAGTAAACATAGTTGGGGTAGAACCTATGTGGATACTTCATGCAAAAGTTAGTGGTGAGCCCGGCCTGTGTGGTTCAGTGGTTGAGCATCAACCTGTGAATCAGGAAGTCATGGTTCGATTCCTTGTCAGGGCACATGCCTGGTTTGTGGGCTTGATCCCCAGTTGGGAGCATACAGGAGGCAGCTGATCAATGATTCTCTCTCATCATTGATGTTTCTATCTCTGTCTCCTTCTCCCTTCCTCTCTGAAATTAATAAAAAATATATTTAAAAAAAAAGTTAGTGGTGAGCTTATTCTTTCAGTGGTGTCCCATACACAATGGCAGTGTTTATCAGATTCTGTCTTTGGTGAAACACTTAAATGCATTCCTTCCTTCCTTCTACATAACTTCCTTCCTCTATCATAACTGGTTTACCAAGTGATCCGTATCCCATTTCTCATTTAAATCTGTCATTAGTAAAGGACTTGATATCTGAGTAGCCTTGGGTTCTTGGATCGTCAGCCTATGAGAACAGATGAGGTCACACTAGTTATTTGATAATACAAATAATTAATACAAATCTCCCCCAGTTGATCTACCCTCTGGAAAAATCCATCTTAGCCACTCTATAACCGCCTATATCTCTTACTATGACTCCATCTAAGCACAGGGTTTTCTCAAAGCCAGAGGAAGGTATACATGGGTGCTCAATGGTATGTCCAGCCTGCGGGGCACCAAGCTGCAAGGGAGCACATTGGCCAATGTGCCAAGCCTTCCTGGGGCCATGGCTACACACTGGTGTGTGGCCAACAGAGGGGAAGGCCCCCCAGCCCTTTGCATTTCACCGTTAGATGGTCTTCAAAACAATACTGCTTGTGCCTCCCAAGATTTTTATAATAAACTCATTGCACAGTTCTTCTAGAATTTTTTTCCTGCTCCTTCTCTCCTTCCCTCCCTCTCCTCCCTGGCATATCCAGGATCACCTTGAGTATGAGCACATAACAGCTATTATAGTTTATGCAAACCCAGGGCTTCTCCACTGTCGCTGACTTTGTCACTGTGCCCAGATGGTTCTGCTTGGTGTCTTCTTGAAGTGGAATGTGTTGTCTTGAAGAGGGCCCCTCAGCCCTCTGTCTTCCCTTCCCACCTCCACTCAAAAGGATCATCATTAAGGAGATGAAGGAGATTTGAATGTGTGAGGGCAGGAAAGGAAGCAGGGGAGATGGACCCTTCTCAGGGGTTTTGTCCTGAAAAGACATCAGGCTTTTAACCTGATGAGGATGTCCCTTGCTCCCAATCATTTGCTTAGCCCTGATGGTCCATTTACTTCTAAACTTGATCAAAGTTATTACACAGAAAGAACCCCTAGTTAATAAACTCCTGCTCGTTTACTTTTCCAACTTGCTTTGCCATCTGGTGGAAACAGGCTAATGCTAAAATCTTTAATCCCAGGAGGCTGGCCCTGAAGACCTTTCATACCATAGTCACTGAGACGGCAAATCTCATCAGGAAGATGTCAGCTGTATCTGTCCTGTTCCTCATATCCGAGCCACGTAGTCGCTGGGTATTGATTCTTTAGGCTGAGGGTTTCTCTCATTTTTGGACTCTGGCTCTTCCAATGGCATCTTTGCTTCAGAAATCCAATGGATTTAACAATGTTTATGAGTTTTATGGGTAGGGAAGCAGAAAGAGTGAGACCCTAGCACTCAGTGTAGTAAAAGCAAAGGCAAGCTTAAGGCAAAAGAGTAAACTTTTATAGGTAGGGAAGCCATCACTCTGAGAGGGCTATAAGAAACCAGGAAAAAAAATCAGAGCCAGGGTAGGTATTCACAAACGAAGTTCAATTTAACAAGCGTTTATTGAACATCTTAAATGTGTGAATTTTATACTGTGTTCAAGTATAGTAGTTAATAATTAAGGATGGACATTAGACTCACCTGTAGAGTTTGTTTTGTTTTTAAATAAGCATGCCCATGCTAGCTAGGCCTACCTATACCTAATCAACTTTTGGGGGGATAGAGTATGCAGGTCTAAATGAAAACCACAAAATAGCCACCCCAAAATCCTGAATATTGGATCCTGTGCTAATGCCTGTTTGAGTGAATCTAGTATTGTGTCCAAATGGAAAATCCAGTGCTTGTTCTTGAGATGCTAACAAGTAGGAGGGACTAGTATCTCAACAGTAGAACAAGGTATAGAAAGCTATATTACTTAAGGAGGCTTCCTTTTTATTTTTTTTAATTTAATTTAATTAATTATTTAATTATTTATTTATTTATTTTGAGAGAAAGAGAGCGGGAGAGAGCAGGAGGGTAGGCTTCTCAACGGGTCCAAACATGGTTTGGCTTGAGATAGAGTGGGGACAAGGAGACTGCCATTTTATTGTGGTTAGGGGGTGCAGCCTGGATAAGGGTTGCTATGGGTGGGCAAGGGCTTGATTGATTTGAAACCTCTAGGTTTTCTTATCAGCTTACCCAGATATAGATGAGAAAGGGAAGAGAGAAGGATGAGGCTTACAGCTTTTCAACAGTTAAACATCACATAATGATGTCAGGCACTTGATTACAAAACTCAGACATGTCCTGATTCTCAGTATAATATTTCTCATTAATGATTCTTTCATGAACCAGTCCGTATTATGATCAAATCAAAATGCTGATTTTCCAACAATCCCAGCACACCCTCCACATTTATCCGTCAACACTCAATATTTTGCTGTAAACAAGAGCCCTCATTCTGAATCCTCTTTTTTTCTTACAACTGCATTGTAATCTACTTTTATTTCAAAGTAAAAGTTTAATTAAAAAAAAAGACTATACAGTTATTTTTATAGTTACCTTAAAACTTAATAATATTTTACATCAAGATTTCTGCTCCCTGTAATTTTTATGAGTTTCATGCCTACTCTTTGAGTTCAGTTTTTCCCTTTAATTTTTGTTTTGGCTTGGATAAATCTTCGTCTTCATTTGTCAGAAAGTTCTTTATTTTGCCCTGGATTTGAATGATTACTTGGGGAGCATTTCTTGGTTGACAATTCTTTCTCAGCACTGCCCAGAATGGATGATAATGTTGCTGACGAAAAGACTGCTTTCAATTTAATTGTCATTCCTTTTAAGATAATTGATCTTTTGATCCCTGTAATTTGAGATTTTGTTGTTTTATTCTTTCTGGAGAGTGGTGATAATATGTTTATATGTGGATTCAATCTATTTATCCTTCTTGGCCCTAGCCAGTTCTCTTTTAATCTAAAATAGGATTTTCTTTCTTTTGGAAAAAAAATCAGTCACTTTTATTCAAATGTTGCTTTTCCATCTTTTCTTCTGTGTTCTTATAAAGCTTCTATCAAATAGATGTTAGAATCCTCATTCTATATTCCCTGTATCTTCTTTGTTCATCTCTCTCTCTCCCCTCTCTGTCTCTGTGCCATTGCCTGATGGGTAATCTTGGAGTTGAAATGATGTTTATAACACCTAGAGGCTCATTCCCTTCTTTAATAACGAGAAGGGTTGTTGTTGTTGTTAGTTAGTTTGTTTTTTAGCTAACCAAATAGAAGAATGTCTTTTTGGTCATATCATTATCAGACAACAATGCTATAATTAATAAAATTTCCAGGATAGCAAAATAGCAAACAACTCTAATAGCAGTTCTTTTGTTGCTTTATTTTTAAAAACTTTAAACTTTATACATTTCTTCTCATGCCTCCATACTTTCATAGTTTGAATATTTCTTCAAAATACATCCAATGGTAAATTTTGTTTTGGGGAGGGAAAATATCTAGCTAACATTCAATTTTGACCCTGAATGTTATTGTAGACTCTCTGATTTGGAGGACGTACATGTCCATGACATTGCCATTGTTTAATGTTCCTATAAATGTCAAATTAAATGACTGATGTGTCACCTGCTTTGAGATTTATCTAAACTTCAAATTCCGAGCTTAGTTCAAATCATGAATCTAGGTCTGATTGTAAGCCAGTAGTGTATCTGACAGTATAAAGAACATTCTCCATTTTAGCTGCTATCGCAAAAGGTAAACAAAACTCTGGATATAAAGAAACACAAAGAACTCTTCAACATATAGTGAGCCCATATCAAGGGGTATGTAGGTTGTATAGGAAATATATTTATCTGGACATTCAGATTTTGTCTGTGAGGACAAGTGACAACTATTTCAGTTAATCACACAGATGCTGTTTTATATGAAAATTTTATTCATAATAAATTTTCAGTTGTTTTTATTCAATCAGGTGTTGTCCCTAAACTTAACCAGTCTGTAGCTTTCCTTTACATAAGTTATTTGTGTATAGACATAGTTAATTGATTTTTTTGACTTGTCAAATCATCCAGAACCCAGATATTTATGCCTGTCATCCCAACTATAAATGACAAGTATTCACTCACTTTGTGAAAGAGTAACAAACCTGAAATATTAATGTGGTCAGGAAATTTTTTGAAAGGAAGAATTTTAATAATATTACAAAATTCAAATATATTGCCTTCCTAGGGACTCTCACTCCCTGTACACACACACACACACACACACACACACACACACACACACACACACATTTTACCCATTTTAAATCCATTTCTGATTGGGATTTTAAGCAGTCTGTTATAAATCCAGCTCTTTAGTCTTTTCTCTTCAAAGGTGTTCTTTTTTTAAACTTGCATTCCAGTTGCACCTGGCTTTGTTTACTGTGTTATTCTTGCTTGTGTGTTTGCCCAGGAAGGTAGCACTTCTCAGAGTGGTGAGTATGGCTTTTGCAGGGAGGCTGAAGTCACAGTGGGGGAGCGGGAGACCTCAGAGCCCTCTGCAGCAAGGCGTCTGAGTAGGTGAAAATGTGTTCTGAGAGGTGTGACAGCAGTTTTGAAGCCATAATGCATTGTCTTCCTCCCCAGCAAGTGACCATGTGCACCTGCTCTCTCTCTCTCTCTCTGTAGATATTTACATTTTCTCAGAATATTGTTGTTTTTTCAAAAGAAAAAAAAAACACAGCACCATGGGGTCTGTCATATTGAATTGGATTTCAAAAGTAACTAGAGCAAGGATACAATAGTGATAAATGTGCTGGGAAGCGAGCTAGCTTCTTTTTTCAATAGATTCACAAGATTTTCAGTTTGAAGGTGTTAAAGAGGCCTATTCACTTTGCGGAGGCCTAATACCCACATAAAATCAGGCTGAATTGTGCAGATTCAAGGGAGCTTTTAGATTTGGCCTCAGCCTGGTGAAGGATTCTATTTTCTCCTGGGCCTATTCATCCTATGCAGTCTCTTTGTACTGATAATCATCCCTTCTAGTATCAAAGGAAGGAACTAACCAGGTCTTAATGTATCCTTTTTGGAGATCCCTGTGATTAGGAGATAAGTAAGAAAAAAAAGAATCAGGTATCTTTCTACAATGTAATTATTAATTGTAAATATTATAATGATGTTAATGAGAGCAATCAAAATTTGAGTTAAGTATGGCAAGCTCTTTGCTGATAGTCCCCCACTCTCAGTGAATTAATAGAACCTTATGAAGTTATCGTCATTATCACCATGTTTCAGTTGGGGATAATGACTCTTTACCCAGTTACATAGTTGCCCAAGGTCAAATTGCAAGTTAATGGCCATGCCTAGAATTCCAATCATTGTGCTCTAACTACAAAGTTGACCTTATTATGGGCAAACATTCACTTGATTCTCTGTCCATGATATTGTAGATCTATTGTAGATCTAAAACTTTTGAAGTGTGGATGTCATAAATTGTGGGTAGCATTTGTCTTGGTTTATTAGACATTTGGGAACCACTGGAGGGGCCTCTGGAATTGGAGTACTTGATCATGAAATATCAAAAACAAGTAAAATGTATATTGCTATGAATAACACTCAGGACCTATTATTAAGATAACTGCAATTTTATAAGAGAAATGGACACTGACCCAACAGGTGTCAAAATGATTATATGGTTACTATTGTTATAAGTAATACAGAGAAGGTGGAGCTAGGAATGCTTATACTAGGAGATCCTAATCTTGAACACACACAAACATACATATATATGTATATACATCCATATATATACATATATTTGTACAATATATTTATAATTTTTTTCTTAGTAGAGTCAGCCTCTTATTCTAGAAGTGAAAAATATACTTCATTTTCCCACTTCCTTTGCCATTAGAGAAAGGTCATGTAATCCACGCTGGCCAGTTGGAGCTGAGAAGTCTGTGGAGGTGCTTCTGGGAAAAGTTTTACATCCTGTAGGGAAATGCCACCTCCTTCTGTGGCAGCCAAGGGTCTCCCCATGATGCCTGGTATTGCTGTAACTCTCGTAGCAACATAAGGAGAGACCAGAAAGATAGAAAGAACCTGGGAGCCCTGATGAGATTACTAAATACCTGAATTAAGCCTGGAACTCTATCTCCAGATGGCTTGTTATGTGAGGAAATATATTTCGTTTTGTTTAAACCACTTAAATCACAGTATTCTCTTGCTCGAAGCTGAAAACTTCCTAAATGATAAGGAGGCTTCCCTGAGGAAGAGCTTTCCCTGAGGAAGAGGCGTTGGTATTGGCACATGAAGAATGAGGAGCTGCTGGCTAAGTGAAGAGGAATAAGAAATGTTTCAGGCAGAGAGATGAGGAGGACAGAAGGCCCCAAGGTTGAAGCGGTTTGTCAGATTTGTAAAATGGAAATTAGAACAGTAGGGGATAGAGGTGAAGAAATGAGGGAGAATGAGGTATATGATGAAGCTAGAGAAGTGAGCAGATGCTAGACCATGCAAGGATTGTAGGCCATGGCAGGGGGATTGGACTCAATCCTAAGAGTAGGAAGTTTTTAAATGTTTTAAGCAGGAGAGTGGTCTAATCAATGGCTTGGAGTAAACAGAAGCATTGGCGGAAATGGAAGAAAACAAGGAAGATGGAAGAACAGAAAATAAAGTAGAGTGATTTGAAATGGGGCTGCTCGGTCAGACTGGACAGAGAGATCAGTATGGATTTATAAATCATATCAAAATAAAAACAGGTCTGCTCACATTGAAGTGGGCATGGGGTCCTGCGCTCTGCCCATGGACTTGCTCTTCAGGCCCAGCCTCAGTGCCAGCTAAGGTCCTCACAGGCACAGCAGTGTGACCATGTGGATCTAAAACACTGATGGGAGTCTGACTTTCTTTGCCATGCTCCAGATTTCTCTGCCATGCTCCAGAATCTTGCTTTGTTTTAGAAAATGTGTCAGTGGAGACTTGGAGAAGCCAAATGGACTCTAACTGCACAAATTTAGAAATTTGGTGTTCTATTCCAATAGCCCAATTTGAAGACCATTGGCCTAGAAGGGGGCTTCTTGACATTAGCACTACCCTAACCACTAGATGCCCACTAGTAACCAGCTCACCCCCGCTGCTGTAATAACAAATGTAGCTCCAGTGTGGGGGAGAGTCCTTTCCACATCATCATGAAAAGAAAGGAAGTGGGTTGATTATTCCATTAACACAATAGTCTATGTGGAAAATTTATACATCAAAGCAAGTGCAAAGCTTTCCTGGGAATTGAAGAGCAGCTATTTGTTTAATTAATTGTTCTTCTTTGAATGAATAATGAAATGTTTTATCTCACCCAAAGACATCTTGATTCTCTCTGATAATTATATCTTGAGATGGGCTCCTATGTTAACTGCATTAATAAGTCCATTAATATGATTTTGCATTTTAAGGGGTAAGGGGGTTATGGGCCTGTGGCTTTGGAGACATCTCTGTACTGGGGCTTTTCTAGTCTGTGATCCAAGTGTGAGAGAGAGGATTCAGGCCCACTATGTCTTCTAGGAGGTTCTTTCAAGGATGGAAGAGGGGCAGCCACTTCCTTTCCCTTTAGAAGCAAAGGAAATTTATTTTAAATGTTTCTTTATTCGTACACCAAAGGCATGGTTGCCAAATGTTCCCTGGGGGACAAAATGGACTCCAGTTGAGAACTGTTAATCTAGAGCAATAGGTGACAAGGTTAGCAGTCAGGTGGCAACATGAAGTCAAACAGAAACTTGCAGAAAGCTCTGGGGAGAAAAACTAGCCTTGCTCGTAGCAGTTTTGTCTTGGATTTGTCAGTAGCAGTTTTGTCTTGGATTTGTCAAGATAGTTAAACCATGAGGTCAGGAGACTGAGGTGGTGCTACTGCCATGACAGCCTACATATGCAAACCACAATCTAAGCCTATAAATGCCTCAAGATTACACAATTGAAACTTAAGGACAACCAATCACAGCCAACTAGGCTTTAAGCAAGACCAATCAATAATTTTCTTACTTTATGTTTGCCTTTTCTCCTGGATCTCCTGTGGGTAGAGCACTGCTAACCACTTCTGGTCTGGTGTTGCCTAATTTGAATCAAGCTTTGTTCCAATAAACTCTTTTTAATATGTCTCAGCTTGTTTTTAAACAGTTCAAAACTGTTTTTAATAATGGGCTCATTTGGTTACTAAAATCCTATTACTATTATTATCATTTCTACGATGGCCCAATATTAAAACAGCAGATGAGTGAATTTAAATAAAGGAAAGAAAGTTTTGTATGTCTTCCTCATCCCCTTTATCTAGTTTGGAACCAGGCACTGGAGATTTTCTCTGGCCTGGAATAGGCTGGATTGCTTATCTTTTATTAATTGTCTTTCATTGTTCTCTTCGTTTTCTTAGAAGATTGCTTTGGAATACCTGGCTGACTTTCCTTTTTTTTCTTTTTTTATTAGTGCCATTTTATGGCTGCTTGATACAGATCTCATTTCCTGTATCCCAATGTGTAATATATAAGACCTAGTTTCCTTTATCTGCTGCACATTATGTTATTAACGGGTTCTTTAAAGCACAACGCCAGACTTAAATGTGGCAAGAAACTAATAAATCTAGAGTGCTTGGCAATGTCCCCATCCTCATATCTTAACGAGGCTTGCTGTTAAGTCTTGGGATGTCACAAAAAGCCTAGAAAGGGAAAACTATACCTTCATTCGGATCATTATAGGACATGGGTTATGATGATGATGGGAGGAAAGTGAAGTTCAGGGGAAATTAGAAATGACACAGTGAAACTGGGTAGTGAATCATGCATACATTCTTCATGCATGTCCCTTGCTTTGAGGTAGGCTGGGTGACTGGGTGTTTTCTTCCCCCATTAAAATACCCTGAGATACAGTTTGGTTTCTGTCTTCACTTTTATCTTGATTATTAATGTCATAACCTTAGAAGAGAGGCCCTTGGTACAGGTACTTCATAGCTATATGTATAAAAGCCTTGCCTGGCCTGCGGGGATCGGGTCGAAACCGGCTCTCCAACATCCCCCAAGGAGTCCTGGAATGCGAGAGGGCACAGGCCAGGCCAAGGGACCCACCGGTGCACGAATCCGTGCATCGGGCCTCTAGTAGATTCATAAGATAGTTGAGTATTTAAAAGGCATCTGTACACGCACAGCCCTGTTAGGATACTGGGTTTGTGTCTGGACAGTTCGCTCCATGTATCTGTCACTATTTTAGAGCAAGTAGGAAAATAGTTCAAGTCCTAGTTCAAGCAGTAATATCTGGGGCGGGGGTTTGGAAAGGAGGCAACAAAGAGTCAAGATATAGGTTACTAAGTAGGCTTCCTGTTTATACCTGGAGGGGATGTTTGCGACCTATTATTTGCTTATTCCCTCTTCTTAGTTCTTACTTTGTGGAAAAGTAGACATTATCTATGGCACCCCTTTCCACCTCGTGCCTTATATTCTGTTTCTCTGGCAGCTATTGTAAAATTCTGTAAACTATAGGTATCTACAAGGCATGCAGGTTTTGTCTGATCTGGTAGAGGTTCATTTGACTTGCTTCCCTGCTCCTTCTCTGTGAGGGACAGACAGACAAAACACCCAACCACTTTCCCTCTACTCTGTGATTCATTTAAAGATTTCTTTTTTCTTACTTTACATAAATGTCTGCACCTGCGACCTTCCCTTTGCACAGGTTATAACATCTGCCGGTTCCTTTGTGAATTGAATAAATTCTTCAACACATACTCATTTTTATATCTATATGAGAATCATGATTTTTACCTTTTCCTGAAAATTTTATTTTCATAATAGATTTACCTCATTTTGGCTCTGGAGTGCTGGAGGTATGTGTATATATATATATATATTATAGTTCATCAAATTTAGGATTATGCTAGAATCTGGATATCTGTCTCATATAGATAGAATCAGAAATTAGGTTTTATTGCCCCAATCTCCTGCCTATGTTTAGATGTGTCCAGTGGTCTCTCTATCACTGAAGACATTTCTTTTTGCTCAAACTGCTTGTATGGGCACAGTATATTTCTTTTACTTACTTTAGAAATAATGAATTAATTCATTTCCTATAAATAGGAGAGAAATCATGAATATTGTCCTGGTGCTCTCACAGTTCAAAAGACTCCAGGGCTTAAAATATTGGTGGGGAAATCCAAGTTTCCTGATCTGATAACAGTTGTTCCCTGTGATTACTTACCTGAATTGTTCTCATTTTACAGCACGGATGAAACCACTGACTATTGAAAAATGCATTTATCAGCTTAGATGTTTGGCATAAAGGAAAGCTGTAAGCAGCAATACCAAAATAAGCAATTTAAATCTAATGTTTCCCTGATTGACAGAGCCATTTCTTCTTGAGACTATGGCAGGATCACTTAAATCCATGAAAATCAGAAATGTCACTCTAGCCTCACTGTGCTTCTACAAAGCTCTCCTTCACTAAAGAATCACACCTGAAGAAATACATCTTTTTGGCAGGACCATTATCTTTCCTGATGAGATATGAGCACATTAGAGTTGATTCTTATGTGAAATTACTCAATAGTGTTAGGAAGAAAGATAAAATGAATGAATTCACTTCAAACTAACAAGATGTGAATCAGAGATGTGGGAGATCGATGGATACAAACCATATACCTTATTTTTAACACAAAAACACCACAAACATCTGGGAGATGGCTTGTGTTCAGGTGGCAAATAAACGTGCAATATTTTTAGAAATATCTGGAGACCGTATTACATTTAATTTCGGAAGGACAAGGTGCTGTTCATACAAACACTGGTCTATTCCCAGAGTTTCCAAGCCAGCAGAAGGTGGTTTCACATATGAACCATGTTCCATGTCTTGAGATGCTCTTTCCTTGATAATAAATAATAACGGAGAGAATTTTGTACTGAAATTTGTGTGCCTTTTGTAAATTTAAAAAAAATATTTGGTTTGGGTTCCATATCGGGGCTGAAAATAAAATTTGGGTCCTATTGGGTCAGAACCTAAGTAGAGACTTGAGTTATTTTGAATACTCTCTTACCTTCCCAGCTTTCAACTTTTCAAATAATTTTTCTTTATTTTCTACCATGATGAGTATTCTATTGTTGGTTTGTATAATTAGTTGATCCTTGCATCAAGGTCCAGGGATAAACTTGAGAGGCTATGGGAGCCCAGGAAGGTCTGAATAAAGTCAGATTGAAGGATAGTTTCCTATTAATTTCGTTCCCCTAACAAGGAAGAATAATAGGGAAGATCAGTCCTGGCCAACTAAGCCCCCTGTTGAACTGTTAGCTTTGATGGATTTATTGTGCACTTCATGTGACAAATATTAATAAGAATTTAAGACTCATTGGTGAATGTTCACTGTTAGATCTTGTTTCCATAGTTTAAGGTTAATAGGCAAGTCAGAGATTATAAAAATAGCTTATGAAAAAAAAAATCACTGGATATTTACCCCTCTTCACATCAATACACTTACAGGCACTGAAAAAACTCTTAACCAGTTGTTTCAGGGTCCTTTCTGAAAAGTGATTTTCCCCACACATTTTCAGTGAAATCAGCCTGATGTTAGCAGGCATGATTTTTGTAATTTTCCCCACCATTGTTCTTGTCTAATACAACCCCCGGTGATTAATGATAAGGATGAAGGGACAGTCATTAAGAAAGGGGAGGAGGAATAGCAAACAGGAGTTGGGGAGAAACTAATGCTGAGGGCAAAATGGTATAAAGAGATTGATAACCTACAGTGTTGCTCTTCTTGACTTCACTGTTGCAAAGAAATAGGGGGCTGAGCTCTCTTAATGCTGTCACGATGCATGGTAGTAAAATCAATAGTGATTATACCATTATCTTAAAGCATAACCGATAAAAGAAAGAGAAGCATTTCTATTAAAAGGAATTACAGCAGCCTTCAGGCTGTTCTTAGAAATTCAGGAGAATAGGTATTATTTTGTTCTCTGCTAACGGTTGAGTTCTCAGCACTAGCATTAGCTTCACTACAGAAAAGAAACAGACTCGATGAACCGGGTTCCCTGTGCTCCTCTTTTGTTGACCAATCAAGTGGATGGCACCGTGAGATGGAAGTTTCCTGAATTGGGGGCATTGGCATTCATCCTTTCAAAAGGCTAATTGGCAAGCTAATGTTAAGTGCTCTTATATAGGTGTAATTCTGGAATAATTTTTCTCCTTTAATGCTGTCATATAAATCAGTCTTAATGTCCCATTAAAATAAATGAACATGAGCTAATGATACCAACTTATGGCTGTTTCCTGAATGGCAATTGGGGCTGGGAATATGGAGCCGTTGTGTCCAATGGAATGTGTCCGTGGAGACCCGATTGCTCACTGTCATGGGCAAGCTAATCAAACACAGCTCAAACAGAAATCCCAATCAATCTCTTAATCAGTGACTCACTCCAGCAGTTCCCAGCCCCTGCAGTCAACCTGGTAATCACTTCACCAGGAACTATCTTGTTGGCCTAGAAAGTTGAGGTCTGCTTCATTTTTACAAAGTTTGATGAATTTTCAGAGAATTTTGTTGTTGTTGTTTTCATTATTGGCAGGAAGCTTAACCCTCAACATAGATTCCTATGGTGTTTGTCTCCAATGGGGTTCAGCCTTATGAATTAGGGGTTACCTCAATTTTTCAGAGGAGGAAATTAAGAATAACAGAAATAATGAGGAAAAGAGAAGCTAGAACTGATAAGATTTTACTGAGATTTCCCTTCCCCTTATCCATCCATGCCAAGAATTAGGATGGTTTCTTGATTTTTAGCATGTTACTTTTTTTCTGGTGTTATAAACTGGGAAAGAAACCTTGCAGAAAATCACTGGACAGGGTGAGGAGAAATGTGAGATTTTTTTGTAAATATCACTCTTTTTTCCCCATAAAGAAAGCTACCAGACAACCAAGTTACCTGCAGATCTAAGTGCTTTCCTTCATACAAGGGCTCTCAGGATAGTAAAGGCAACTCTTTTTAATCTTTTCTTCAAAACCCAAGATTCACACCACACTGGGTTTCATGCATTTGACAGTATCCCAATGTAGATAAACTCTGTAATTTCTTTGATAACAGACTCACCAGAGTGAAAAAGGAAAGGGGGGAAAATGCAATGCTATGCAAATTTGGGAAGAGGGGGCCATTTTAGCAGTTTTCAATATATTTCACTAAATGTAATATAAATTTACCTCGTGTCAAATGCTGCCTAGCGAATACTAAACAATATTGTCATGAAGCAGAGAAAATCAGGTTAAGCCAACTTCTGAGTCTGGGCAGATTGACAGGCCTAAAAATTGGATTTCAAATATTTAGAAGCAGTAAAGCCCATGCTTCCAGATCGTGATGGCTCTGAAGGGGTTTAAAATGTATGAACTGAAATATTAGCCAAGAAATTAATGCACACACAATTCAGCATACTTTATTTTTGATACAACATTTGTCAGACTTTCACCTGGGGACCCACAGGACCAAATAGTCTCTTTCAAGAATAAAGATTGCACACAGAGCCCTCATAGATTTATGTAAATCTGAAGCAGGTAATTTCCACAGTGCCCTAGACATAATTACTCAGTAGCCAAAGGGCCTTGGGTGAGCTTTCAGGAGACAGGCGTCTGAGCCTTGGCCTCACTACTTCCAAGCTTTGTGACTTTAGAAAAGAAGAGTAAGCACCCCCAATTCTCAGTCTTATCTTGTGAAAATTAGAAATACATTTTTATTACTGATCTCTATGACAGTAAGCTTACTGTGGATACTTTGTGTGGGGTTATATTGAGTTATTGATGTTATTGTGAAAGTGAGGTTGAGTGGAGAGAGAAGAGTTCCCTGAAATAACGAGTCACCCCTCCCCATTATTAATAAATGTGATTGTCTTTTGGTTGGTTAGATAAGAATAATATAGCCTTCTGATTGGTGAATTCAGCCTACAGTCACACTCACACATGTGTATACATACATATGTATAAATGTATACATACATACATACATACATACATACATACATACAAATAAATACATACCCTTCAACTTGACCAATTGGGCCCTGTTTTCACACACACACACACACACACACACACACACACACACACATACACACACACACACGTACATTCTCCCTATAAGGTGTTGCCTTTGAATGATTTTTAAAAATTGAATTAGATGCCAATTCACATCATACAAATATACAGGCTATTGGCTTTATTGAAAAATCACATCTTTCTGAATGACATCTGTAAACAGAAATGGTTTCCATTTTTAGATGGGTCATAGACTTTCTAGTCCACATAGTTCTGAAGACTCACTGTAGGTGTAACTTTGCCTACCTGACCCCTGAAGATATTCTAGTTTTCTGTCCTTGGGCTAGAGTATAATTTGACAAAGGGCAAGATGCAATCTGTTCATTCTTCTCTTGTGATAATTTTAACTAGTCCAGTGAGTCATTTTCAAAATATGTGAAACTGTTGCAAGATGGGCCATTTCAGAGTATGTGACGGAGACCAACCCTTTCACTCTAAAAAACATACCATTTATTTATAATAATGAAAATATTTGAAATGTTCAAGAAATATGATTCATCACTGTAAGAGTCTCATCTCTGTAGTCTTTGATATCAAGGAGTTTGCTAAACTTTTTTGAAATAGGCATAGACTTGCCTAGGGCCATCCATACTCTCCTGTATTATTCCCCTCGTTGAGATAAAAGGTAGATTCTCTAAAGCAAGGCATTCATAATGTTTTCAATTAGTGACCTTGACCAACAACCCTGCTTCTAAGTTGTGCCTCAAAGCCAAACCAGCAGAGAGAATCTCTTCTAATGTAGTGAATTTATATTTATGTAAAGCGTGATTTTATATAACAACAACAACAAAAAAAATTATTTAGGGAATAAGTGTATAAACAGAATAATATGTAATCAACTAAAAATGAGTTTATTCTGAAATATACAGCATATTTAACTCATTTAAAGCAGTAGTTCTCAATTGGAGGCATTTTGCCTAACCACAAGGTATTTGGCATTGTCTGAAGGCATTTTTGGTTGTCAAGACTGAGAAGGTGATATGGGCATCTAGTTGGTAGAGACTAAGGATGCTGCTAAATACTCTATAGATGCACAGAACAGTCCTCATTACAAAAACTTACCCAGCATAAAATGTCAATAGTGTGAGGTTGAGAAACCCTGTTTAAAGAACATAATCACTTTTGAAAGAATAATGCTGCACTTATATGTTCATTGCAGCATTATTTATAACTAGAGGCCCAGTGCATGATATTTGTGTACTGGGGGGCGAGTGTCCCTCAGCCCAACCTGCACCCTCTCCAATCTGGGACCCCTTGAAGGATGTCTGACTGCTGGTTTAGGCCTGATCACCCCTGTGGGATTGGGCCTGAACCAGCAGTCGGACATCCCTCTCACAATCCAGGACTGCTGACTCCCAACCGCTTGCCTGCTTGCCTGCTTGCCTGTTTGCCTGCCTGCCTGCCTGCCTGCCTGCCTGATTGCCCCAAACCACTTCTGCCTGCCAGCCTGATCACCCCCTAACCACTCCCCTGCCAGTCTGATTGATGCCTAACTGCTCCCCTGCCAGCCTGATTGCCCCCAACTGCCCTCCCCTGCAAGTCTGGTCCCCCCCAGCTGCCCTCCCCTGCAGGCCTGGTCTCCCTCAACTGCCCTCCCCTGTGAGCCTGGTCACCCCCAACTGCCTTCCCCTGCTGGCCATCTTGCGATGGTCAATTTGCATACTACCTCTTTATTATATAGGATAGCCAAGACAGGGAAGCTACCCAAGTGCCCATCAGTAGACCAGTGGATAAAAAAAGTTGTGCTACGTATATACAATGGAATATTATTAGGCCATAAAACAGAATGAAATCTTATCATTTATGACAGCATGAATAGACCTGGAGGATATTATGCTAAATGAAATAAGTCAGACAAAAAAAAAATACCAAATGATTTCTTATATGTGGGCTCTAAAGAACAAAATAAATAAAATAGAAGCAGACTTATAGGTACAGAGAACAGATTGATGGTTGGCAGGGGAAGTGTTTGGGGCCTGGTTGAAAAAAGATGGAAATTAAGAAGTACAAACTGGTAGTTACAAAGTAGTCACAGCAATGTAAAATACAGCATAGGGAATATAGTCAATATTATATCTATAGTATTAGGTGGGTACTGGAGATATTGGGGGGGAGCACTTTGTAAAGTATATGATTTTCTTTTTTTAAATATATTTTTATTGATTTTTAGAGAGAGGGGTAGGGAGAGGGATAGAGAGATATAAACATCGATGAGAGAAAAACATTCATTGTTGCCTCCTGCATGCCGCCTATTGAGGATTAAGCCCACAACCCAGGCATATACCCTGATTGGGACTTGAACCAATAGCCTCTTGGTTCACAGGTCAATGCTCAACCACTGGGCCACCCCATCCATGCAAAGAATATGATTTATTAACCACTATGCTGTACATCTGAAACTAATACAAAATAATATTGAATTTTAAATTAAAAAAAAAATAAAAGAACACATCCCTTGCAGAAGCTTTCTTAACATTAAGAGAAATTTAAACCAGGCAATTTAGCTCAAGTTGCATTTCTGGCTATTGGTGATATGTAATTTCTATGCTGCCCAATCTCGCCTGCAAATTCTTTAATGACAATTGAGGCCAATTTGTATTACCTGAGCTAAACTGGAACTATGCTTTCCAGAGTTCCCTCTCTTACATAGTTATGGATTAGCATAGACCACACAAGACATTTTGCCTGAGGTTTGGAAATCAGAAATGTAACTATAACCATTTTGCCTGTTAAGGCTCAGAAAGTTGTAGCAGGACTTGAGGCATTACTGCAGCCCATGCATGTAGTTGTGTGCCTTGCTGGATCACCTGGTTTTCCAGGAATAGCAGCTGAGCCTGCCGCAACTGAAACTGCTGGGTACTCTTTCAGCTTCTTTGACTTCTGGGCCAGGGGCATATGTTTCAAGATTTCCATTTCTCTTAGGCGCATGCACACGCACAAGTGCACAGACAGATACATACATATGAATGGAATTGCTGAGTCCACATCTGAATGGAATTGTTTATCTTTTTGAGATACTGCTAAGGTGTTTTTCCATAGGGGTCGTACATTTCTACCAGCAATACTCAGTTTCCACCTTCTTCACACCTTAACATTGTTACCTGTCTTATTGATTATAGCCATTTTAATGGGTATGAAATTGTATCTCATCATGGGTTTGATTTTCATTTTCCTGATGGATAATTATGTTAAGCATCTTTTCATGTACTAATTGGCTATTTGTATATCTCCTTTGCAGAACTGTCTATTTAGGTTTTTGTAGTTTTTAATTGGAATATTTGTCTTTTTATTTTTGAGTTGTAGTAGTTCTTTATATATATGCTAGATATAAGTCCCTTTTCAGACACATGATTTGCAGAAATTTTCATTTGCTTCATGGTGCCCTTTAAAGCACAAAACTTATTAGTTTTGACCATGTCAGGTTTATCTATTTTTTAATTCATGGCTTTTGGTGTCATACTTAATTAACCATTGCTTAAGCCAAGGTCATGAAGATTTACACCTATGTTTCCTTCTAAGAGTTTTATAGTTGTAGCTTTTACATTTAGGTCTTTGATCCATTCTGTTATTGTATGGTGTGAAGTAGGGATTCAACTTCATTCTTTTACCAGTTGTCCCAGAATCATTTATTGGAAAGAATATTCTTTCCCTCAATGAATTATCTCGGCATCCGTGTAAAAATGTATTGACTGTAAATTTGAGAATTTATCTCAGGACTCTCAATTGTATTCCATTGATTTATCTGATTTATATACTTACCTTTATGCCAGTACCATAATATCTTAAGTACTATAGCTTTGAAATTGGGAATTGTAAGATTGTTTGGCTCTCTGTGTCCTTTGAATTTCCAGATGAATTTTAAGATAAGTTTGTCAATTTCTGCAAAAACATTGTATTGTTTTAAGCCACTAAATTCGGGGTAATCTGTTACACAGCAATGTTGCTACAATACAGCTAATTTGGGACTGTTGAGGTATAATCCTCTTTATGAAAATGAGACACTCAGTTAAGTAAGTAAATAAATGTGGTTTGCAAGATGTGAGGACAGAAGCCATAGTGAAAGTAAGGGATGGCTCTTGCTTTCCTATGTCTTGTTTTATATTTCTGTCTCTTTTTGAAATTTCTATAAAAAAAAACTGATATAAATAATGAATGCATAGCCTTAGGTATACACAAATTTAGAGACTTTTGTTTATTGTGCATTTAAATAGTTGGCTCAGAAAACTTGGACGGGAATGTTTCTGAGCATATCTGGTAACGTAATGAAACAGTGTTGCAGGTCAGTGAGGACTGGGGAAGCAGAACCTCTCAGTTTAAAGCCTTGTCTGCTTTCAGACGTGTTCTAATGAAAAATATTGCTTCATCTTCCTGAGGTTATGGAATATTTATGTTAAAAGCTCAGGCTTCGGAGTCAGAGATGGAAATGGAATTCAATGCTATTTACCATTTATCAGATGTCTGGTTTGGGCCTCTCTAAACCCCAGCTTCCTTCTCTGTAAGAGGGGAATTCTAATAGTACAAACCTCAAAGCGGTTTTTATGAAGATCGAGCAAGATAGTGGCCATAAGCACAGAGCAGATGCCTGGGCCATAACTAGTAGCAGTTTCTCATGTTGATAATAACTTAGGTACCCAAGCCAAGGTAAACCTACTTTATAAAAACCAAGATGGAGTCATCTGCTCTTGGGAAAGAAATACATTGTATTATTTTATTATTTATGCATAACCAAAAGGCCTTTAAACTGGGGTCTCTTAGAACTCAGATGCTGTGTGATAACATACTTCAGAAGCACTACACTCTTGCCCATGCTCTGTCTCCAACCGCATTTGGACATTGAGAAAGTCACTTCCCATATCCTGCACTCTATTGATACACTAAGGGAGTAGGACAGCAGCCATTTCTTCAAGTCCTTTCCAGTCCTAGAGTGCTGTAATGCAACCTACTTGTTAGGATGTGGGGGACAGGAGAGAACCAGAAGGCTTAAGTGTTGGGAGGTGCTGCCTACTGAGAATCGATCAGAAGTGCAGATAAAGCGTGCTGTGAGTTCTAGTGGAAGTCAATTTGTTTTGGCACAAGCATTGATTTCATTCAGGAGTGAGCAAAAGTAGGTTTACAGTTGCTGCAAGGTAAAATAATACAATAATTAATAAATAAGAATATAAGAATGAACTGTTCCATGTACTCACAACTGTAAACCTACTTTTGCCCACCCCTGTACAATGAGGTATACTGTAATATTATTTAATTATTTGCCACACACCTCAGAGGAAAAAGATAACAAGTACCATTTTAATATAAAATGACAACTCGATTAAGTGAAATGTTGACCATGTAGTTTTTCCACGACAAGGGTGAAAGATTGATGGATATACTTCTTAAGAGGAAAAGATAGCGAGACTCGGAGAATCAGGGTTCTCCCATCCCTCCTTCCTACCGTCTTAACATGTAGGTCCTCTGCTTATTGACAAAACATTGCCGCTCATTTGTGAGGCTAGTTACATACACGGAAAATCAGAAGGCTACGAAATGAGGCAGAAGCCCTGGAAGTGTTTTAGTGATCGGTAACAATGCATTAGGCTTTTGGTTGTAAACTCATACTGGATTTGGGGAAAAAGAAATGTATTAATTCAGTTAAATAATAATAAAAATAAGTCAGGGAGTATTACTTTAAGCACAAATGGAAGCAGAGATTCAAGTGATAGTATCAGGTCTTATCCGCCACTCCAGCATATTTTAGTCCTGCTTCCTCTGTTGGTTTCCTTCTCAAGCAGGCTCTCTCCATGCGGTGCCCTTGTCTCAGCTCAGCAGTGTGCTTGTCACTGAACCAATCTGTGACTTTGCCTCTCCCAGCCTGGCCTCACTCAGGTCTCCCGGAAGCTGGAGGTATAGGGTGAGCTTACCCTTCTTCACTCCCACAGCTGAAAAAATTACAGAGTTTTAAAATGGGAGAAGAAGTGTTCTGTGGGCAGGAGACATTAATGCAGGGCAGTTGAAAGCAAAGGCTCACTGTGGTGACTCTATCTTAAGCATATTGCATTTTGTTTTTGCTTTTAAGTGGTCTTATCTGCTTTTGAATATGAGATGAAATGACTTATATAAGGTTGCACACTGCAGGAGAGATGGGAAGCAAACTTATCTCTGACTCCTTATGTAAAAGTCTTTTTAACCATCGTGCACTCTGACAACCAGAGAAGTTTTGTTTTTCTTTCTGAAGGAGAACTGATAATTCTGAACATGTTTTAGAGAAGAGTGATAAGAATCACCAGAGACCTGGGAAACATAATAAATAATAAAACCAACTGGAGGTATTTACTTGAAACAAGAGAAGACTGGAAAATCTAGGGCAGGAGGAAGGGGGTGGAATAAGGTAGTGGAAGGTCGTTACTGGAAGGCTACCCTAGAGCATCATGATTGCTGATGCGTAAAATCTTCAGAAAGACAGGTTGTGGTTTAACAAAAAATAATACCTTCCTAGTAGCCAGAGCTAAGAAGCAACAGAAAGGAATTTCTCAAGGCCCAGTGAATGTTCAGTCGGTAAAAGATTTCAGGAATGCCTATGTAAACATTTATCTGAAAGTCTATAAAATAGCATTGTCCAAAAGAATGATAATGCAAGCCACCTATATTAATGTCAAGTTTTCTAGTGAGCACATCAAAATAGAAAAAAAAGTAAAGTTAATTTTAGTAACATTTTAACCCAATAAAATATCTAAAATATTAGCATCATATTAACATTTACATTGTTAATCAAGTCTGAGGAATCAGATGACAACATGGGATTTGGCTTGTTTGATTAAAGTCTTGTTCCCCTGCAAATAAACTCCTTTTTACATAGACAAGAAAAGGCGGGGGGCGCAGAACATGGAGAAAGCCTGCTCTGAAAATCCGTGTGATTTTTATACTTACAGCACACTTCCGTTTGGGCTAGCTGTATTTCAAGTGCTCAACAGCTCTAGGCGGCTAGTGGGTACCTCATTGCCGAGTGCAGATATGGAGGTCTGAATCTGTGGGAGGAACTGCTGTGATCACATAATTCCCTTCTTGAAAACCTTCAGTAGTTTTCCAGCACCTGAAGAAAAAGTATAAACTCTGAGTCCTCTGATTCAGATCTATTAGAAAGTACTAAGTGATTTTTTTTGTGTGTGGATGATCTGAAGTTCTTCTCCAGCTTATCTCCCTGTTCTCACTTGCATGAACCCTCTATTCCACCTAAATGTACCTCCTGTTGTCTTACACTCTGATTAATAAGATTGGTTCTCCTAACATCTTCCTTTGGAAGGAAGGAAGATGTCAGTCCCTTTAAATAGGCTAACTGTGCCACATCAACAAGAACTAAATTTCATTTAGAATAGGGACTCCATCACTGATGAGATGTTGAATGGCCCTGAGCTGTCTGACTCTATAAATGCCCCGCTTTCAGCTCTTGGTTACACCCAAATACATTGACTGAGCTGAGGTCCATTATGAGAGAACCTTTCACTTGACCTTGAAGCCACAGTTTAGACCAGATGATCCCTCTAAATCTTGTTCTCTGTGTTGTGCCTAGGTGAGAAGTGGGTTATATTTCACATCTCGGGTATTTAGATACTATTTTAACTTCAACACTCTGAACTGTTTGACCTTGAATGTGGCTCTTCACTTCTGTGGACCTCTGTTTATCTATTTTCAATACGATTGTAATGATAGCTGTTCCAATTAAAATAAGAAATATAACCAATGTATGCTGTCTTGACAGTAAATTGCTGTGGTTGAATGCCAACTATAGATTCACATAGATTCAATTTCCCTTTTTTTTTCTTTCTTTTTTTTTTTTTCTGAATGGCTGACTTACAATAAGTTACTCAACCTCTGAGCCTCAATTTTACTATTTTTAAAGTAGGAATCATGGGGTTTCTTTCTTTTTGCAGAAATTAACTACAGTAATGTATGTAAAAGATTAGTATTTATAAATGCATTCTAAACATTTGCCGAGATTTGTTGCTATTGGTATAGTAGAAAGAACATAGCATATGTAACTTGTGGCCAGTTCTTTTGGGCTCTGAGCCCGATTTTCTTTATGTTAGAAAAAGAGAAAATCTTAACATTCATGCGGTTCTTACAGGGTTGTTGGGAAGATGACAAAAAGTGACATTTAAAACACAAAGTACCATAATGCGCGTATTTGAATAACAAGATAAACGTCTTGATGATGTGTAAGCTGGACACATGTTTATACTAGATGACAACTCTGAGAGGACAGGCCCTCCTGTTTCTGCTCTGAACATTATCCCCCAGCGCCGAGCACTGTGCCTGGCACACAGTCAGTGCTGGTGGAATAAACATGGGTGGTGCGATTGCTCATTTGTTATTTGGCAGCAGAAGTAGAAACTTCTCTCAATACAAGGAAAACATCAAGGGTCTCTTGCTATTCTTTTCTCTGAAAGTACAATCACACCATTGGAAAAGTTACCAAAATGGAAAATAAAACCATTTGAGTCAAACACTTCCTATGTGATTAGAGACCTTTGTTTCAGCTTAGCTGATATCCGATTAAAACTTTGGAGAGGGAATTATTTTGGAAGCTAAGTAGCATTGCACTGTCTGTCTTTGTTTATCTCATTTCCTCTCTTTTTTAGAGTCTAAAACTATTTGCATAATAGCAGATCCTTTGTTTTCCCAGAGTTCAGGTTTCTGACAACGTAAATTCAAAATCCTGGGATTGTGATATCAATATCATTTGTGTGGAAATGCCTTGATGAATCTGAGCAGATTTGGAGTTGATCTGGCTCAGAGAGTGTTTTCATGCTAATACTCTTGGTGATTCATCTTGTTTTTCATTTTCCCAGTGATAGCTGAGGACCTGGATCTCTGTGGCTTTGGCTTTCTGACTGCTGTTTGGAATAAAGAGGGAATGGATATAAAATAAATATATGAGAGAACAAAGACACTAAAAAAAAAAATTAAAAAAAAACAACACACTTCTCATAAGTAGGGTAAAAACAGGCTAGTGTGGGTAGCAGTGTTGCAGAGGGAGACATAGGGAGTAGGGAGCCAGTTTCCACTTTTTTCTCCAAATGATGCTCACTATTTATGAATAGTTTAAGTTGCTTGTTTTGGAAAGAGATATTACGTGAAAAGCTCTTAACCCAGATGCTGGTTGTAACTGGGCATTTCTTCAATGGTCATCTCACTACCCCACTCCTTTTGGACCGGTAGCATTCCTGAATGAAGCTCATTGCAATAGTCATCAAAAATTACTTGGGTTTTTATAATCGCGCAATGTCTTAGGCATTGCACTGTGGGCTGGCGACACCACAGTGAACAAGGGAAATAGTTCCTTCTGGAGCCTGCTATCTAGTAGGGCCAGGCAGGTATTCACGAAATTATCATATGAATAAATAAGCAGAGGTGATCATAATATTGTGATATAAAGGCATAGTACAAGGTGCATCGAGAAAGAGGGAAGTATGGGACAAAATTACATTGTGAGATCTGGGAAAGCTTTTCAGAAGGTCTAAGTCTTCAGAAGGTGAGGAATAGAGAGTAGACCCTTCCATAAAGGCAGATGGGCCTGTTGAAATCTCTAGGGCAGGTGTGTGGCAATAACCAGGAAGGGGATGGCCTGCCTGGCTCAAGAGGGGGCAGAACCTATGAAGCAGAGGACTGGATGAGGCTGCAGAGGGAGGGAGGGTCTAGGTGGTGCCTGGTCTTGCAGGCCGTGGTGAGGACTTTGAGTTTTATCCAAGGAAAGTAGGGAATCATTGGCAGACATTAGGCAAGGGGACATATAACTAGGTTGGCTTCAAAAAGAGCAACAGGTTGAATTTCCACAGTGGGGTTACTTCCTCACAGAGGTCTACTCCTTTTCGAGCAGCTCGTCCATTTTTAGAAAGTTTGAGTGTCGCCCATTATATTCACCCTGTAGCATTTCTTCATTGTGTTGCAGATATGGTCCTCATTTTTTTTTGAGGCCCCATTGATGAGCCAGGACAGGGTAGCATAATGGACAGATCCCAGCTTTGAAGATAGACAGACTTGGGCTCTGACATATTTTACCTCTGTGACTTTTAGCAAGTTCTTCAAGCTCTCTGAGCCTCAGTTTCCTCATTGGTAAAAACAGATTATTGTGAAGATTTAAAATAGCAATATGTCTGGAGGCGCCCAGCATACATACCTGAGACTCACTAAATCTCAGCTGCTGTGATTAGGTTTGACCTACAGGCTTAACGAAATCATCTCACACACCAGCCTGCTTCCTGGTATCTAGCTAACCAAGTGTCTGTCCACTTGCTTGGAACAGAACTGAATTGTCAAAAGTGCTGCGGCTCCTGAATTGCAGGTTGACTGTCTTCCCCAGGCCTCTACTCCCCGGCCTATTTGCCATCTTCCCACCTGTAGGGGGACATGGAGTCACCCTGTGGTTCTTTTTTCTTCTTTTGCTCCTCATTGGGTGTGGTCTCTCTTCTCCTTTCCCCAATATTCTGTTTTCCTTCTCCTTCCCCATTTCCTTCTTTTCCTTCTTCCTCCCCCCGCCCCACACCATTTCTCTCTAGCCTTTCTATGTGAGGTGGGAATTTTGCCCTTGATGACAGTTCTGCTCACCTGTTGCTCAGCTGTGCACCAAATAAGTAGCGAGGCCTGTTGTTCCCACATAAAAATCATCATGCGCAGCCCTCAAATGCGCTTATCCTTTGTGTGTGTTTATACTATATCAAAAGATGGCTTCACTGAAGCCAAAACAGATTTCTTTTTCCCAGTTGTTCCACAACAGATGACATATATTCTTGTTTCCTTGGAGAAAATAAATTGTATCCCTGTAAATGCACAAAGCAGAATTTATTGTGCTACCTAATTCTTCCTCTTGTGCTTAAATATAATGACTTCCCTAATATAATCTTTTTCTTTTATTCATCACAAAATACTCTCCTAGATGCTATTGATACAGAAGTTAATAAGGTAATTCCTAAAGGAGTGTACATATTAATGGAGAGAGACATCTCAAATCTTGATTTCATTATAATTGAGGATTGTTAGGGAGAAAACATAACAGGTGATCTAACCAGGTCTTGGGAGGTCAGGAAATCTTCATTTTGGGAATGATGCCCACTACTTAACATAAATTAAGGATGGGTATGAAGGGGGAAGCTCAAGGAAATGCTACTCTTAATGACCCAAGGTGGGCAAGACCTAAGCTTGTGTGAAGAAAGTACGGTGTTTCTAGCTGGAGAATGTAGTGAATGAACCAGGAAGGAGTTTGGTGGCAGGGGTAGAGGATAGGCAAGGGACAGAGGCTGCACAATGGTCTAGCAAGGATTTCTCTGTAAATCCAGTGCTGTCAATAGTAAACTGGTGATGAAAGGCCAGCCATCTAAAGGATTCTGAGAGGGAGAGTAAAGATTAATAAGAGAAATGGTTAATTACAGCAGCAGAGCCCCTACGCCCCTCCCTGTCAGCCAGGAGAACATAATCAGGAGAGATTGTAAAAAAGAGAATGAAAAAAAAAAAAACGTTTCTAGAGATTTGGTACTATTTCTTTGGTGTCCAAAGAATCAAAGCACTCAGAAGCCGCTGAAAGAAAAATAATGTGTATTTAAAAATAAAGAGATAAACTACATGAGCAGCTGGAGGGAAAGTTTGAGTTTCTATGGAAACCTCTCCTAAAATGTCTTCCTCAGGCAACAGAGCCAACTTCCCAAATGCCAGAAAGCAGAAGAATATGGGTTGAAGCAGTTCTCGTTGGATTGTCACACTGAGTGTGACACTGGAAGCTGGAAAGGGAGGACTTTGAAATGGGTCAAGGGTTCCTCATGCGACACTTCTCTCCTGTAAATGACTGGGTGAAGGGGCATTGGGGATCAGGTGTTTTCTTGCAAGGTGCTAAGGCAAGGGTGCCATGGATAAAATCATGCAGCAAACAAAAATAAAAGGAAACAGAAAACAAATATTATAGTTCAGCCCCCAGGAAATGACATTTTTGATGCTAAAAATCAGAGGCATAGACCTGGAGCCTGTCACTGGTTACTGCCCATTGAGGTATGGAGCCTTTCCACCCCTCCAACATCACTGTGTGTAATTCTTCTCCCTCTCTCAGCTCCCCCTTTCTCCCTTACAGGGAGATGATCTTCCCAATCTCTCTGGTGTTTTTTCTTCAGGGTTTGAACTTGATCTTCCTTTGCCTATGTTGCTTCCCACCTCCAATCTGTGCATGGCTGGCTCCTCTTCATGTCTTCAAAGAGCTCTCCTTGCCCCCTTTATCAAACTCAGCTTCGTATCTTTCTCATCCCAGGGTATTTCTCTCATATTACCTGGTTATTTCACATATATACTATTACTTTGCAAAGAGCATCTTCCTAATTTTTAACCTGTTGATCAGCTCCTCTCCTCAATACGTAAAAGGAAGCCAGCTTGCCTGAGAGCCCCAGGTCTGAGAAAAGTGTCTAGCAGAGACATGACACTGAAGAAATATTGAAGGAATGATTTTGGTCAAGAAGTTCATAATACTGTAATTGGGATGTTGAGTATAAGACATCCACACTTGATGTTAATGTTACACAGCTCTGGGTGATCAAGGGTTAACTAATCCTCATGTTATCAAGGAGAAATCTGCATGTGGAGTTTCCTAGTAACAATAAAAGTCATATTAAAACCAGTAACAATAAATTCTATTTATGGATAATTTCTTTATGGCAGTCTCTAATACAAATAGATACAGAATGTAAAATACCTACCTACCTGCAGCACAATCTCTGAAGTAGGCTTTGGGATCGCAATTTTCTGGTTATAAAAACAGGCTCAGAGAGGCGCAGCTTGTGAAACTAGATTTTGAACTAAAGTTGGTTTTATTCTTCACTCCAGGAATATACACTTTTTTGTATAGATAGATAATTTTTGGAGATGAGACTTGAGACTTACTGAGACAGAAGTATTTGGGTAAAAAACAAACAAACAGAAAGCATGCTAGATCTGAGTGGTAATGGAGGAGGGAGCATGGTCCTTGGAGAATTCCTACAGAGTTGGAGGCAAGAATATGGGTGAGGTTGGGTGCGAGAAGCAGTAGTGCTCAGCATATGGACTGAGTTTCCAGGCATCTGGGGGTCACCAGGCTCTGAACCTGGAACTACCTAGGCTGCTGGGTGTGGCTGGGATGAGATATGATAAGAATGAGGTCGGCTAGATGGGGTTGGACTAGAAGACATAAGATCCTTAAACTCCAAAATAAGGAGTTTCAATTTATTAGAAAGTATTTTATACACATTTATAGGTGTGGTTTTTTTTTTAATCATGTTAACCTACCTTTCATTATTTTATGTCTATGGAATGCTTGGCAAAATTGAGAGAGAGAGAGAGAGAGAGAGAGAAAGAGAGAGGGAGAGGGAGAGGGAGAGGGAGAGGGAGAGGGAGAGGGAGAGGGAGAGGGAGAGGGAGAGGGAGAGGGAGAGGGAGAGGGAGAGGGAGAGAGGGAGAGAGAAAGGGAAAGGGACTTAAAAAACAACTATCTCCCTTTTCATAGTCAGGTTTTATTATACTCATTTTAAGAAAGAGGAAACTGTCAGGCTGGGAAAATTGTTGCCTGCCTAAGGACACATGCAATGCTTGCTCTAGAACCCAATGCCCAGACTCTTGGTGTTACACTATTTTCTTTAGGTGAATAATTCTTAATGTTGAAAAGTTCTTCTTTTTGGTAACCTAAAATATCATCCTGTATTTAGTTAAAAGTTAAGGAGAAAAATAATAAATCCTTTCCAGGAAACAGATGTAGATGTCAGCATTGAGTCCTCAAAGCATGAGTAAATTTTGCTAGAAGAAAAACACATTTCTCCCACATTTATATTATTTATAATATAAATATAACCATTTATATTCTTTTGAATTTAATGCTTTTGTCAAAGTATTTTTGAAGAAAAAAAGCACTGGCTTCATTGTGTTTTCCATAAATGATACTCAGAGTCAACATGAAATTTTCTCCATTTTTAAAACAAATTAATGAATCATTCTTCCCAGTGCTTATTTTTATGATAATATTAGCAAGTCATATAACTTCTGAGCCACCATTTCTACTCATTCATCCCCTTTCTCCCCCTACCTTCTTATTCATGGTATTAACAATACCTTTCAGCTTACTTTGAAATTTATTGTGTGCTCCAATGACATAGTGGATATGAAAATACCATGTACGTTTCTACATGAAATTTAAAGCATTGCACAATTCTAAATAATCTTGTTTAAAAAAACAACACACTAAACCATACTGTATTATTTATGTCTGTTCCTAGAACTATTCCAGGACACATTCGATTTCTGGCCCCTTCCCAGCCCTTTGGTCATGATTGGATTTGTTGATGGCCCCCCTCACTTAGCAGTTTTAGAAATCCTACTTGATTGCTTTACAGTGTATGGGAGAAGGAGAGACACTTCCCCTGGGTTCCAAGAGGCTGTGTCACCATGATATGGGATCTGGAACAGCATGAGGCAAGAGTCACACGTGGGCAGCTTGTGCACCTATGGGAGCGCAGGAATGTGTTCAATGTGGTTAAACTATTTAATTTTAAAATAAATAAACCTGGAACTAATTTTACAAAACAGAAAAGTATATATAAACCTTCATATTTCTGGCATTTCTTGGAGTATTGGAACACCTGATAGTACTGTGTTTCTTATTTCTCACTCCTGATTCTCATTAGCTGGGGCACAGCCCTGCAGAAGTCAGAGGCATGCATTCTCCAGTCTTCAAGCTGCTACACCACTTCCGGTTGTCTCCCTGAAAGGAAATTCTGATGCCAACTTCTGTTTACCATTGCATCTGACCTCTGTCTTCCCTAATGTGAAGAAACCTTTCTCTCTCTCAAATGCATGAGAATGAAAGATAAATGAAGGAGACGGCCATGTTTTCCAAAAGTGAGAGAGAATACTTGTTGGTGGAAATGCAGAATATTCCTGTGTGTTTATGATTCCAACCAAGTGTGTCTATGTTGTTTCCCTCACAACTGGCCTTTATTCATTTACTCCACTTGTCTGTCTCCTGGAAGTATTTGAGTTTATCGTCCCTCTCCCCCAATGCTTCAGCCTTGATCATTCTTTCCTTGGAGGTGGGGGCGTGTGTATCTAGGCTGTTATAGTTATTCTCCACCCCTGGAAAATTACCCTTTTAAGTGCATCATGCCCAATTGACTTCATATTTCCTTCCTGGGGGTGTGTGTCTGGTTTGATCCCAAGCTCTGGGTACTTATTCCACACCATTACATCTCTGCCTCTGCCAAATAGGATGCAGAGCTCCGTCCCCCCTAGAGACTGACAGCAATTTTCTCCCTCCCCTTCCCTCACCTCTGACTGTCTAAGGAATTCTTCTGTGGCCCGGGCACCTCTTCTGCCTAGAATCCAAGGGGAATGCCTGCTCTTGTCTCTCATATAGTCTGTTCCTATGTTTTGTGTGAGTTGATCAGTGGGTGAAGAATATCCCAACAAAACTTTATAATTTAAAACACTTCACAAGAATTCAAAATAGTAGATACACCCCTGACAATGATTTTCTTGGGATTGAGAAATAGAGTAGTGTGTATGTTGTTTCTCCTTTTCTTGACCTTTTTTTTTATTGTCTAAGTTAACTACACAACACATAATACTTCTGTCACCTGAAAATAAAACTGTGATTGAGAAAAAATTAAAAGCACTCTGCATGATCTCATTTGAACTCTATTTTAAAAAGATTTTAGGTCAGGTCATAGGAGTAAAGCATGAAGCAAAGACAATGAAGCATTTGAATACCCTTCCTCCCGCCCCCTGACCTGTGCCTTTTGCTGGACCCTGACCCATTGGCCAGAATTCTGGACTCTTAGGTCCTTTTTTATTTTGTTTGTTTGGGGTTTTTGGATTTTAGATCCAACATGCTTTTCTAGGTATGAAGCAGTGATATGTAGATTCTTGCTTCCTTTGCTTCTGCACAGTCTGGAGGTAGAATGCAGTTCAGCAGGCCCACAGGTAACGTGAAGTGAGGGTGGGGTGCGAGACAAGAGGGGTGCCAGGGACTGTTGTGAGCTGGGGAGTTTAAGCTCTGTCTCTAAACAGTAGTCAGCCTGGCTCTAGTAGGCCATTACCAGCAGGAGCACAGAGCTGATCTTACCTTATTTCATGATTTTGAAAGCAAAGCCTAACATCCAGGTTAGAAAAAGAGGGGTCCTGATTACCATGACATGTTGCATTCACAAGCAGAAGTGTTTGGGTCTCTGGTGCAACATGGAAAGGATTGCTCCCTGCCAGCCATGTGACTCCGTAACTCGTTAAACTTTTCTGGGCCTCGTTGCTCACCTGTTGGAGGGTTTGAGGGAAAGAATGATACCTTCCTGGCAAAATTAACATAGCGGGGAGGTGATGAAAGAGGATAATGTATTTAAACAACTATTTATTGAGCACCCCCTTTGCTGGGGTTAGGTAAATGATAGGTAAACAAAGAGTCCTTTGTTGTAAACAGCAGATGCCAGCTCTCAAGAAACAAAACCAGAATTAAGCAAGAAGATCTGAGTCTCCAGGAAGACAGAAGCAGGCTCAGAGGCGGCACAGTCAGGAGCATCATCTAAAATCACACAGCAGGATTGGCCAAGATGTTGCTGTGCCTGGGACCCAGATGCCTCAGCTTATAGTCCTGTTGAAAGCAGCCATCCTGCACACAGCCCCAGGAACACAGTGACCACCCGTCACATTTACTACCCATCGCAGAAGGCCCCCACTTCTCCCTTCAGGAATGGATAGTTCAACATTTGGTGCAGACACGTCTGGTTGGCAGAGCCTGGGCCTTGTACCCAAGCCCTAACCACAAAAGAGTCTGGGCAGGAGATTATCTGTTTTTAGCTCCTGTGGAGGAACTCATGTTGGGGCTCATGAAATACAGGATTCCCTAATATAAGGAGGAGGTTTAATCCCTGAGTGCCAAAACCAAAGAACAAGGTCCCCTAGTGTTCCCATCCTCAGGGAATGTATAGCCTAATTGGAAGTAGATGACCATGTTTTGAATATGCTGTACAATTGTAACCTATTCCTGTTTTAAATTAATCAGCATTTATTTAGCCATCTCACCACTCTGTGAGTTTACCTAGAAAGATTACCCCATGGAGGGGCTGTCACTAGATTTTCTCTTGGGACATTGATTTCCTTTGTGGTGCCCACGACTCCAGAAGCTTGTTTTTTGTTTTGTTTTTTTCTTTTTATCTCTGGTCTTCCCTCATCTGGAAGTACTAAGCAGACCAAGGTGCTATGATCATCTCTAAGAATAGAAAGCTAAAAATACCCTGGGGAGAGGGCCGATTCCTTCCTGGCTGAACAGGGCCAGCAATCTGCAATCCATCTTCTCTGTCTACCCTCATTTTCACACGTTTGCCTCTCCCTGGAGCTCTGGGAGTGATGACACTGTTTTGCAAGTTTGCAAACTAATGAAAAAGCCCTCGGACACTTCCGGCTTGTGGAGCTTACTCTTATATTCTGTGTCTCCATGAAAAGATGGGGTTGGATCCTCCATGGCCTCCAAACTTGGCATTTACCCATTGCAGAAACCTTATTACAACAGCTGTACCATCCCCATGAGATTATAAACTCCTGAAAGCAGGAAATATGTCATTCATCATCATTACTTTATCCCCAGTGACTAGTGCCATGTCCATGGCTCATGATTACTCCTCAAATATTTGTAGAATGAATGATAATGCAGTAGTAGGTTCTTTTTATACACTTGCAAATCAAAGAAACTCCAATCCCAAACAGGTGAAGCCAGACAGGGTCTTAAGTGTAGAACCTGCAAATGTGAAATCTCAGGCTGCCTTCTGCACTCTTCCTATACTCAGACTCTCTACAGCAGCGGTTCTCAACCTTTCTTATGCCGCGACCCTTTAATACAGTTCCTCATGCTGTAGTGACCCCCAACCATAAAATTATTTTCGTTGCTACTTCATAATTGTAATTTTGCTACTGTTAATGAATCGTAATGTAAATATCTGTGTTTTCCGATGGTCTTAGGCGACCCTGCTAGCAGTTCTCAACCACAACATGAGGAACTGTATTAAAGGGTCATGGCGTTAGAAAGGTTGAGAACCACTGCTCTATAGGGATATATTCTTTTTCAGACTTGCCTTTCCTCTAACTTCACCAAAAACTCCAGTAGAAAAAGGTTTTATCCCCATTACTTCCACAAAATGACTTAAAACTGAATCCAATTGGAATGCTGGGTTGCAGGCTGATTTAGGCAGAGAGTATATAGAGTTGGGCTATTGAATGGCTTGGTCTGTACCACAAATTCGCCCTTGGAGACAAGGTGAGCCCAACCAAGTTCTGTGGGTTGAGAATGCAAGAACTGGGGTTCCCTAAAGCAAAACTGAAGTATACTAGTAGACAAGAGAATATGTGCTGGATATATATGAGTTGAATAATGCCCCAAATCCCAAACTGTGAATGTGACTCTATTTGAAAAGGGGATCTTTGAAGATGTAACAAATGAATTATCTCAAAGTGAGATCATCCTAGATTGGAGTGGGCCCTATATCCAATAACCGGTACCCTTAGAAGGGTAGAGAGAAGATACACAGAGAAGGTGATGTGAAGACGAAGGCACAGATTGGAATAATGTCTCCACAAGCCAAGCATTGCCAACATTCCCTGGAAGCCGGGAGAGAGGCATGGGACAAATTTCCCCTCACGCTCCAGAAGAAACCAACACTGCTGACACCTTGATTTTAGACTTCTTGCCTCTAGAACTATGAGAGAATACATTTCTGTTGTGTGAAGCCACTCGTTTGTGGTACATTATTATGGCAGCCCTAGGAAATAAACACACTGAGTAAATAAAAACAGCTGAGGTTTACTGCAGGCATCAGCTATTGGATGATCTGGTCTACAGTGTTACCCTGTCAATCAAATGACTATCAAGTGATAGGGTTGGGACTTGTGCTTACTTGATCCTGCATTTATTTCACTCTCACGGCCAATCCACCAGGAATCCAGCCGTGCTGTCCAGCCGCTGTGGATAGACCTCCTTTAACAGACAATATGGCATTCAGCTATCTATCACCTCAATGGAAAAAGATCTCAGACAGGCCCAGACCACTCTTATGTCTGTGTGGCAGCAGGCACACAGCGAGCGGCTGACAGCACAAGGCTGTACTACATGTACTCTTTGCCTCATCCACTTACGGCTCTTAAGATGTAGAAACTGCTCCTCTGGACAACCTAGATGCAGGTTCTACTCTGTCGTTACAGAATTGCTGTGTAACAGCTCTTGAACAGCATGGGTGGGGGAGGGGCGGGAAAAGAGACCCAGATTGCTACCACCTATGGTACTACCTGTGGTGTGAATGTTTGAAAGGCATAGGGAGATATTCTTTTTTGTTATTTTATAAGTTTTTTTTTCCCTCTTCCTGATAATAGGGAACATTTGATTCTTATGCTGATTTGTACAAGTGTGTTATTTTTCCAGCTCATTAGCTGCATTTGTTTTCCTTTTATTTCTTTTTTTTTTTTTTTTTTTTTCTGAGCCATGAGCAGCCCTGATGGAAGTGAGGATGCTGGCATGGTTTGTTGGAGGCCGCAGTCAACATCTAGACCAAAGCCTTGGTGAAACTGGGGCCTGAATGCGCAAGGTGTGGTGGTCAGGACTAGGAAACAAGGCATTCGTGTAACCCGGGGTTCTGGTTTGTATTTTTTTGGGGGGCCAGGTGGAAGAATCTACTAAAAGATGGACTAAAAATGTGTTAGTCATAATCCTATTTTCAGAACAGCACAGTGGCTTTGCAAACATCTTCCATTTGTTTTAGATCCCCTGTAAGGAAGGAATGAAGAATGGAGGAGAGGAAGGAAAGGGTAACTTTTTAAATTTTTTGTTTAAAGAGAAACTATCACAACTAAACTGCTTTTAATTAAATTCAAATCTCAACACAGTTTGCCTGTGGTATGCATACACACCAAACACACCCATCAAGAACTGAATTATGGAAAAGAAACACACACACACACACACACACACACACACACACACGAGAATGCCATTAATTTATCCAGTCCCATCAAATACAGAGAGTTAAAAAGTCATATAAAAAAGTACCTTAAGTCTATCAATCAAAGAACATTTCAGGTGAAAAGCAAAGTCAATCTCATATTTAATTTTATGTTTTTAAATAGAATTGCCTTGCATTGAGTTGAAGGCAGGGTGCAGAGAAGACCTGTTGAAGGAGCCTAAACTAGTCATTTCATCCCAGACTTTCAGCTTCCAGTGGTTGTTATAAGGCTGACTTCTTTATAGGGCCCTCTGCTGTGTACTTCTACCTTTTTCACTTCTCTCCATTCTCTACCTTCTACTCTTATCTTCTGCAAAAGCGGTATGCACACATGCACACATACACAAAACCAAATAAATTTAGGGGGTCTTACAAAAGAAAATATCCCATGCACCAGCAAATCTGAATTCATTGTATATATGTATGTATGCATATATATGTATGTTATTTATTTATCTACTAGAGGCCCGGTGCACGAAATTTGTGCACAGAGGGGAGGTGTCCCTCAGCACAGCCTGCACCCTCTTCAATCTGGGACCCCTTGAGGGATGTCCGACTGCCCATTTAGGCCTGATCCTGGGCAGTCGGACATCCCTCTCACAATCCAGGACTTCTGGTTCCCAACTGCTCGCCTGCCTGCCTTCCTGATTGCCCCTAACCGCTTCTGCCTGCCAGCCTGATCACCCCCTAACCGCTCCACTGCCAGCCTGATTGATGCCTAACTGCTCCCCTGCCAGCCTGTTTGCCCCAACTTCCCTCCTCTGACAGCCTGGTCACCCCTAACTGCCCGCCCCTGCAGGGTTGATCACCTCCAACTGCCCTCCCTTGCAGGCCTGGTGCCTCCCAACTGCCATCCCTTGCTGGCCATCTGGTGGTGGCCATCTTGTGTCCACATGGGGGCAGGATCTTTGACCACATGGGAACAGCCATATTGTGTGTTGGAGTGATGGTCAATCTGCAAATTACTCTTTTATTAGATAGGATAAAGGCCTGGTGCACAGGTGGGGGCCAGCTGGTTTGCCCTGAAGGGTGTCCCGGATCAGGGTGGGGGTTCCCTTGGGACATGGGGCAGCCTGAGCAAGGGGCCTGTGGTGGTTTGCAGGCCAGCCATGCCCCCCGGCAACCCAAGCAGAGGCCCTGGTATCTGGGATCTATTTATCTTCTACAATTGAAACTTTGTAGCCTGGAGTGGAGCCAAGCCTTCTGCTCCCTCCGTGGCAGCAGCCATTTCTGTTGGGATTAATTCACCTTCTATAATTGAAACTTTGTAGCCTGGAGTGGAGGCCTAGGCCGGCCAGGGCAGGTGGAAAGCTTGGCTTCCTCTGTTGCCTGGGAAACCCAAGCCTCCCTCTTGCTCTCTGTGGCTGTAGCCATCTTGGTTGGGTTTATTTGCATAATTGCTCTGATTGGCTGGTGGGTGTGGCTGGTGGGTGTAGCAAAGGTATGGTCAATTTGCATATTACTCTTTTATTAGGTAGGATTCTTTCCTGTTCTATTTAAAAGCAGCTTTGTTTAAGTACTGTAATACTATCTTGAACTAGGGGCTTACCAAGCACTTATCAGTAGAATTCTATGTGGCTTTGATTTAATAAATATGTAATGTCCTTTCTAAAGACAGCTACCTTTTGGCCATAAGGTGCTAACACCTGTGACATCAGTGGCAGAGGATTCTGGACAAGGTTCACTGGAAGATACAAGATAGTAGGTAGCCAAGTGACCTCAGACAAGTCACTGAGCCTGTGTTGGCTCCCTTTCACTTTCTGGAAAAGTACTATGTCAGATGATTGCCAAGGTCACTTAGGGCTCAGAAATTCCATGACTTGAGTTATACCTGTGATTATTACTAATAAAAACAATAGCTCCAATTTATTGAACACTAGCTACATTCTGGTAGCTATGGCTAAGCATCTAGAGGCTCCTGTTCCATTTAATCCCCATACCAACCTAGTCTTTAGATGGTACTACTATAATCCCCATTTTCTATGTGAGAAGACTGAGGCTTAAGTTGCTCTTACTGAAGTCCATGTTCTTCACAGCTGCACTATATTGTAAATTTCATTCTAGCTTATGTTCAACTTCTTAAATGGGGTTTGAATTAATGAGATTTTGCTGAACTAGGGAACATTTCTCTCTTAATGTCTTCCCATCCATCCTGCTAATTGGTCTTATAATTTTAGACTCAGGCTTTCATCCTGCTCAACTTGGAAGGATGAGGGATGTGAAAAGGGCATGGTACCTGAAATGCTTATTTTGACCTTTCCCATCAGGATCTTTACTCACAGTTAAATTCCTCTGTCTTAGGATGGAATGTCAATCCTCTTAGACACTGTGACTCACAATGTTGTTCTCCTGTTTCAAATCCTAATATGCCTGTATGCAGTTGTTCCAATCCATTTATTGATGACCCAACAATGTGATATTCTATCTTTGTCTCCTGATCAGGACTCTTAAACAGTCTCACTGATGGGCATCTACTTAATGTACTTTTCTTTTTTGCATCATAAAGGGGAGGATGCATTTTCCATGCAGGTGATCCATTACTTACCTTTTCAAGGGGGGGAAAGAGCTGTCCTGCAGGTTGCCCTATTTAGATATCAACATAGGTGTCCTGCCTTCTCAGGCTCTCGGTGGCAACTTGCTTTATTTCTCTCAGTCTCTCGCATTTCCCTCATTCTCAGGCTCCCTCCCACATGTGTTTTAAGTGCTGGCATTCTCTGCTAACATCCTAGAGAGAGAGAGCTTTTTCTTACTTTTTTATTCCTGTGGCCTTGAGAGAAAGTGCTGCCATTGGAAGTGTGCGGAGGCTCTTGCCGGGTTTATGAAAGACAATCAGTAGCCCCCTGGAGGCTTAATGCAAAGAAGGAGGTGTTGCCTTTCAGGTTTCTTTGCCATCCAGGGTTCCTTGGGGAATTTTTAAAAGGAGCTGCTATGATGTGTTCTTTGAATTTTTTTAAAAACAAAGAGAGGAAGAAAGAAAGAGAGCCCAGAGTTCTGGAGCATGAATTAAGCGGGATATATTTCAGTTACCTTCAATGCCACCCAGGCCCTTACACACATGCACCCATGATATTTTCCTTTCCCCTTTTGTGAAACCTCAGCACATGAGGAAAAAGTGGCAGTGACTCTTTGTTCCTAGCTTACCATAATCTGTTCATTTTTGCATCTCCAGGTCACCCCAAATGTATATACTAGTAGACTTCGAGATCTATAGCATAGAGGTGTACCATAAAAAAAAAGAAGAACACTTACTGGGTGCTCCTTGGATGTAACTGTCCCCAAGGGCTGTATTTGTATCACTTCTTTTAATCCTAATAGTAACTCCAATAGGTAGTAGGAGATTTCCCCCATTATGTCAATGGGGAAAAGAGACTTGGAGAAACTACTTTGCCCAAGGTCACACCAATGGTAAGTGGTGGAGTTGGTAGCAGGGCATGGGCAGTTGCAGTCCACAGCATCTGTGCCAATACAAAGCCCACTGATCTCTTCATTGGACTTCCTGTAGAAAGTCATTGGGCTTCTCTAAGGAGATGACACTGTTTGGAGCATTATTTCCTCTATCAGGAGGAGGGAGCAGTTTGTGGAAATTGACAGACCATGCACTTTGAACTATTTGACAATATCCAGTGAAGATGAAAATGTGCATACCCTACCACCCAGCTATTGTATTTCTCAGTAAATACTCTAGAAACCTAACCCACTGTGCATAAAGAGACAGGCCCAAGAATGACTATTGCATTATCATTGCCATGGTGAGAACTGGAAACAAGTTAAAACTTAATCAGTGAAAGGATTAATAGATTGTGATAATGTAATATAATGCAATAGCATGTGGCATTTATAATAAATGCACTAGGTTCAGATGCATCAGCATAGATAATATTCACATCTGTTTCTTTGAAAAGGCGCATGGTAAAAAGATATGGCCATATGGCAATTTTAAAAATACACAAAATACATTAAATGCCTGTTATTTAGTGCTATGTGCATATATAATAAACATAAGACCATAGGTAGGAAATATAGACACCTACTTCAGAATAATGGTTTCCTGTGGGAAGGAAGGGAATGGGAGGGGACTGGTGGTACTTAAAAAATTAAGTGGAATAGGTTCCAGTGTATTTGTAATACTTTTTTTTATGTAGGAATTCCAAAAAGTCTGGGAAAATATTTGATTGTTAAATTCCAGGTGATAAGCCATGATTATCTTTTATTAATCTCTGATTATCTGTACTTTCCAATGTGTTAATTTGGTTTATAACTGATTAATTTTTTAAGTAAGGAGAAGAGAGAAGAAGCATCTGGATGGTGTCCCAGGTTGGCTGTTGGTACCTCCCAGGGCCCAGTGTGCTGGGGCATTTCCCAATGCACTCCCAAGGCCTGAGCAGGTGCAAGGGGTGAGGCGCCAGAGCTTCTGGGCATTCCAGATGATCCTTCCAGTCATGTCTTCACCTTCGTCAGCCAGGACAGCTCCCACAAGCAGACCTGCCAATGTGTGTTTCATGTAACTTTAAAGGGCAAAGGCTCATATCACTCCTGCAGATGCACAGAAGTCAGCCATGAGTTCATTTCTCTTGCCTGGACTAAACGCTGCTGTTCTGCCTCTCTAATTCTATCTGGAGAGGCTGGGCAAGCCCCAGATTTGCAGAGAAGGGAGGCAGGAAGGGGTGGGGGATTTTCTGTTCACTAACCCCCTACAATTCTGTTGGGGAACCAGTCAGGCAATGTGGCCCTTTCCTTCCTGTGTGGACCGCCTATATTTCATGGGGCATTTTACTCCAAATACATGCACCCTCTTATTTTTCTACAATGTACCTTAGGCCCATTCCAGCCATGATTTTGTTCAATTGTTCTCAACAAACACTCTCTCTTCTTCAGCTCCTTCCTCCTTTCCCTGCCCCTTCTCTCCCTCCTGTCCTTCTCCCCCCACCCTTCTATTTTTTTTCCACCCCCTTCCCCTTTTCCTGCTTCCTCCTTCCTCTCTCTCTAACTCCCTCTTCTATCCCAACCTCTTCTTCCAGAGGCCTGACTGAAGGTTCCAGTAGCCTTCCCCACCTCTAAATTTTCCAGCTATATGAACTCATAACATCCTTATCAATTAAACCCTGTCAGGTTTCTGTTTCTTCCAGTTGAAAAAGTTATAAATGTCACTGAAGCTTGGACCAAAGTACTAAAAAACATGGATTTAGCTTTGACCTTGGGCAAATAAAGTGAGCTGATGAAGTAGCATACTATTTGGTATCTCCCTCGCCAGATATGAGAATCTGCCATAGTGTTTGTGAAGCCACTGAGATAATCAGGGAGGGGGATAAAAATGTCAGGAGCTGCTGCTGCAACTTCATTGTCAGGTCAACCAGGCCAGTGCGTGGGAGTTGAATCTTTTCCCTGACGAATGGGATTGAGGATGATTCACTTGGCATCTCTTGTCTTCACCACAGGTGTCCTCTTCCTGAGGAAGCACACTGCCTAAGAATGACTAAGGGATTTTTCAATTATATGTGTATATATATATTATTTCAATGCAGCATTGCTTCCCTTTCTTTGACACAAACAAGGGAGAATTTAGTTTATTCATAGTATATGGAGATTTTATATCCATGCAAGGAAAACACGTCTTCCTAATAAGTCTTTAAGTGATTCTTTTCTGCTCATTTCCAATTCACTAAGACGTATTCCAGCAATAATCTCTACAACATGGTGAAAAACGAGGCCATAACACGTAATGCAGTTGATTAAATGAAATAAGCTAGGCCATTTGTGGAGTGGGAAGCATGGAGCTGGGGGGTAGTAGGATGATTACTTACGGATCTGAGGTGTCTCTCTTTGCTGTTCTTCCTGATAAGGAGGCCAGTGTTGGGGGCTCAGCAGCAGAGTTCTCCCAGGAAACCCTGAGGGGGAGACGTCAAGGTGTCCTTGCTGGCTTTATTCACTGCAAGGGAGGAGTTAGGAGTCCCGTACTCAGGTCTGGAACTATTTCTTGGTGTGATTTCACCTTTGTCTCTCTGGGTCTTAAATTTTCAATTTAAAAAATGGCTAAAGTAAAGAAAACCTTTTTTTTTTCTTTTAACTAAACCTGTGGAAAATTGTGGCACTATACCTTAATATCTGCATTGTCTATTTTTATGTGAATGGTACACACACACACCCCATTTGCAGTTTTGCTTTCTATAGTTTTGTTATCCACAGAAAACCTTAAATGGAAAATTCCAGAAATAAACAATGCATACATTTTAAATTGTGTGCTGTTCTAAGTAGCATGATGAAATCTGGTACCATCCTGCTCAGTCCAGCCTGGGAGGTAAAATCATCTGTTTGTCCAGCATATCTATGCTGTAAGCTCTACCTGCCTGTTAGTCACTTAGTAGTTGTCTGGGTTATCAGATCAGGAGAGAGAGAAAGAGAGAGAGAGAGAGAGAGACAGAGAGAGAGAGAGAGAGAGAGGGAGGGAGGGAAAGAGAGAGAAAGAAGACTACATTCACATGTTTCCTACAGTATATTGCTATAATTGTTCTACTTTATTATTAGTCATTATTGTTAATCTCTTACTGTGCCTATCTTATAAATTAAACTTTACCACAGGAATGTATGTATAGGAAAAATGCTTAGTACATATAGGGTTCGGTACTATCTGCAGTTTCAGGCATCCACAGGGGGTCTTGGAATGTACCCCTGTAAATAAGTGGGAAGCTACTGTAGTAAGGACCTTGGTTATGTATTTGCTGCTGCCTGTACTTCCATGGACCCCTTGTCCAAACATTAACTAAGGAGGATTTAGGCTCCTTTATGAGAAGGGAAGAGAGCTCGACAGACACTGGAATAGGGGGTGTATACAACACTGGTTGCAACTGACTCTAGAGAGAAGGTAAATAAGGCTGAAAGAGAAGAACTACAACTGGCAGGAATATGGAGATATTTTGGGGATCAGCTTCTGAGTATGAGAGAGTAGAAAATGACACTTGTCAAAAGCTTTGTGTGGGTAATATCATAGAACTCCTTTACTAGTCTTCGTCAGACTTGGTTTAATATTGGACTATTTATCTCTTTGGCTGCTGGCATATGCATTTTTAAATGCGATTCTGAGCTTCAGAGGGCCACATGAGGCCCTAGGATTTATGCAGGTTACATGTACTAAGGTTTCCCCAAGGGATCCTTTTTGATCTAAAGGGTTTTGTCTGTCTTGTTTCCTTATTCACCTATTATGCAATTAGGTGGCAAAAAAATTAACTTCAGCATCTAGAGGGCAATGGAATTAAGGGAACGGCGTGTTGCGAATGAGGCGGGTCCCTGACTTACAAATTGAAAAAGAGAATATGGGGTCAATTTACTCAGACCAGGAAGAGCCAAAGAAAAAAGCAAGGTAGACTTTTTTAGACAAAAGATTTTATGGCTGGTTTGGGGGAACTTTAGTCTAAAGAATTTGTGTGGGGCCCTGGCCAGGTAGCTCTGCTGGTTAGAGTGTCATCCCAATACACCAAGGTTGCAGTTCAATCCCCAGTCAAAGCACAAACAACAATCAATCAATGAGTGCATAAAAACGTAGAACAACAAATCAGTGTTGGAATGCTAAATGTGTGGAATACTAAAGAGACCACATTTCCTTTATTCATTTCTGTATACCCAGTGCCTGACACATGGTAAGTACATGATAAATATGTACCAATTGAATGAATGAATACAGTATGGAGAATATGTTCCAAGACCTCCAGTGGATTCCTGTGATAAAGTTTAGTTTAATTTATAAATTTGGCACAGTAAGAGATTAATAATAAAATAGAACAATTATACTGTAACAAAAGTTAAGTGAATGGCTTTGGGGCCATTGGTAAATAAAATAAGGGAGACTTCAACTCAAGCACTGAGATACCACGACAGTTGATCTGATAATCAAGATGGCTACTACGTGAGTAAGGGTTAGGTACTGTATACAGTGTGGATACCCTGGACAAGGAGATGATTCATGTCCCAGGCAGGACAAGCCAGGGAGATACAAGATTTCATTATGCTACCCATAATGGCATACAATTTAAAACGTATGAATTGTTTATTGAGTTGTTTATTTCTGGGATTTTCCATTTAATACTTTCAGACTGCAGTTGACCATAGGTAACTGAAAATGCAAAAAGTGAAATGATGGATAAGGGAGGGGGAATTCTTGTACTTGACACTTAGTATGCTCAAGTGTTGTTGTTACACGTATCATTGCAGTGGTAGAGTTAAGCATGGGGTACTATAGAAGCATTTTGGGGTATTTAGATTGGGGAGATCAGCAAAGAAAAATGTAATATTTAATCTGAGACCTGGTAAGGACAAGTATATATCAATTTAGCAAAAGACAAAGAAAGAATATTCTTAGCATGAGAGTAGCATGCTTAAAAGCCATGGATTAAGAGCAAGTGTGGCATTTTGATAAAAGTGGATGTGGTTTATTCAATATGCAGTGAAGGGTGGGGATTGCTAAGAAGGGTCGGAGGGATTCCCAGTGGTTCACGTGTCAAGACAAGGAATGTGAATTTGAATCTGAGGACCAGGGTACGAAGCCCATTTACCTTTTATGTGGCCAGAAAATGCTGGCTTCAGAGTGGAGAAAAACCTGCAGAGGGACACATTTAAAGAAAAAGAGTTGGTTTAAGCTATTTTAAGGAATACAGGAGAGAGACAGTGATGGCCCCCACTAATTGGTAGGAGAGCAGAGGGAGGAGACAGATTTAAGAGAGAAAGAAGGCAAACTCTATCAGAACATTTACTGGTCGTATTTAGGGAAATGACAGCTCATTCTTCTGTTTATGAAGAAGAAGGTGCTATTTGAAGAGCTTTAAATGAATTAACTTATCTGGCCTTCACAGTCAATCAGGGTTAAATTCTGTTGCTATCACCAGTTTTCAGATGAGAAAATCATGGCACAGAGGGGCTAGCAACTTCCCAATACTAAGTTGCACTACTGCTAAGTGGCAAAGCCTAGATTCATTTGTGGTAGCGTGACTTCGGATTTATGCTCTTCACACTAACCCAAATGTCTTTTGGGTAACAACCCAGAATGACAGAAGGTCCCATTTCTACCCTGGATGTTTTGTCGTCTGGTATTTTTTCAAGTAGGGGTTTAGACCACATGATTTCTAATAATATTGATGATCTCTTATGAGGCTCTGCAATTAATGAAGCATTTATACAGTGGATTATCTCGTGTAGCCTTTACATGCATCCTCAGAAGTAGGTATTGCTATCCCTAATTTGTGGATTGAGATCTTGTGACTAGCATAGGTTATGTGCCTCCTAGGAAATCCATCTTGTCCCTTTGATCTCAGGACTCGCATCTCCTAAAATATTGTTTCCATAACATCTCTCAGGATAGGTACTCACCTCACAACCCTTGAAAAATGGAAGTTAATGTGATTACTAATGAGGATGATAGTCATGTAAATAAATGATTTCTATCCAGGTGGCACATGTTATCAAGAAGTTGGGCCCAAGGTCTTGTAGGATCGGAGGTTAAAATATCAGAAAAGGAAAGGTACTTGAGTAAGATTTTGAAGGATCAGCAGGACTTGTTTAGGTAGATAAAATTTTTATGGAAGAAAAAATCCAATATTGTGCTAATGCCTACAAAATAGCTTTTTGCTTGTGGCCACTATTAGTTCTTTTTGACATTACAGACATCATTAACTGAAGCAGGAACGCAATACATATGAGAACTGTGTCCTCATTTAGTTCTTTCATCAGTTTCAGTAAGTTTTCTTTTTATTTTCCAACCACTGGATTGATTTGCTCTATCAACATAAAAAAGAAAACAGTCTTAGTCACTCTCCAGTCCTTGAGTAATTTGTTTGCCGCCTACAAACTGGCATCATAATAGCAGTGGACTTAGGCTATGTCTGGTCTGTGCTAGCTCCAGAATCCAAGGCAGGTAATACAAATCAATTTATTTCTTTTCTTTTCTATTTTAAAAGAGATTGTGATAGTTATTTTCAAAATATATGTGGAGATGAAAAACAACAACAACAACAACAATAAAGTTTGGCTTCATGGTTTTTGTTCCAATATTAACTATTGTTTGAAAAGGAGAAGCAAGAGGAATGATTAGAAATGAGATAAGATAGCACATCCATTTATTGATATTATCATTCATTGAACATTGGGAACCCTGACTGGAAAAAGATCGTCTCAGCCCCTTCGATTAAAAGAGAGAGTTGTATGTTTAAGGAAATAGCAATAATGCCTTAGAATGCTAACACTTCCTTGCTTCAGATCCTCTCCTAGATAAGATAATGCCAGATCCTTTGCCTCAGTTTCTCTCCCTTGAGAGGACAAAGCCAACTATCACAGGAACATGGGGTCAGTCACACTCTGTGAGGTCTTGCAAAATGTGGTACCCTGTGAGGTCAAGGTATTATTAGAAGGAAGAGTTCTCACAAACAAAGTACATTCTCACTTGTTTCAATGCACTGCGAAATGAAGAACATCAGAAAATCCCTTGCTAACCCAGAACACCCTTATCTTTATGCTTTCTTTCCTCCCCTGCCTCATTTCCCTCCCTTCTCATCAGTATCTCCGAAATTATATCATCAGCGATCTCTCTGTCATATATATTGGTTAACAGTCTTAACAAGCTTCTATGGTGGATTTTTTTCAGATGTATCCTCTAAATTTTATTTTGCTCATGTGTTGCAAAACATATGACATATGGGACCTCTCTCCAGCGTGGGCTGAGGATGGTGTCCTTCAATGGGCAAAAGACATGGGCAGGCAATGTGTGCCATGTGCTGAAATGGACATCATGTGTTTGTGCTCTATGAGAACCTAGCAATCTCGGTTGCAAAGGGCGCTTTTCTTTCCTAATAGTTCATAACTGACCTCCCTTTTGAATTGAGCCAAGTAACCACAGGGTGGAAGATGAATTTTGTTTAGCCAGGCCAAAGCTAGGGGTCATTCCTAGAGCCCAGAGCATAGTATCATCTGAGCATGATTGAGGGGTTGGCTCCTCAAATGGAAATCAGGGATATAGACCAGAATAGAAATAATAGCTATAGAGGCAAAAGAACAGATACCCACTGCAATGAGTGATCATTTTAGACTTGAAACATTTGCTTGGGCATTTCTTTCTGCCTGAACTAAATAGTCCCATATTCTCTACCTTTTCTACCTAACCTTAAAAATTCCTGTCCACCTCCTGCCATGAGCTTTGTCTGGTGCCTGTCATCTCTTTGGTGCACCAATGTCCTTGTGAGTCATTTGACCATGCATGCATGTCCAGGTGGTCATCCCCTCCAATCTGTGAGGAAGCCAAGAGTGGGACCACTCCTATAAATTACACCATTAACTCTTTGAGTTTTCATCTGCATTGAGTGAAGGAGTAATGCATGACTGAATGAATGACATTAGGAATAAACAAATAAACAGAAGCTAGAATAATAATAGACAGATGCAACAGCCTGGTGTGGTAGGTGAATGGTGTGAGTAATACCAGTCTTGGCCTGATTTCTAATCTGGATATTTTCTCCAATGCTGAGTCATGCATTGTGAGCACACCTTATAACATTGCTCACTACTTCTCCCCTCACTGAGTGAGGTTCAGTGGTCATTGATCATCCTTAAGAAACTATTGGGAAGGGAACCTTGAATCACATGACAAAATATTCCAAGAGAGCCTACACAACACCAGAATAAAACTAGAGGCACAAAATATTTGAGCTGGAAGGAATCTGAGGTTTACTGGAATTGGAGTCTAAGTCTTCTAAATTTACAAAATAAGATACCTGGGTTCAGACATCCACATATTCCCTCAATTCTGTTCCTTTTTCAGTCTTCTCTGGACAGCTGATTGATAATTGTAGCCACCCTCCCACACATTGCCTTCTACAAAATTAAACATACCATATAATGCATATATTTACCTAGTTTATTGATTTTTCCACTAGGATGTAAGCCAATAAGGGTGAGCATTTTTGTTCTGACTTCCCTCCTCTACTATGCAAGAAGCCAATTTTGCACCCATTTACAAATTCATTTAAATATTGATGATTACTAACTGTGACTGTTCTTTGACTCCATCTTTGAACTGGTTTAACATCTGCCAGGTTCTTCACTGATAAAATCCTTAATCCTGCTTATTTTGTATCTGTTTGATTGTCCTGATTTTGCTTTATTTTTGAAAAATTATCCTTTTAAAATTTCACTGGTGTATCTTGAGAGTGAGAACAGTTCTTGTCACATAGTAGGTACTAAATAAGAATTTGCAACATATATGAATAGTTTCAGTTAGCAACTTGGACTAGGGATGCACGTCATAGTCCCAGGTAGGTTTAGAGCTGACTTGAGTCACCCATCAAGTTCAGCAGGTTTTCCTGTGGCAATACTTATAAACCCTCTTTCCTACATCTCAGGGTCACCTCCCATCAGTGTCTAGGAAGAAAACTTCTTTCTTGGCCCATGGTCACATATATGACCTTACTGCAACATCCTCTTGTGTTGGGTACAAAAACTGAGATGTGCCTGGCCAGTGTGACTCAATGATTGAGCATCGACCTATGAACCAAGAGGTCACTGGTGCGATTCCCAGTCAGGGCACATGCCTGGGTTGCAGCTTGATCCTCAGTAGGAGGTGCACAGGAGGCAGCCGATCCATCGATGATGTTTCTCTCTCATCAGTGTTTCTATCTCTCTATACCTCTTTCTTCCCCTTTTTCTAAAAATCAATAAAGGAAAAAAATTTAAAAAAAACCCACAACAACAATAGAGATGTTACTACATTTATCCTGTCTCATCACATGAAATGGGAGCAAATAGAGGCATTGCTTTAGCAGAAATGTGCCCACAGCTGGGTACCCTTTTCTGGAAGACCAGAGGCCAGCAGAGGGGCAGATTCTAAAACCTGCCTGCCCTGAGAGCTGCCCTTTTCCTTACCAGCATTCACAAACCCATTCCACACGTAAGTCCCAACCATGCTGGTGGTTTCCTAATCTGGCCTTTCCTGGTTTGGCTTTTTACATTTCAGCAGTTGAGTTGGCTTTTTAAAATCGAAGGTTGGAAAGGAGCAGCAGAGAAGAGGGACAGAAAAAAGCCTAGAGGCATCGTTCCAGAAACTGTGTGTGTGTCTCCACCTCATTTAGCACCTTCTGTTTAAAAACTCTCTCTGCCCTGAAAACAGGCCTTCGCCTCTGCTTTGGCAACCCTTGGTGTTTCCAGGCCAGTCTTCAGCTATGTTAATAGAATCAGAGGACTCAAAAGGTACATTTTGCAAATATAAAGTATCATCTAGTGGCCCCGATATCAAATGCCTCACCTCAGGAGGCTTCTGCAGGCTAAATAAGGTCATTCAGTCCCAAAAGGTAGGGGAGAAGGGTGGTATTATGGGAGTAGGGAACAGAGCTTCAGTGTCTGGGTTTCTGGCTAAGTTTAGCTATCTGTTGGGGCCTAAAAACCTGATCCTAGGATGTTGATTTTTGTGAAGGTATTTCTAGTGAATATTTATCAATATTCACTTTTATAGAAATAAATTATCTCCTTTTTGAAGTGTTGGAATCACAATTCCTCTCATGATTGCCACACAGAATCTTCATTTCTTAGTCTTTCATTCATTCACATGATTTGTCCTCAAATTAAGAACTGGCATGCACAGCATTTGGACAGCAGAGAATGAGAAAAATTGGTCCAGCCCTATAGGAGCTAGCAGTCAAACAGAGGAGATAGGCACCCAGAGAAGTAGGCATGAGAAACCACAGGTCTGTTTTGATAAACTAAGGGCTTCTGAGAGGTCACAAGAGTGCCCTATCTATTTAAAAATGGAAGAATAATTGTCAAAACAGTTTAAATAAAATATGGATTTTTTTTTCAGAAGTTATATGATATGTTTTCTTCCTGTTAAATGAGCTGCACTTGAAGACTTTGTGTTTCTGGTTTGGCAGTCTCTCCGCAGTCCCCGCCCCTATGACAGCCCAGAGAATAGAATCCTTCTCTCTAAGCCACTCCTGGATGGCAGGGAAGGCTTCCTAGGAGAAATGATCTCCAGCTGAGGACTGGATGGCAAGGACTTGCTAAGCCACAGGAGAAAGGAGAATGGCATGGGAAAATGCTCAGAGGGGACAAGAAGGGAATGGCGTTCTCCAAACTGGCATTAACAGCACCTAAGAGGCTTTAAACACTTCAACAACAAGTGTATTCATTTCCCGGGGCTGCTGTAAAAACTGAGTGGCTCAAAACAGCAGAAATGTGTACTCTCACAGTAAAGGAGGCTGGAAATCCAAAATACTGCTCACTCTCCTAGCTTCTGGTTATTACTGCCAATCCTTGGCATTCCTTGACTTGTAGCTACATAACTTCAGTTGCTGCTTCCATCATCACAGGGCCATCTTTCCACGTCTTTTCCAGGGTATTCTCTTCCATGGGTGTTCATCGTTGTGTCTTTTCTCTGGTAAGGACACCATACTTTAGTGTGACCTAATCTTCACTTACATCGTAAGAAAGGAGCTTATTTCAAAATAAGGTCATATTCACAGGTACCAGGGTTTAGAATTTCCATGTTACATTTGGGGGGACACAATTCAAGATACAACAACAAGTTTCTGCTTGAACCTGCTACATCAGTAGTTCTGCTAAGGACTCAAAGATGAACTCAGTATTGGCTGCTTGAAGAGAGGTGGAATAAAGTGTTATGAGAGGTCAAAGACATTGACCCATCATTTGGCCCTTGTGGATCCTTAGGCCATTTGGACCCTACACACAATGAACTACAACTGGGAGTACAGCTAAGCTAGCCTGATGCTGGACTAGACTGTGCAACCATTCCATAGAAAGTCTGGGCGAGGGCTTGACACACTCTGTGCTATGTAGTTTCGTCATCAGTTAAATGGAAATAATAGCTCCCATTGTTGTCGGTGGTGTGTTCTCCATGTCCCCACCAGTTACCAGTAGAAGTGGGCTTCTTGTGATGTCATGAGAAAAGGAATTTTCTGAGACTCACATGGGAGAATGGGTGATATTTATTTGTGTGGAATTAAACTCCTGCGTTTCCAAGGTCCTATCTCCCTCCATCCCGACAAGGAAATAGTCCAGCTGTCTTCAGCAGGGCTAGGATTAAAGCCCTCGCCCAGACTTTCTATGGAATGGTTGCACAGTCTAGTCCAGCATCAGGCTAGCTTAGCTGTGCTCCCAGTTGTAGTTCATTGTGTGTGGGGTCCAAATGGCCTATGCGGCTATTGGGAGAACACGGGCAAGTGCCAGGAAGAAGGAGCAAAGCCAGAGGAAAAGGAGATAGTTTCTTTGCAGATTTTAACCTTTACGATTTTGTGAGTTTGCAGATTAGACTGATAGGCAAGTATTTTCCCTATATCACCCTGACTTTACTGTGCATGTGCTCGTCTTCCCCTTTGTTCAGCCCCTTCTCACAGTGATCCGCAGGGAATGGACCGGTGGATCCCTGCGGAGTGTTAAGTTGCAGCTTCCTGGTGAAGCTGCCCAGATGGCCATGCTTATAATGTCTGTCCTTCCCTTTGCTCTCTTTCTATTACTAATATTAATAACTCGCTAATTACAATGGCAACACTTTCTGGTATCACAGTGGTTCATGATCACATATGAAAATGATTTTAAATACTTGGCTCACAGTGTGGTATTCTGTAAGCACTCTGAATATTAGCAGCTTATGATGATCTCCAGGGGCACCATCCTTTTCTTTCCTGGGACCTGTTTCCTCATATGATGAGGGTCATATTAGATGGCCTTCAGGAGCGCACACTGCTCTGAGATGGAGAGGATGCTAAAATGACCAGGAAGAGGAGTACCACATGACCACATGACCTTTGCTTGTTTTGCTCGCAGTTAAACGAGAAATAGGAAAGAGGAGATGCTAGCCTATTCCATGATACTCTTTCAGCTTTTCCCAGGTAGCTACATGATAGTAATGGGAATAATCAACAGGGGATTTTCTGCTTCCAAACATAGCTCTAGGCAATGTAAACCCACCAGGTATTTTCAATCTTCCCCTACACCCATGCCTTGCTTTGACAGAATATATTCTAACTTGACATTGGCAAGAATGGTGCACCGGTGGCTCAGTCTTAAACAGCTTCACCAGAAACTCACTTCTCAAAAGTAAGCAAATAAAAACTATTTCCTATTTTGAAGAGGCAAAGGAGGTAACTGCGGGGGGGGGGGGGGGGGGGGGGGAGGAAGGGATGATGGCACTATTATTGCAAAACAATGGCCTGAGGGGCCTTTTAAGTTACTAGTGTAGTCATTGGGGATTGACAGCAAGCCCAAGGATTCTACAAAATGTGCTCACTTCTCTTAACCAGAGAAAGCTTTCTATTTTTCTTAAAACAAAATGGTTGTAAACACAGAGTGCCTCCAGGGGTGTTTCTGTGAACCCAAAGGGCAAAGGCACAGAAAGTGGGAGAGATGCAAATGGAGGTGTGAATGCCAAAAAACCACCCAGGAATTTAAGGGTGCCGCATCTGGGTAGTCCTTAGAGATAAGACACATTGTATTGTTAGGCTTCAAATTCCCTGTGCTACCTTGAAAACTTTGAACCTCATAGGGCTCCAGACCTAACAGTGAGGTACCCTGTTCTCACCAGATAATGTTCCCCACCAGTGCAGGAAGCTCCCCACCCTGCTAGTTTCCCTGTCAGCCAGCCCAGCTACATCCCATCTGGTCCTCAACCTCCCTGCCAGCCTGTGACATAAATCAAACAAGCCAATCATATTCTCCCAGAGGAACCAGAGGGCACCTCACCCTCCTGTTACTACACTATCTGCCTTTCACAGCCCCTGCAGGTTCACTCTCTCCTGAGTGCAGCCCTGGTGTGGCCCTGCATGGTTGGTGTCCTCCCCTGGGCTGTGAGTGTATGTGACTAATAAACTGCTGTTGATCTTGTCTGTCCAATGACAGTTGTGTGCGTGGCCATCCCAGAACTCAATGGCAGACTCCCTCACTCACCAAAGAGTTGGTGAACAAACCACCCACACCTTCCTAATTTTAGAAGTAGAAATTGAGTTCCAGAGAGAGAGAGAAAGAAGTGACTTGGTAAAGGTTGACCAAGATCTTAATAGTAGAGACTATGAAAATTTAAAAAGTAGCTAACTTTTATTCAGTGCTGAGCATTGTTTTAAGCATTTGCTCTCCAGGTATTATTTGATTTAATCCTCACAAGAACCCATGTAGTACCCAACCCTCATAATTATGGACATTAGACTTGCAAGGTAATTTGGCACAGAGAAGGTAGGTAACCTTCCCAAACTCATACACCTGGCAACTGGCTGCAATTCAAGCCCAGTGTCCATGGGTTACTTAACTATATTCTTGGCACTGTGCTAAATTCCTTATGTGGGTTATTTTTTAAAACCTATTATCCTCAGTCTTAGTTTTAGAGACTTTCAACAACTTGCTCAAGGTTACAAATAATAAATGGTATGATCTGAATTTTGAACTCTAATATCCTGACATCTGTGCCCACCCTCTTAACTGCACTGTTCTAAAACCCAAGGCCTCTGACTCCTAACCAGCATTCTAGCTCACCATGGAGCTGGGTGGTTGCATGGAAACAAGAAAAGGTCAAAGAGATACTGTTATTAGAACTCAGATGGCAACAGAATTTTTGTTTCATTTTTCTTTTCCTCCTTTTCACATGCTTTGGTTACAAGGTGAAGGGCTCTAGTCACATCTATGATTATGTTTTATAGCAACACTTTATAGAATAATTGCTGTTGTACTAGGTGCAGTACTAAATGTTTTATGGTAGTTATTATCCCTACTTTATAGATACAGAAATGTCTACTATTTATCTATTTAACTCTACTCTTTAATTTTTTATCTTATCTGGGCAAGTAATTTACACCAAGATTTTAGGCTCCCAAACTTAGCTGTTAAGAAAGACTCTGGTTTGAATGGGGACTCTGCTATTTATTAGCAAGTATAGTCTTGAAAATTTATTTAACTTTGCTGACATTCAATTTCTTATTATATATGGAGGCTATTACAATAGTAGCCACCTGATAAGGTAGATGAGAAAATAAGATGCTTCCTGGTAAGCATTTCAAGGCAGGAAGCATTTGATAAGTCATGGCCCATTATTGCTGGCCCTTCAGAGGTAGATGGGACTTTAAGAGTATTATTTTGACTTCCTTATTTTTTAGATCTCCCATGGGGGGAAGACTGGTTCAAGATCCCACAGCGACTAGCAATGGCTATAGATTATTGATCTCATGCATGGTAGAAATTGTGTAATTAGTGTAGCAAATATTTTTCTCCTTTTTAATGTGGCTTACAGTATATGATAAACACAGTGTTCCATTTCATTGCAGGTCTTGGGATGGATAAAGAACTTTTACCATTAATTACTAGTTAAACTATGACTTCCATAGTAGAGTGAACTAACTTTCTGGGTCTGCCTACTTTCTGCTCCCTGGAACTTTCTGGGAGCATTGCTATTGCTTTTCCCCTTCCATTTCCCTTATTATGCAGATTTTGTAGCTGAGAACACACCTTAGCAGTGCAACAGGTATGAATAACTTTGTGGTTTTCTGTAAGCCTGGCTCTTGTAGAGTTGCTGGGGACACAGGCCAACAGAAGTGAGTCTGGTGTGGTGAAAGCCTTGACATTGTACTATACTCAGCATCTGGCCAATGCCTTGGGTAGAAGGCATTCAATTGTTAATCGATGAATTATGCATTCATGAGGATTTTCTAGTTCAATGAATTGTAAGTATAAGCAAACTCCATGTGTTGGTTAAAACATGTTGTATTTGCAGATTAATACTATTGAAAGAGTGGCTAGAGGCAGCCAGAAGTGAAATACAGGTGTACTAGTGGGCTTAACAAAAAGTGGTAGGAGCCATTGCTTTCTCTACTTAAAACATTACATGCTTGTGGAAATAAAATATTACAGAAAATATATCTGTACTTGTTTAAGTCATTATTTTTTAATTTTTATTGACTTTTATTGGGGTGATGTTGGTTAATAAAACTATATAGGTTTTAAGTGTACAATTCTAGAATACATCATCTGTGTATTGTATTATGTGTTCACCACCCAAAGTCAAGTCCCCTTCTGTGTTTAAGTCATTGTCATTGGCTGACCTTTCCATGCCCTGCAAGCTCTTTCCTACCTTTGTCTGTTTCTCCACAACCTCCACAGTAGATCCGGGCTCATGGTAGTAGCTCAATACATGAAAAGAGGGGAAACCTCACTGAAAGAGCAACTGTCTCTCCAAGTGAGAGACTGAGTCAGACATTAAAATTATAGACTTCTGAGTGGGGCAGAAACTCTCCTCTGACAGTGACTAATTCTGTAATTGTGGCTCAAAATTCCCTGAGACTCTTTTGCCGCATTTGTAAAATGGGAGTAATAGTGCCTCCTTTATGGAGCTGATGTGAAGCCTGAATGGGACGTGGAGATTATCTGAGGCACTTAGCACATGCCATGCACTTAGTCAAATCTAATTCAGAAAAGCTAGTGAGAGACATGCTGGCCCATCATTCCCTACACCTATTATTCGCCTGTCCCTCTGAACCTGTAACCATGGCCAGTGAAATTTAATGAGTTCTTAGTTCATCTTTTGCAAAATAGAGATGCCAATATTTAATACCCCACTAATCTTGTAGGAATTCTTTGGATAAAATGAAAGAACGCTTCAGAAGAGAAAAGTTAATATGGTAATAATTTAGAGTTGTAGCTTAATTCATAATTACTTGCAGGTGACATTCTGTATCAATTATAAATCTCAGAATTCCTTTCTCAGCTTTTAATACACATTTTGACTATCCCTCAGCTGTCCACTGTGCAGAAATTAATTTAAGTTAATCAAAGTTAAATATTTGGAAAACATAGCAAAGAGTTCCCTAGAACTGATATTCATTGGCAGCAAATTTGGGTTTAGTTTGAATTCAGAAGACATGACAGAAGAGGTTCTTGAATTGGATGATATTGAAAAGCCTGTTTTGTCTGAATGATAAATAAAAAGAATTTCTTAGATCTTGGCCTACTGCCAGTTAAGGACCTTCTAAATCTGAGAATCATAGAATCTGTAAGTCTACATTTCTCCGCTTTTTAAACATCAGTATAAATTATTGGAAAAATACAAAAGTCAAGAGATGCAAAAAGAACACATGGTTTCCTTTTCTTGACCTAAAAGCTATGCAGGGGCAATGTTTTTCCTCCTGCACCTGACAAATCCACAGGAAAAAAAGAAAAGAAAAAGAAGTAGATTCTCTGCAGGGCAAATTGGCCTCACTTTTCTCTGCTAATGCACATTAACACCCCACGGGGGTACTCTGATTTTTTCCAGTGATGTACATTTCACAGTTGGGCTCATATTTTGCTCTGAAGTGCAATGGCGCTCACGCCAACGCTAATGAAATACTAAAGCTGAAACTGTCATGCTGCTCCCGCCCCCTCAAACCTCATGCCCAAGTTCTTGATAGTTACCTCTAGGGCCCTCAACCTGTTACCAGGGAGACACAGATGAATCCTGTGTCCACAGCTTACCAAAGGAAGTACGGCTGCATCTGAAGACATGGCTCTTGAACTTATCTCTTGTCTGAAGAGATTCCTAAAGCTGTTTCACTCTTTTTTTTTTTTTTAGCAAGTGAACTTTCTAACTAGGGTTAGAAAACTTGGAACCCAAATCCTAACTGGTAAAAGAGCCATCTATGTGCTGGCCCTGGCTGAGGCTGGGGATTCCATGGAAAGCACTGGAGCATGTCCCCATGATATAGATTGTTTAGAGTAACAGACACATTAATTAGGAAAGCACCTTAAGGAATGCATAGTCCCAACAGGTCTACTCTGAAAAAGAGTGCATGGTTAAATGATAATTTATAACAGATTGGTGAAGGCTCCCCTCAGAAAGTAATCAATGAGCATCTGAATAGGTAAGGAAGAAGTAAAACTGTCATTATTTGCAGAAAGAACTTTTGATAGTCCGTAGTGTTCAGAACATCCCAAAAGAATGAAGACTTTAAAGGGACTTGGAAAATCACAGTTGCCTTGGATGTACTTTCCAAACATATCATACCTGTCAAAATTTCATATGCAATAAAGTTACACCTGTGCTGTGACTTCTGAAAACATACCTAGCAACAACTGATACCCTTACCCTTTACACCCATTAGAATGACTATTATTTAAGAAGCAATAGACAATAGTGTGTTGGAGAAAATTTAGAGAAGGTAGAACTCTTGGGCACTGCTGGAGAGAACGTAAAGTGGTACAGCTGCTGCGGAAAGCAGTATGATGGTTCCTCAAAAATTAAATGTAAAATGACCCTTTAATCCAGTAATTCTGCTTTTAGGTTTAGATCCAAAAGAATTAAAAGCAGGAAATGAAACAGATATTTGTAACTAACGTTCATAGTAATATTATGCACAACAGCCAAAATGTAGTAACAACCACAAATTCATTAGCAGGTTAATGGATAAACTAAATATGTTATATACACACAGTGGATCTTATCATTCAGTCTTATAAAGGTAAGGCATTCTGATACAGGCTACAACATGAATGAAACTTGAAAACATTATCCTAATTGGAATAAGCTAGAATTTTTAAAAAGACACATTTTGTATAATTTTACTTATATGAGATACCCAAAGATACCTCAGAAGTATGTTTTCAATTTAAATTAGATAGTTATATCTATTTCCAAATTAAGTTTTTTCCTGGAGAGTATTATGCTGGGGCTTCTATCCTTTAAGGTCAGACTCCTAGCAAGGAGCAACAAAATGCACACATTGTATTTCTGGGCAAAGTGCGTGCCTTCTGAGATAAACAGATGTCTGGACAGTCCTTCAAATGCTAGAAATAAATGGTTATGTTTCCCGGGTGTTGTCTTTCTTAGGAAATACCTCCATTTGTGCAACTGTTTCTGATGGGACCTGGGTTCTAAGCCTCTCACCAGGGTAGCAGTCGTGTAGACCCTCAGGCTGTCCTGGTGCCCTTTAGCCCTCAGCTCTTGGAAGCACATTGGACCCTCCCACTGTAATTAGTTAAGCATGAAATGGAGGACTATTATCACCTTCCTTGTTCTGGTCACCGTATTTCTCTAAACCTTCAGCTCTTATGAAAGCCACTCTTAATTCTATTATTTCTCACTTAAAACTTAAATTTGGTCTTCACATTCCCCTGCTTAAAATTTCTTCTGTGTTACTCTATTCTTGTTCTTAGGAAAAAAATACCAAATCCTTAATGGAGTTTGGGGGAATGGAAAAAGATGGTTCACACGTTTTAAAATATTTGACTGTCCCCTTTACCCTTCCCACCCAAGTTTCTGTGCTTGGCTTCTTTCAGTCTTCTTGACTCTTCCTAAAAATCCTGTACATAAAGAGGCCGAAAATGTACATTACGAATCAAAATTAAAATATACCCAACAAAGGATTTTTAGAGCCTACCTTTTCCCTTGGGGGTTGGGGGGCATTCTAACCTCTGTAACTTAATTCTCTGTCTTGATATTTTTATATCTGGGAAAAAATAGGGTATTTTAATCAAGTACATTACATTCCCTCCACCCCACCCCTTAATAATAGTCAAACCCATTAATATCTCTGGGGACATCTTTCTAATAATAAACATCTTATGGTAATAAAAGGGTTATATAATATTTCAGCAGAAATGATATCATGTTAAAATTCTGAATTCACGTCCTCCTTGGTTTCTTGGGAGTCTGTGGCACAGCCCTCTGCGAGACTCAGTGAGATGAGCTTCAAACTCTTCTTGCTCCCAATTAATAAGCCTTGCTGTTACATAACAACAGTGCCATCACGGGTTTGTTTATAGTTTAACAGGTACTTTGATGTTCATTATTCTTCTAATTCTTTCAACAAGTCTTTCCAGGCTGCTAGGATCAGCACTCCCATTTTACTGTTGATGAATCTGAGTCTCAGTGAAGTGGTTTGCTGCAACAAATAAAGGTGGGGATGGAGGTCTAGCTCTTCTGACTGCTAGTCCATTGTGATTTGGGGAAGTCATATTTACTGCTTTGTTTTTGCTGATTGTAGTAAGAGTCATACGTTCATTGTAGAAGATAAAGGGAAAACAGGGAAGTGTAAGAATGAAAATTGGAAATGCTTTCTTCCCCACCACCCAGTGAACCACTGGGAACATTTTAGTGCATTTCCTTCCCGGTTCTTACAGTTCGATGTGTGTGTGTAGTTATATGCTTGTGAATTCTCACAAAATCGGGGTCATATAGCATTGCTACTGCATGAGAACAGGTGTGCGGCAATGATAATGGCGCTATCTCAGGGTGCGTGTGGAAGGTAACCTGGGCCTCATTTTCTTCTTCTGTGTGTTAAGAATGAGGGATCTTAATAGGGCCAGAGGAGGGGTCAGCTCCAATTCAGCCCCTTTTTATTTGTTTACAACTTCAGAGAACATGTTCCTGGAAACAGAGGCAGTGAAATATCTATTGGAGCCATGTAGATGTAGCAAAAGTCAGACCAGTAGACCTGATTTAGGACTAGGAAATGTCACAGCGGGGAGTTTCACACAGCCTTCCAGATGCACAGGGTCTCCTGGCTGTCCAAGGAGTGACCACAGAGGGCGACGCTGAGCAATGGCAGGGGAAGAAAGGAGGCAGTGCTGTGCAGAGCAGCACAGGCCATAGGTATGATTAGACGGAGAGGCGCTATCTGCATGGCAGGTTTTGAGTGCACATTTGTGGAGAGGGTTTGCTACCTTGTTTCGGTGCTGGATCTGGTTGAGATAGATGCTCTGCTGTGCCCCAGTCCTCTGGTTGCCTTAATTTTCTCATGGGAAATGAGTAGCATCAATACTCATAGAAAGGCTTGGGCATAAAATCTTTGAGTATGTAATTACCAAGGACTTCATTCTTATGCTAATGCAGGGACTTCTCTTTCTCTGAAGCTATTAAAACAAACAAACAAAAACACAGGCCAGGTCATTATTTCCCTGCCATGGTCCAAAGCAGATTGATTTCTCCCATTGGATGGGATTATCTCCAGATTCCAGTGGCAAATCAGCCAGAGAATTATGTCTGTAAGGATGGCTCCAGCCTTTGATAAAGAAGACCCTGGAGTCGGAATGGCCAGGAATAAATCCAGGTCCCACCGTTACCGAGCAGTGTGGCTTCCGGCCAGTTAATGAACCTGTCTGTGATGTCTACTAAATCGTGAAGACATCATCCCCTGCAGTGGAGGTTTGCTGTGAGGTTTAAGGAAGACGATGCCCCCAGGTGGTTAAGAGGTGGTTGCAGTGCAGGTGATTACTCAGCTCCATGGTTTGAAAATACGTCTCTTGGGGAAGAAGAAATTGGCATTAGCTTTTAGGCCTTTGTGAAGTGGGGTATTTGAGTGTCTCAGCTCTCTGAGCAGGGGAGTTAAGGAAGACTATCTCCTCCTTTTGCATGTACTTATTCTTCTGTATATCCTTGAAAATCTGTCAAAATCCCTTCATCTGCATGGGCCCCTCTCCATTCTGAAGGGCAGCATTGCCCTAGGACCGTGGTCGGCAAACTGCGGCTCGCGAGCCACTTGCGGCTGTTTGGCCCCTTGAGTGTGGCTCTTCCACAAAATACCACGGCCTGGGCGAGACTGTTTTGAAGAAGTGGCGTTAGAAGAAGTTTAAGTTTAAAAAATGTGGCTCTCAAAAGAAATTTCAATCGTTGTACTGTTGATACTTGGCTCTGTTGACTAATGAGTTTGCCGACCACTGTACTAGTAAGTACCGCATCTGTGGAGCCCAGTTCTCCAAATGTGGTTCATCATAACACCAGGGCACTGCTTTTTCCTTTTCCACTGTGTTGAGGTTTGCCTGCTGGTACAAAACCAATGGTGGAAAATTTTGTGGTGCTTTAGTACAAATTTCAACTATATTCGGAGTCATTATGCTCCCCACTAGTACATAGTAGCATGTATTTTTTTAAAATAAAAAGGTCAGTTTCACTTAGGAATGTCCTTTGTGAAGTACTAAAATTATTAATACTATTAAATCTAGACCTTTAGGTGCACATCTTTTTAATATTTTGTGGGATGGTATGGGAAGTATATGTAAAGCAGTTTGTTGTTGCTGTTGTATATTTACGTGTGATGACTATCTCAGGAAAAATCACATGCATGATTTCTGTGGGAGAAAAAAAATGACAAACTTCAGAGAAAGAAAAGCAACAGTGTGTGTGTGTGTGTGTATGCACACGTGGATTATTACCTTGGGCAAATAGCATCATTTCCCTGAGCACAGTTTTTTGTTTTGTTTTTAAGAGATTTAGTGTGGATGAATTTTAAGTATCTCTTCCATCTGCTGAAAAATCCCTTTGATCAAAGAGACAACTAATCTAAGAGGGAACCCCTAATCACATGGCCCTCTATTATCTTTCATGAGAAACACTGTAATAGTCTCTGAAACTGCCCCCTCTCATTCTACCCCGCCTCTCGCTCCTGGAGGTTGCATGGAATCTATTCTCCAGTCAATGCATTGGAAACATTAACCCCCCTGTGTCATTGTGCCATTCCAACGAATTTAGACAAACACTCCTTCCACACCCTACATAGAGTTGGGCACTCCCCACCTCCAGACCGCCTCTCAGGATAGGGCACATGCCTCTCGCTTCCTGGTCTCCAGCCTGGCTGCCTTCTTTTCGTCCTGAGGAAATAGACACGCTTCATCCTGCCTCCGGGTCTTCGTGCTTGCCGTCCCCTCTGTCTGAAATGCTCTTCTCACAAACCTTTCCACGGATGGCTGGTAATCAGTGAAGTCACATCTCAAATGTCATTCTTGAGAGGGATTTTCTCACCTCACCACCTAGAGCATCCCATTCCCTCTGCTGGTCATTTCCTGGGCTCTTAATTGTCTATATTTTTCTCCTGATGCAGCAGATGACCACTTCTTTGTGTACTGCATTGTGAGAAGTTTGGGAAGCTCTGTGTGGCTCACCCCGTGGGCCCCTCTTTCTTTCTTACCCTGTGCGGATCTTATTATCCACGCTTCTCCCCAAAATATCCTTGCCCTGGGTCCCTGCCTCCACCTACTTCTCCTTGTGCATCTCCAGAAGGGCAGACTTTGTTGTGTGAAAATCGCACAGTTGTGAATACTGGCACTCTTGCTGCGGGAACTCCTCATGTACTTTTCCTCTTTATCCTTGAGCTCTAAGTGTACATTGGTTTAAGGAACCTTGATTCACTAATCCACCTTCCTAAGCAGGTAATATTTATTAAGTCCTTACTGTCTAGTGGGCACTTTACCTGTGTTATCTCATTTAATCCCCACATCCACCCTGGGACCTGGGTCCTGGGACTCTCCTCATTTTACAGTTGTGCCCAAAGCCACACAGCCAGTTGAATAACAGAGCTAGGGTTCAAACCCACATCGAATTCTAAAGCCTATTTTAACATCAATTTTAATATATGTATTAAGTAAACTAATTCTAAAGTACACCCCAACTCTATCTAAACTAATTCTAAAGTACACCCCAACTTTAAATGAATGTGTCCTTTCTGTTGCCTAAATAAATAATCATATTTGTAGATGCAGCACAAAAGATTATTTTCATAGGAAGGGGAAAAGGACCTATGTCTTCCACATCCTCCTCCTTTTTCCCTCCTTGAGATGCCTGGTGCTGAATGGTTTCTAAATGGCAATTTAACCACCAACAGGGAGACCTCAGTTTACAAATTTTCTCAGTGCACATCAGTGTTGTGCTTTCCCTGCTTTGGGAGGTTTGGCTTAGTTCCTGCTTAAAATAATGGAGAGATACAGTTTGTAAGCAGAACACAAGTGACTAAATGTGAAAAGGAAAATGTGTTTATATCTATACTAGAGGCCTGGTGCACAAAAATTTGTGCACTGGGGTGGGGGGGGGGGGTCCCTCAGCCCGGCCTGCACCCTCTCGCAGACCAGGAGCCTTGGGGGATGTCTCAGGGGGAACAGGTCTAAGCTGTAGTCTGGCCTCCCTCTGCAGGAGGTGACCCGTGGGCCGATCGATCGGGGGACTGAGCCGGCAGGCAAGCAGCTGGCCTCGCCTCCCATTGCCCCCACTGCCACTGCTGGTAGCTGCTGTATCCCCCTCCCCCTAATTGCCCTCCCCTCCTTTTGCCTGCTGGCACCCACCTTGGCTGGCCTGGTGCCGCCTGCTCACCAGCCCTGCCCCCCACTGACCTGTCATTCCACCGTTTGGTCGATTTGCATATTAGGGTTTTATTATATAGGATTTTCCTTTCAGTCTGTTTCTGTGGAGATTAAAAAATATCTGACACCTGAAGCTGCAGTGGTAGTGGAGAGAAATCTTTTAAAGTGCACAGAACCCCAGGGTGTTATGGCTGGAAGGGACACTGTCTTGGAGCTGGTGACCATGAATGCAGGTCTCATTCCATCTCTGCTCACATACTGAGGGAGTGGCAGCGTGGTGGGTGTGAGTCATAGTTGATTCAGGAAGGCGGGTGAGGGTGGCTTTCTTTCTAAGTCCAATTTTCCTTCATTTGTAAAATGTGGGCAGACATGGAGCTTACCCCAGAGGGCAGTTGTTATATGCTTCACACATAAATTGTTTATCATTGAGCCTGACCCACATGTGCTCAAGAAACAACAGCTGTCCTCCTCCTCCTCTTTTTGCTCCTTTCTTCTTCTGCATTATCATTAAGCCTTCAACAGCAAATTTTTTTTTCTTAAATATTTTTATTGATTTCAGAGAGGAAGAGAGGGGGAGAGAGAGATAGAAATATCAATGATGAGAGAGAATCACCGATCGGCTGCCTCCTGCATGCCCCCCACTGGGGATCAAGCCTGCAACCCAGGCATGTGCCCCTGACCGGAATCAAACCCGGGAGCCTTCAGTCTGTAGGTCGACGCTCCATCCACTGAGCCAAACCGTCCTGAGCAACAGCAAATTTTTTAAAAATCCTTCTGGGTTTGTTTACTGTTACCCTTCTCAATGCTAAAGATTTATCCTTTTTATTTGGGAAATACACGATTACTTTGTGTCTTCTAGGTTCCAATAGATGTCATTTTCCCCTTCATTTTTAAACAAAACTTAGTGTTACCGAACCTAAGTTTGTTTGCCCTACACTTTAAAAGACCAAAACCAGAAACATCAGGGTTTGGAGTAAGAAAAGGTTTAATGATCAAGATGGTGCCAACCGAGCCCTCAACGGTTTGGCTCAGTGGATAGAGTGTTGACTTGTGGACTGAAGGGTCCCAGGGTTTGATTCTGGTCAAGGACATGTGCCTTGGTTGTGGGCTCGATCCCCAGTAGGGGGGCATGCGGGAGGCAGCTGATGGTTGTTTCTCTCTCATCGATGTTTCTAACTCTCTATCCCTCTCCCTTCCGCTCTGTAAAAGCAATAACTATATATATTTTTAAAAAGGTGCGAACTGAGAAGATAGGAGACCTAATGGTACCTCAAGTCCATCATGTGCTCATGGACCAGGTTAAGGGTTTTTAAGAGATTAGGCAGTGGTCAGCAAACCGCGGCTCGCGAGCCACATGCGGCTCTTTGGCCCCTTGAGTGTGGCTCTTCCACAAAATACCACGTGCGGGCACGCACGTACAGTGAGATTGAAACTTCGTGGCCCATGCGCAGATGTCAGTTTTCGGCTCTCAAAAGAAATTTCAATCATTGTACTGTTGATATTTGGCTCTGTTGGCTAATGAGTTTGCCGACCACTGGGTTAGGGAAACAGGTATGCAGAAGTGCTAGAGGGATGAGTTTTAATTGGAGGACCTTGGAATTTGGCCATTTATGGTAAAGGGGGGGTGGGTTCAACACTGGATCTTCCTGGACAGTGGACTACTGGCTTCTGGACGGGTTCCCGTGTTGCATCCCGGCTATGTCCTAGTCCTTTGGTTCTGTGGGGGGTTGGTGGGAGGCTTTGTTTCTGGGTGCAGCTGGAGGTTGAAGTTTCCTCCTCTGCACACAGTTTGGCTGCATGGCTTGCAGTTTTGGTCTGCTGTCTCTGAAAAACAACTCAGTCTATCCTTAAACAGGATAGGACCATTTTGAGCTGGTTTGGTGGTACATTAATTATGATAGCTTCATGAATCCAGATCATGCTTTTCTCCCAGCATTTCCACAAGGACCACAGAGTGTTTACCAGAATTCAATCGCTGTACTTGATGTTTATGCACATATAATGACATTATTCACATCACTCAAGAAAACTAAGGCCAGCATTATCTCCACTTTTCCAGTGAATAAATTAACAGAAAGAGGTTATGTTAACTTATCACAAGTTATATGGCTTGTAGGAGACAGAGTCAGGATTTGAAATCTGGGGCAATTGAACCCAAGCACAATATCATACCCACTGTGCCATAATCCCAATAGGGAAAATAGCATTTAATCTCTGCCATTTATAACTGGTGTGGAGTTTGTTACTTGTTTATTACATTGATTTCAAGCCCTTCCACTATTACAGGTTAAGCTTAAGAGTCAATAGAGGAGATCCAAACCCATCAGGGCTACTGTGCTGTCACTTTCACTCAGAGGTGTCAATTAGGACTATAGAAAGCCTGTAATTACCTGAATTTTAATTCCTAATCAGATCCATGGACCATTTGTTCCTGGATTCTTCCTCTTGTGTGAAGATATTCTTGGACAGCAACTGTCCTCTTATATGTCAATATGAAATGTTAGAAACAGCCTCAGAGTTGTAGAAGTCTCATGTCCTTATAATTAATTCTAATGAGCAGGAACTCTCTTCTATGAAGGAAAGCAATGCTTTTTCAGTGTGAATATCTCTAGTTCTACTCCATAAGGTTGATCATCCCTTTGGGCAGCTCTACTTACAAAAATACTATGGAATTTGTTAGTAATCCATTACATCTATGTCATCCATGAACTTATTTCATAAGACTTATATTTTATTCCCTTTACATTGTACTTCCATTGTATTATCTACCTACAATGAGTGCGTCCCCTTTGCCTATTGACATTTTACCCATCATTCTGTTTTCATTTAAAAAGTCATCTCAGGCACAAAGTCTTCCTTAATCCTTTTATTTGGCCTTATGCCTCTACCCCTCCCCCACCAAAACCAGCCAAAATAACTGGAAATGATTTTACCTGCCCCTGAACTTCCACAGCATTTTAGCTGAGACATTTAACCCTGTATAATTTATATGATAAATTTATCTGCACCAATCTCCATTCTCTAGAATCTGAGCTTTAGCAAGGTAGAAATTATTGTATAATTATGTTTTGAGTTTGCAAAAAACAGAATGCCCAACTAAAATTGACTTATACAGTAAAGTATTTTTTTAAATATATATTTTTTATTGATTGCAGAGAGGAAGGGAGAGGGAGAGAATGAGATAGAAACATCAATGATGAGAGAGAATCATTGATCAGCTGCCTCCTGCATGCTCCCCACTGGGGATCGAGCCCGAAACCTGGGCATGTGCCCTGACTGGGAATCAAACCGTGACCTCCTGGTTCTTAGGTTGACGCTCAACCACTGACCCACACCGGCCAGGCATTATATGGTAAAATATTATCTTCTTTAACTAAATTCTACATTAACAGAGAGTTCCAGAATTGCCTAATTCAACTGCTTAACAGTTCTGGGTTTGGGGATTTTTTTTCTATAAATCTCTTGGTTTTCCTCCCATGGACTCAAGATGACTACCGCAGCTGCAAACAGCAGTCCCCCAGAGGTCAACATTTGAGGAGGGAAGAAGGAAACGGATCTATTGCCTCCATATAGCTGGGTTTTGTTTGTTTACTTGTTTGTTTATTTTAATCTGAGAAGAAAATATTTTCCCAAAGTTCTTCATTAGAATTCTTCTATGTGTCATTAACCAGAACTGGTTGGCATGCCTGCCCTAAACCAATGACTGGCAAAGGGGAATGGGATTATCAACAGTAAAAGTTTAGATCAGTCAAAATGGGTTGGGGGAAGGGCCCATCTTTGCTGAGCACATTGCCATCTGCCTGGCTGCTGAGTAAAATTGGAGTCTGTTAGCAATCAAGGAGGAAATGGCTCTATTAAACAGAGTCAGGAATATTTGAATATCTTGAATCTATATTCAGTAGATGAAATAATATTTACCACAGCTTTGACCTAGCTATCTCCGCATTTCTCACAATGCTGTTAAGAATTCCACAAATACTTATTGAACACACTTAATTCCTTGATTTAATTTATTCAACAAATATGTATTAAATATCTATTATATGATAGGCACTGTTGTAAAGGTTAATTATACAATGTTAAGTAAAATCAGATGGGATCCCAGCCATTAGTATAAAAATAGTAGCTAAGCTTACCATGTGGGAAGTACAGTGCTAAAACTTTACATGCATTCTTTTAATTAATCCTCAACCCTATAGATTAGGTTATATTAAAATCACAATTATTTCTGATGAGAAAACTGTTGCCCAACAAAGTTAGGGATCTTGATGCTGGTGATAAAGGTAGGAATCAAACCAAGTTGTTTGAACCCTTTTAAGCAACGTGTGTGTGCATGTATGTGATGACAGTTATCTTGATTGCTGAAGTAGTGAGTTCTCTGACTTTATTCTGATCTGAAGGGCATCTTTTATTACATTCTCTAAACCTTCCTTAAACTCCTTGAGGGCCTCTTTTACCTTATGTTCATTATTCGGGGAATGAGTCTGTTCATCTGCATGATGTTTTGCATGATGATTTCCTCCTGTTGTCCTGTAATTTACTACCTGAAGAGTAAGCTCTGACTTTTGAGGAACCTACTTGTAAACTGGGACAGTATAGTATAGAGGTCATTTTAACTCCTCCTAGTTTTGAAACACCCTATGTTTATTACAACAAACAATGCCAGAAAAGGCATCACATGACTGAGTGATAAGTAAGACCTAGACAGCAGACATATTTTGCTTTCCCTGTATAATATCTTAAAAAAAAGTTACCCATGCTTAAAAATGAAGCTCTTTCACATAAAATGTAGATTTCCACCTAATATTGAAAAACAGGGAGATTGGCAGCACTGGGAGTGCATGCTGGCAGGGTACATGCCCACAGGATAACAGTTGGCAGGAACTGAGTAGCTGCTGTGGTCTTGGATGGGACCTGGGCTCTCCAATTTGCCATAACAAACACTCTTACAGCTGATTGCTTTACTCAGTTTTGATGTCTGCTGTATTAGCACCTGCTACAGCAAATAACTCTAAAACTTTAGTGACAACGTCAAAACTTTAGTGCAACAGCAGACATTTATTTCTTGTTCACATAATGTGAGACCTGTGGCTCAGCTGGTACTCTGCCAAGCCTGCTGGCTTCATGGATGAGCAACCAGAGTCTTATGCTAAGAAGGGTCTCACATATGATTTCCTGTTCTGTTGTCACTGTCTTACATTTTTAAATTTTTGAACAGGGAGCCCTAGTTGTCTTTATTTTTTAATGGGACCCACAAATGACAGCCAATTCTGTGGCCAGATTCTGTATCTTCTTAGTTAGGGCTCAGACTAAGGAACAGCCACTGCCCAGCATGCTGTTCTCAGGACAGAGGGCAGAAGGTTTTGGAGCCGAGCTAACATCACAGGATGCCTCTTACAGCCTCCAGTAGGAACTGGCACATGGCCACTTTCCACAAGTTAGGAAAGTCCCCTCGTCAAGCCCAAAGTCATAGATGCGAGGAAGTGTGCTTCACCCAGGAACACACTCACCCTCCCCGTGTAATCCCACCCTGGAGTTTATCATTCCAGTCCTACCTAGCTGATGTCTAGGGCTGATGTTCAAGACTGGGTTGGATACAGTGCCTAAATGGAAAGTTGTGGAATCTGTAAGATAATATCAAGTGGCAGGTAATCAGTTAACCTAACATTAACAGCTTAGTTGTTATAAGGTATGAAACCAAACATGCTGACTATATATATATATATATTTTTTTTTTCTCACAAAGTTTTCCTTCAAGTTAAAAGACCAATTTGCATCTTATTCAAAATGTACCTTGAGTCATTGTACTGTGTTTAAGTATTAATTTGTCTTCATCACGGGTATAGTGTGTTTTCCCACTTGGTTTTTTCAAGCAAGGATGATAAAATTAAATAAATCAATAGATTATTTAGCTTTAATATGAAGATTTTTTGGTAAGATATTACTGCTCCCTGATTAATTGAGTTTTTAATTCTCCTGTGACTTCAAGAAGCAATAGTCCTGACATATAACCCATTTGCAATGTCAGAACCTAATTTCAGGCTTCATTATTATGACTGAGGTGAGGATTGTAGCTTTATGAATCTTTATAAAAAGAATGTACAGAGAATTTTAAAACGCTCTGCCTGTTCTGTAGGGATTCTTTTTGACAACCCCTAGAATTCCCTTTGTTATGGAGAGCTCTTTAGTTCACACATGAGATATGTGTCTAAATCTGCACTGAGATTGCGGAGTTGTCAGTCACTAAGCTCTGACTCGAGGACTGTGGTTCAGGCCATGCATCTGAAGTGTCCCTGCTCTGATCACAGCAAAGAAGGGGTACTGATGGGGCTGGACCTCTGAGGAAACTGACCCAGTAGCAATAGGATTGTTGAGATAAAAATCTAGTCAAGAATTTATACTAAACTATAATTGCAGTGTCAATATTCAGTTCCTGAAATCTTGCCCGCAGGCAGTCTTTGTCATCAAATCTTCAGGAAGTAATTATGAAAACCCTGACCACCCTTATTGGTATCATAGCATCAGGTTTTCAAAGGATCCATATCTACCCTCTCATGTGCTCAATACAATAACCAGATGCCCTAGGCAGTCCCAGCATTACTATTATTTTTATTTTACATATAAGGAAATGAACATCTAGGAGTTACACAGTAGTCAGGGGGCAAAAAGAAGAGAGATATCCTGAATTCTAGCCATTGCTTTGGTTCTGCTGGGGTCTAAGTAGAAACTAGAGAATTACCTCCATGACTGATCTTTCTACAGCCAGCTCGGCTGAATGTGCAGGTTTCAGATTTAGAGAGACCTGAGTTTGACTCCCAACTCAGCCATGTTTCTATCTGGGAGACCTTGGGTACATTTCACAAACTATTTGAATTTCCTCAATCACATGGGCTAATAATGCATGGTTTGGGGAGTTATTATTGTGATTACATGAAATGTAGCATGGAAAATTGGTGTGGCCCCTAGAACATAACTATTTATGGAGATTGTGAAATAACCTTCCTACACAATTTTGAATGGATTGAGAAAAGAAAAGGTAAACTAGAAAACAAAATGTTACTTTATTTAAGGATAGAGGCCAGGATGGAGGATGTTGCTTTAGGTCTGATCACCTAATGGACTTGCTAATAAACAAGCTCAGAATTGATCCCTAGTCATGGTAGTGCTTGTCCAAGGCAGGCCCCCTTCACAGAGGAACCTCCTGTATGAGGGTGAATGGAGGAGCAGAGGAGGGTTTGTGCTCCCCAAGAAGGGAAAGAAAAAGCTAGGCGGAATGTTCTTAGCTACTCTAGCCAAACTTGTCAATCAGAAAGATCTCTCCACAATCCCAGACACAAAGTGAATAAAAGCAGGGACAGTGCAGGGATAATACTAACTGAGCCCCAAACATAAGAAATGAGTATTCAGAGTAGAGAAATACCACTAACATAATTTCTCCAACAATCTTAACTATTATTGTTATTGGCATTCAAATAGGATGTCTCCAAAGCTACACAAAGTCCCAAATAGAAACATGAAACAGACTATCAAATCTTGGACATAACTCATGGACACAGACAATAAGGTGGTGAAGGCCTGAGGCAGGGGGCAGGAACAGGCCAGAAGGGGTCATTGAGGGAAAAATGGTGACATAGGTAATACTTTCAACAATAAAGATTAAAAAAAAAACCCCACAAAGTTATACATAGTCCCAAATCCTCCTTTGGTTAGCATGGTGAGGTTGTCTTTTAGATGAAGTTAAAAATAAGCTTGTTCACATGACCAAGCTAATTTGTGTCCATGACATACCTCCATCAAACTGTAAATTCCTTTAGAAGCAAAAGCTATGCCTTATGTATCTTTATATTAGCTACAGTGTCTTGCAGTTTTCACCAATAATTGTTATACTGATTACTCATCTAGCTATGAATTTTACAGCTTGCAAAGCACTTTTGTGTTGATGATCTCATTTGGTCTATTCTTCACTCCAGAGATGAGGGAGGGAGAGAGGAAAGGAAGAGGTCATTTACTTCATTTCACATCCGAGGATACTGAAGCCCAGAGCAGCTGTGTGACTTGTCCAGCTAATGAAGCAGAATGCCAAAACTTGATTCTGGCACTGGAATGTAGGTCACTGACTCTGAATGCAGTGTTCCTTCCATTAATAATTTTTAAAATTTTATCTGAATGGAACTGATTTTCCTGGAACTGGTTGATCTAATATATATCATCTTAGGAGTCCCATAAGACAAAGTAAATGCCTTAGACTTGGGGCATTTGGAAGATGGTTTCTTTTATGGTTTCTGCTAATACCTCTGCCATTTCTCCTGGGACATGGGTTGTCATGACAGTGGGAATAAGGGGGCTGAGCTGGAAAAGAATTACAAAAGTGTCTGATGAGATAGTACCAAATGTGGAGGTAAATATGACTGCTGTAAAAGGAGCGGGCATAGAGGAAGTAATGTCACTTAAGGGGCTGGATACCTGGATGGTCTCCCAGAGATTCAGAAGCCATTAAGAGAAGAGGTGCCTGAGCAGGAAGACTAAATTAAGTCACTTATTGCCCAGAGCATCATTAATTAGAACCATATCCCTGTGTCACCAACCTGAATCATACCCTAGAGTAAAATGAAAAAGGAAACGATGGTAGGCAAAATAATGCTCCCTCTGATATGTCCACACTTGAATGCATGGAGCATGAAGTTATGTTACCTCCCATGACAAAAAGGGACTCTGAAGATGTGATTAAGTTAAGGACCTTGTAATGGGGAGATTGGATTACCTACATGGGCCCAAAGTAATAATGATTGTACAAGTGCAAGGAGGCAGGAGAGTCTTAGTAGAATATATTACAGTAAAAGTGATTCAGTTGCTGGCTGGGGACCATGAGCCAAGGAATGAAGGCTGCCTCTGGAAGCGGGAAAAGACAAGAGAAAAAAATTATGTGCTAAAGTCAACAAAGGAACGCAGCACTGCCATCACCTCGAATTTTAGCTTTGAGACCCACATTTTAGACGTCTGACTTCTAGAACAGGAAGATACTAAATGTGTGTTGTTTTATGTCACTAAGTACTTAGTAATTTTTTTTTATAGCAGCAATAGGGGACTAATGTAGACAGAGTGAGGTTTAAATTTTGGTTCCTGCATTTAGTTGCCTCATACTGTTGGGCAAGTTATCTAAATCCCAATTAACTAATGGGATGATAATAGTACTTTCTCAATTGGATTGTTTGGAAGATTAAATGAGATAATAAATGGAAGATAGGTGCACACTGTGTTAAAATGCCAGTAAATACATCTTTTGTTTTTTTCTTTACAATTTTTCATTATTTTCAAAATCATAGAAATTAATGTTTAAATTTAAACATTGCACCAGATCTATATATACCACAGTGCACTTCAGAATAAAAATTGTATGCTTAGCATGTTGAACTTTTTCTGTACATAAAAGGTCAGTCGTTGGATTTGATTCACCTGAGGAATAGGAAGTGGGTTTTTGATTATATTACAGGTGAACTTAGAGGCTCAAAAATATGGTCATCACTAACCATAGACTTGTAGCAAGAAGGTTCAATTTTTCCAACAGGGACTGCATTTTTAGGAAATCTATTAATTTATATAAACATGATAGAGGGGAAAAGAGTCAAAGCACCTTTAATACCAGTACTGCCATCTTCACCCCTTCAACTAGTGGCCATTTTCTGCTCATCTTCCAGCCTCAGCTTATTCTTCTTCCCCCAGAAAGTGTTTCGTATCCTTCACACTCTCCTTCCCCTGTCTGGACTATGTGACCTATTCTCCCATTCTTATGTTCCCTGGAATTAATCCCAATATTTGCTTTGTGCCTTTTTGCTCATCTGTCTTTAAATTCCATGAAAAAGGGGATTGTGCTTCTTTTTTTTTTTTTGTAATTTATTGCTTTGAGAGAGAGAGCAAGATTGACTGATTTGTTGTTCCACTTATTTATGTATTCATTGCTTAATTCTTGTATGTGCCCTGATCTGGGATCAAACCTGCAACTATTGCAAATTGGGATGATGCTCTAACCAGCTGAGCCACCTGGCCTAGCCTGGGGTTGTGCCTTTCTTGTTCACTATAATCCTCATCTCTTAGCACGGGCTTCAGTAATTATATAGTTGAGGAAAGAAATAATGGCAGGCCTAGTTGAGTTCTGTCTTGGATATTACAAGCCTTATAAACATATCAATCTTCTAAGCCCCTATTTCTTAATCTATAAACTATAATGCCTTTTCTACCAATCTCCCAGAGATGATGTGAGGTTCAAGGAAGGTAAAGCAGATCTAAGCATGCATGGTGGATTATGTAAGCAACATGACCTGACTTCAAATGCACTCTGTGGCCACATTTCATTCCTTGTATTTATAGGGTGCCTCCCACATTGAGCAAGGTATCCGACCTTGAGTTTACAGTGTAAACAGAATTGGAACTCTTTCTTCTCATGAAGTACAAAGGTCTAGTGGCCAGTTCAACAATAGCACAGCAAAAATTAACCTCCTTTTTTTGGGTAAACAGATCCTTTATTCACTCTCTAAGAAGAAAATGTTTCCAAAGAATAGGTGCTAGCCTGTGTAAGGAATACAGACGTGAAAGACAGCATTTTTACCCTACATAAGTCCAAGTCCAACAGGGAGAAAATATGACTGCAAATAGCTCAGAGGTAAGGCAGCCTGTGATCCCATTTCTCATGTTGATCTCACTTCTGTGTATAAGAGCTGGAGGGAGTGAGAAGACAGCAGGAACACCCCTTTCTGGAAGAAGGTGGAATCTGAGCTGAGTAGGGCCCTCTAAGTAATTTAATTATCTTTATAAATTGAGCATTTGCATATGCAAAGTGGATGATAATCTATGTAGTTGCTTGTATGGAGGTTGTAAAGGAGAATTGATTACTAAGGAAATAGACATTGGTGTGATGTTACATAAAGTGTTTTAATTAGATAGCAGAGGAAGGATAACAGAAAATAAAACTGTGAAGTATGTTGGGCCCATGTTTTACAGCTTCTTCAAGTACCTACTGAGATGACAGCTTGATTCTGAGATAGAGCCATCCCAGGTTTTTGAATGGGACATTGCTGTGACACAGAGAGAACCAGGGAATAGAGGATGATGATGGTTTGTTGCTTTCTACCCATTAGCGCTTGAAGTTATGGTCCTGTCAACATCTTCCTACCTGATAATAGGGAAGTGTCACTGGGTTCCATTTTTTTTCATCACATGTTGTGATGCCTCCTGCACACCCCCTACTAGGGTCGAGCCTGCAACCCAGGCATGTGCTCTGGGAATCAAACCGTGATCTCCTGGTTCATAAGTCCACATTCTACCACTGACTGAGCCATGCCAGGCTCGTGGCTAGGCTGTTGGTCTTTCCATTTCTCTCCCTTCACTCATTTTTCTCTGTAGATTTAGACTAATCTAAGAGGTAGCAATAGGTAGTGGATAAATATCAAAAGGACACACAGAGTATTTAATTCTATGTTTCATAAATTTTATTTCCTGAGTTAACTGAGTAACAGGAAAAACAGTCAGGAGCTTGTTGGGAGGTTGTGGGCATTCTAAATAATGAAACACAAAGTAATGTTGTATAAATGCTGTGATACAAGAACCTAGAAGGTGAAATGAGAAGTTGCTAAATGTTTAAACTATTTAATAATGAATTGGGATTTTATTACAGATAATGAGCTTCAAGTTAGGAATGACATGCAACAGGAACTCATAGGGGATATTTATCTTTCCTTCCTTTCAGTCCATAATATGTATTGAATGTGTACTGGTGCGCAGGCACCATGGCTATGATGACAGGCAAATCACAACAAGCACACGGCCTAGCAGGGAAGAGGGGCGAGTGAGCAGGTGATTGCAGTACCGTGTAATACACATTTGTAATGAGTATGTGCAGAGGATCAAGGGAGCATGTTCTCAGGGACACCTGGCCCATGAAGGGGAGAGGAGCAGTCAGTGGAGACTTCCCAGAGAGGGCACTTCCACTCCTTTTGAGGGAAAGCCAGGCAAGAGAGGGGTGGAGGACCACAGAGAGATAGATGGTACAGAGGACGAGAGCAGTATCTGCAAATGTCTAGAGTTCCAAGAGAGCATGGAATCATGGGAAAAGGCAGATGGTGAGTGTTGGGAACATGAGATTAGATGGGGAGTATGTCAGGGGTTAAATATGAAGTTGGGTGTCATGCTAAGGAGGTTGGAAGTGGGATCCATAGAAAGGGTTATAGCTGGATCCAGACTCAGGTTGGTTTAGGATAATAAATCCGCTAGGGCGGTGGACATATCTGAGAGGGGAAAGACCCTGAGCACGAAGACAATAGGGAAGCTGAACTGAGAGAAGGTAGTAGGATAGAGACGAGGGACCATTTTGAGAGGTCTCTAACATTTTTAAGGTGTCAGTGACCTCACCCCAAACCTTTTACCAAGAGATTTCAATTAGGCCCTGGCTGGTCTGGCTCAGTGGATGGAGTGCTGGCTTACGGACTAAAGGGTCCCGGGTTTGATTCTGGTGAGGGGCATATGCTGGGGTTGTGGGCTCCATCCCCAGTAGAGAGTGTACAGGAGGCAGCCGATCAATGATTCTCTCTCAAAATTGATGTTTCTGTCTCTCCCTCTCCCTTCTTCTTTTTCTAAAAATCAACAAAGAGAGAGAGAGAGAGAGAGAGAGAGAGAGAGAGAGAGAGAGAGAGAGAGAATGAGTCCATAAAAGTTTTCTTCAGATAGATACAGGAAACAAACTGGTGGTTGCCAAAGGGGGGCATGACAAGGAGAGTTGGGTGAACAAGGTATTATGAGGTGCCCTGAGAACGGAGAAGCAGACCACTGGGTTACTCAGATGAACAACCATCCTTGCAGCCAGAGCATCACAACTCAAGCTTGTTACTGTTTTCAGTTCTAGCATCACTTCTGAATTGGATCTTCATTTAACAATAAATACAGATATTTAAAAAAAAACGTTTTGCTGCAGGAAATATCCAAATGACAACTGAAGAGTCCACCCCACAGTAGTGCCGGGGGACCATCCACTTGGAGGCATTTGTAGAGTGCAGCAACCAGACCTGGGGTTTCTTGTTGAGAGTGTTGTCCCTACCGATGCTCAGACTCCAGGAGTCTTGGTGGTAGCCATCCCTCTCAGGGAATTTTTGGTGAATGCCAGTTCCCTGTTGCTTACTTTCCATTTTTCTCCCTTTAATGTAGCATACGTAGATTTTTTATGGGCTCCTATTTCATCCACGTAACTCCTTTGTTGCCATGGAAATCAGCTTCAATTTTCTCCTGTTCTGGCAATTGTGTTTTTATAGTGCCCTGCTTTCAAAAAGATAAGCTACCTTATATTTATTTCACATAGATGCCAGAAGCTGACCTCGCTTGAGACACAGCCAACCTTTCCTCCAAGACTACACTGCAGTTATTTATTGTAGCTGATGTCATTTTGATTTCTGCCCAAGAGATCGGTTTCCAATAAAATTTATTTTGGCTTTTACATACCTCGGCTATCCAGGGGTGAGAGCTTGGCAAGCCTGCACGATTAAATCCTAGGTGGGCTCGGGGGGTCTAAGGACACTGAGTTGGAGCTGCAAACTCCCTATTAAAAATGATGGAAACAAGTTTGGATCAAAGGAGGAAGCTGAAAGCAGGGAGTTCTAATCCCAGCTCAGCTGCTAATTGGCTTTTCTGTCCTCCATCACACCTTTTCATCTAACTCTGCATTTCTTTCTCCCTAGAACCAGAAAGGCAAACTAGATTAGAAAACACCTTTACATGAGGCTGTATATTAAAAAGATAAAAAGTGAAACAATTTGGTTAAAGTGGGGAAGAAAGAATTCCTTTGATTTGAAAGATTTCTTGTCATTTTTCTTTTGGATTCAAGAGGATTTCCTGTAAGCTATGAAAGCCTGCAATTCTGAGAGTTGTTTTTCTTGTCCGATAATAGTTTCAAACAAATTGCAATTTAGCTTACTTCTCCTGGCATTCTCCAATTTAGTGTATTTTTAGTTATCTGTGGCCATGTATGGGCGCTCCATCCACTAATTAATTCTACCTGTGTCTTTTGAGTTTGGACTGTCAGGCATATAAAAGTATCAGGTTGGCTAATTTCTGATTGTTTGGGCATTTGTTTAGATATCTCCATTCCAAAACTAATGGAATTTCTAATACATGGAAATCTAAGATTCTATAGGGTGTGGATACAAAAAGTATAAGTCATTAAATATTTGTTGAATGTCAGATGCACTAACCACATTAAACACCAATGATGAAGCCACAGATGAGAAAGGATTCCATCCACAAGGAAGCTGCAGTCTAGTAGGAGTGTGAAACATATGGAAGACAAATGTGACGAGTGACCCTCTTATAAAGAGAAGCACACAGGGGTCCTCACCCAGATGTGGTGGTATTGGTGGTGGTGGTGGTAGCTGCATTGGTGGTACAAAGCTTCTCCAAAGAGATGAGTCCTGAATTGAGTCGATTTTACCTAATGAAGAGGATGAAATAGTATCCCAGGCCAATGCAGGAAGGGGAGTGTATAGGGAAAGAGGAAAGGAGAGGGTGCAGAGGACCAAGTCTTCGAAGGTCTTTTATGTGACTTTGTATATGGGCAGTAATGCTTGGCCTTCATTGCTGAGGCAGTGGAGAGATGCAGTGTCAGAACTCTAAAGTGGCTGTTAACAGAAACCAGCTCTGGGGATCCTAGGCTAAATAGTTGGTTGTCCTATCCAATAAAAGAGTAATATGCAAATTAACCATCACTCTGCTACACCCATAAGCCACACCCACCAGCCAATCAGCAGCAAGTATGCAAATTAACCCAACCAAGATGGCTGCAGCCACGGAGTGAGCAGGAGGCTTGGGTTTCCCTGGCAATGGAGGAAGCCAAGCTTTCCCGCACACCCTGGCCGGCCCAGGCCTCCACTCAAGGCTACAAAGTTTCAATTATAGAAGATAAATAAATCCCAACAAAAATGGCAGCAGCCACAGAGCTGGAGAGAACAGGAGGCTTGAGTTGCCCTCAGTGATGGAGGAAGCCAAACTTTCACAGCCCTGGCCTGCCTTGGTCTCTGCTCAAGGCTACAAAGTTTCAATTATAGAAGATAAATAAATCCCAACAAAAATGGCTGTGGTCATGGAGCAAGCAGGAGGCTTGGCTCTGCTCAAGGCTACAAAGTTTCAATTATAGAAGATAAATAAATCTTAGATACCAGAGCCTCCACTTGGGTCGCCAGGGGCATGGCCGGCCTGCAAACCACCACAGGCCCCTTGCCCAGGCCGCCCCATGCCCCAAGGGAACCCCCACCCTGATCCAGGACACCCTTCAGGGCAAACCAGCTGGCCCCCACCCATGCACCAGGCCTCTATCCTATCTAATAAAAGGGTAATATGCAAATTGACCATCACTTCAACATACAAGATGGCTGCCCCCATGTGGACACAAGATGGCTACCACAAGATGGCCAGCAGGGGAGGGCAGTTGGGAGGGACCAGGCCTGCAAGTGAGGGCAGTTGGGAGGGACCAGGCCTGCAGGAGATGGCATTTAGGGGTGACCAGGCCAGCAGAGGAGGGAATTTGGGGGTGACCGGGCCTGTAGGGAAGGGCAGTTAGGGGGGACCCAGGCCTGCAGAGGAGAGCAGTTGGGAGGGACCAGGCCTGCAGAGGAGGGCAGTTAGGGGTGACCAGGCCTGCAGGGGAGGGCATTTAGGGGCAAATAGGCTGGCAGGGGAGCAGTTAGACATCAATCAGGCTGGCAGGGGAGTGGTTAGGGGGTGATCAGGCTGACAGGCAGAAGCGGTTAAGGGCAATCAGGAAGGCAGGCAGGCGAGCAGTTGGGAGCCAGCAGTCCTGGATTGTGAGAGGGATGTCCGACTGCCTGTTGATGATCCCTACCGGGATCGGGCCTAAATGGGCAGTCGGACATCCCTTGAGGGGTCCCAGATTGGAGAGGGTGCAGGCTGGGCTGAGGGACACCCCGCCCCCCGTGCACAAATTTTGTGCACCCGGCCTCTAGTTTTTTATGAACATGAAATGTATCACAATTTACAATAGCTAAAATTTGGAAACAGCCCAAGTGCCCATCAGCAGTGAGTGGATTAAAAAACTGTGGTACATCTACACAATGGAATACTACGCTGCTGTAAAAAGGAAGGAACTCCTACCATTTGCAACAGCATGGGTGGACCTGGAGAGCATTATGCTAAGCGAAATAAGTCAGAGAAAGATTAATATCACATGATCTCGCTCATTTGTGGAATATAATGAACAACATGAACTGATGTACAAATACAGATCCAGAGACAGAGTAGCATCGATCAGACCATCAAACCTCAGAGGGAAGGTAGGGGAGGGTGGGGGTAAGGGGAAGAAATCAACCACAGGACTTGTATGCATGCATATAAGCATAACCAATGAACATAGAAAACACGGGGGTGAGGGCATGAGTGGGGGGCTGTGGGGAGCAATCAGGAAATAAGGACACATATTTAATACCTTAACCAATAAAGAAAATTTTAAAAAAATGTATCTCAGGGAACCTTAGACTAGGGATGCAGGTGGCCCTCAAAAAGAAAACAAAAAATAGGAATATGTCAGGAGTGTGGGTATTCCTTGTGCCTCTCTGATGGCTCCCAGCTTCTCTCTGTCTGTCTCAGCCTTCATTCCCAATGGCTTTTTTTTTTTTTTTTTTTTTGCTACTCAAGGCCTAGGGTAGACATTCATAAACCTAAATACACAACTTATGATTGCAGCTGTGCAGTGACTCTAATGTCCAATGTCTTGGGCACATACAAGTTGACATTCACAGGGGAGAAAATTAGACCAGCTAGGTCACATCAAACATCTCTGGTCAGATGAGCCACAAAGCTTAGTCCCAGTGCACAAACATGATTATAGAGAAACCACTCTGTGTCTCTTTGTGGCTTAGAAAAAGGGATGTGAGGAGATAGAATAGTTACAAGAGAATGGAGAATATCATTGTGACATTGAAAGGGGCTTAGCAGCCTTTGAAGAATAAACAGGGGAGTAACATTTCATTTCATTTTTTTTATTCTCAATGTAATAGATGCTCACGTTAACAAGTGCCAGCTACAGAGGATGTAAAAATATAAAGAAAAGCTTCATGACACTCCTCTGTTCTCATTTTTATTGTTGCCTATTAATTCTTTTGCTCATTCAACAAATATTTAAAAAGTACATAATACATGCAAGGCAGCATGCTGGGCACGGCAAACAGTTGATAGATACAGTCCCTGCCTTTGCAAAGCTTATAGTCTAAAGTATTTTTTAAATATTTTTCTTGTGCATATTTCCAGAAATATTGTGTGCATTTATAAGAAACATGTGTGTAAGGCTATATTTTTAATTTATAGATTATTTTATGTGCATATATATACTGTCCTGAAACTGGCTTTTTAAAAATTTAAATACACAGTTTAAACATATTTTTATGTTAGCATGTATAAGCTCCTTCCCTCCTTTACATATTTCATAGAATTGTGGCAGCATTTCTGACTTTTTATAATATATTCAAATGTATAGGGATCCACGTATAACTCACCTTATTTTCCAATAAATCCTCCTTCCCCGACTGTGCTTGGTAAATGGGATGGTGGGAAGTGCCTTTTTTTTTTTTTAATTTAAGGTGAATTCTCTTCATTTAACCAAGTTTCTCCTTAATGAATTCCAACTCATTTGGGTGGAGAGTTGGACTTTTGGGTTTCTCCCTGTTCTTCCTCAGGAAGGCTCTTGATGTGTCAGAAAGAGTCCAAGGCTGCATGGCGACAGGGCAGCGATCCGTTTGCTGATTTCTGGATTGTCAGGGGTCTCTGGATGGTCTGGTTCCTGGGTTCTGTGTATTGGTATTCAGGAAGGTGCATCCAGCTGGACCAGGACCCAGTCAGACTTTCTTGCTGTCTTGGACCATCTCCACTCTAGCAGGTGCAATAGATCTTAATTCTGAACACATTCTCCATCGAGCCTTTGAATTAACTGCCTGTCCACCCCTGGCTGAAAAGCCTCTGTGGTGAAGTCTATTCAGCTTTTACAGAGACCCCAGGGAAGGGACCAACTGGCTCTCAGCTCAGTGATGTTCTATATTCCTGCAAGTTGCTCTTTCCTATGCTGCTATTGATACTTGTTGCTTTAGCAGCTATAGTCTATAAAGTTGCTGTGAGCTCTGACTTAAGCAATGGAACCATAACTCCTGTTGGAAATACAGGATTAAGTTCCTGCCAGTCTGTGGTCACATTTTGATCAACTGATCAATACATAACCTTGCTTTATGTATGTTTCTGTCCAAAGACTTCTTGTTTAATATATATTGCTCATTCATTAACATTGAGTTCACAGCCAACAGCACTGTAACTCATGTCTGAACAAAGCTTAGGTCATACACCTGTTTTCTCTATAGGACACATGACAGCCTTCTTGTGCTTGGAAACAGCAGATAGCACTTCAGCCTGGTGCTTGGAAGGCTATTTTAAATAGTGATGTCAGAGCAGCACAAATATGCAGAAAACGTGACACAAATAGACTGTGAAAGGACACTCGTTTATAGTGTGAGAACTGAAGCAAGAATTAGAGTGTCATATTTTTATGTCAGTTATGAATATGCACATTGGGTGGTTCAAGCTTCCACCACTCCGTGCATGTCCACAAATGACCTGTGCAAAGGCGCCGTGAGTATGAGGAGAGCTTTTGGAAGCTGAGGTTATGGGGAGAATCAGGAGAGCTGAACAGCCCTCCATCCAGTCCTCCCGCATCGTTCCCTTGACTTTTCTGTGGCCACCCCATCGCACTGGCTCCCCCCAAATAGAGAGCTGATCACAAGCCACCTCTGCTTTCAGGTTCTCCTGCAACTTTTCTAATATTGTTTTCCAGAGGAGGGATTTAGTTAGGTATTTAGTATTTAGTTAGTTGTGTGAATGAATGTATAGATTATTTCTACATGTAAAGCACTGAAAACAATTTTTGATTAAATGTTTTTGTTTGTTTTTTTAGATTGAGCATCTTTGTGAGAGGACAGCCATAGGAAAATCACTAGCATTGTAACCCCTGGGTGAAAGAATATATGCATTTAAAATTTTGTAAATATTGGGAAATTGGCCTCTGAAAGATTGTGCCAATTTATTTCATATTGAGATAAAAATACAGAGAGTACCATTATGCTGCATACCTGAAACTAGAACAAAATTATATTGAATATAAACTTTAATTGAAAAAATTTAATTTTTAATACAGAAACGAATAAGGTACTAATATTACCTATGGGTGGTACTACAATACATACACACTCAGGAGTAGAGTATACTAGTTGTCTCACAATTTTGCCCAAGCTGAGTATTAAAAAATTGTTAACTATTTTACCAATTAGATAGGTGAGAAGTGTTAGGCCACTTTTTAAATCTGTTTTTCTTTAAATACAACTGAGGCTGAGCACCTTTTCATGTTATTTATTTCTATTTGAACAGCCTTTTCCCATTTTCCTACCAGCCCAGTTGTCTCATTGTTTTCCAAAATACTTTTTTAACATTAAAATATTCCTTTTGTTTCTCATAGTTAGTTTAAGAAGTGAACTCTAATATGGATGCCTGGGGGAAAGGATCAAAAACATGAGACAAGAACCATGGACATTCAAGGGAATCTTCAGCCCCGAATCTGAACATATAATATTGCTGCCACTCTCTGTGGCCTGAATTTGTGTGTCCTGTCCTCTCCCTCGATGGACAGCCTATTGCTGTACTATTCTAACACATCACTCATGCACATCCCGGGAAGGTCTTGCCATCTTCTACATAGAAATGGTTCAGAGGGCAGAGCATTGCCAGTCACTCCATACCACATGGCTGTCTCTCATGAACACACTTCACATTCTCATCAAAGCACACAGATCAGGGTGATTAATTTTATTATTGTCACCACAGTTCAATAGGCGACAGAAGGCGGCGGCCAGAGCGAAGGCCTGGGTCCCAGGTGCCGGAGGAAAACCGGTTCCGGCAGCCAGGGGAAGGAAGGCCTATTGTACAAATCTTCATGCAACGGGCCTCTAATATACATATGTATATGGAACTATGAGTTGATTTGAACAGCAGCTAAAAGGAATAAACATAAACCTGGAAAGTGGTAGGTTATGGTCAGATTATACTTATTTGGGATTCCTAACAGAAACAATCTAGGCTGGGGCAGGACAGCGAATGAAGTCATTGCTTTGAGAAGCAGCTTACCGTGGTGGTGTAGATCCAGCCACTGGTGTAGTGGGTCCTGGAGATGCAATTTATGGGTTCTGTCACTTTGGGCCATTTATTTAATCTCTGAAAGTAGGTTTCTTTTATAAAATGGGGCCATTTATTTAATCTCTGAAAGTAGGTTTCTTTTATAAAATGGGGACAATAACAATACTAATGTAATAAGATTATTGTGAGAATTATAGGAGATATTGCACAAAAGTGCCTTAGTTTTTAGAAGGTACTAAGTTCCATAAAAGTATTTGTGGTTATTGATAGTGATAATTACTAGCAGTAGCCTTTTTTACAAGGAAAACAATACTTCTATATTGAGAATCTATATTTTAACATATTCTCATACCACATGGTGTTTCAATTTTTTCAAATTTCTAAAATTGTACCACTTGCTAACATAGCCTGAAGCCTCAAATATAATAAATGAACACCACTTAAAATATTTTTAAAATCTCAACAGCCCACCCCCAATGTATAATAATGAGAAGCATCTTATACATAACAATGAAGAATAAAAATAGCCTTTCTGGCTAACCTGACATAGGTTGACTTTTGCATTTGTTGCTCAAGTGTAGAAAAGTAGCAAATTTAATCAACTGAGGCTATAGAAGTATAGAGACAGAAATAGTCTTTCTCCAAAATACTGTGCTCACCAAGAGGCAAGCCATTCCCTACAATGGTGACTCAAATGTGACAATGCAAACATGTATAAATAAGATTTATTTCTACCTTTTGAGAATTTAATGTGTGATTGAGTGGATCAGATACTGTAGTTGGGTTAAAAGAACTTAGAATTTGAAATTTGAAAAAAATAAAGTTTAATCCAGATCAACCCCTTATCAAATGGGACTTTGCATACCCAACTCCCTCTGAGCATTTTCTCATCTGTAAAATAAAAAAAACTACTCATAGAACAGTAGTGATAATTAAATAAGTATGTAGCATACTTTGTAGGCCCCATGTAAATACATTATTTTAGAGTTTTGTATAAAGGATGAAAGAAATGTTGTGTGAGGTCGGAACTTGATTCTCACCTGTTCTTGTAATTCAACAATAGAATCACATCTTTCCTCAATCTTAGTTTCTTCATCAGTACAGGATTGGACTGAATTAATGGTTATCATACTTGGAATGCATCAGAATCACTTGGCTGGTTAAAACACGGATTTCTAAGCTCTAGTCAGAATTTCTAACTCAGTTTGCATTTCTGACAGGTTCTAACAACTTCCCAGGAGATGCTGATCCTGTTGGTCCAGGGACCTCTCTTTGAGAATCACTGAATAGATCATGTTTCCAACTTTTTCAAGTCAGAATAGATATCTTTCTTTCTTTTTAACAGCAAGAAATTTGAGGCCCCAATTCTATCTTTGTCATTACAATTGTACTTTGAAATAAACCTATAATGATTAAAAAACATGCTAGGAATTTAGTGACTTCCGAATGAATTTTTATTTTATTTATTTTATTCCTTATGAAGCATGCTGTAAGTGCTTCATGAGGAATGTTGACCTTGGGAAGTGTTCTGCTACAAAAATTGGATGCACCCTACCCGGTTTGTCTCAGTGGATAGAGTGTAGGCCTGCAGACTAAGGTCCCAGGTTTGATTCCTGTCAAGGACACGTACCCCATTGAAGGCTCGATCCTTGTGTGGGAGGCAACCAGTCAATATGTCTCTCTCACATTGATATTTCTCTGTCTCTCCCCCTCCCTTCTACTCTCTATGGAAAAATATCCTCAAGTGAGGATTAACAAAAAGAGAGAGAGAGAAAGAGAGAGAGAGAGAGAGAGAGAGAGAGAGAGAGAGAGAGAGAGAGATAAAGTCATAAAGAAAAGAATACCAGATAAAGAAACCAAAAAATAATAATAATAATAATAATTGGATGCAATGCTAACTTCACTGAAACTAGTGGGGATGCATTTGGACAATTGAGAGTCTTCATCTACAACAGAGTGAATTACAAGTTTCAGTGGCTGTGTTCCCCCAAATCTCCAAGAAATAATGAAATTAATTGAATTGTTCAGTCTACTTAGACAAGCAAATAACTGAGTCACAGTTTATGTTCTTAGAAATATGATAGAATTTATTGACTGTCCATGACTTGCCTCAGCTAGTGTCTTTATTATCTGATCAGAATGTTGAGAGTAGAGACCTCTGGGAATATTCCTCAGAAACTCTCTTGGTTTCCTTTCCCTGTAACCTTGATCTTGGTGGCAAAGTGGCTCTTTAGGAGATCTCTGAAAGAGAGGCCATGTGTTATTTTTTCTACTATGAAGAAGAACTAGTAATATCTTCCCTGGTTATACTAATGCTTCAATAGGTACCCACAGTGTGACTGGGACAATTTTTACAGTGAAACCAATGGGAAGGCTTCCACTGATTAGACAATAAGCTTATGTTTATTTTATCTATTGGCATGACAAGTAACAGAAAAAATTAAATGCATTTTACAGGTATGTTCATTTAATTAAACAGTTGTGTGCATTTTGAGTAGTTATTTTCTTAAAGAGCTGTATGTTAAGTTTTTTTAAAAAATATATTTTATTGATTTTTTACAGAGAGGAAGGGAGAGAGATAGTTAGAAACATCGATGAGAGAGAAACATCGATCAGCTGCCTCCTGCACACCCCCTACTGGGATTGTGCCCGCAACCAAGGTACATGCCCTTGACCGGAATCGAACCTGGGACCTTTCAGTCCACAGTCTGATGCTCTATCCACTGAGCCAAACCGGTTTCGGCTGTATGTAAGTTTTAAGGCTCTGAACTGACTTAATATGTGTCAGAACTCCTGAGGCAGGTAGGAAAAAGGCTTAAGAAAGTTTAGATAAAGGTCACATATATTGAGATCAAATGGGAGACCATGATTATTAATATGGACAAAGGGTTTTGAGGAATAAGAATGCTTAGAAATGAGGCAAAATAAAATAAAATACCCTAGGGCTAATTAAATAGAAAAACTAAGTGCAAAGAGTCAAGCAGCCTTAATCAAAATGTGAAAGCATAATATAGGAAATGAGTTACCATGAGGGCGCCATAATTTAAGGTGTTAGGGAAAGGACCACATCTCACTCATTCAGTAATATTTGATGAATGCATACATTCTGCCCAAATAGTGGATGCTTTGCTTGGTGCAACTACTTACTACTGAGTTCAGGTTCATAAACTCAAAGATTTATTTGTTCCAGATAGTTAACCCAGCTAAGGGCTATGACCCGGTGGGAACTGGAGTGAAAGGGAGTGGACATGACCCTTCTACACTGGACACCACTTCAGAGCACCACAGATCATCATGTGGGAATATGAATCCAGTTGGTTAGGTCTTCTAGTTTTTAGAAGTGGTCAGGATGTTTTTATGAAAATTATTCCTTTTAAAATGTGGATATTAATAAAAGGGAAAAAAAGAAAAGAACAACACTACATAGGATATATATATATATATATATATATATATATATATATATGAACAACACTATATAGGCCGTGTGTGTGTGTGTGTGTGTGTGTGTGTGTGTGTGTGTGTGTATTGTTTTTACAGATAATGATACTAAGAGTCAGAGAGAAGAATGGCCTTGCCCAAGTTGATTTGGTCAGCCAGAGTTGGCAGAGTCAGGGTTAGAATGTGGGATCCTAAAGTTCAGTATTGCCTGTTATAAAAGAAATAGTCTTGTTCTGTTCTTTCCCCTGCCCTATCAGAAAGGTCGGGGAGTGCTTGAGCCCAGATAAGGCCATTTAGATAGACAGGTACAGGCTCAAGTGTAGCTGGTAGCAAGCAGGTAGCTAGCATTATATACACACAATGTTAAGCCTAAAAAAACCTTGATTCAGTTTTTTCTTAAAAGCATCTTTAAGGAAAAATGTTGTTTAAGGGTACAAACTCATAACTAGTAGATAAATCCTGGAGATCTAATGCACAGTATAGTGATTATAGACAATAATATTGTATTATAGACAGCAGCCTTGCTAAGAGACTAGGTCTTAATTATTCCCACCACTAAAATAAAATGATGTGATGTGATTGAGGTGCTAGCTAATGCTACAGTGGCAATCTTGTCGCATTATATGAATGTATAAAATCAACATGTGCATCTTAAACTAACACAAGGTTATATGTCAAATATAGTTCAATGAATAAGAAAGAGTGCCACTATTACTATATGAACTTTCCAAGAAACACAATTCCCAGAGGTTGCCTGTCAAGGCAAAGAGCCTCATTTCCTAGACTCTCAGAGAGCACAGGAAGATTCAGCAGAAAATTCTGGGTAAGCCATAGAAGGGACAATGGAGAACTATGTTCTGAGGCACCGTTTCTGGAGTGCCTTTCAGGGGAAGCAACCAGCAGCCGGCAAGACCAGCAGCCAGCAAGACAAGCTTAAAACTTGATGGTCTTGAGCTCCAGACACTGTCTTAGTGACGACAGTGCTGATGCTACTTGTTATCAGCTGGTTGTGATGCCAGAGATTTCCTGAGGCTTGGCAGAACCTGCTTGGGAGGGACCAATGCCAGGGAAAGTTGCTAATTATTCTGAGTTCCTTGTTCCCTCTTGTTCTTACTTCTGTTCCAACTACCAGCTCCTGAATTAATGCTATAGAAGTTCCTTCTTTTCAATAGTGGAGGAATAATGTGGGGGAAAACAAATTGATTTAGAGAATGTGGATTCAGAGATAGAAGGTCCAAGAGAAGGAATCAGAATTGGGAAATCTGTGTTCTGGTCTTGGATCTGTCCTTGCCAGGATGTGTGACCTCACTTCCTCTTTCTGGGCCTTAGTTGCTTCAAAGAAAGGGGCGGCTGCAATAGCTTATTTAAAATTCTAATTTTAAGTAAAGAAAAATGTTTCTTTGCCAATATGATCATGGAATGCCTAATGTCAATTTCCACATGTTTAAAAGAAAGTTCTATCTGAACCAAAGAACCAGTCAGCTATAGTGGCATTTTAGGCATTAGTAGGGGAGATGATCTTAGCTAGAGAAGACTTTTTATACATGTCACCCACAACTCTGGGAAAGAACACCCTTTCATTGCATCTGGGTTTTATCTATTTCTTGACCTTTTGGGAACCTCAGAGGTCAAATGAGAGGCTGAACCTCTTTGCCGTTGTAACCCTGCCGAGTGGTCTTTGCACTCCCCCATAAATGGAACAGTCGGGACCTTTTGGAGGTAGGCTCCTCTGCCATTGGTCTCACTGGAGGAAGGGATGAGAGACCAAGACCAATACTTCACATTCCTAATGCTAAAATGCTCCTCTACAAGGTGGTCAAATGTAAGGGAAGACTGAACAGCAATCAGGTACTTCAAACTCTAGTGTGAATCCTGGGGGACTTCTTTTTCTAAAACAAAGTTGGAGGGAATTTTTCTCTTTCCCTGTAAGCCAAAAGCATGATTACAATATTTAGTCTTGAATGGGTGGAGCTCATTTCTCCCCTAGGACTAGGGACTGCTTCTTTTATAATATCATTGCTATAGTGATCTTAATTATTGTTTTCAATATGTGCAGTGCTGTGTTTGTGCCATGCCCTGTGCTGTGATTCAAATTCATTTCCTTTCTTATTCTTTTACTAATGTAAGCAACACACAGTCTTCAAATGATCTGTCTTGTCACCACTATATCCTTAGGGCCAAGAGGATAGTCTGTCCTCATTTTGTTCAACAAAATGAATGAATCGCAAACAGGGCCTTTGTACATGTTGTTTTCTCTGACATTGTTCATGCCATTCTTTGCTTTGTTACTCCTATTCCTTCTTAAGATCTAAGATTAAATGTCACTTATTTTGGAAGTCATCTGCTGATTTCCCAATCTATAGTAGGTAATCCCTCTATAGACACTAGACTTTCTCTTACAGAACACTAGAGGCCAGATGCATGAAAATTTGTGCAAGAGTAGGCCTTCCTTCTCCCAGCTGCCAGCACCAGCTTTCCTCTGGTACCCGGGACCCAGGCTGGCTTCCCTCTGGCCACCTGCAGGCACCCGGGACCTGGGCAGGCTTCCCTCTGACCCTGGCTTCATCAGGAAGGACGTCCGGAAGGACATCCGGTCTAATTAGCATATTACCCTTATTATATAAAACATAAGAAGAAGTAATCATCTATATTTTCACTTATTTAATGCTTTTCTCACTTTGAACCTTAACCTCCATTAAGGGAAGGACAGTGCTTTTATTGTTTGTCATTGTATTCCCAGTAATTACCACTGTGTCTGCAACAGAAAAGATTCCCATAAATATGGGTTAAGAGAATTAATTCATGGGGTAGATGATATTATCCCCATTTTATTAATGATGAATTTGAGATTCAGTTAAATAACTAAAGGTAACGTAAAAATATTGAGGCTTATTAAAAAGCTCATAGCATTGGCCCAGCTATAACTTTATATTTATGGTCAGTTATGGCAAGATGTCTATAACCCTACCAGGTAGATTTTTATTATTCCTATTAAGTGAAGACTTTGAGGCACGTGGGGGCCCAGTGACTTGCCCAAGTTCATGTAGCTAGTGAGTGATGAAACCTGGAGTATATTCGACCTCAGAGCCCGTGTTATCTCTAGTATGCCATGCTCCCTGGCATGTTGCCCAGGTGTGAACTTATGCTCACATAGGTGTAGTATGCACACAGGTGTGCTTGTGTGTATTTAAACACAAAAGTTTAAATATTCGAGTCTGGAAACTTGCCAACCCTCAGCTCAGCAAGTGTCTTCTCTCTCATAAACCTAATCAGGGGAGTGGAATAACACAGATGAGTCTCTGCCAATGTTTCAGTCCCAAGTGCTTTGCTAGGCCATATGGCTCTTTAAGAGTCACTGGCAAATATTAGGTGAGACTTGAGAACAATAATTAAAAGTCATAGATCACAGGTTAATTAATCCCTGGCCTCACATAGCACCTGGCCACCAAAGCATTCAACTCCCATGAATGACCTTCAAATCACAGGCCAAAGTAAACAGACATTAAGCAGGCTTCCTCAGCTGGGTACTAACCCTGACAACCCACAGTACATGCAGAGCAGTTTAGTGTAACATAGGCACTTTTATATTCATAATCTTTCATCTTCCAAAGAGTTGTAGAGCTTTCCCAGGCAGGTATTAACATCTTATTTGTTTGTTTGTTTTTTAATTTGGTGACATTTAATGACCCAATAATAAATGCCATGATCTTTGCTAAGTACTTTATCTTTCTTATGCTATTTCGTCCTCACAGAAGCTCAGTAAGCTAGAGAATATTTTTTTTTCTTGTTTTATAGATGGAGAGGCTGAGGTTTGGAGAAGTTCAATGCTTTGCACAGAGTCGTCTGGTTGACAGTGGTCAGAGTCAGACCCCTGCCACACCACTCAGATCGGCATCATCATTTTCTTCTATTAGCAAGTGCTTACTGTCAACAAGGACCCTCATGAGTGCTCTGCTCAAATCTCTCTAAGCCTCACTCTCATGAGAACACAGTGAAATATGTAATAGCATTGTCCCCATTTCACAGGAGAAGGGACTATAGCTCAGAAAGATCAAGTGACTTATCCAAGGTCATAAAGCTGGTGAGTGGCAGAGCCAGGACTTAAACTTGGATAGCAGGGTCTTCAGAGCTCAAACTCTGAACTACCTATTCCACAGCATCCTTGGGCTAACTGACTTCTGACCCCTAATGTCCTATTCATAGTGATGTGTCTTCACTCTCTCTCTCTCTCTCTCTCTCTCTAACATGTGCAGGGTTTGAGAATATTATTTTCTTGCTAAAGTTTCCTAAGACGCATGAAGAGCAATTAACTCATAAATGGTAGGACTTTACCTTCCCCATGGGATAGACTAGGTAGAAGAGGCACATATTTAGGAAGTTTCCAGAGGGCTTAACATTGTATCTGACCATGGGGCTTCCTCTGACTGCTGGCTGGAAATGATCATTAGCAAACACCCATGAACCTTCCCATGTGTCTTCCCAGGACTGAGCAGAGTTTTGGATGAGTGAGAGCAGTTGGTCCCGCAGAAGTAGTGCCATATGGTGATTAACTGGACCAGGTGTCAGTGTGATTGGAGACCTGAGGTTTGGCTAAGGCTTTGCTGATGGCAGGGAAAGAAGGTATCTTTCTTACTTTAGGTTGTTATGAGCTGGCACTCTGGATCTGAGTATGCATCTCGGTGGAAAAGAGCAGTAAACTGGGAGTTAGGAGACACCTGGTTTTGTCTTAGCTTTTGTTGTATCTACTTTAATTTTCTTGTTTGTAAAGTGAGGAAGGAAGACATTCTCCACTATTTTTATATTAAAGAGCCCTCTGGGACATGATTCATTCATTTATTCACATTCAACCAAGATTGAATAAGTACCAACCAGGTGCCTTCAGCTACACTCTAAGTTTGGAGAGAGACCAAGGTGGCTGTCTATGGACTTCTGCGCCATAAGTAGGCTTTTCAGTAAGCCCATCTCAAATCTCCTCAGGTTGTCTCCACAGTATTTTTTTTTATTTAAATGTGCTTTGTAACCTCTAACACAGGGCTTGGAAAGCTTTTTCTGTGAAGGGACAGATGGTAAATATTTTAGGCATTAAAAATGCCTAAAATGGTCATGGTCTTCATCTCAACTATTCACCTCTGCTATTCTAGAGAAAAAGCAGTTACAGACAACACAAAATTAATGAGAGTGATTGTAAGTTCCTCTGATCCCCTGTTGTAAATGTTGTATGAATGTGCAATGCCAGTGTTTTTATTTGATCGTCTTTGCTAACTAAACCTCACTCTCAATATCCAGCCAAAGACCCTCCTCCATGCAGAAGTCTGTGTTATCTCCTTCCCATTCTGGCATATCACTCTCCCAAACTACCCCAGATCGAATAGCCTACACATGAAACTGGGAACCTAGTTGTAGCATTAGTAGTTATGTCTGGCATTTATTGAGTTCACTCTGCTTAGGAAGTTCTTTCTTCAGATCTTTGCATGGCAAGATATTCAGGCCTCAGCTCAGATATCGCCTTCCTCAAACAGGCAACCAAGTCCTTAACACTACACCTCTTAATTTTCTTTTCAATCTTCCTGATGAAATAATATTGAGCTTACCTGCTTTTATTTGCTTTATTGGTGTACCTGGCACAGAATAGGATCTCAGGTACTGTGAGGGTTATAATCTTCCAAATCATCTATTCTTCTAGAATGTATGCTGCCTGAAAGCTTGAATTGTGTCTGTCTTGTTCCCAGCATCTAACAATTCCTTGCACAGTGTGCACATTAAATATTTGTTGAGGAAATGGGTGCATTGAGTGCCTACTCTGTGCAAGACATTACACTAAAGCATTTTACATTTTCTTTACATTTTCTTATTGAGTTCTAATAACACCTCTCTGTGGTCGGTCCTGCCATTTGCTGATGGGGAAACTAAAAAAACAGGTAAGGGAAGTAATGCCCAAAGTCACATTGCTGAGACAGAATCAAACCTTGGTCCAGCTAGATCCCAAGCCTAGATTCTTTGCTCTTTTATTAGCTTCCATGTATGATTCTTTCTTGGTCAAAACTCTTTCTCATTTGCTTCTGAATATGTTTTATTTACTCTAACGGAGGGTGACTCCTGAAGGGAGGAGGGCATTTCTCATTTCCTTTTATTGCCCATTGCCTAGCATTATGCTTGGCACAGAGTGGAGATTAATATTATTATTTTGCTCATTACTTGATTGGCACTGAAGGAATTCTTTCCTGTGTGTTTTAGTACCTCACGGGATTTCTATCTTTCTCCAAGTGGAGTTGCTTCTAGTCCTATTGCAATACCATTTCCCCCATCCTCAGGGACTCAGTGCACTTTGAATACTTCAAATACAGAGACTTGGCATTTCTAAATAGCAGAGTAATTACAGGTGGTACCTCAAGGGCTTGGAGGGAGCAGAGGGCTCCTATTTAATTAACCTGGGGCTGTCACCAGCTGGGGACAGGCTGGAGGATAGAGGTGAAACAGCTTTACTTGCAATGCTGGGTGAAGAAAGGTGCATTGTTATGTCTGCAGTGCTTCTGACAGAGAGAAAATGGACATTTGGTGCTTCTCCCCAAAGGTCATGGATCTGCTCCTACTGTCCAGAGAGCCCGCAGAAGGGAGGCGCTCAGCCAGCAGTGGCCACTGGCACACATTGTCACAGTGCTTTGTGGGATTTAAGGTGAGGAAGAGGGACAGTGCTAATCTAGGTGCAATGGTGATGTCCTTAGGCATCCACTCCATACATTCGAGGTGATGATAGCTCATTTTATGTCAGGCACCTTCTTAACATGGATAAAGCTACCGTCAGAGTTTTGACCAATACTTCTCAGATTGCTGCTCCAGTTTTTGCTCAGATCTCATCTCATTCAACTGAGAGAACAGCTGCTCACATTTTTGAATGGTGTCCCTATAAAACACTTACACATCTCAGAGCAACTCACTCACTGGTCTTAGCCTCAGAAACCACTTTTAACTGCTTTTATTTAATAGTCGTTTTACATAGTGTGTGTGAGGCTGGGTATTTAGCCATAGGTGTTAAAAATACTTATCATTGCCGAAACCGGTTTGGCTCAGTGGATAGAGCGTCGGCCTTCGGACTCAAGGGTCCCAGGTTCGATTCCGGTCAAGGGCATGTACCTTGGTTGCGGGCACATCCCCAGTGGGGGGTGTGCAAGAGGCAGCTGATCGATGTTTCTCTCTCATCGATGTTTCTAACTCTCTATCCTCTCTATCACTCTTCCTCTCTGTAAAAAAATCAATAAAATATATTAAAAAAAATACTTATCATTATTGCAATTATTGTAACAAAAACAAGTAACATTTTTGGACATATTCTGTGAGCCAGGTGCTAATCTCAGTGATGAAAATGCATTATCTCTTATAATTCTGAAATTATAATCTGAAGATTCCATGATCAACTAGCTCTGTTTTATAGATGAGGAAACTAAGGCACAGTCACATGATTCCTAGCCTTAAAAAGCTGCCTGTCAAATGGGGAGAGAAGATGTGAGTACTCATAATCAAAACACAAAGCAGAGGGTGATAAGGGTCATATCCAAGGTGAATTTAAATTAAATATCTATATTAGTTTAAAGGTCCACAGAAAATAGATCACCTGCTCTCCACCAACACATGCAATAAACATGGCTAATTAATCACAACACTCTGTCTTATATCAAATACCACCTCCTCAGAGAGGTCGTTTTTGATTCCAAGGTAAACACACACACACACACACACACACACACACACAAAAAAAAAAAAAAAGCAAGCAAGCAAACAAAAACAGCCTTGCACTTACCGCCTCAGTCAGTCTCAATCACATTCTTCCATTTTTTTTATTATCTTCACCGTACACATTATCATCAGAAATTATCCTCTGTGTTTTTTTTTCTTGCTTTGTGAGAAAACAGGCCTTTTGTGTATGTTTATCATTATACCTCTCTGCCTACAGCAGCACTACCAAATGGAAAATATGTTATTAATCTTTGTCAAATGAATAATGAATGAAGAGATTTAGGATGGCAAACTGGCCCAATAATGAGTCTCATCTTATTATTCCCAGGTTTAAGATCCTGCATGGTCTTCTTTTGTCCTCAAGATAAAATGCCAACTCCTTAGCATGGCCCAAGACACCTTTCTTAACCTAACTCTGAGTATCTTGTTAGCTTCAACTCTTGCTACTCTCTACCTTTGCCTCTATGCTTTAGGCATATTGGCATTGTTGCGTATATTTTGGCTTTCTCCGATAATATCTCTTCTTTCTACCAGCTAACTCATACTCATCCTTGGGTAATTTTAAAATAAAACTTCCTAGAAATTTCTTTCCTGACAACATGCATCCCAGTCCCACTAAGAAGTACTTCCTAGTCATCCGTGTTATAATGCTTACAACACTATCAGTTACCTATTTAATTGTTTCCCATGCCATAAGGTAAGCTTCATGAGAGCAGGGAACCTTGGGTCTTAGTCACCACAACAAATGACTTGAGAAAAAGTAACATCCCAGCAAACCTTAGGCTTAAAGTGCAAAAGCTTGCAGAAATTATAAAGGATGAAAAAATAATGTAAGAGTGATTTCTGAATTTCCACCGTCATGGAATTCTTCAGTTGCATTGGTATGGTGTCTGGGAGCCAGATCCTTGCCTCCAGCTGGGTAAGTAAGCCCCAGCAGCAGCAGAAGTCCTTTTCAGGGGAGTCACACAGAACACAGACCTGACATTGGAGCCCCACCCTCAGCTCTATTGTGATTTGTTATCCCTTTCTGCTCATTGCCTTGGAGAAATAGGCAGTGTTTACCTATTGCCAAGGCAAAGCTGAGCAGATGGTAAATGTCCTGTGTTCTGCCAACAAGAGTTAGGAGGAATAACTAGAATTCATTTGCTTGAGACAGACTCTAGCCAGGAATGTAACTGAGAGTTGGCAAAAGTAAGCTGTTAGCTTATGATTGATTTCTCAGTTCCAAGGGAAGAATGGTGTCTGTCTAGTGGCAATTGCAATTATCCCAGATTATAAGATCCTTAATTAGAATTCGCATAGCACATCCCCACCCCTCAATACCCACCTTCTCTCTCTCTCTCTCTCTCTCTCTCTCTCTCTCTCTCTCTCTCTCTCTCTCTCTCTCTCTGTCGCATCATTTGATTTCTTTCCTGTCTCTTCACATTGCCTATTGCCTTCTCTACTATGGATATTTCAATTGACCTTATAAAGGCTTCTTTACCCAGGACTCATATAGATAGAGGATCACAGATTCTTTAAGGGACATTTTGCTCTGTGATTTCCAAAGACCAGCTGGTTCCTGAATTAGTGTCAGGGTGCCTTTTTGAGAACCACCTAGGGAACTATGAGAAATATCAATACACAGGTCTCTTCCTTGGAGATTCTGATTCAGTAGCTCTGGAGCTAAATTGTCACCTATGTTTTTAAAACCTCTTCAAGTGATTCCAGCCCAGCTAGACCCAGGAACCGTTGCAATTGAGTCTATTCTATAATTTGATCTGGATTCTAGCCCGAGAATGCTCAAACAGCTCCTGTTCAAATACCAAAATATTCCAGAGAGTGCTCTTGCACTCTAACCTAGCTACTTTGATTATTTATGATTATTTTGTGCTTCTTGTTAATATCAGTTGCCTCCATGATTTAGAGGTAAGTGAGGGCTTGTAGGTTCTTCTTCCATGAGCTAGATGCTATTGAAAAACAATTCACAGACTGGTATCTGCCACAAATATAAGCAAATAGATAAGTCCTGACCATATTACAAGTTCATAGAGGTCAATAAGACTACGTGAATCCTAGCAATCTGTAACCTTCTGACAAAGTCACGTGACTCATTTCTTCCATATCAATATCTGAACTAAAGCTCTTCTGAATCCTAATTCCAGGCACCATTCTGAAGCGTGTCTCCAGGCTTGCCAGATTCTTGCATCTTTTTCTACAAGGGTGTTTCTAATATCTCATATGCTAATTCACCAAATCCTAAATCGTTGATATTGATTAGAGATAAAGGTGTCCAAACCCCATGTGAGCTTCTATTCCTAAAGTGAGCATCTTGATTAAGATACCGAAAATGTTAACTAGCTATTTTCAGGTTGTATACTGGAAGTAATTCCTTATTTTTTTAACTTACAAAATGTTATAATTAATAAACATTGTTTTTTAGAGCAGTTTAGGTTTACAGAAAAATTGAGTAGAAAGTACAGAGGTTTTTAATATATGGTCTCACCCCTCTCACCCCCCATAGACAAGTTTCCCCTATTATTAACACCTTGCATTAGTGTGGCACATTTGTCACAATTGATGAGCCAATATTGTTACATTATTATTAACTGAAGTCCATAGTTTACATTAGGGTTCACTCTTTGTACCATACATTCCATAAGTTTAGACAAATTATGATGTATTCATTATTATAGTATCATTCAAAATATACTAGAACTAATTTATGTATGCATATATAATTCACATGGTCTATGCCAAAATATTATTTTTAAAATCTTTATTGTTAAAAGTATTACATATGTCCCCTTTTTAACCTTCATTGACTCCTTCAAGCCTGCCCTTGACCCTCACCCCAAGCCTTCACCACCCTATTGTCTATGTCCAAGAGTTATGCATATATGCATACAAAATCTTTGATCTCTTCCCACCCACCACCCTCTCCCACCATCCCTCTGAGATTAGACCACCTGTTCCATTCTCCTATGTCAAAAATGCTTTTAAAAAAAGGTTTTGGTAAAGCTCAATTCATATTTTTGTTGTTGTTGTTGCTTGTGTTATTAGTGTTATATCTAAGAAACAGTTGACTAATTCAATGCCATGAAGATTTACCTATATTGGTGATGATATTAGTATTAATCTGTGCCAGAAAACATGCTAAATACTTTATATATGATATCTCATTTGATCCTCACAACTATCTGTGAATTGTGACAATTGTTGATAATTTCCAACCAAGGAACCTAAAACATAAGGGGTTTTATATAAATTTTTCAAGAGTGTACAGCTAATAAGTGTCAGAGCCATGATTAAAAATCTGAACAGTCAGATTTCAGGGCCTATGGCCGTACACTCTACTGTCTTTTTTCTTTGCTGTACTCTTGAGTTTCTTGGACAAGTGAAATTTTTTCTAATTAAATGTTTGTTAAGCTATCACAAGGAGATAGATATTTTATAGCAGCTACCTTACTGGAAAAAATAAGAAATGAATGACTGTAAATATTTCTATGAATAGAAGAGATTATCCCTGACTTAATCCTATCTCTCCTCACAGAATAGCTTTTCAAGTGTTGAGCCAAACAGAATGTTTCTTTATTATGTAGGCCAAGGTCAATTTATAAATTAGTCATCTGTCACAACCAGAGTATTTCAGAAATCTTTAACACTGTGATAAAGCATGGACATGAGAGAGGCATTTTTCCAGTGAATAAACAGTTCAATTATGTATTACTTTATGCCCATAAAGGCAGCTTTCATGTCCACTGGATTAGTCAAGACTCTATTTGCTTAAAAGAAAAGCCAAATGCCAACTCAAATTGGCTTACAAAAAAATGGAAATGTATTGGCCCATATAAATAAAAAGTTTCATAGTGAGGAGCTTCAGGTACACGTGGATGTAGGGTTGCTACTCTTGCTAGGATGTCTCTGTCCTTCTCTGTGCTTGTTTTCCTGTGTTGGCTTACCTTTCCCAACAGATCCAGACGAGACCCAAAATTATTGTTGGTTTGAGTGGGCTTGGGGCTATTCCTGATCCATTCAATGAAACAAGGAGATTGAATACCCTGATTGGCCAGCCCTGTGTCCCCTCCATTTCTGTAGGTAATGGGTGAGGTCAGTCTCACTTAAAAAACCTAGACTGACAGTGAGGCGGGATGGTCTGCCAATGGAGAATTAGATTAGCAACGCCATTGAAGGCTGCTGCACAGGGAAGGTAAAACACTACTTGCTTGACTGAGTCATCTCTTCTGTGGGGTAAAGAACTTAGTTTTTTAAATGTTCTTGAAATGAAAAGATTCAAAGTCCTCTTCTCTGAGTAACTTCAAAGTTTGTGTGTCCTCTCTAAAGGAATGTGTGATGAGAGTAATGATAGAGTTATATGAGATTGTGAAAAAGAAATACCTAATCCAGTCTTAGAGGGTTAAGAAAGGTGTGATAGAAGACAGACGTTTAAATAGAGACTAGAAGGATACACAAGATTAAGAAATAAGGAGGTTAGGGGTGGGAAATAGTTTATGATCTACTGGGAGAGAAAAACTATGTGAGTAGGGGAGTTGTGTCTTGCACTCTTGGCTGAGGGGTCAAGTGATAAGAAGTGAGGCCAGAGAGGTGAGCAAGGAATTTGGATTTTATCTGAAGCTTAGGGAGAGTCTTTAGAGGGTTTCATTCAGAGTGCTGACAAGATGAGTCAGAGAAAGTGTTGTCCTAATCTAATAGTGAGGAAAATTGCTCTGAGAGGCTTAATCACTAATTGAAGATATCAGACAATTAGTCATACCCATCCCTTGGCCTCTGGCCTTCTGACTTCTGGCCCAAGGCATTGGCAGCTTCCTCTGTTTTTTTGTTTTGTGTTTTTAATTTACATCTTCTAATCAGTAAAGGCTGCTGGTAATTCCCTCAGTTGCAATCATGTTGTGTTTGTCATTAACCCCTAGTATAATGGGACATAAAGCTGAGAAGTAAAACTCCTGAGTCTAATTTCCTCAGTAGAAATCATTGCAGAACTATTTGAACCATTGATAATCTGCTGGTTAGTCTGCTGTGCTCTTCCCGGCCCCCCGCCCCCCGCAACCCCCCTGACCCGTGCCATGATATCTGTTGTCTTACCTCCTAAAATTAGGACACTGAATGACTCAAGCCCAAGGATTTGGGTTCAATGAGGGAGGAAAAGGTTAGGTGTGACCTAGAGGAGTGAAGAACTCATGGCTGTGGGAAAGGCAATCCAGCTCCTTGAGTTTGGAGACTTCAGAGGTCTTTCCTGCTGGAGCACTAGGTATAAGCACATGAGAAGAGGGGAGTATTGACTTTCTCCTCAGTACTGCTGTAGAGCAGGGGCTGGTAAAGTGCACCCCAAATGGATCAAATGCAACTCACTGCCTGCCTTTGTAAAGAAAGTTTTATTGGAACATAGCCGTTCTCATACATGTACAGGTTGCCTGTGGCTGCTTTTATGATACAATGGCAAAGTTGAGTACTTACAACAGAGAGAATATGGCCTGCAAAGCTTAACGTACCTACAGAAAAAGTTTGCCAACTTATGCTATTGAGGGAGAGTTACTGAGAATGGATCTTAGAGTAGATTGTGCTTTGCAATCTGGAAAGTACTCTTAAGGATGGGGTCTGTAGGAGTTTCACATAGGTGGGTCTAGAGTAAGGTGACCAGATTTTAACATTGGTAAAGCGGGACACCATTGACCGGCGGGGGGCGGGGGGGGGGGGTTCTTGACTAAAAATTTGGTCTATATTGTAATCGCTTTTGGTTTTTTTAATAAAAGGAAATTCACTTAGATCATCGTTGAATTTGCATCCTCTTTTCTTACTTATTATGTTAAAAATCTAAAAAAAATAATTTAAAATTATATTATAAATTATTATATACATATTGCTTAAAAACACAGTAAGTAGGTACATAATTACATGAACATATTTTATTGTTAGTTTATAAATTAAATTAATTTGATTGTTATAAAGTAACTATATTTTTAAAATTATTTTAATCCTATATTTCTTTCTAAATAATAACAATACTAACTTGTATTATTTTCCTCTGAATTTGCTGTAACATAAGTCATAAGTGTCACTTTCAAGGCCTGCCCTAGACTTTTTGCCGCCACTATAGAATATAAATAATACGAGTACTGTCTGCTAAATTCAAGAAAATTTATGTATTTATGAAATAAATAAATTACTTACCTAAATTATCTGAATAGCTGATTTGTAATGACATCACTTGTTTAAATAGCTTACTAGCACACAGTACGATGTGTATCGTCTGAGAGACAGTTACAAAATGTTTTCGTCGTTGCCAATCCCCAAAAATGCCATTGTTCATTAAGTCCAAACAATGGTGGTCGAATTCTAACAACTGATCAACAATGTGAACTTTGATAAGCAGTCCTCGATAATCAGTTCTCAACAATTATTTGTTATTATTAAAGTTTAACATTATAAAATTAAGAAAAATAATATAAAACTCATATCCTGGCTAAATAGCCACATGGCCGCCGAAACCATATATTCCCTTCCCGTTCTCCCACCATTCCCTAGCTTGTCCTGCATTCTTTCCAAAAATCAGGACTTTTAAAATGCCGCGGGACGCGGGACAAATTGTTAAAAATCGGGACTGTCCCGCCAAAAGTGGGACGTCTGGTCACCTTAGTCTAGAGCCTTAGTTACTACAGAGCTGAGGGGTTTCCTGAGCTCTGTAAGGCTTTGCTTCATATAAGATGTTCGAAGGAGCATCTTTCCAGTTCATTAAACCCCAAGGGGGTTTAATGAACTGGAAAGACGCTCCTTGAGACTACTGAATGGGAGTTCAGTGATAGAAAGAGCACTTCTTCCTCTAGGGACTGGTGAATTTCCACTCCTGTGTGGCATTTGCTTTATGGCATTGGAGCAATGAACAGAGCTTTCTCTTCCAGCTGTGAGGCATCTGGCTTGGATCCCTCCTCTCCTCTTTGCTGCAGTAGTCTTGATGTCCCTGCTGTGTGTTCCGAACTGAATTGGCATCTATATTCCCCTCTGCAGTGCCCTTGCAGGCTTTGCCAGACCCACCCCAGCCCAAACGGTCTTCCTGCTGACACAGTGGGCTTGCCCTCTGGGTGCCTTTCTACCCCTGGGGGAATGGCAGAGTTTGAGTTCTGACTAGGAGAGCTCACAGAGCTGCTCACTAACTCTATTTCATTAATTCACTTCTGGTGGTACCTGTTCTCAGCGTGCAGACAGAGAAACCTGAGTGAAGTGCCTGTTAAATCATTGAAAGGTCTTGCCTGGTCCAAAATATTTGATCTACTGACCCTGCTGTGGTGCTTGAATATTCTAATTTAGATTAAGAAACCAAAAGCACTTATTAAAATGATAATGCTTCCCTATGCAATACTCAGCCAGCCACTAGCTGCCACTTTAGCTAAACATGAATGACTTGAATGGAGTAACTGAAGGAGAAATCAGAATCTCCAAGTAAATGGGATAAGTCAGTTTTGAAAGGGAGAGGAATCTGGGGAATGCTGGGACCAGACAGGCCCAATTGACACATTCAGAAAGAAGTACATAGATACTACATACAAGGGAGAGAAGGTATAAATTGGAGGAAACACCTTTCCTCCAATTTATATTTTCATAAGTATAAAAAATATAAACAAGGCCTTGTATTATTTTCTCCCCTGTGTAGCACAAAATATTCTCTGTGCTGTGAAAAAGATTGGGAAGTACTACATCAGGGAAACTTAAAATGTGGAATTTAGTGAGTTAGAACAGTGTTGAGAGATGAGACTAGATCAGTGGTCGGCAAACCGCGGCTCTTTAGCCACTTGAGTGTGGCTCTTCCACAAAATACCACGTGCGGGCGCGCACATACAGTGCAAATGAAACTTCGTGGCCCAGGCACAGAAGTCGGTTTTCGGCCTGGGCGAGTCTATTTTGAAGAAGTGGCGTTAGAACACTCAAGGGGCCAAAGAGCCGCATGTGGCTCGCAAGCCGCGGTTTGCCCACCACTGGACTAGATGATCGTGGAGAAGCCTTCAGATTTGGGTCTTAATCCTAAAAGCAATTGTTCTGCCACTAACTGCCCGAGTCCCATACTCTTGTTGGACCTCAGTTTCTATTTCCCAAATTTGACCATATAATCATTTTGCTTTTCACTCTAATGAGTGAAGGGTATTCTGACATAGAAATGATGGCAAAGTAGAGTTGGAAGAGGCAACTGTTGGCAGATGAGACACTGAGGGACAGAGAGGGCTAAGCCTTCCTTGGGTACTGCAGAGAGTAATTAGCAGAGTTTTGGACTAACATCTAGGTCTGGTGACTCCTAGATCTGGGCTGTTTTCACACCCCAGTTTGAGGAGTAAAACCAACAAACCAGGTCCTCTTTCTACATGGATGGAGCATGTTTGGTCATTTCTCCCTTAGTTGCCATCATGTCATAAATCAATTATTGCCAAAATTGGAAGTGGCCTCACAGCTCCTCATCCAGTCTGCTTACTTAATTTACGGAAAAACATAAGAGCGTAGATGTGACACAAGCTCCTTAAAATTAAGTCAGTGGCTTATTTGGTCAGGAACTCGGCATTTATTTTCAGTTCCATTATACTTTTTTCTTATTATACCATGCAGAGACTTCACTGAATAAGCCAGTATCTCATGACTGAAATGTGTAAAATGAATTTAATTCACATGTAAACATTTTTAAATCATTCACTTGGCTTGAGTTGCTTTCACTCAGTTCGTTTTCTTTCTTTCTTTCTTTCTTTCTTTCTTTCTTTCTTTCTTTCTTTCTTTCTTTCTTTCCTTCCTTCCTTCCTTCCTTCCTTCCTTCCTTCCTTCCTTCTTTCTTTTTTTCTCTTTCTTCCTCTCTTTCTTTCTCTCTTTCTCTCTTTCTCTCTCTCTTCCTCTCTTCCTCTCTTCCTCCCTCCTTCTCTCCTTCCTTCCTTCCTTCCTTCCTTCCTTCCTTCCTTCCTTCCTTCCTTCCTTCCTTCCTTCCTTTCTTTCTTTCTTTCTTTCTTTCTTTCTTTCTTTCCTTCTTTCTTTCTTTCATTGTCTAAAGTTTTACATATGTCTCCTTTTTCCCCAGTTGACCCCCTTCCCCAGCCATTCCCACCCCGGGCAAGCCCTCACCACCCCAGTGTCTGTGTCCATTGGTTATGCTAATATGCATGCATACAAGTCCTTTGGTTGCTCTCTAAATGCCCCCCCCCCGCCCCCACCACCTCTCCTACCATTTGACTCTGGATCTATTTTTTGTTCATCAATTTATGTTGATAATTATATCCCACATATGAGTGAGATCATGTGATATTTATCTTTCTCCAACTGGCTTATTTCACTTAGCATAATCACTCTCTAGTTCCATCTATGCTGTTGCAAATGGTAAAAGTTCCTCCTTTTTTATAGCGGCATAGTATTCCATTGTGTAGATGTACCACAGTTTTTTAATCTACTCATCTGCTGATGGGCACTTAGGGCTGTTTCCAAATCTTAGCTATTGTAAGTTATGCTGCTATGAACATAGGGGTGCATATATCCTTTCTGATTGGTGTTTCTGGTTTCTTGGGATATAGTCCTAGAAGTGGGATCACTGGGTCAAATGGGAGTTCTATTTTTAACTTTTTGAGGAAACTCCATACAGTTCTCCACAGTGGCTGCACCAGTCTGCATTCCCACCAGCAGTGCACAAGGTTTCCTCTTTCTGCACATCCTCGCCAGCACTTGTCGTTTGTTGATTTGTTGATGATAGCCATTCTGACAGGTGTGAGATGGTATCTCATTGTTGTTTTGATTTGCGTCTCTCGGATGATTAGTGACTTTGAGCATGTTTTTATATGTCTCTCGACTTTCTGTATGTCCTCTTTCGAAAAGTGTCTATTTTCACTCAGTATTTTCAACACTGCTCCTAAATTTGTCCATTATTTATTTTTTCATACATTTATTCCTTTATTGATGCATTGCATCTATTGAACCTTATGTGTTCTGATCAATGTGATAAAATAGCCAACATTCAATCTGCATTCAAATGATTTCTAATTTAAAAATATATGTAAGATATATTCATATGGGATATTAATAAAGAATCTATATTTTGCATAAAGTATGAGACAACTAATTCAAGGAATGTTACAAGGCACTTCAAAGCTACATGAGTCAAGTAGATAAAGTGAGGTCAGTGTTGGTGAGGAGAAATTAGAGCGAATCCTATGGAGGAGATGACTCTTTTGTTTGGCTAGATATTGAGCAGATGGTGAAGGGCATTTGATGGCAAGATATATTAATACATATAAGCCTAGCATTTGTGAGAAACAATGACTTTTCTCTCCCCATCTGTTCTTTAAAAGAATTTTCTTTTCTCTCTATGTATTTCTGCTTTGCCACAACTTTAATCTTTCCAAACAATGACAATTATTCGATAGAAAGTTGTCAATAAATACACTGCACAAATAGATAAAACCTCCTTAAAGAATTAACATCATTGAGGCATGCAGTGTTTGATAAAAATGAATTTTTCAGACTACTGAAGCTTACCCTTTAAAAGTCAAAACTGTTTTTTTTTTTTGTGTGTGTGTGTGTGTGTGTATGTTGTGTGTGTGTGTGTTTAAATGATTTTACCCATTTTGGATATAAATCCTAGTATAATACATTTAGTCTCCCCAAACTTTTTACAGAGAATTTATCACACAATTTTCAAACTTCTCCTAGTGACTACGATTATTGGAAGAAATATGTGTTCTTGTTCTCTGCACAGTTGAATAGCTGTTTGTCCTTAGACTAAATTTCCCTCAACGGCAATACAGATTAATTTCTCCCATCTTTTAACTTTCCCTGTCTCCTTTATCACTGTGTCTTGTTATAGATTCCTATGTTTTGAGTATCTATTTCTAACAATCGACTTTCTCTCCTAAACTGTTACTTCTGTGCACCCTTACCTGCAAAAATAAATGGGGACTGGATTGGAGAAAGGGGCTGCTGGCTATGAGTCATGAACTGGTTTTTATTAACAACTTTGCCAACAAACGGACTGTATAATCTTGAGAAAGTTGCTTTCTTCCTCAGTTTCCAGGTTTCTCAGTAGAAAAGTTGCCTGGAGGTGATGATGTATGGTTTTCAAACTCTTCAGGGACTACCTTAGATGGGGACTAAGGGGCCCAAGGAAGGGGCTCCTGGCCATTTATGTTCTCTCCCAACATACTTTAACCAGCCTATCCTAGCTTATCTTTGTTATCTGGAATATCCATAGAAAGTGTTTCATAACTTTTAAGTTGCGAGTGCCATTGAATTAGAATGATAATGGCTATGATTTATTCATATATTAAATGCCTCTGTGTTCCCCAGTCTACCTTAGGGATGTGTGTGTGTGTGTGTGTGTGTGTGTGTGCGTGTGTATATAGATACATATGCGCCTATATATATGCTACTATCTTCACTTTATATTTGAGAAAACTAAGCCACGGAGAGTTTAAGAAACATTCCTAAGACCACACAGTCAATACGTGATAAAAATATAATTCTAGCTCCTGATACAAGATTCAAGCGCTGGGGAGAGTTTCACATTGTCTTCTAGTATAACCCCTTTTACTTCCATGTGACTACTATGCCAGATGTCATATAATGTATCTAAAGTACGTGTACCTATAACCTCAGAGCTAAGTATTTTCCTCTGAAGAAATTATGGTGACTTTAGTGGTGCTCACCCATGCTTCTCGTTGACTTTTCCTTCTCTTTTTCTCTGCTTCAAGACCATGCTCTGAACATTACTCCATCCACAGAAAATTAAAACTAGCAGTTCATTTATGATGTGAAACATTTATAGATGCATCAATCAACTATATGGAACAGCATGGACAGAGGAAGAATATGGGCTTGAGAGAGGAAAAATACCTAAATATATAGGTATTTTTATATATACCTAAAACAACATGAATACTACTTTTGGGGGAAAAAATCATTTTTTTTTTATCTTTAGACACTAGATGTTCTCTACAATTGGTACATCTCCCCCCACCCCCCCACCCCTGATCCCCCAGTGAACTTTGATATCTTTTCTCTTGTGTAACTTCCCTTTGCCAGTGTCATGGAGAAAGCTGCCTCCTCCATTGGCAGGCAGGAAGGAATTAAATAATGAACTGAAACCAGAGAGTGGCGAGCACACACCTGTGCGTGTGCACAGGCATGCCTTTGTCTCCAAATAGCAGATAATTACCAGTTCCCTGCACCTCTTATTCTTTCTATCCGGAGCTGTCAAACTTCTCACCTACCTTTAGAAAACTCAACAATGGCTAATGTTCTTGCTTTTTCAATGAAAGAGCTCCAATTTAGGAGAGCAGCCAGGAAACACTCAGATTCTTTGTCCCCAGTCACTTGGCTTTCAGCCTAAAGCTTCATTTCTTTCTTCCTTGTCATCAGATAGTGTGAGGGCATAACTTGACCTTCCACACTTTAATAGAGCATGTTACTACTCTTTCCTGGTTTTCTGAACTTGGATTTCCACAACCAAGCCTGACTGTGGTCTCCATGCTGCAGTTTCCTGACTTCTCAGAAGGAAAGTGTACCCTTGGGTGAGCCTATCTTCTCTCTCTCTCCTGCTTTGTGTTTCAGAGATTCATGACCTGGAATTTCTGAGCATCTCTTACAATTGTCTGAGGCTTCTTCCTTCCATAAAGCACCATTTTCTTTAAAAGTGCATGAAGGCTGAAAGCAAAGTATAGACTGATCACACTAAATACTGTATCCTACCAGAGTCTCCTAGGCAGAGTTAACAAATTTAGGAAGTAAAATGATATAATAATCACAGGATTTGGAGTCATGTAAACTTGTTTCAAATCCAAGATGAATCTTTACTACCAGTTTTATGTTCTTGAGAGAGTGTTATTCTTTTTTGTTGTTGTTGTTGTTGAACTAACATGGGCTTATAGCATTAGGTAAGTTTTAGGTATATGACATTATATGGTAACTAGAGGCCTGGTGCACGAAACTCATGCATGGGGGGAGAGGGAGAGGTAGGGGTGTCCCTCAGCCCAGCCTGCACCCTCTCCAATCTGGGACCCCTCGAGGGATGTTCGACTGCCACCAGGATTGGGCCTAAACGGGCAGTTGGACATCCCCCTCACAATCCAGGACTGTTGGCTCCCAACCGCTCGCCTGCTGCCCTGCCTGATTGCCCCTAACTGCTTCTGTCTTCCAGCCTGATCATCCCCTAACCACTCCCCTGCCAGCCTGATCGATACCTAACTGCTCCCCTGCCGGCCCGATTGCCCCTAACTGCCCACCCCTGCCAGCCTGGTCACCCCCAACTGCCCTCCCCTGCAGGTCTGGTCCCCCCCAACTAACCTCCCCTGCAGGCCTAGTTCCCCCCAACTGGCCTCCCCTGCCAGCCCAGTCACCCCCAACTGCCCTCCCTTGCTGGCCCAGTCCCCCCACAACTGCCCTCCCCTGCAGGCCTGGTTCCCCAAACTGCCCTCCTCTGCAGGCCTGGTCCCCCCCATCTACCCTCCCCTGCATGCCTGGTCCCCCCAACTGCCCTCCTCTGCAGGCCTGGTCCCCCCCATCTACCCTCCCCTGCAGGCCTGGTCCCCCCCAACTGCCCTCCCCTGCAGGCCTGGTCCCCCACAACTGCCCTCCCCTGCAGGCCATCTGTGGTGGCCATCTTGTGTCCACATGGGAGCAGCCATCTTTGACCACATGGGGGTGGCCATCTTGTGTGTTTGAGTGATGGTCAATTTGCATATTGCTCTTTTATTAGATAGGATTCGACCTCTGTATGTACTACATTGTGCTCACTCCCAGAAATCTAGTTTCCATCCGTTACCATACAGTTAACCCCATCCACCCCTCCTTAGAATGGAACTACCATATGACTCAGCTTTTGCACTTCTCATTCTTTTCTTAAATAACAGCTTAATTGAGATATGATTCCTGTACCACAAGTTTACCTTTTAAAAGTGTACCATTCTGTAGCTTTTACAATACTCAGATGCGCATCCATCACCACCATCTATGTTCAGACTATTTTCATCACCTCAGAAAAGTAACCCTTACTCATTAGTGGTCACTCCCCATTCTGTCTCCTCTACCCCTCCTCCTGATAACCACTAATTTGTGACTTGTTTATTCTGGATATTTCATGTAAATGGAATAATAAATCATATGGCCTTTTGTGTGTAGATTCTTTCACCAGTTTTTCAAGGTTCATTTATTTTGTAGCATATGTTAGTGTATCATTCCTTCATACAACAGAATAATATTTGATTGTATGGATACCACATTTTGTTTATTCATCAACTGACAGACAGTTGAATTGGTTACACTTTTTGGTAGCGATGCCCTCTAGTTTAATTTCTGATTTTAGTAAACTAAGTTTTTCCCCTATTTTCCCCCTGCCCACTTGGTCAGTTTAGCTAAAGGTTGATCAATTTTGTTGATTAAAAAAATAACTTTTGGTTTTTTTATTTCTTATTTTCTCTATTGTTTTTCTGTTTCATTTATTTTCTCCTCAGTTTTTGTTTTTGTTTTTTTTGTTTTTTAATCCTCACCTGAGGATATTTTTTCATTGATTTTTAGGGAGAGTAGAAGGAAGAGGGACAAAGAGAAACATCAATGTGAGAGAAACACATAGACTTGTTGCCTCCTGTACGATGCCTGACTGGGAGGAGCCTGCAACCAAGGTATATGTCCTAGATCGCAATCAAACTCAGGACTCTTTGATCAGCAGACCAACCACTGAGCCAAAACCAGATAGGGCTCTCCTCAACTTTTAATATTTCAATCTTTCTGTTTTCTTTGGATTTAGTTTCATTTTAATTTTACCTATGGTGAAGGATTGGGATATTAATTTGACTTCTTTCTTCTTTGTCATTATAGGCATTTTCAGCTATAAATTTCCCTCTAAGCACTGTGTTAGCTACATTGCATGAAACTTGGTAAGTTATGTTTTCATTTTGATTCACCTCAAAATGTTTTCTTATTTGTTTTGTGATTTTTCATGGACACATTTGTTATCTAGAAGTTTGTTGTTTAATTCTCATGCCTTTGTGAGTTTACCAAAATTCCTTCTGTATTAATTTGTAATTTCAATTCATTTTAGTCAAAGGACATATAAGAACTATAAGTATAATTTGAATCTCTTAATATTTATTGAAATTTGCTTTATGGCCTGACATGATTAACTTGGAGAATATTTTATGTGCTCTTTAGGAGAATGTTGCTATTGTTGGGGATCCTGTTCTATAGATTTCTGTTAGGCCTCTTGGTTTAAAAGGTCATCCTCCTACATTGGCATTTTATCATTTTAAAATGTCTATTTTTGTATCTAAAAAAATATTAGTATTTTAATATTAGTATAGCTATTCTGATCTCTTTTGAGTTCTGCTTGCATGTTGCATGTTATATCTTTATTTAATCTTTGGCTTTTAACTCATGTCTCTGAGTTTAAAGTGTCTCTTGATGACAACATAAAGGTAGGTAATATTTTTCTTTAAATTTATTTCGCCAATTTCTATATTTCAATTGAAGTATTTAGTCAATTTAAATTTAATGTAATTGTTATGATTGTTTGCCATTTTGCTGTGTTCTATAAACATCTATGTTTCCCCCTAGCATTTCTCCATTACTGCTTTCTATTGTGTTAAATAGTTATTTTGTGGTATACCATTTTAATTTTTTATTGTTTTTGTTTTTTTTACTGTATATATTAGTGTTTCTTTTTTCTTTGTGGCTGTTCTGGAAAAGTTAACATGTTACCATCAACCTTGTTTGAATTAATACCAAATTAATTTATGTTGTACTAGAAAACTTTCCTTCAAATCCTTCTCCTTCCTTTGTGCTCAACAGTACCTCTTTCTGCTTCTATATCTTTTTTAAAATTATGTTTTTATTGAGTTGAGAGAGAGAAAGGGATAAGGAAAGAGAGATGGAAACATTGATGAGTGAGAATCATAGATTGGCTGTCTTTTGCATGCTTCTTTTGGGGATTGAGCCTGAAATCCAGGCTTGTGACCTGATCAGGAATCAAACTGGGGACCTCTTGGTGCATGAGGTGATGCACAATCCACTGAACCATGCTGGCTGAGCTGCTTCTATATCTTAACCTGGGTTTCTTTTTCCTGGACTCAGTGATTCCTGACAACAAATTCAATGACTGGTCAAAATAAGATATACTTAAATCTTAGTTATGGGGTAAATGAGCAGAGTGGAAGTTTAGTCAACACCAATACATAGTGCATGAGATGCAAATCAGAACTACTGAAGACTTAGAGCTGATCTGTGCAAGATAAAATTGATGTGTCTGTTTCTCAGAAAAAAAACAAACAAACAAAAACAAACAAACAAAAAACAAACCTGTCTCCATTGATAGCACAAATCATGAGAACTTCTCTTCAGTAAGCAAGAAAGCTAGAGAAAATGTAAGACTACAAATTGGCCCTGGAACTAAGGTATTGGTTTTTTAAGATTTAATGGGAAAGTATAATAAGCAAAGCTGTTTTGTAATCATAGCATTCATTTATTTAAAAAGGACCTGGGCTATAACCAAAGCAATCCTTCCTATATTACCAAGAATTTGTCCACTGGGTATAACTTGAGTGACTTGATGGCAGCTCTCCAGTTAATCCATTCATCACTGAGATTGTATTTGCTAGATTTGACTGCTCTCTACTTCTCAGGTGATATGTGGATGAAACATATTGCCTAATTTGTATATGGATCAATCAACAAAAGCTTTTTGAGCATTATACTCTTTTTTTCTGGGAAACACGGAGTTACTGGGCAAAGCACTTCCTGAATGGCAGAATACACACACACACACACACACACACACACACACACACACACACAGTAATTCATAATTGACAAATGAAAGATAAGGGTGCTAATTTTCTGACTAAATCTAGAGGAAGAGTTGACTTTTGCAGATGTTTGAAAAAATTCAGAAGACCAAGTAGGAATTTTATACATAAAACTTATGAGTTGTCTTCAAGATATGAAGGCAGGATATGGGGAATGGAAAAGAGAAAAGCCTATTGAGGGTACACAGAGAATAGATGAAGGCATCAAATGGGAAATAATTCTGGGACAATAGGTTAGGTTATGTTGGGAAGGGCCCCAAGTTACACCATGAAAGGCTTGTAGGTTCTGTCTCTGCAGTGACAAAGTAGATGATGAGTGAAGCAAGCTCAGGGGAGGGAGCCGAGGGAGGAAGAGAATAAGAGAGGGAGACAGAGAAAGAGAGAAAAAGGGAAAGGAAGCAAGAAAGAAATCAAGTCACTCTGCCTCTGCTGAAAAAGGACAGCTGGCATTTAGTCAAGGACATTTTGTGTCCCAAGCATGTGAGCTCATCATATAATTTTTCAGGAGGAGTGGAGAATCTGGGACTTTATGAGAAATATTTTACATTTCAAGGATGGGCAGCTAATCATTTTGTAATCACTATAGGAAGCAAAACAAACAAACAACAAAAAAAAAACCCCAAACATTTAAGAGTGTGATGTGTTGTCTGCATGTGTATCGAGGCTGTGTCCTCTGGGTTATCCAAAAAGCACAGAAGAACATTTGTCAGTTTGGATTCCGGGAAGGATAGCAACCAAGAGGGACTGAGATGGAGAGTCTATTGGGGTAGTCCAGGTGGGTGCAGATCATATGAACTTGACCCTGGCTTCTGGAAGTGAGAAGTGCAAGAAGCAGGTAGATGGGGCACAGTGCTGTAGAGGAAGGTGCAGGAAAGATCTGAACTTTCTCAGATAGCCCAGAAATGACTTGTGTGCTGTTTTTCCCCCGCTGAAAGGCACTGCCTGTGTTTTGCCCCATTACACACCCTCCGCTGACCTTTCTCAGAGCTGATTTTGTGTTCTAATTCTTTGCTATAATTTTATTTCCCAGTTCAGCACTTCCAATCTGCCCCCAGGGAAACTTGAGTGCACGTCCAGGTAACACTGGAGTCTTTAAACTTGTCAAGTAAGAAATCATTTTATAGCCCTATTTTGATATGGGCTTTTTTCTCCTACATTTCAAGTTAAAGAAGATCAAGGGCTTTCAGCTAAATCACTTACAAGATAAATGAGTCATAGGGAAATGTAGTGTTTTGATGAAGAATATTCTCCTTATATTCTCTTCTTATGTGAATCTTCTTTGAAGAAATTTTCCCTAATTATTACAAGCTACAATCTTTTCTTCATTAATTTTTTTTCTTTTTGTTATTCTGAAAGTTTCCAGGGTATAGTTCTTTTTCAAAAGGTAACAAATTGTTGTTGGCTTTGATTAAAAGATTGTATGCTAATTAAAATAGTTATTTCCAAAAAGTACAAAGCAGAACTTAAATATTCCCACTGCTATGTGTGTATTTTAAATGGTGTCTTCTATATATTGCTCCAAAACTTGGATTTTCTCATTTAATTTTCTATAGTTCCATGTCAGTGAAGTAAGCATTCTTTCCATTCATTTTATGTCTTTATCCAGTAATTTCCTCAGGATACAGAATTAAAACAGCTGTGTTGAAAGATGCAATTTTGAAGGATATTTAACAATTTTTTTCATAAATGTCACTTTTTACTTCCAGTAGCATATGGGAGTGTAGGCTTCCCTCCCCCCACCCCAGCAACCATGCATATTAGCAATCTTTACAATATTCAGTTATCTGAGAGGTAGAATGTTGTCTCTCCAGTTTCTATAAAATGTGTTGGTTGGTTCTCTTATTTATGAATTTAGATATTTATAGTTTTGCACTGACATTTAAAGATCTTTGAAAACATTTGTTTTATCTTCCCTATTAAAATATAAATCCTTAAGACATTATTATTTCAATTTTTAACAGTTACCTCTGTCATGGGCTCTTATCTTCTTTCCTTTGTAATTCAGTGCCCTTTCGGTCTAATATCATTTTGTATCCCCCAAATAATTTAAGAAATTATAACATTTTTTAAATAAGTGACTAACATGCTTTTTAAAAATATTCAAAGCAGCAAACATTTATTGATCACCTACTCTGTGTTAATTGTTTTATTCCTTCTGGGTAAAGCTCTGTGAACCCAGAAATGTATATTGAACAAATAAATGCAGCCAAGATCTGGAGATACACTGTCCAGTAAGGCAGCCACTACTGTAGACACATGTAACTACCGGACATTGAATAATAATTAGACTGAATTGACATATGCTGTAAGTATGAAACATATATTGATTTTATAGACTCAGAAAATAATAACTCAAGGATAAATTTTATATTGATTGCCTTTTGAAATGATATTGCAAATATATTGGATTCAATATAATATGTTAATGTGGCTACTAGAAAATTTAAATAACATGTGGCTCACATTATATTTCTATTGGACAGTGATGCTGTAGAGATTTTTATAATATAAAAATTAAGACTATACAAGGCCAGCCTGGTTGTCCTATTGGATGGTCTTCAGGTCAGAATGTCATATTCTTTTGCAACAAGAAAGGGAACAAAGCACCCAAATGCCATTGTCATACTGGCTGATGTTTCCCTTGTCTTTCATCTGAACAAGCCTTGATGAAAGGAACTACCTTCAAACAGAATACTTTATGGCCCTTTGGAAAGAAGCTTAAATTGAAAAGGACGAGGTGAGTTGGAATAGTTCTGACTTTGAACGACTGCTCATGTCACCATAAAGCCACAGTCACCGTGTGATCTGTTGGCTGGCTGCAGAAAGAGGGTGAATCACTGTTCTCCAAAAAATTCTGGGTATTGCAAAATTCCCAAGGCAGAGAATTGATGAAAGAAAGCTTGGCCTGAGCTATGAGGAGGGAGCTTCATTTGGTTCCCCAGTCCTTCCCTCTGTGGGATCAGAGGAGAGAATGGCTGTTCACCTTGGGTTCTGATTATCTGTTCTAGGAATAACATTCCTTTAGTGGGAATATGGCCACCTTCCCATTAAAATGAACAATTCCAGCACTTTGCAGTTGACTTTCTCATTTTGTAGATAATATCAATGATTTAGACTAAGTAATGACATGAATGACCCTGGGCCCTAGAGTGAAATTATTCAGTATCCATTTAACATGGGTATATCTTAGCTCCCCCACCACCTCCTAAAGTCTTCAATTCTAATTTCTCACAGAATGAGCATAATCAGTTGGTTCTGGACAAAGTTATTTCAAACTCAAATTTTCTAGCTTATCAAGATATCTAAGCTTCTTTCCTCTACACCTAATATTTGGATTTATTTTATAATAGTTGTTATTGTTTTTCTGTATTCATTAGGTGTGGCAGAGGGAAGATAGCTTGAGCTCATTAAAATCAAAGTGGGTTCTAATACCCACTCCCAATTTATATATGAGAAGGGGATTTTCAGATATTTACACATCACACATCCAGTCCTCCCAAATATGTCAAGTGTGTGGCTGTGCACAGACTATTGCTGGAGAATGTAAAGAAACACACTTGCTCTACATATCTTCCCTAGAAATACTGCATTTGGGGGAGAAAATCACTATTCTGCTAAAATGAAAGAGCCACTATATTGGCCATGACACAAGTCATTTTGTGCAGATTCTTCCTTTCTCACATTTAGTGAATCTCTTCTTCATTTTCCCATCCCAAATATGTATTGACTTTCTACTATGTGCACTTTTTTGCTACTCTAGGCAAGATACATGATTAATGCAAGGCTCTACTTTCAAGAAACATAGAGTTATAGTTCTCACATTAAGAGAATCAAATTTTGAGGGTTGTGCTCTAGGAGACTGAATGGGGTGGGATATTACACTCTGATGAAGGCTTTGGCCAACCATGAGGTGGATATGGCTTGAGAGCCCTGATGGGATGATAAATGAATGTCTGAGATGGGTGGGAAAGTATAAATGATATATAAATACAGGATGGTAAGCTTCACTTTCTTTGTAATGTTGCTAACTAATGGTAGTCCCATAAAAGAAGAGCTGTAAATTGGGGCCATCAAATACCAATGGATTAATCAAACACTCTGTCTTTAGACTTTAAAATGGAAACCATTTATCATGGTTTGTAACTCTGGAGAATTTGTCTCGTGTTAAATAAGAGAAACTTTGACAAAGAAAATTAATTTTGTTCTCTCTTTGATTTGCATTTTCTTTGAAACTTAGAAACATAAGGCTTAGCAGGCTCTGGATTAGGGAAACAAAGTCCCTTCATCTCTCAGTAAATAGCCATTTCCTGTAACAAGTCTAATTCCTTTCCTAGATGCTTGGAATTTGCAAGCCTGGTGATTCTATTTCTAGGATTGTTCATAATGTTTCCTCATTTCCTACTTCTTTCTTTCTCTTCCTTTCTGAATATACTGCTGTTACTTATTAGCCCTATTCTCCTTCTCAAAGGAAGCTAACTCCATGGTAGAGAAAATTACCACTGAATGTTAAGACTTAGCTAAATAATTTTCTTCTAGAAACTCTGTAATTCATTGCTTGGCAAAATTGTAATAAGTACTTGGTTAGGAACAATGAAGAATGAAAAGTAAAATTAAGTAAATGTTCATACCTTGAAGTCGCACACTTGTCAGATATAAACAGCTACAAGTTGGAAGTTGGAAGTCATAAAGACTTGGATGTGATTCTTAGTTGAGTAGTGTGACTTTAAGTCAGTAGCTTTCTCTTGTTTGGACTGTTTTGTGATTTTTTTCATTTGTAAATCAAGAACATAGTCCCATTTTTAGTATTTACAATCTCTTGTATTATTAGATAATAATATATTGATCCCTTAATATAAAGCTGAAGCCACATTAATGACAGAAGTGAATTCTCACAGCTACTCTATGAAGTTAGGTACTACTGCTATCCTCATTTTACAGATCAGGAAATTGAGGTTTATGTATTGGTCCAAAGTCATATAGCCAGTGAGAGGTAGGTCTGGTACTTGTTGTCTTTGTATATAATCTATTGCTTGATTTCATGCTAAAGATATGCCAAAATTTGACAGATAGTGATATTGAGGTTAAAAAAAGTTGGATATAGTTTTTAAACTAAAGGTTCTAAAATATGAACCCAAGATTATGGGGAATATTTGTATAGGCAACAAAAAAGAGTGCCAACCTTCCAGGTTGGGTAAGCCAAGGTCAGATATGTGTCAGGAGTGAACAGGATAAGTCTGGGGAACATCAAAACATTAGTTTGGCTTGCTCAGAGGGTCTTTGGATAAATCACATTGAATAGAGGATGACACTGGGTTATGGATGGCCTCAAATTCCACCCTCAGTAAATATAAATAAGCTCATCCATTCTCCAGACATTGACAGAAATGAAACACAGATGTTTCCATGTGCACATAGCCTGATAGAGAATGAGCATCACATTTGGGTTTGAATGTGGCTGTGCTATTTGATAGTTATCTGCCTTGAGTGAATGATTTAACATCTGTGGACTTTAGTTTTTCACCTGTGGAATTGAAATAATGATTCATATTACATAGTTTCATGAGAATTCAAAGTTAAGTGTCTGTATAATATCTCCAAAGTAATGTACTCAACTGAGCACATAATATGCTCTATATACACCAATACTATCATTGTTTGTATTCAATGAGACAATATATGTAAAGTGTCTGATACAATGCCTAGCACTATATAAATGTCAATTTTTGTGCTAATAATTCTATCATAAGACAGATAATGTGTCTCAAATTGCTGATAAACAAGTAGAGGAAAACAAGTATTCATCAAAATGCAATGTAATTATTTTAAAGATGTTATAAGGTACACTGTAATTACATATGAAGAGATATCAAAGTTGGCCAAGAGAATATGGATTATCAGAGAAAGCCACACTTAGGAAAAAATCTTTAAAAATAAAGTGGAATTACTCTAGATAAAGAAGTAGTTGGGGAGTATTTTGACAGAAAGCAAAGGCAGAAAGATTAGTTAGAGATCACGGAGCACTAACTGAAAAAAAATAGAAATGAATTGGTGAGACATAATGTGAGAAGTAGTAGCAAGAGGTGGGGCTGAAGAAGTAGGGAGGGACCAGACTATGATGTACCATGTAGACATGTAAAGCAATGTAAGTTCCCATCCAGAATCAAACCAGAGAACAGTGTCGACTGTGAGGTGATTGTGAAAAGAAGACTTTGCAAATGTCAGATTGCCAAAAGAGAGGGAGCTGTTTTTTGCATTAAAAATATTTCTCATTGAAGGTGTATGTCCTCTCCTAATGTAGACAGTAAACTCTGGACTATAATAGGGAATTAATGGAAATAATCTTCACCCTAAATTCTGTTCTCTCCCAAATAAAAGATGACAGCCTGTGGCGTGGATCAAAGGCAACAGCATTACTTGGGAAGAGTATGTCAGATTGGTGGTGAAATTACAGCTTGACACACAAAGGTATTGATTCCAACTGTCAGCAAGATACGTTCAAAAGGTCAGACTTGGGAGTCACAGAATGTTCTGCTCTCCTTGTCAAAACAGAAGTTGATGTACATTACAACTATGATGAAATGAAATGAACAGGGAGTTTGGAGCTATATCAGTTGGGTGGAGCTGCCACATTCTAGATGCCTGCTGGCCTGCTTGTCTGCCTACCTTCTTTCCATAAATATTTATTGAGCACTTGCTGTGCAAGATTGGACACATTACTCCACCTCTCTGAAGCTTTTCCCTCATTTGCAAAGTGTGGGACAGTCATGACTCTTTCAAAATTTATGGTAAGAGTCAAATGAGATACTATGTTTGAAAGCACTCAATTAAGTGCCAGCCACTCTATGGTAGGTACCCAATAAGCATATTCCCTATTTTCACTCATTGTTATATAAACATTTATTGGATGCTTTTTTGTTTAGACACCGGCTAGGAACAGATCTAGTTTACATTCGCTGAGGGCAACAGAAAATAAACGAGTATGTAACAAACAATGCAATTCCTGGTAGTGGTGAATGTCACAGAGATAAAAACAATGATGCAAAGCAGGTGCCTCGAAGGGAGAGCCAGTGTGGTAGGGTGATGAGGTGTGCCCCTTGGAGGAAGAGACACTGAAGTTGGAACACAAATAAGAAATGGAGCCTCAGGTGCAAAGATCTGGGAACATGCTTTGCAGGCAAAGGGAACTAACTGCAAGTTGAAGTGCACTAAGGTAAAACACTAGGAGTGTTAGAGAAGTAGACAGAAGGCCAGGTTCCTGGAGCCTAATACGTGAGGGGAAAGTAATGCGTGGCCAGGTTGGCATGGCAGTCATCAGCCTACTGCAAACAAGCGTCCTGCCAGCAGAGCAAGACGCAGCTGTCAGATGATGCACAGTTAGAAGACCAGCGTCCTCCAGAGCAGCCTTCGTCCTGCGTGTGGCTTCCTCCCACATTTCCGAGCCAAGAGAGCATTTCAAAGCTGTGTGGACATCTGGACTGGAGAGATAATACTGCTGTTTCCTTCAACCCTGCAGTTCTCAAAGCACAAGCTCAGCTCTTCAATCTTTCTTTAATCTCTCAGTTTGTGGCATATGTCACTTTTGAAGATATGCATTTGACAATAGAATCATAGAGCTTACAAACTAATGGTAGGGATAGAAAAGTGCATATAATAGAGCTACTATGGCAGAGTTTTAAAAGTCTGTGAGGGCAGGAGACAGACAAAATATAAATGTGTGGTCTCAGAAGGCTTCATGGAGGAAGTCTCGGTCAAATGTGGGAGGTGTGGTATTCTGTTTTGTTTTGTTTTGCATTTCTTTATTGTTTACACTTTTAGCAATTGAAATATATCCAGATTCCTCTGAACTAATGTCCTGTCTTCTTCCTTTTCTTTAGGATTGTCTGTAGGGTTAGAGGATATTTTTAAAAATTATTTTTTATTGTTGACAGTATTATAGATGTCCACACCCCCCTGCACCCCACTTTGCCTTCCTCTCCAGTTCAGGATCAGGTATGGCCTCATCTGATATTTGATCATTCTGGTTTATATTTCCTCTTACAACCTCCCATGCGGTGGCATGATTTTATTTGCATTAGAACATGTAAATTCCAAACACTTTCAATAGTTAAACGTTGTCTAAGATTTGTAGCTATATTAGAACCCAGAAACTTTTAGCCTCTTTTTAGTTGCCACACCAAAATCACATGATTACTCTCATTAAAGGCAAAGGCATATAGGGAAGGTTCTTTCTTATCTTGCAAAGCAGAATCAACATCTTCCTTTTTTTTTTCTCCTTCACACATGTGTATTTATTACACATTTAATAGATGTAAAGTTTGGCACTAAGGAATCAGACTTGGAACATATATTATAACATGGCAAATTTTGGTGGGGTAGAGAAAAGGGTATAGAATGGGAAAAATAAGCATGATCATTTCTGACTTGCTTGAGGAATTTCTGAGAATAGGACCCATAAGGCTATTTTCTGGATAGAGAGAACACTTCCCAGAAAGCAAATCTGAACTATGTCTCAGAGACCCAAATAAAGGTCCATTCTTTATTCAGTTGTAGACTGAGTGGTTACAATTATTGGTGCTAGAGAAAGAAGCCAGGGGTAATTACATATCCAGAGATACATGGATTTTTCTGGCAGTCATTGCCATAATTCTTAGTCTTAGCCCTCAATATTACCGATACATGCAATTCATTACCCTCCAACTATTTGCTTGAAAAACAAATAAATTCCAGGTATCTGAGCAACTTTTTCAGAGACTTGTGGGTAGGTACCTTCATCCTTCTTGCTAGTCTTTAGCACACTCGGATGGAGAGACATGGAGGAATTAATCTTCTGAGATACATCAGTAACAATATTTTCTTGGTGTAACTTCTTATTTTGTCTGATGATAACAGTAAAAATTGATTGCACAAAATTAGGGAAATTGAGCATAAATAATAGGATGCAAATGAGCTATAACTTTAGAGCTCGGGAAAAACGTACTTTATTACCTGTATCTTTCTTCTGTTGCATGCCTGTTTGTGCTAAGGGCACCTTGCTTGCTGTAAACTTCTTCATAACGTAAGATGATTAAAATGTCCCATAATGAGAATAAGCCATACTGCTTTCTGGTGGTGGGATAGTTTCAATGTTCCTTGTGGTTGTTTCTCTTCCTGTTCCTATTGGGTCACTGTGATAGAAACATTATATTAGAACAGTATATTAGATTCTGGAGCCAGAATATCTAGGTTTAAGCCCTGACTCATGATAGCTGTGTGACCTTGGTCATTAATATCTTAGCACCTTTGTTTCCTCATCTATAAAGTGGCGATAATAGTAGTACTATAAAGTAGCTAGGTTCTTTGTTGAGTGAATTAATATGTAGAGACTAGAAGAATCCCTGATGCATACAGAGTGTTCAATAATGCAAATTATTACCATGAGGGACATAAACTCCAATGCCTACAGGGTCTAAGCAGAGCATATAAATGAGTCAGGTATAAAAAATTAAGCTCTTTTGGTCCATCTTTCATTTTCCCACATTGTATTAAAACACAAGAAGATAAAGAACATTTTTCAACTATGCAGAGAAAAAAGCCCATTGCAAGCACAATAAATGTAAGTGACCTTGACTTATTTGAGAACAATAGAGAGTGATGAGGACCATGGAAAGAAGACTTGAAAGATTGTGCTCAGATCCAGACCATTGCTGCCAAAAGAAGCTAAAAAACTAGATTAGTAGGTGAATTTTCTCAGTATTTAAGTTTTGGCATCTAATGCAATTTAAAAAAAAAAAATTCTGTGTGACTTAAGTAATATATACCTTCAGGCTGCATTTGGCCCATAATTTGCCAGTTTGAGACTCCTGAATTTCTGCTAAGTAGTGGTTTATAAATTCTAGCCCAAGGGACTTACCTTGGCTTTCTGTGACACCTGGCTTTAATGTCACAAGTGTATTCATCTCTATAACTCTCTTGGGTTGAAAGGACCAAAAGATGTACCTCTCACGCCTAACGGTGCCCATTGCAGAAGACAGTTGTATAGATCATCCAGAGGGAGGCTGCAGTAAGGAAAGGCCAGTCAGGGAAGGTAACACCCACTCCTTGTTCCTGTCCCTTGTCCACAGGATAACTGCTTTGCCTTAGTTGGAAATTGCAGCCTCTCCCTAAATTGCTGTCTGCTGACTGATAATGGAGACCCTCCAAGTCTTCCATCTGACGTTTGAAATGTCGTCTTACTACTCATTCTGTTTAATTGCTCCCTCCTGTGCAAATACTGTTCCTACTGCTCATTAGAGTCGAGAAATAACAAGTCTTGAGGTTTTTCCTAACATCACTCGCTGATGATAAGTGCTAGGTGCTTGGGGGGCTGCTTTCTGAACCACCCTAAGGCAACAATTGATTTTTCAGGCCTAAGGAAAGGAGGCAAGCACTCGGAGAATAGCTTTTTAACAAGGCAGTTTATGATCAGGGAAGGTGAGGGAGGGAAGCCAACTCGAGCTGACCTCGTGGGGCTGTCCTCTCGCCGTGGTAAAGAGCAGTGTGAAAGGAGAAACACCGCAGGGGACCAGAGCACAACAGTTAGCACCAGCCAAAGGGCTGCCTTGAAGCAGTCAGGTTGGTTCTGTATTAACTGTCTACAGGAGCTGGTCAAATGGAATGAAACAGGGAAATTCTGACAAGGCTGTTGCTCTGAATCACAGGCTCTCCAGTTGTCACAAACTTCCAATTGGATTTGTAGAAATAGAGTTTATGTAGTCATTTCTTCATCCCATCCTCTATTTTTCTTCCTGTGTTATGTTGAAATACTAGCCTCTATGTGCTCTCTATTCCTCTCATTTGCCCTACAGTTTTTTGTTTGTTTGTTAGTTTGTTTATTTGTTTTCTTTCCATGTTGCCTTTTCTATCTGGAATACCCATCTCTCATTTCAACCTGCACAAATCCTGGGCTCATTTTAAATGTTGTCTCTACCAAGAAGCCTCTCTGGATTTTCCCATTGCATTGGGATCTCCAAGCTTCTAGGGAGCAAAGGAAATTCTTATTCTCCGTATTTCAATCTTCCATCCTCTCTCCTATCCTCAGGAAAATACATAAATCTGGCCAAATTCTAGGAGACTTATTGGACAACTCTTGCTGAGGGTAGAATCACTTTATTTACAAATGTATGTGTCTAGATGTGCCTGCTTCTCTACACTGTCTTATTCTTACAGAAAGAGGAGTGGATGGAATTAGGTCTGCTTTCCTGGAAAAAAACAACCAACTGGCTTTCCAGGAATCCTTTCTCTTTTGTCTTCAGCCATTCCTTGCATGAGTTGAGATTATGTATCTGAGGTGGTTAGGTCTACGGGGTATAATGTGGGAGTAGTGGTAGGTCCTTAGGCCTCCATCTCTGTGCATGTGTTCCAGCCCCACTTAGCAGAACCTCCTTGCCTCATGGATAGCTTTCCAAAACCACTCAACAGAGTGTTCGCTAATGTCCCTGTATATCTCTCCCCCTCAGGGGCTCTGTGCAAGTGGTAATTTGTGCTCCATATTTTTTTAATACCAACAAAGCCTTCACCTTGTTGTAAACACCACCCACCTTTGAGGGGGCAGAAAATTGACCTGGTGATGAGAGAATTATTGGAAGTTTGACTCCCTGGATTCAAGCCCAGGCTCTACCACTCTACAGCTGTGTGATATTAAGACAGTTATCTAACTTGTCTCAGCTTCCGTTCCCAGCTCGGTATTGTGAGGGTAGATAGAGTGCTAGCCTATTAGAATTGTCTGGGAAATTAATTAGAACAATATCTCCAAAATGCTGAGAGCAGTGGCTAGAGCATAATAAACATTCAGCAAATGTAAGTTGTGTTTTCTTATTATTTGTATTCTTTCTCTTCTTTCTTTCTTCCTCTTCCTCTTTCTCCTCTTTCTCCTCCACCTCCTCTTCTTTTTTTTCTTCTCCCCCTTCCTCTTCTTTCCCCTCCTCAGTCTCCTCCCCCTCCTCCCTAAGCATATCACTTATAATATCATCAAAGTCCTCAGCAGTTAGCCTTGTCATATTACATTTTTCATAGATACATTATTTTCTCCACATTTTCAGCTCTGCCTCGAGGCCATTTTGCTTGGTCACAAAAGGGATCGGAAGTTTATTATAAGTAGAGCAACAAAAGAACAGCCTGCTGATGAAAATGTGCCACGAACAATCTTGTCACAAATTTTAGAGCTGGAACGAAATGTCGAGATTCTTGGGTCTGAATCATTCTTTTTAAAGATGAGGAAATTAAGGCCCAGAATAGAGAAGAGCACAGCCCCCACACCCTCATAGGAGAAGGAGCAGGGCAGCTCACTTGTTGGGCACATCACTGGGGACCTGTTACCCTGCGGGGCAACCTTAGCACATAAACCCTTTCCTCCTCCAGAGTCTCCCTGGGGGATTTGAAAATTAAAGGTGGTGGTTCCCTTTGCATCTAAGAAAAGAGGCAGTGTGTTCATCTAAATGTCCCTCCGAATGGCTCTATTTCCAATTTAATAGGAACATCGCTATCATGTGCTAATTAGAGACCAAGCTCCTGTTTCAAGGGATGCCTCGTCAGGTTTTATAAATAAGTGGAGAGGCCAGTGCTCTGTGTTCCCCTACTGAGTAATTAGCTTCACCCATTTATGATGAGACCTCCCAGCAGGATTAACATAATGATGTATATAATATAGCGATTGCAGCAACAGATCATAATGATCTTTCTGCATTTCTCCCAGTCTATTATTCTTACCTACATTCTTTCCCAATTTGCTTGTTAGCTATGTGATTTCCTGGAGCATTCGCCCATCACAAAAGCATGTGATCTGGGCAGTAACTAAACGTTTTTTAAGACTTTAAGTTTACAACTAATTGATATATGAGAGGACAACTTTAAATTGTTTTTCCATTTTGTATTCAACACCAACAATTTTTTTATAAGTTTCATGGTCTCTTTCCAAGTACCAGTGTCTTGGCAATTTTTAGATCATTATTTACTGATCAGGGCTTATCTCACAATCAGTCATTAAAATACCACTGAAGGTCCTTTTAAAAATCAATGGACATCAAGCTAATATGGAACATCTCACCAAAAGTAATAAAGAACATGAAGTACTTAAGCACAGGAGATATTAAACATTGATGAAGGCTCTAAAAAAAAAAAGAAAAAAAGCCAAATTTAAGTCGTTGGGAAAATTCTCCTCCTTGTATTCATTCAGTCTATCCAGCTATCGGAAGACAGACTATGCACAGACTATCAGGGTAGTCTCATTGTATGGGATATAATCCCGTGTCCCACCGTGTTTGTTGTACAGTGGGAGAGCTTCGGGAATTTGATACAAAGTACATTTATATTCAGAAGCAGGAGATAAATATGAGATGGTGGTAAGGAACATAGACTTTAGAGGGAAACAGATTAGGAGTAAAATCTTGCCTGGACCATACACCATTTTTGAGATAATCAAATTGTTTAACTCATGAGTTTCTTTCCTGGGAAAGAATAACACTGACATGATGGATGAAATTAGCCAAGTGTCTGGTGCTTCACATGTTGGAAGGCTGAGGGAGGTGGTGTTTACACTGATTCTTAGAAAATTTGGATATACCAAAATGATGTATAGGTAGAAGTAGAAGAAACTAAGGAAAACACAGATAGCCATGGCATTGTAAATAGAAACTAAAAAAAACAATGGATGGGATTGACAGCAGATTAGATGCAGCAGAAGAGAGAATTAAGGGTAGTTGTGTGCAAAGAAATTAACCAGAATGCAGCAGAGAGAGACAAAATGATAGAAAATATAGAAGATTGCTAAGAGAGAGGGAGCAAGAGGGAGAAGTTTAAGGACACTGCCTAGTAGTTGCAGACCCAGTGGGGAAGAGGGATGGCACTGAGCTCAGGGAGGGGAAAGGTCTTGTTCGTACCACGCCAGGTGGAGCCATATGTACAGTGAGCAGGAGGTGGAGGGACTAGGCATCATTTTACAAAACTCAGATCCATCAGGCTGCTGGGGCCTCATCCAGCCCGGGGCTAAGATGTGAGTCCTGTACACAGGTTCCACTTGGTGGCTTGCCACAGACGGAAGCATTTACCTTGCTCTGTCAGGATGCTGGAGGGGCAAAACTCTTTCTCTTGTGAAGCTAAAGGTATATATACCATGTGAAGGCAGGCATTGTAGACCTCCTATGTACAAGTATTCTGCAATTCTTCCCACGCCTTAAACATCAAGCGCGCTTGTAATTCAAATGGCATTTGTACCAAAATTCAAACCATCATGTGCAGCGTCTTGCCTGTATTTCCAGGACCTCAGGACCAGTCAGGAAGCCTCTTTAAAAAGTAGCATTTATTTGGAAGGTAAAAGGCAAGCTTTAAAATATCTCTATATTTAAAAACAAAACTCATGTTATTGTAGACTTTTTAAATTAAATGAAAGCTAAAAATAGAAACTATATCTGAAACTAAAAAAAAACAATGGATGGGATTGACAGCAGATTAGATGCAGCAGAAGAGAGAATTAAGGGTAGTTGTGTGCAAAGAAATTAACCAGAATGCAGCAGAGAGAGACAAAATGATAGAAAATATAGAAGATTGCTAAGAGAGAGGGAGCAAGAGGGAGAAGTTTAAGGACACTGCCTAGTAGTTGCAGACCCAGTGGGGAAGAGGGATGGCACTGAGCTCAGGGAGGGGAAAGGTCTTGTTCCATACACGAGAGAGCCCCTCCCATCCTTCCACCAATATAATAAAAAGGGAGAATTAGAAAAACAACATTTGCTGAATGGTTCTGATGTACCAAGTGCTGTGCCAAATAATTTACATAAATTCTCTATGAGGCTTACAACGTTTATTTGAGGAAGAACTATTATCCTGCCTCCCCAGAGAAGTTAAGGAACTTGTCCAAGTTTAAATAGTTAATAGGTAATAGAACTGAGATTTAACAGAGGTCAGCATATTCTTTCCACTGTATCTGTTTTCAATAAAAAGTTATTCAGGGTAGTGATTCTGCGCCATAACCCTGCTCTCCCCCGCCCCCCAAGAAAAAGATAACACTTATCTAGAGAGATACAATCTTCCTTTGAGAAGAAAATGAAACTAGTCATAGGTGGTGATTATTTGGAATATTAAATCATTATTCATTTTAAAAATATATTAGATGTGCTTTCTCCCTCAGGAAGTATTTCAGCATAGTACACTGAGCTGATTTGTTCATTATGGCTTCAACCTGACTGTAGTTTTAAATTCATATGAATTTTTATTCCTTCTTCATTAGTATGTTGAGACATCTCAGCAGTCAAACAGAATTAAGAGACTATATAAAAATACTATAGCTATTTTTTGTGTGTATTTGTTGCATAATTGCTGGCTAATGAGCTTTATGAGAATAAAGAAAACTGGAAAATTGAAAGCAACTCTATCTGTTTCTTTTTTGGACAGCTGATGCATTTAAGAACCTGTTTCCTTAGAGAAATTGTTCAGTCCTGAGCATTTATTTTTATTTCTGTTGCCATTATTATTCAAAACATCTCCTGCTTCTCTATGGGAAGATAAAACTGTTTCATGTTCTGAAAGTGCCTCATAATATCACTAAAGAATTCCGAGGCACATGTATTCTCATTTTCAGATAAAGAGGCAGGGAGCAGGTTACTAGGAGTCTTGGGTTAGATGGCCAATTTCACAGAAAATCTAGAATATGGGGGCCCTTCTGAGTTCTACTACTCTATTTTGGGATGGTGGGAAATCCATAGCTCAACCTTGGATGCTCTTCTATTAGTAATGAGCTGGGGGGAGTGAGGGATATGGGAAGAACTTTGAGCTGTGTAACATATCCCATTCCCATACCCCACACCAGTGTTAAGTTAGACCAGGGGAAACACAGGATAATAGATTATCCCTAACATCAAAAACCCTTTCAAAATATGCATATTTTCCAATCTTCCCTTGTCTTCCCCCCCCCCCCCCCCGCCCCCCGGCCAGGCTACTATCACAGACTTCTCAGGAATGAAGCATCTAGAATCTACAGTTTTAAAAAAGCATTTAGGGTGGCTCTGATGCTCAGCAGGGAAGGTTGGGGAAGTATGAGGTTGTCCCTGGTTCACCTGAAAACCCTCTTCAGTATCTCAGCTTCATTGTGGAAGTCCCGTGGCTTGGATTTGAATGCTAGTTCTGCCCCTTGCTGACCGGGTGACCCTAAACAAATTACCTACTATCTCTGTTTCATGTGAGTTGTCAGTAGGTTGAAAAGATTAGTGATATAAAGTAAAACATCTTCAAACAAACAAACCTGAGCAGGATAAGGATGCAGGTGATAGTTTCTGCTGGTAGAGATGGTGGTGCTGATGGTGGCAGAGGTAATCTTGACTCTGTGATAGTTAATGCCATTTGTATGTATTTGTTAGAAAATTCCTACTTATGTTGAGTGAACTACTTCTGACTTCAGTTTCCATCAGCATTAGGCAAGCCCTTTTTTGTTATGTTAATTCTCACCCTAGGATATTTTTCCATTGATTTCTAGAGAGAATGGAATGGAGGGAGGGAGGGAGGGAGTAGGGAGGGAGGGAGGAGGGAGAGAGAGAGAGAGAGAGAGAGAGAGAGAGAGAGAGAGAGAGAGAGAGAGAGAGAGAGAGAAGAAACATCCATGTGAGAGGCACATCAATTGGTTGCCTCCCACACACCCAAAACCTGCCACCAAGGTACATGCCCTTGACCAGAATCAACCCCTAAATCATCCACTGAGCCAAACTCTGCCCTTCTTAATGACAGAGTCCTTGGACTTCTTTATTCAGTGTGAGAGGCCTGTTCAAGTATTTAAGGTCTACTCCACCTCCACTCAATTCTCCTTTGCTCTAGATCTGTTCCTTCAACACTTACCCATATGAAATGACCATGGTCCTGAGTCTGTGGTATTGGAACGGCAGGACATCCTCATCAATGCAGTACATCCCTTCTCCATTAAAATAGCTCTCATCCATGGATGACCATTGTCTCCACTCTATTGTAAAACCAGAGATGAAGACAGTATGCCCACTGCATCAGTGCTTCTCACTTGAATATGCTCGTAAATCACCTGTGGATCTTGTTAGAATGAAGATTCTGATTCAGGAAGTCAGGGGCCAAGCCTGATACTCTTTCTTTCTGTGAAGTTCCCGGGTGATGTGATGCTGCTGGCTGGTCCTGTGTTACACTTCGGGGAACGGGACACTACATTACTATGCGTCCTTTATCCCTGGACTTATGTGATACATTCTTGCTTTAGTTTAATCCTACAAAAAGTAAAATAGTTTCTGCAGATGCACTTATATAATATCTACTGTCAGAAAATGATGATTCTACAGTTCAGTGCACTCTCCTTATGGCCTTAGCTGTCCAAAAAATAAAAAATAAAGAAATACTGCCTGACTGTTATCTCCTCAACGCTGCTTCCTGCAAACATCTATCGTGTCAGATTCTTTGATATGGGCATTTTCTCGGTTAATGCCTACTCTTGAAATTTCTTGCATTAGGTCATATTTAAATCTCCTTATCAATAAGATTTTCATCATTCAGGTTTAACAGTGGCAACCTCTGTGTGTGTATAGTAAGGGACTCTGGTAGGAGTTCATTTTGGCATCCACGATTTGCTGTTCCTCCAGCCACTGTGTTCTGTTACTGTGAAAAGATAAGCTAAACAGATTGAAGCTAATGTCAAAATTGAAAAAGACAACCCCCTTCAACTGCCTGTGGTATCAGTTGGGCTAAGTGTCACTCCAGTAAAAGGAAAATGTGTGGGACTTTCAGTCCATGGATTTGGGTAGGGAAGGACAATTTGGAAGTATTTTAGTATTATCTTTCTTTCCATGTTTATTTTATAAATATTTTAAAATGGGATTAAAACTTATAGAAAATTATAAGCTATAGAAAAAAAAAACTTAAAGGGGGGGTTTATCTGCTAACCAGTAAGAGAAATATTCTGTTGAATATTTTCCTTCTAGAATTGTATTTTCTGAGCATGTATAATTTATGAAAACAACAACATAATTTATTAGTAGGCTAAAGCTTATAAAATTGCCATATTTGTAGGACAAAACAGTAGAGTTTTATCAACTTCATATGATTCAAACCATATATGTTTTGACTCATAACATGGTTTTAAAGTTACTGCAAACATTACCCTGTTCTGTCTTCAAAATCAATAAAAATGGTAATATTAATGTATCAGTATATATTTTCTCAATCTTCTGTTACTCCTTAGTTTATTCCATTTTTTCATTATTTTAAGCAATGCTTCGTAAATGTTCTTATGAAGAGCTGCTCATCATTTTCTGACAGTAGATATTGTATAACGGCAGAAACAATACTTGTCTTAGGAGAATCCTCCACAGTTGCAATAGTGGGTTAAAGATTACACTTATTTTAGAAGTTCTTGATACAGTTTACAATGCCCGTATCTCACATGAGCCTGTATCTTTCACTATATCTGTGCCAGCTCACTGTATCAATATATTTTAATCCCTCCTGGTTTAACAGATGAAAAATAATATTTTATTATTTGCTTTAAATTATTAAGGTGAATGACTTGTTCTATTAGCATTTTTATTTTATCTTTTGCAAATTGCATGCAATGTAATCATTTTTTTATTGGTTTAGCTATTTTTTTCTTTTCAAGTTATAAGCTTTTTTGTTTATGGTGTTAGCCTTTTTCTGTCACTGATGCTGCAAAAATTCGACTTTTTCAGTTACCTTTTAGCATTCTTAAAGATAAACTTTAATCTTGTGATTTTAAATTCCTATGTAGCCTACTTACCTTGTTTTTTTTTTCCATTATAGTTTCTGCATTTGGTGTTTAGAAATTCCTTATACCTTCATTATTTAAAAAAAATTGTTTTTAGTTTCTTTTAACATTTATCTATTCAATTAGTCCAAGAGTATCTTAGGATGTCATTTGAGGCAAAGTACCAACTTTCCTTTTCTCTCAGCACAATTTATTGAACAATTCATCCATTAAGTGGTGACTTAAAATGTCACATATATCTCAAACTAAATTCTGTTATATATGTGTGTCTATTTTTGGAATTTCACTTCTGTTTCATTCCTCTGCCTGCCTCTTTAGTAGCCATTATCAGTATTTTAACAACTAACTTATTATGCAGATTTTGAATGGCTGGAAATATGTTACCCACCATTGTCTGTCTCTGAACGTTTTCTTAGCTATTCTTTCTCATTTATTTCTTTTTAGTTGTTTTGTTCAGATATGAATAAAACAATTTCCATTAAGATTCAATGATATTTATACAGAATTTTTAAATTAATTTGGAGAAAATTAAACATGAAAAGTTTTAACTTTCCTATTCAAAACATGGTAATTCTTTTTACTTCTACAAGTCATCTCATAATTTCTAATTAAATATTTGTTTCAAATAGGTCCTACACATTTCTAGTTAAGCTTAGAATAATGAATATTCTATTTTTGATTGCTCCATATGTAAGATTTTAAAAAATCATATTTCTCACTGTTTTTTACATGGATACTAGGCAAGTTTTGTATATATAATCATCTTAACAGACTCTAATAAGATTTAATAATTATTTCATTTTCCTTTAGGCTCACTAAACAATTCATCTTGTCCTGAGCACCCCAGTAGTTCATGAAAGTCCATTTATCTTATATGAGTTCACTCTACCTTAATGTCTAGAATTGCCAGAACATTGAGGTGATAGCATTATTTTCTTTTTTAGATTTTACTTGGAATTTTATCTTCAGTGCAATGTTGACAGTTGATTTTAGATAACACTTTCTTTCCAGGTTAAGGGTAGTGGCATTCTTTTCATAGATCAGCAAGAAATTTTAGCTATGATGTGTCTTGAATTTTGTTGATTGAATTTTGGCCTTAATTGAGATAATGTTATTTCTTCTGTTATCTGATTATTGGCAAATTACATTCACAGGTTTCCTAATTACTGTTGCATGCCTAAATGATCCTTTTTTGTTCATGGTATATTATTCTTTTAAAATGACTTCAGATTAGATTTGTTTTCAATTTATTTAGTATTTCTACATTTTATTGAAAGGTGAGGTTGATACTTAGAGGTATTTATTTTTTATATATTAATATGTTTTTTTAAAATCAGAATTATGTTAGCTTGTGACAATAAATGGGAATATTTCTTACTTTGTAATGCTTTTGAGTCAGGGTATGAAAAATAAAACATCTTGTGTCTACAATTTCATCTCCTTCCCACTTTTCATATATGAGCTACTGTCTATATTCCTTTTTTTAAGAGCCATCTATTTTGAGGATGTACTTCTGAAACAACATGTAAGGAATGGAAGACACTTTATATCTCTAGATTGTACTTTTTCACTTGGGCCATGATAGCTTTCCAGTTGTGTAGAAATTCTTTTTTCATCTTTCCAAAGTGAGTCTTATACTCAGCTACTTGACGTTATCTTCCTTAAGCTGTGTGTGGGTTCTGCATTTGACTCTTCTAAATCCAGACTTCAAAACAAAACAAATCCACAGACTTTTAACTGTAGTTTTACTTGACAATTGGAAGCCTGTGTGGGAAGAGGTTGTTGGGTGGTAGTTGAGCCAGGAAGCTTTGACATGGTCAGAGATTCCTTCTCTGTGTGTGCTGTGGTCATCCCAAATTAACTGAGCCAATATGTTGCTAATAGAAAAGTGACATTTGGAGGAGATGTGTTACTATTGTGCCCATATTCTTTTGTTAGAACATAGAATAAGCATCACTATGCCACATGGGTGCTTCCCAGATACACTGCTAGAGTAAAACATCAATTGTTAACTATTCTTTTCCTCTAGTCCCTTTATAAATTAGAGAATATACAGGTGGGTATCCACTGGAGATTCCATTGTTCTCTAAGCCAGTGGATCTTTTATAAGTAGCTCATCATGGGTCAGTTTGTCCATCTTCAATCTGGTGATCTCTGTGTTTTTTCTTTAAAAATATTTCCACTTTTTATTTTTGTAAAAGGTGCAATCTTACCCTCATTTCCATGACTGGTGTGGATTTCCACCGATGCTATATTCCTTTGCTCATTTGAGTGGGAAGGCAGGATGGAGGGAAGTGCATGAAGCTAAGAGCATGTCCCCAGTTACCGACCTTTACTATTAGGTACACATTGTCCTTTGACTTCATCCTGAGGGAACATGACAAACAGGAAAGTTTTCTCAAATAGATTTCACATGAATCTAAGGGCAGGCCTTTCCTATTTTACAGACTTGAGACAAAGTTTGTTATGGACGCTTTTGGAGCAAAGATCTAGCTAGATGACCCCATGGCATGTGAAGAAGGTGTGTGTTGGGGGGGGGGGGCGGGGGGGTGATTGTTAACCATGAGGTAACCTGGGTCTCAAAGTTAATTGTGTGAGAGTCAGAGGATCTCCTTACAGAAGACAGGAGCAAAAATATTTTTACATTTTAGTTAATATGTAATTTATATCAACCTACCTCTTGATTCTCTGTTAATTTAAACATCATTGCATTCTTAATTATGCCCATCTAGGCTATGAGGCCTGAGGAACTAGGGTTGCATTTACACAGAGCAGTCTAAGAAATGCCCACCATTCTAATTAAGAGGAATCCAGTCCTCCCAAAGGTAGCCCATCTCTCCATGTCAGTCAGCTCATGTGTAATATGACCAGAAATCCACGCCTTCAGATGACTAGTATGCTGTCCTCCTCGTCCCACCATTTTTAAAAAGTTATTTCAGAATTTTGATGTCCCTTCTTTGTAAGGAGGTTCCTCAGAGGCCATTTCTATTTCTGACCCAGGGCTGAAAGGTAAATGGAAGCAACTCACACTTTACCAGCTGAAGTGTTTTCCCTGAGATTCTTCAGAAGAATCCGTCAAAGGAAAATCCAATAATGCACCTAGAAAATTGGATGCTGCTGCACAATTCTATAGGTGGTTTATTCTCTGACCCCAGCTTGAGCTCAGTGCATGCCTGACACCGGGGAACTAATTGGCCATGTAATTGTTATCCTTGCTGGTAACCGCACAAGCTGTTCTCATTCATACAAGCACCTAATCCTTTTCCAAATTCTTCTTGCTTTAATTTGCCTCAATAATATCCTGCAGTACAGGATAATTGCACATTGTGTAGAGAAGGATTTTCTTTTATCTTCTCTAAATTTAGACTCCACTAATTTCACTTACTGTCCCCTTCTGGGTAAGCAGTGAGACCAAGTAATCAGGAACACTCAATTAGATGCCCCACGACATTTTGTTTAGATTCTACTATCATATCAAGTAATACTTAGCTCCACCCATTCCCCCCTGAAGAGATGGACTCTTTGTCCTTGCCTGGAATCCTCCCTGTTACAATTTCCCAGCCATTCTAGTTATTTTACTGCAATCTGCTAAACCTGGTGGCGTTGCTCAAGTTGAGAGGAAGAATAAATAGAAATAAGATCACTGACTTCAAGTGTTTGGAGGGATGTCAGGAGGATGAAGCATGAGACTTCTCCTGAATGGTTTAAGAATTTGAACTACCAACTGTATAGTTGTTGAAAAGTGGACTTGCACTCAGTAAAAGGTGGGGGGTTATATATTAAATAGAGTTATCCAACACTAAAAAATGGCGCCTCACGACAGAACAAGCTCCCCTGATGGGAGTCTTTGAAGCTGTTAAACTGTGAGCTAAGGATCCCTCGATTCTAGGCTTACATCAGGGTGACCCTGGGTGGCTCATGTTTCTAAGATCTTGGGGGGGGGGGTATATAAAGTACAAAATATTTTACATGCATATAAAACATATAAATAAAGTATCACTTTTCATGTTAAATGGTATAATCACATTAATAAAGGAGGATGTAGAAAAGGTAAGGAAGGTTTCCTGGAGGAGGCAATGATTGAGTTGCATTGTAACCTGTGAGTAGGCAGTAGAAGCAGGGCAGGGGCAAACTGAGTTAAGAATGGTGATGATGACAAGAACAATGGTGAAATTTATTGAGTAACTATTATATCCAAGGAATTATGCATGTGCCTTCATATTCAAAAACTTCCTTTTGAATATGAAGGCACTGAGGTTCAGGAAGCTTAAGTAACTTCCGTAGTTGCATATCCAATAATTGGTAGATCTGGGATTCAAACCCAAAACCTGTGTTTTTGTTAGTTTGTTTGTTTTAATTTAATTTATTGGGGTGACATTGGTTAATAAGATTAAATAGGTTTCAAGTGTATATTTTGATGATACATGATCTGTATATTGCATTGCGTGTCCACTACTCAAAATCAAATAATCTTCCATTGCCATGTATTTGGCCCCCTTTACCTTTTACTGTCTCCACCCTCCTTCCTTTTGGTAACCACCATACTTTGGTCTGTGTCTATAAGTTGCAGTTTTATATCTCACTATGAGTAAAATCTTATGGTTCTTAGCTTTTTCTCAAAGTACATCCATGTTGTTGCAAATGGCAATATTTTATCTTTTCTTATGGCTGGATAGTATTCTATGGTGTATATATACCACATCTTCTTTGTTGTTGATCTTTATAATCTATCAAAGGACACTTTGGTTGTGTTCATATCTTGGACACCATGAATAGTGCTGCAATGAACATAGGGGTGCATATATCTTTGTGAATAAATATTTTCAAGATAGATGCCCAGAACAGAGATTGCTGGGTCATATGGTAACTCTTTTCTTAATCTTTTTTTTTTTTTTTTTAAATTTGGGGAAACTGCTTGAGATAGCTACATTTAAAGAGATGAGATCATTACATTTGGAGGGATTCTTAGAAATTGTAGGGAGTGGCTATAGGGTTAAGCCTCAGACTGACCTGTTGGCAAAGCCACAAACAAGTCCCAGCTTAGAGGGCACAGCCCTCTTAGCATAATTAAGCTTGACCTTATGATGCCCTCTAGATCCTATCTGGGTAGCTAATGGGCTGTGGGAGGTACAGCAAGTGCTGCCAAAACAAGTGAAACTCACAAGAACATTGTAACTATGGTGACCACTACCTTGTTTACCTCTGGCTATAAAATAAAGGCTCAGCTTACCATCTGGATCTCTCTCTGTGGCCTCAGCCAGGCACAGGAAATCCACCTAGACCTAGCTTATTCTCTTTGAATGTCTTTTCTTCATTCCTTCACCGCCCTCCCTCAGGCTCGCTGAACCCTTGGTTGTGCTGGCATGGCACAGAAATTTGTCGGTTTTCAGTGCATGAAGGTTAAGTTTTCATTCATAAATTTGTTAGCGAAAGATTCTAGGATAGGGCAGCAGAGAGATTAAAAAGGCAGGCATAGAGAAGGTTGATTCTGGGAAACGTCAGATCAAAGGGAACCTCATAATGACTGACAAGGTGAGTGTTCACACAACACTTAATTGTACTCTGAAAAATTGACTAGACAAAAAGATGAGACTGTGGACAAAGAAAGTTCTCACAAGAAATTGGTTAGTTGATATCTAGTTAACTTCAGAGTAGAAACTGGGTTCATCATAATGGGAACAAACAGGTATAGGTTCACAAATGTGACTTGAGAGAACTCTTTGTCCAAGGCACTCCTTCATCATCCTTCCCTCACTTAATAGAGTATTGGGATTTTTGTCTGCAATTTACTGATGGGACAACTGATACCAAAAGAGGGAAAGAAATTTGTCCACAGTACAGTGGCCAAGCTGGGGGACTGGAACACAGATATAATGGACTTTTCAGTTCATTATTAGTACCCAACTTTCTACAAATAGTCTCATTTCATGTGTCAAGTCTATTTCGCCATTATAGCAGCCAAGAATATTTTTGGAAAAGGATTTTGAAACCACATCAATTCTTAACAAAAAAGAGTACTATGATTAATTTTTCTGCTATGTGTGGGGGTGGAAATGGTGACATGTCATCTATGGCTTACCATCGAACATTTGCCTCATCCTTTTCTCCTGCCTGCCTATCCTGTGATGGCTGGGCTACTCCTCATAGAAGTATTAGACTTTTCACCTGCAGTATCTTCACATGACAGATGTCTTTCTTTTACTTGCATTCTAATTTCTAATTTCATTCTCCCCAGACAGGAGAGGACTGATTAGAGTTAAATTTCTTTTGGCTGAATGGGTCATGTGGACTAGTTGCCCCAAAACATCTACCTTTAGTAGATTCTTTGCCTGGACCCATTTAAAGTAAAGCAGAATTTTAAAGATACACCAGACCACTAATGGTAATAATCACTTCTGTTATATAGTACTTTAAAAAAAATCACTCTTTTTTTTTCATTTTTATACTGAAAGGAACCATATACATCTGCTAGCCAATGAGAAAAGTGTTTTTGTATTTTATATTAACTCCCTCAATAAATTTTATTTAAATTGCAATAGGCAAAATGAAGCAAAATTGTGCATATAAAATCATTGACACTTCTTTTGCTTTTTAAGCTGTTCTAACTGTAAGCCATTGGATTCCTAATACATAGAATTCCTAAGAGCACTGCAGTGTAATGCCAGAGGCACTGAACCACAGAAACGGGGTTTTGTAACTAATTGTGTGACTTTGTTAAAATATCCCCATCTTGGAAACCTCTTAATACAGATGTATCTGCAGTTGGAAAAAATATTGATTGCTGAACACCAGGCCATATTCAATATCACTGTTTCCCTCTGATGAGGATGTATGAGGCAGAGTAGAAAATAGGGTAGGAGCTCTTCCTTCTCTGGGTATTAAAATCAGCATAAAGAATATGATCCTTAGAGTTCTGAGCATGTTGGGGAGGAGACTTGACAAGACTCACATTTCTCAGATTCTGAGTATTTCCAAGGAAACAACTTGTCTTTGTTTTTAAAGCCAGATCATGTGGTGGAGAGGCTCAACAAACAGATATGTGTGTCTTTGTAGCTTGTTATTTAACCTCCTGCAGAAAAGAGACAGAGACACACACTGAGACTGAGATAGAAGTTGGTCAAACAAGCATAGGCTGGGGTCTTTCATTTGGACGAAATAAGGTCATTTCTAAACCATTTCAGTCATCCAGAAAGGACCATGGGATGTTGGCTTAGGCCAATCTACAAATTGGTAGTTACAAAATAGTCACAGAGATGTAAATTATAGCACCGGGAGTGTAGTCAATAATATTGTAAGAACTACGAATGAGGCCAGATGGGTACTTAAAGTAGGGAGCAAACATTGTGAAAAAAAAAAAAATTATTGTCTAATGACTGTGCTGTACCTCTGAAACTAATACAGAATAAAATTGAATGTAAAATTTAATTGAAAAATAAAAATATTGTAAACACAGTTGGTGTTGTTCAGTGGTTGAGCATAGACCTATGAACCAGGAAGACACCTTTCGCTGATTCCTCGGTTGTGAGCTCGATCCTCAGTAGGGGGTGTGCAGGAGGCAGCTGATCTATGATTCTCTCTCATCATTGATGTTTCTGTTTCTATCTCCTTCTCCCTTCCTCTCTGAAATCAATAAAAATATTTTAAAAATTATAAAAATTTCTGTGATAAGGTCACCTTTCTTTGAGTCCTAGATGCATAGCAACTTGAACATATGTAGAGTTCTATAAAGAATATATAAAGAAGTAGATACTGGATGTCTAATAAAAACTCTTGAAAACTCCTACCAAGCCACAACTAAAGCAAAGGAATGCTTCCATTGTAAAAAATGTCAGATATTATAGGAGGCCAAAAAGGTTTTGGGTGAAAAACGTTTTGCTGATAGTTTAACAATTTATAAGCAGCATCTCACCTTAAACATGAGAGCCCACCTCATTCTCCTCCTGAGAAGCCTAGTCCTCTGCTTACCACTATGCCCTATCTTTAAGGTTATTTCTATGGGAACTATATTATTGCTTTGCTTGTTGAAGCCATATATATATATATAAAACCCTAAGGCGACCAGCCAACTGTTCAACCGGTTGACCGTTTGACTGGTTGCTATGATGCGCACTGACCACCAGGGGGCAGGCACTCAATGCAAGAGCTGGAGCGCCACTCAGTGAGCTTACCGAGCGGCAGTGGTGGCAGGTGCAGCAGGGCCAGGATGAGTGGGAGCAATGCAGCACCTGACCTGGACTCAGGCTCCTCCCTGGCCGCCTGCTGCTTCGCACACTACTACATCCCTCAGGTGATGTTGGACTGCTGGTTTCAGCCCGATCCCCGCAGGCCCGATCTCCCCAGCTGGCCTGCAGGGATTGGGCCAAAACCACCGGCAGTCCGACATCCTCTGAGGGGTCCCAGATTACAAGAGGGCACAGGCCAGGCTGAGGGACCCCACCAGTGCATAAATCCATGCACCAGGCCTCTAGTTTCCTTATAATCAAGGCTCTCTAGTCATGGTTAAGAATCACAGCTCTGGAGTCAGACCTGAACTTGACCCCAATATCAGTCTCTGTGAACCAGAGCCATGTCACTCCACCTATCTGCCTTCATTGTCTCATCAGAGTCTCAGTATCTTCATCTTTAATTTCATCCACCTCTAGGGCTGAATGCAGTAAAATAAAATGACGTTCATAAGGCATTTGGCACTGTTCTTGGAACATAGTAAGTAATCAGAAAATAGTTATGGCAGTGAAGAGGCAAGGTGAGAGACTCAGGACAGCAGCAATTTAAAAGGAAAGTATGGTGATACTGCAGAATCAACTAGACTTCTGAGAGCATTGCTCAGCTCTCATTTCTTGAAAGAGATGATGCATTTTTAATAACACTATTTACTTAATTATGCAATTAAAAACACATTGATTATAAAATACCCTGTAGATTTCAATGCAAACTTTCAAGAGGAAATACATTTAATAGTACCACATTAAATGTATGCATCAATTTTAAAACTCATCCCAAATTCAGAAGCAATAAAATTTTACAAAAACGAATATCTTGGAGAAAATAGGTGATTGAGTGTGAGGTATGTGTTAAGCATTCACCTTTATTATATTACATGAGAGTATTTGAGAACCACTGTGATTCTGCTAGTGTGTCAAACATTACTCGATTGTTGTTGTTTTGTTTTATTCTTTGTTGGGTTTTGTTTGTTTGTTTAGCAGTCCTGTTTAAAAACAAAACAAAACAAAACACCAAACTTGTCATATCTTTACTAGTATTTGGAGTTGCATGTTGATAGAATTGGATATGAATTTATTGTATAATTACTCTGTGCCATACAGTTGCTCTACCTTCATTAACCATTTAATTTGGGTCTCATTTAATTTGGGTACCAGTGCTGTGAGAAATAATTACTAACAATGATTTGTACAAGAGAGAGAGAGAGAGAGAGAGAGAGAGAGAGAAGGGAAGGGAAGGGAAGGGAAGGGAAGGGAAGGGAAGGGAAGGGAAGGGAAGGGAAGGGAAGGGAAGGGAAGGGAAGGGAAGAAAAGGGAAGAGGTCCCTGTACTAGAAGGTGTCAGAGGTAGGACTGAGATTAGAACCAAGGTTTATCTGACTGAGAAGCCTGTACTCCTAACTGGTTTGCTAAGTCATCTCCCTGGATAGTTTTCCTTGCCTTAGAATCAATCAAATTCCTCACCCCTTTTCAGCACGGGGACTGAGAAGAACCTGCTGAGCTCAAATAAGCCAATCACCAATCCCAGAGCTCCCCACCACAGTCACTTTACTAGTTGCCTCTGACAGCTCTGTAATTAACATCTGGCCTGAGGAGAGGTGGTTTCTGCACCGTTGGCTTGCTCTGGATAAAGTAATTGCCCACATTTAAGCTTTCAGGAAGAGAGCATCCCTGGAGAAAGGAGAGTTAGAAGGAAGGATAAAGGGGGAGTATACAGGGAGGGGGTTTGGTACGAAAAGAAAGAGTTTAATTGTAGTTCATGTTGCTAATCCAGAGCTGTGACAATATGCTGATATTTTTGCTCTAACTAGCTTTGTGAAGTTTGTGTTAAGCATCACGAAAAATGAATGATTTCTAAGTTAAGTTGAGAGTGACAAAATAGGAGTAGAAGAGTCCAGACATGGCATCCACGGAGGAGTTTGAATATCACTACTCTTTGGAAAAGTAGTCAGTCTTGAGGTTTCAATGGAGACTAGAAAAGAATGATGAGTGGACTCTGGTGCTGAAGGTGTCTTAGAGAACATGCAGGGGAAACAGTGCAGTAATCAATTAGTAATGTCTGCTATGGGCAAGGTATCAAAGAGTTTAACTTGTATTAGTTACTTACCAGAAGGGATTTTCAAATAACAACGAAGCTAATCTAACATAGCATAACACAACCAAGGCTAGTTTAAGGCAAAAGCTCATGATTGAATATGAAATGCGTGCTTGAAAATGGAGAGAGTTGTTCTAGCAACTTGGAAAACCCAATGGATGGTCTGAATTTCTTAAAAGGCAGTCAAATTTTCCAAATTGCCTGAGAGGGAAAATGAAGAAACAGGTTTTGTTTTATTTCTTACAATATCAGATTCCTAAAGATAAAAAACACATCTACGTTGCAATCCTGACTTCTCCAAAGTATCCAAGGCACTCAGCCAGGTTTGGAAACAAAGATGGCAATTTGCTTGAATGTTCTAATTAAATTAATAGTTGATGAATGTATCAAGTGTGTTAATTGGATTCTGCTTGCATGAAATCCTGGCTGTTAATTGGTTAGAACTTTGGAGAAGAGCCCTAGAGATTTTTCATCCTAGCAGAGAAAAACAATTTAATGTGAACAATTGGGGGAAGGTTTAAAAATACATACTATAACACAAATCAACCTGAAAGGATTTCTGTGGGAGCTTATCAAATTATATCTTAAAGACAAAGTGAATTTTTTATGGACACATTCACCAGTTTTCAGTTCTGACTGCTTTCCCCCTAAGAAATAGCAGGGTCTTTTATGAGCTAGAATATGACTTAGAGGAAACCTATTTCTTCTTTTAGTGGTAGAACCTTTTTAATGACACAGAAACTCAATGTGTAGAATATAGAAAAGTGGTGCTGCTTTGGTTGACAAAGGGGAGGAGGACAGAGAGTCCTGTTCAATAGACACATTCTCACCCCACAGGGCCTTTCTGCAGAATATTTGAAATCCCTGATCTGATCCAGCCTCTCATTATGCAAAAGAGGAATTGCTATTCAGATGGGCTTAGTGACTTAGTCAAGGTTACACAGGTAGATAGTGACTAAGTCAAAGCCTCTGCCTGGACATCTGACCCCCAAATTAAGGTAGAACTTGGCCATATGGTTACATTTTAGTATTCTTGCACTATTGTCTTTATAAGATCAGTGAAGTTTTTCTTTTCTCTTTAGATTTTGTTTCCATGACTCCATTTATTTTGGAGTCTAAGGTCTGAATAATTTTAGAGTCAAAAGCATTTGCACTTGTAAGTTTTAATATACTATTTTTATTAGATTATTTCTTATATGTTAATGTATTCTTCTAGATTACAGGCTCCTTGAGGGTAGAGTCTCAGTACTCAGGATACTGAATCTACTTAATTAGCACATGTTTAACATAACTGAATGTGTCATAATAATCTGGAACATATATTAAAAAAACTCTTTGTAAAAAAAAAAAAGTTTATAAGAGGATCCCACTTCAGCATCCTGGTCCCAATATTTCATGATACTTGAACCCAGAGGCACTTACTGACTGAGCCTCTAATTTGGTTCCTTATTTGTGACTGCTCTTTCCAGATAGCTTTTTCTACGAATATATATCTCGCCTTCTAAATTAATTTGTGGATATTTCTTCTTGTATAATATTATGCTATTATATGTATTCCATCATATTACCAGAGACATTAACAATATTTAACCACTGGTATATCACACAGGCCCTGACCAGTAAGAATGGATGCTAGCAATGGAAAAGTCACTATGGCCCTATCTGTGCCTGTTAGCTGAGTGTCCATGTCGTGTACCCCAAGTGAAGCAGGAAGCAGGATCCTGTGTGCATCCTCATTTCTCCCCTGCCAGCATCCCCCATGCTCAACAAATCTATCCATGCCCCCACCTCAGCTTGCTCAACCAAACATTAACAAAAGTAGCTATCTCACTGAAGGTTTTGCAACAAAGATAAATGAAGATTTTACAGTCCATTGAATTTCACTTTCCAAAACATATCACACTCCCATGTATTCATTTAGCAAATGTTTACTGAATACCTACAATGCACTAGAATGCCTCTTCTTCCCAATCGCTCTCTCTTCAGCATGTGTGTCTCTGGCTCTCTCCTTCTCCCTCTCACCCTTCCCCATGGGCAGCCATCAGCCCCATCCTCCTCCCAGAGCTTCCTCCCCAGCTCCTGGTCTCTTTGTTTTCTAAGGCAGAATAATTCAACTCTGCCACAGCTCACCTGTGCCCATCATTGAAACATGCTTCAATAGGAGGATGTTTGCAGAAAGGTGATTCATGCTCATCAAATAAATGCCACTCAGTTGTTAGAGGAGTTTGTTGCCTTAGAAACTCCAAGAGGAAAAATAATTATTTTTGTCAGAAGAGAGCAACTTTTAAGGTTCCTATTAGCATCTATACAGTGAAGTGCATATAAAAATGCTCTGGTAATATATACTGAATGAAAATCACAGAACTAAGCTAATTCAGCAATCTTCTTTTCCCATTCTTAAAATATATGCTAAAATACACAGTGTTTGATGGTACTTTGCTGAATGGAGGGCATTCATTCAACCACCAAATCATTATTTTTTGATAGCATGCATTGTTGTGGGGTTGTTGTTGTTTTTGTGGTGTTTTTTTGTGTGTTTGTTTTTTGTTTTGTGTGTGTGTTTTGTTTTGTTTTTTTTGTCTAAGAGACTGGAGATCAATGAATCATGAAAGACTATAGGAAGAAGCACTTACTGTCCAGTAGAGGGATGGGCAGCTGGAACTAAGAGGAATGGAAGAGCATTCAAGGCAAGGGACGTGGCCTGGGAACAGCAGAGGAAGCTCTACAGAGGAGAGAATAGCTGCAGTGAGTTTGAAAGAATGAGTAGGAATTACTCAAGTGAAATGGAGGCTGGCACATTCCAGGTGGTTGCGTTGGTTTGTGTATAAACAAGAGAACAGCAGGGTCTTAGTAGAGTGTGAACAGAGGCATGAATATGGGGGTCTGGGAGAGCAGAGGGTGCAGAGGTAGGCACCCTCTTGTTTGTTTGATGTTTGTCACTTTTATTTTGATAAAATTTCATTTCACAGAGAGGTTGTCAGAATGATCAAAGTTCTATTGTTTTCCTGTTTGTTCTCCTCTCTTTCCTCTCCCCTCTCCTCCCTCCCCCTCCCCCATCTTCTCCCTGTAATTTTATTTTGGGACCACTTAAAAATAAGTTGCAGGTATATTGCTCTTTGAACTCTTCACACACTTAAGGGTATATTTCTAAGAACAAAAACAGTATTTTACCAATAACCACAATACAATTACTAAAATCAGGAAATTTAAAATTGATGTAATGCTCATATTAAATCCATACTTTGTACTCATATTTTGCCATTGACCCAATAATAACTAATCCAGGACACCCATTGCATTCAGTTGTCAGGTATTTTAAGTCTCCATTAATTCAGAACGATTCCTCAGCTTTCCTCGACATTTTTGGAAAGTACCAACTGGTTATTTTGTAGAATCTCTCTTACTTTGTGTTGATCTGCTGTTTTTTTTTGTGATTAGATTTCACATTTGAAGGGGGGGGGGGTGGTCAGGAATATTACATATGTGCTATGGTGCTCTCCAGATGTCCTTTTATTGGTGATTTTAACTGTAATCACTTGGTTGAATTGCTGGCAGTCAGGTCTGTCCATTGTAAGGTTACTATTTTTAACCATTGTGAAAATAGTATAAAATGTAATATTATAATAACTAATTTATATGAGACTGTGTCAGTATCCAGTTTTCCTTATAAAACTTTCACGTGCTGATTTTATTTATTTTATTTTTGATAGTATTACAGATATCTACAGAACTTCTGTGAAATACTACTTCTCATTACCCCCCACTTTTGCTCCCCTCCTTCCAGCCCCTACCTACCCACCCCCAGGTCTTCACCTCCCTATTGCCCATTCGCCTACTGATTTTAGCCTTTCTTGATACATTTTTTTTTGGTCCTGAGTCATTTATGAGTGTGATGGTTAAAATGCTGATCTTCCCCCAATTTAATATTTTCTCCTCAATGAATTAATTGGCATTCTATTACACTAAAGGGCTTTCCCTTCTCCTCCTTTATTTATTTGTTTGTTTGTTTTCAGTATAGAATCATGGATTCTTAATTCAGGCAATTGGTTTCTGAATTCAGGCAATATGTTACTGTCATTATTAATTTTGAGGCTCAAAGTAGCCAGTGGGAGTCCCTTCAAGTTGTCTCCTGTGACCTTTTGATATACCTTTACATTTTCTGTAAGCCCTTCTTTCTGGAACTAGATATTCTGAACTCATCTTACCTTTTCACTATCCCCGCCATGGAATCAGTTATTTCTGATTCTTCCATTTGGGCAGGAGTTTATTTCTGGTCTGGAGTTTGGGCCATGGGACACGCTATAGGTTGTATGGTAACTTGAAAGGCTTTTAAGTAGGTGAGTGACATACTCAGGTTTGTGTTTGAAATCATTGTTTGCCTCAGAGTTGAGAATGAGTTGGAGGCAGTAAGACTCTCCAGACTGAGGCCAAATGTACCAGTGGCTCTAAACTGCATGTTAGAGTCACGTGGAGATGTTTGATAATTCTTCATGACTAGTAGCCATCTCAGATCTATTGACCAGAATTTCTGAGATTGGGATATAAGTATCAGTATTAAAAAATAAAAACTGTCAAACACACACACACACACACACACACACACACACACACACACGCACACACACACACACACACAAGCCCCACAACTGTTCATATCATTCCAAATATTTAAGGTTGAGAATCAGTGTGTTAGGAGGCACTTGCAATATTTGGGAATGAGATGATGAAGTCCTTTAAAGCAATAGCTGTGTCTTAGTGCAAAAGACATAGGCCTTAGTGCCAAATCTTTGGGTTCTGGACTTATATTCACTGCTTGATTCTTCATGTGACCTCTTGAGTCCTTTTATTCATAAAAGGAGATGCATTTATTTGTTTTTGCATTCTTCATATAATTCTTACAAAGATCAAATAGAATAGCAAATAGGGAATTATTTCTTCATATGCAAATGTTTTCAATGTAAAGCATGTTATAATTATTTCATTGATTGCATGAATTAATTAGAAGAGTAGAATATGTTTCTCACCTTTTAGCACATTTATTTTGTTGCCAGATTCATTTATTTCTTCAACCAATATTAATTAGGCATAGGTACCAGACACTGAGAATACAATAATGAGGGGAAAAGGAAAAAAGTATTCCAGAACTCATGTTTCTTACAAGCCAGTGAAGCAAGATAGACATTAATTCAATGGAAATAAATGCAAATGTACATGATAAGTTCTGAAACAAAAGATGTATATGATGCTAAAAGCAAACATAAGGAAAGGAAATTTAATCATGAATGATTAGGAATGGGTTGTTTGAAGGAATAGGAGATGTGGATTAATCTAAGAGCTGAAAATATTAAAAGTTAATGTAAGTAGCTATGTGTGTTCATAAAATTGTGTTATCCATACACCTTTATCTGTTTGGGACAGTCCTGGTTTATACCATCTGATATAACATCTGATTTAACTAGATTTTTCTTTTTTAAGATTTTTTTCAGCTTTAGTGAGGTATGATTGGAGTGCAATAAACTGCAAATATTTAAAGTGTTTATATGATGAGCTTTGACACATGTGTATACTTGTGAAAGTATCACCACAACTAAGATAATGAATATACCCATTTCCCCAGAAGTTTTCTTTGGCACTTTTGCAACCTACCCCTTCCTTGTCCATCACCCACTCTCACCCTATCCCAAGGCAACCACTGATCTGCTCTCTGTCAGTATAGATTTGTTTGCATTTTGTTAGCAGAAGAAATAGAGTAGTGAGCTAGCTATAGTTATAAGAAATATTAATCATGCTCTGTGAACCATTTATTGGAGGCAATTATAAATGTGGACTAGAGGCCCGGTGCACAAAATTCGTGCATGGGGGGGGGGTGTCCCTCAGCCCAGCCTGCACCCTCTCCAATCTGGGACCCCTTGAGGGATGTCCGACTGCCCGTTTAGGCCTGATCCCAGTGAGATTGGGCCTAAATGGGAAGTCGGACATCCCTCTCACAATCCAGGACTGCTAGCTCCCAACCACTCCCCTACCTGCCTTCCTGATTGCCCCTAACTGCTTCTGCCTGCCAGCCTGATCACCCCCTAACCACTCCCCTGCCAGCCAGGTCACCCCCACCTGCCCTTCCCTGCAGGCCTTGTCACCCCCAACTGTCCTCTCCTGCAGGCCTGGTCTCCCCCAACTTCCCTCCCCTGCAGGCCTGGTTGCTCCCAACTGCCCTCCCCTGCAGGCCCGGTCCCCCACAACTGCCCTCCCCTGCCAACCCGGTCACCCCTAACTGCCCTCCCCTGCAGGCCTGATTGCCCCAAACTGCCCTCCCCTGCAGGCCTGGTCCCCCACAACTGCCCTCCCCTGCATGCCTGGGTCCCTCCCAACTTTCCTCCCCTGCATGCCTAGTACCCCCCAACTGCCCTCCCCTGCAGGCCTCGTCCCCTCCCAACTGCCCTCCCCTGCAGGCCCAGTCCCCCACAACTGCCCTCCCCTGCAGGCCTGGTCATCCCCAACTGCCCTCCCCTGCAGGCCATCTGTGGCGGCCATCTTGTGTCCACATGGGGGCGGCCATCTTTGATCACATGGGGGTGGCCATCTTGTGTGTTGGAGTGACAATTTGCATATTACCTTTTTATTATATAGGATGTTTCACAACTAACTCCAAGTACATTTCAGCTTCATAAATATAACTCAATTCAGTAAGAATATAATGGGATGTCCTAGCAAAATGTGTATTTTTATTATCACTACAAAAATTATCCAAAGTGATGAATTTTAAATTGAATTAATCAAAATAATGTCACATTTCACCAGTGGCAGATATAGTTTAAAAACTTTTATTTTGATTCCATGAGTGGATAACAAATTGAATCATGATCAGAATGAATGATTTTATATTAGAAACAACTGATGATAATAGTGTAAAACAGGCATCATTAGCTGCTTGCAAAGCTTTTTTTATGCTAATACAGGCCATATAATATCAGTTATTGTTTCATTTGCTGTAATTCACAGCAAAACAAGAGAGAATGAGTAAAATTAAATAACATTTACTTGATTTCTTATTATAAATTTGTTAAAAATGCAAATTTTGACCCCCAACCCAGACCTACTGAAGTTGGAGTTTGGACCTCAGCCATGTGTGTGTGTTTTTTAATTGAATTTATTGGGATAACACTGGTTAATAAAATTATGTAGGTTTCAGGTGTACAATTCTATAATGCATTATCTATATACTAGAGGCCCAGTGCACGAAATTCGTGCACGGAGGGGGGTTGTCCCTCAGCCCAGCCTGTACCCTCTCCAATATGGGACCTCTCAAGGGATGTCCAACTGCCCGTTTAGGCCCGATTACTGGGATCGGGCCTAAACGGGCAGTCAGACATCCCTCTCACAATACAGGACTGCTGGCTCCAAACTGCTTGCCTGCCTGCCTGCCTTCCTGATTGCCCCTAACTGCTTCTGCTTGCCAGCCTGATCACCCCCTAACCACTCTGCTGCCAGCCTGTTTGCCCCCAACTTCCCTCCTCTGCTGGCCTGGTCACCCCTAACTGCCCTCTCCTGCAGGATTGATCACCTCCAGCTGCCCTCACTTGCAGGCCTGGTCCTTCTCAACTGCCCTCCCTTGCAGGCCGGGTGCCTCCCAACTGCCCTCTCCTGCTGGCCATCCTTTGGTGGCCATCTTGTGTCCACATGAGGGCAGGATCTTTGACCACATGGGGGAACTATATTGTGTGTTGCAGTGATGATCAATCTGCATATTACTCTTTTATTAGGTAGGATAAAGGCCTGGTACAGGGGTGGGGGCCAGCTGGTTTGCCCTGAAGGGTGTCCCAGATCAGGTGGGGGTTCCCTTGGGGCATGGGGCAGCCTGAGCGAGGAGCCTGTGGTGGTTTGCAGGCTGGCCACGCCCCCTGGAAACCCAAGCGGAGGCCCTGGTATCTGGAATTTATTTTCCTTCTACAATTGAAGCTTTGTAGCCTGGAGCGGAGCCAAGCCTGAGGCTCCCTCCGAGGCCCGCAGCCATTTCTGTTGGGGTTATAATTGAAACTTTGTTGCCTTAAGCAGGTGGGCCCGGCCAGGGTGTGTGGAAAGCTTTGCTTCCCCTGTTGCCGGCGGCAACCCTGGCCTGCTCTCTCAAGCTCCATTCTGCCTCCATTTGTTTGAATTTGTTTACCTTCTATAATTGAAACTTTGTAGCTTGAGTGGAGGCTTAGGCCTGGCAAGGGTAGGCGGAAAGCTTGGCTTCCTCTGTTACCTAGGAAACCTTGCTCTCTGTGGCTGTAGCCATCTTGGTTTGGGTTAATTTGCATGCTCGCTCTGATTGGATGGTGGGCGTGGTTTATGGGCGTGGCTTGTGGGTGTGTCGGAGGTATGGTCAATTTGCATATTTGTCTATTATTAGGTAGGATTGTATTGTGTGTTCACCACCCAAAGTCAACTCTCCTTCCAACACATCTGTTTTAACAAACCCTCCAGAATAGTCTAATGCACATGCAAGTTTGAGAACCAGATATCTAAATGAGAAGTCAGATTTCACAGAAGTTCTGTAAATATACAACTATACCTTCTGCAGGTACCAGTGTTGAATCATTGTCTTGGACAAAGTCTTCATAAAATAACTACTGACTACTGACTAAGACTCGCACATATATGTTTTTACATATATGTGCCAAGGCAACTCAATAAAGGATTGGGTAATACTTTCAATAAATGTTGTTGAGCCCAGCTAGTGTGGCTCAGTGGTTGAGCATCGACCTGGAAGTCATGGTTTGATTCCCTGTCAGGGCACATGCCTGGGTTGTGGGTTCAAACCCCAGTAAGGGCTCTGTAGGAGGCACCTAATCAATGTTTCTAACTCTCTCTCCCTCTCCCTTCCTCTCTGAACTCAATTTAAAAAATGCTTTCTAGAGAAGAGTCAGTGAAGTTGTCAAAGATTTCAAATTTACTAAACACAAAAAATACAGCTTTGAAGAAATTTACATGAACATATAATTATAACAAATCCATATTATTGGAAAAAATACATTCCTCAGAAAAAAATACCAGTGACATATTTTTAACGGCATCTGTGGCCAAGAAACTGATTAAAGTACTTGATTAAAGCTAATTCACCTTGTTTTATTTTTATGTTTAATCAATATAAAGTTTTAAAATTTTGTGCTTAAGTGTACAAAGAAATGTTGGTTTTATATTTTTAAGAAATACTTTTATTTTTGAAAGTAGTTTTGGAATAGAACCCTAAGTACAGTAAAACCAATTTAAAAGTCAGTAACCATTGCAATATTATATGTTATACTTTTCAGAATTATCTCTCATTATAAATTTTTTTCTGGTTTGAATCACAATCTCTATAGTCCTCCAGCTTGAGGGAAGGCACCTTTGACTACATATCAATGTGTACACAGGGTTAGAGGCAGAAAGGAACAGGAGAGAAGGCTGGTGAGAATTTTGCTTACTCCCAGGTGTCAGATAAATTACATTGTCTCTCTTTCCTGAGAAATTGAAATGTGCACCTCCTTATAGCCAGTTCTTTTTAGCAGGTGAGAGTCTGCAAAGACTTGACACTTCATAAGATCCAGCCACTCATTTAGAACAAATATATGTTGCCATTTAATAACCAAATTAGCATTCCTCCGCTAGGCTTCAGCTGTGCACTGGGTCTAAGTGGACCCTGTTGTATTGTTTTGCCTCTTACTCTATTTCAGTTAACATATGTTAATTATGTCAGAGATGAAGTAGATCAAAAAAAGATAAAAATTCTCCATAAAGGTGGCTCCTTTGAGGGCAGTTCACAAACATTTAATTCTTGGCTAATGTCTTTTTAAAAAAAATTGTCTCTGCCTAAGAGGAGATCTCCAGGTAGGTTCCTTGTCTAACAGGACCTATGTGATCAAACATGAAAACATTTTTTTAATGGGTAAAGTATAGTAAGATATCATAAACATATATATACACAAAGACATATCTGACATTAATGTAGTCTACTAAGGTCCTATTGAGGATCATTACAGTTCAGTCCTCTTTTCCTCAACTACTGAGACATCACTTTTGCAGTTGACTAAGCTCTCTTAACTATTCCTCGAAGCAGGGCCTCCACACATCCATTGACAACACTGAAAACCTCTCACGTTCCCTGCACATACCAGATTTTTGGAATTCCTTACAATTTCAGGTAAGATAGTTGATGAGCTGGCTGTAGTTTTCAGTGGCTGCTCTATTAACTTAGATTATACTTCTCTGGGATATGTTGTGCTTCAATATCAGACAAAAATTATAGCATTTTGACTAATTGGGTGCTAATTATTTCTTACTAGAGGCCTGGTGCACGAAATTCGTGCACGGAGGGGGGTTGTCCCTCAGCCCAGCCTGTACCCTCTCCAATATGAGATCCCTCTCACAATCCAGGACTGCTGGCTCCAAACTGCTTGCCTGCCTGCCTTCCTGATTGCCCCTAACCGCTTCTGCCTGCCAGCCTGATCACCCCCTAACCACTCTGCTGCCAGCCTGTTTGCCCCCAACTTCCCTTCTCTGCCAGCCTGGTCACCCCTAACTGCCCTCTCCTGCAGGGTTGATCACCTCCAACTGCTCTCCCTTGCAGGCCTGGTCCTTCTCAATTGCCCTCCCTTGCAGGCTGGGTGCCTCCCAACTGCCCTCTCCTGCTGGCCATCTTGTGGTGGCCATCTTGTGTCCACATGGGGGCAGGATCTTTGACCACATGGGGGCAGCTATATTGTGTGTTGCAGTGATAATAAATCTGCATATTACTCTTTTATTAGATAGGATAGAGGCCTGGTACAGGGGTGAGGGCCAGCTGGTTTGCCCTGAAGGGCATCCCGGATCAGGTGGGGATTCCCTTGGGGCGTGGGGCGGCCTGAGTGAGGGGCCTGTGTTTGCAGGCTGGCCACGCCCCCTGGCAACCCAAGTGGAGGCCCTGGTATCTGGAATTTATTTTCCTTCTACAATTGAAACTTTGTAGCCTGGAGCGGAGCCTGGGGCTCCCTCTGAGGCTGGCAGCCATTTCTGTTGGGGTTATAATTGAAACTTTGTAGCCTTAAGCAGAGGCCTGGGTCCAGCCAGGGTGTGCGGAAAGCTTTGCTTCCCCTGTTGCCGGTGGCAACCCTGGCCTGCTCTCTCAAGCTCCATTCTGCCGCCATTTGTTTGAATTTGTTTACCTTCTATAATTGAAACTTTGTAGCTTGAGTGGAGGCTTAGGCCTGGCAAGGGCAGGCAGAAAGCTTGGCTTCCTCTGTTACCTAGGAAACCTTGCTCTCTGTGGCTGTAGCCATCTTGGTTTGGGTTAATTTGCATACTCACTCTGATTGGATGGTGGGCGTGGCTGGTGGGCGTGGCTTTGTGGGTGTGTTGGAGGTATGGTCAATTTGCATATTTGTCTATTATTAGATAGGATGACCAAATTTCATTCTTCTCCACACATCCCTCAGGCCTAAAGTGGATAAAGTAAGCGAAACAAGGGCCTTTCCTCAACTAGGAAAACTGTGGCAAAACTAAAATAAAAATTAGCCCCTGTCCTTAAGGTGCATCATCTAGTAACTCAGTCCTGACTGAGGTTGGATGGCTAGCAAAAGAAGGTTTCTGGAGTAGACTTGATTGTCCCTGGGGACACAACTTGGCTCATTTCTTCCTCTGAATACATAGAGCACTTAAATTTTGCTGTTCTAGGAACTGGAAGAAAAAGTAAGGCATTTATTTACCAGATGCTCAATCTAGCTGGGGGAATAAGCTCTCACGTAGAAAGCAGTTAACTGCATTAGGCAGCATATGATTTATACTTAAAAAAAAAAAAGCCAGAAATACATTTACAAGGGCTCCTTAGGAAGGTTAATGTTGGTGGAGGAGACTTCAAAGAAAACTTTGTAGATGAGAAGAGAATTGGGATAGATTTTAAAGATGGGCAGTATTTGAAGATTAAAAAAAAAAAAAAAAAAAAGGAGGAGAGACAGCATTTATAGCCATAATTTAAGATTCTCAACTTTTCATCCTAATAAATATCTAGCAAACATGTAAGGCCAGTGTAGTCTACTATGTTCTTGGGACAAAAAGAGTTCCCCATGAGGTAAATGAAACTCTACGTTTATTGTTCATTAACGCGGAAAATGTATTTATATCTTAGGAACTTTCTTAGAATTTGTAAACTTCTTGAGGCCATGCATATTCCACCCACCTCCACATCTTCTGCCTCTGACACATTGATGACATGTTCAACACAGTGCCTTGTCTCTGGTACTCAGAAATGTTTGATAAATCTATGCAGGCCTGGATGTTTGAGCAACTGTGACTCAGAATTTCCCTTGGTTCATACAATCTCATTTTACCTAGATTACTGTTCAGATTAGGAATTTAGGCAGACTGGAGATGGAGTTCCTGGCTAAATCTCAACCATTGGCCAAGCTCACAAATTGCCTATAGATTCCATTTCTTACTTTTTCAGAACACATGTTATTGTTATCTCTTTCCTTACCATCCAATGCACTTGATAGTGGAATGACTTTGATAACTGATCATATGCTGCTGTGTGAAATTAGCATCAAGACAGAATGGGGCCGAAACCGGTTTGGCTCAGTGGATAGAGCGTCGGCCTGCGGACTGAAGGGTCCCAGGTTCGATTCCGGTCAAGGGCATGTACCTTGGTTGCGGGCACATCCCCAGTGGGGGGTGTGCAGGAGGCAGCTGGTCGATGTTTCTCTCTCATCGATGTTTCTAACTCTCTATCCCTCTCTCTTCCTCACTGTAATAAATCAATAAAATATTTAAAAAAAAAAAAAAAAAGACAGAATGGGAAAGTCTTCAGATCTGAGATCTATTGCTATCTCTCTCTGACTTTGGCAAAGTCTCTTCTCTGGAACTTGTATGCTAACTTTCAAGACCTTGCCTGGTTTTACTACTCTTTAAGGTTATTTTTCAAGGATTTGGGAAAATATACTTCCTGCTTTGAAAAGGTTTCCATTGCAATTTCTTTATCTTTCCCTAGGAATTTATGAAACACTCAGCAGCTGTTCCCTTTCCATGAAGAATGAAGTGAATAGGTTTGGCAGCTGTTTCCATGTTGCTCTGTGATAAGTGGGCTTGCACTATTATGTATAAATGGAATGTATTAATCATTCCCCATTCAAGTAGTCACATTTTATAAGCAGATTGAGAAGCTCAAGAAAGGAAAAAAGTTCAACTTGTGTGTAGACATTTAAAGATAATTGAATTTGCATTCCAACGATTGTGCAACATAACAAAAATAGTCATTTTTAGAGGCCCTATTAAAAATATTTTGCGGATAAGGTAAGCTCAGAGTTGAGGCTTGAAGTTTTAATGTGTAAAAAACTCTGGACAGTGGTTGGCCAGAGGACAGGTGAGCAGAGGGTATAATATCCAAATATCTATAGGTCTGCATGAACAATGAGACATCTGACTTCAAATGAAAGAACGGGAGCAATGGATGTAAAGTAGAGGAGATAATTTTTAGCTAATCATGAAGAACTTTCTAAAGTCAGCCCAGAGATGGAACTAACATATGACACTAAGTTCCTAAATCTGGCCACTCAGTTTATATATATATATAATATATATATATATATAATAACCTGGCCCAGGGGGAGGGGACATGGGCGGTTGGTGGGCCTGCCTGCTGGTAGAACTCCTGGTCGAGGGGACAATTTGCATATTAGCCTTTTATTATAGAGAATATACACTGAGTGGCCAGATTATTATACATTCAGAGATCATCATAATCTGGCCACTCAGTGTATATAAAATAAAGAGGGAATTTATTGTTTCAGGTGGCTCAATAGTGCAGTCCCAGCTAGATCTAAGGCTCATGTAATATCCTTAGGACCTCATGCCTTTTCATTTCTTGACTCTGTTGACTTCTCTGGTAGCTCCATTTGTCAGCGCCATTGTCCCAAGCAAGTTCTGGACCCTCATGTTGGCAAGGTGGCTTCTGGAAGATTCAGATTTCCATGCTACATGATCAGTTTTAAGATCAGAGGAAATAAGAACCTCCTCTCTGCCAAATGCTCATGTAGAAGTCTCAGGATTAGTTCTGAGTTGAAGAAGTTTGGGTCCCATGACCTTCAACATGGCTTGATTTCCAGGTCTGGATAAGCTTCCCCTCCCACCCAGAAGTGTCTTCACTGCCATCTCAGCAGACAGTATCCAATGTGTGAAGGGTGTTACCCCAAATAAAATCAGGACTCTGGTGGCATAAGAAGAAATGAAAGATTGGAAGCAAAAGCAACAAGTTTCTATCATAGTACTTGGGTCTTAGAAAAGTGAAATGATTCAATCAACAATTTTCAGTAAATTTTTAGCAGTGGATCCAACAGTTTGTATAACCAACATCCAACAAAATATTTCACAGAATAAAAATATGTGTAACAAAAAGGATGCTCTTCTGGTTGAAACATCATGAGTGCCTAGAGATCTAACAAATTAAACATTTTTTAACCCCAATTTATATATCTTCCTAAGAGTATGAGGATAAAACTTTGGATTCTACTGAGCACGTTGAATAGTAAGGCCCCATAGAATCTGGAGTTTGTGACTATTATCTTATATTCATTTTAGTCTTTGGTTCTAATCATTGGATAGTAACTCTGCTTAATATTTGTTGGGTTGAACTTAATAAGATGAATAGAATTTTGGTGGGGAAACACATCTAAATTTTGCTTGGCATTTGTATTTTCCAAAGTACTTTCACTTACCTTTTTATTTGTTTTTAATGACATCCCTATGAGCTAGACAGTGTGTTATTTTTATTTTTCAAATATTTATATAGACAATGAGGAAGAATAACATTATGAACCACTTGGTACCCACCAGCCCATGTTTATCAAGTTTTAATTTCATATCTGCTCCAATTCTCTCTCCTTTTTTATGAAGAAAACATTGCAGTTAAAATCCCCTATGTTCTACTTGTATTCAATTCCCTTCCTCTCTGCCCAGAAGTAAACATTATTATGAATTTGAGTGTATGCAATTTCTGTGAATGTTTTATTTTCTACTACACATTTATATATCCATAAAATATATAATTATTTTGCATTTTATATATATTTCTAAGAGTGTGAAGATAACATTAAACCATAATCAATAAATCATATGCTGTTTGACCTAAATTATTTTAAAACTTGTATTGATACATATAGATACAGCTTGTTTTCATTGTAACAAGGAATTGAAATGATTATTTTAAACCAAATGGTATAATCATTAATAGAGAAGTATATTTAGGTATTTTTCTTGTGTTTTTGTTCCCAATGAACATTGACCATTAATCAGTAGACCTACAAATATGAAAGCCATCACATTGTGAAAAGCTAGATTTAATCTACAGAACACACACAGACATACAGCCATAGCTCCACAACAGCTCTTCCTGCCCTGGGATCTCTGTGTAAGCTCCAAAGATTCCACGAACAACCTAAAGCAAATTGTGTTTGTATTGGAATTTTTCTGAGAAGTATCTTTATTTATCTTTAGAATCTCAAAGAGAACTGTAACCTGCAAAATTTAAGAACACTGCCTTAGATGCTTTATAAAATATTTACAAATCATTTCCAACTAGGTGAATTAAAACAAACTTTTAGCAGATGGAATAGGTAGGATATATTTTAGTTTTTTTTTCTCAGCAGTCTACAAAAATTATATTCATTTTTTTATCTCCTCTGTATCTCAAAGCAGAGGGTGAAGTTTGGTAAAATAATAGTCATGAAACTGGCTCTGTCCATTCATTTCACATATTTTCATTTTACAAAACTTTTAAAACCAGAGGCCTAACCTTTTGTTCCTTTTGTGATCAGCATTTTCTGATAAAATGTCATTGTTTCTTGGTCAACTAAGTACAACTCATTTAAAATCAACTCAACACACTCATTGAGAACTTAGGGGAGACCATGCTTCTCAGGGTGGGGTAACTAAGGTGAGGAATGTACTCTCTGCCTTTCCCAGCCCCATTCTACCTAATCTGGTGAGAGAACACTGGGTTTTAAGCTCATACCATAGTCCCAGTATATCTGTGCCTGGGCTAGTGATCCTCCAAGCCATAGCTCCATGATGAAAAGGTTAAACAATGGGGTTTCTGTTCAGCTACCATATAAACTTCTTGTTTCCTACTGAGCTTGGAGAACTGCTCTAAATCTTGTTGCCCTATATTCGATGCCCTACATTTAACACCCTATGTTTTTCTTAACAGGCCTCTCCCTTTCTTCTCAGCTACTACAGAAGTCTAATACCCAAAACAATAACAATGGAGGTCATAGTAACAACCAGCACTTATTGAGTGTTGGCTCTGATTCAGAAACTATGCTCAGCACTTTATTCATGTGCCTCTTCATCTATCCATTCATTTGTCTATTCAACTAACGTTTGCTGAATATGCTAGCTGCCAGGGAGAATCAGGGCTGATGATAGATACTTTCCTTGACACATCATGGAGTTTAGAGTCTACAGGGAATATGATTCAAGTATCAACTAACAAATACAAACTCGAAATTGTGATAAGAGCTACAAAGGAGAGGTGTATGGTTTATGGGAACATGCAAAGAAGAAAAAGGGATGGATTTCCAAAAAGTAATAATGAGCATTGACATAGGAAGGCTCAGTAGGCATTAACTAGGCGAAGAGGAGAGGAAAAGAATAAATATTATGCATATATATCCTAGATAATGGAAAAAAACTAAAATCCTGACAATAGTCCTGGGTTTTAGGCATTATTATCTTCATTGTACTACTGAGCTGAGACCTGGTGAGCTTAAGTAACAAATGCAAAGGCATTCTGTTGGGAAGTAGCAGGACAAAATCAAAGTCATGTATAGCCTCAAAAGGCGTACACTTAAAACTACACCACTCCTAATTCTCAAAAATATGAAAAAGCACCAGATCCAGATGGTTCCCAAGGGGAACTATGCCAAAGGTATAAAGATCACATAATCTCAGAGCTTATTTTAGACAAAAAAGAAAAGTTCTTAAATTGTTTTTTATAAGACAACTATGGCCAATCTTGTTTTATTTGTATACCCCCATATTGGGTAATTTTTAATCAAATCCTATCATCTCATCTACAAATATGCCTGTGTTTTTATTTTCAAAGATATCACTGCAATGTCATCATCACATCTAAACAGAAACAAACAATAATTATGAAAATATTCAACTTGTCTTAGTTGATTGTCCCAAAAGCTGTCCCTGTGTCTCTCTCTTTTCTGTTTTTCACGAATTCTTCAAAACATTAAACTAAGGTCTCTACATTTTAATTGATTGCTATATCTCTTAAGTTTCTTGATTGATAGGTTCTCCATCTCTTTTTGTTTCTAACTTATTGGTTGAGGAAACAATTTGGTTTTGTATGAAGTTTCTTATATTCTCTTGATTCTGCTGATTTCACAATCAGGGTTCTTTGGCAAGAATCTTCAGAAGTGGAATGTATAGCTCTATTCGGAGGCACATAATAGTGACTTTATTTTATAGCTGTCTACATCAAACAGATTGAAAACGGTCAGCTGGAATTTCCACTCATTGACTATCTGATGTTACTGTTCATATAGAAAAGGCAAGATAGATACTTGGTTCATTTTTTATTTTACTTACTAGTTTTCAAACTGGTAAACTGTTGTGTGTTTTTGTTTGTTTGTTTTTATCATACTCTAAAGCTAACCAATATATTTTTCTTGCATGCTGTTGTTTTGTTTTATTATAAAGTTATACATTTATTAGATATGTTTGTAATTTTATTCGAGACTAGAGGCCCAGTGCACGAATTTGTGCAATGATGGGGTCCCTTAGCCTACCTGTGGATGGGGCCAAAAGCAGCTCTCCGACATACCCTGAGTGATCCCGGATTGCAAGAGGGTGGTTCTTGGGTGACACACCCCGGAATCGGGCTCCCTCCTCTCTGGTTCCAGGTGTGTCACCTGAGAATCACAGCTGCCAAGTCACCACAGCTCAGCAGCTCCTGCATTGAGTGTCTGCCCCCTGGTGGTAATTGCGTGTCATAGCAACTGGTCGGATGGTCGCTTAGGCTTTTATGTATATAGGTGTTTAAAGCCATTGCAGTTATTATTTTTTTATTTCTGATTGCATGCTATCTTTTTATTAAGGGGAGATATAAATCTGTATTTAAATTGGCTTATATACACCTAAAGAAACTCTGGAAGGATACATGAGACTAATCACAGTGACTCCATAGGGGACAAGGCAGGTGGGGAGATTAGGAAGAAAGAGGAAAGGAGGACTTTTACTATATGACTCTGTGTACTTAAATTTTTCTGAACCTTGTGAATATATTACCTACTCAAAAATCAGATTTAAAATCTAAAAAAATGCTGTTTTCATGAGTTACATATTTCATATTTTTCTAATAAAATGGATTTTGCCTAGTGTGATATTCTTATAATTAATTTTTTTATATTATTGAACAATGTCCCATAATGCCCCTAGTTGGACCCATTCAAATTGTCTTCTGAGCCTTTTTGACATGCCCCTCATAGTAATCAGTAACTTCTTTGATTTACGACATGACAAGAAATTCTAGGGTCTTATGTATTTCTTATCTCAAACCTAGAATCAACCTGTTCTTAAAAAGCACCCTGGTTCCTTTTGGTTAGGGAATTATTTTGGAAGCTACAATGTGGACACTAGGGGTGCTCATTGCTACTAGGTATGTATCATATATAGGTCTTTTCAGTGGACAGGAAAAGACCTATCCACAAATAAGTCACTATTATGTGCCGCCAGATAGAGCTGTACAATCCACTTCTGAAGATTCTTGCCAAAGACCTATCATTGACTATAAACTATTATTTCTAATTCAAATTTAGGATTACAGGACTTTAACTTCTTTGATTCTTATATTTATACCTCATCTCTCTCATACTGAAATTCTTGATTCCTGAGGATGTTCTTTGCTCTGTCCTATAATTCATTTATGAATGTATCAGAAGTACATCGCCCTAGTATTTTCACTAACAGGAAGATAATTAAAAGCTGCTGAGACTTCTTTGCAGTTTCCTTTGTTGTTAGGATATGTCTCGAAAGGATGTACTGTCAAATCACTGCACTTCAAAATCACTTGAAGTAATTCCTCTCTGCGCGATTATGTGCACTTGACATGCACTTGAATCCATCCGTCTCCTTTTGCTCTTGATTTTGGAAATTAAAAAAAAAATCTCATTTTGTGATTATGTAAAATATATACAGGGTACATAAACAGATAGGACAGACATAAGGAAGACGTTGTGTCCTTTCCTGGTGGTGAAAGTTTGTGCGAGGGCTGTGACTGCAGTGGGCAGTGGGTACATGGGTGGGAGGTCCCTAAACCAGAGCCACCTGATGCTCTCAGAGCAGCAGTCCTGCTGTTCTAGTTGCAGGGCCTGTGACTTCTGAGTTGGTTCCCCTACAAGAACAGGTACTTCCCATATGGGTAAGGATTCACTTCGTTCCTGGAAACAGAAACTTAGTTTCTATGTGAGGAAAAGTAAAAACTAAAAGCAGAAATAGGAAGCTAGCCCAGTGGCGTGGCTCAGTGATTGAGTGTTGACCTATGAAGTAAGAGGTCACAGTTCCATTTCTGGTCAGGGCGCATTCCCAGGTTGCAGGCTCCATTCCCAGTAAGGCGTTTGCAGGAGGCAGCTGATCAATGATTCTCTCTCATCATAATGTTTCTATCTCTCTCTCCCAATCCCTTCCTGTCTGAAATAAATAAAAATATATTAAAAAAAAAAACAATGAAAGCACAAAAAGCTAAAAAATAATCCAAAAGTAAAAACAGAAAAAAAACTCATTAAATTTTGAATTTACTTCTTTCCTACTCCCATTTGTGAACATAGGGCATACACCAAGGATCCTGGTATGGTTTCTTAGGGATTCTCTTCCTGCCACTCCCCCCGCACTCAATCTCCCCCCACTCCCCCGCCCCACCCCACCCCCAAATAGACTCCATCTCCCATTAATTAGATTCTTGCCATGCCACAGCAAAGCAAGAAAGGTGGGGATTCTGAGTCAGGCACACCTTTGTTCAAGTTCTGGTTTCATCCCTAAGTTATGTGTACAAAATGTATATAACCTCTGCCTTCAATTCCTTATCTACAAAATGTATATAATCTCTTTGCCTGTCTTTTTTTTTTTTTTAATCTGTAAAATAGGGATCCTACTTTAGAAAAATCCTATGAAGATTAAATTAGATAATTATTTAAGTACCTAATACAGTGCCTGGCACTTACTCAGAATCCACCTACCATTGGTTTTTGTTTATACCAGTTTTAACCAGAAATTCCTGTTTCTGTGGTTAAAACTGGTATAAACAAAATTTTTGTTCTCATTCCTTTGTCATATTCTCCTTTGAGAATTGCAGAGACTTTGTGCCCTATCATTTTTATTCATTTCTACTCCTCAACCAAGACTTAGTTAAACATAGCTCTCTAAATTTAGACTTCTAAAAGAGAAGAAAAGGGGGAAGCTATTTGAACCTTTACTTAATCTGAGCTAGTTTGGTTTTATATTATGAGTTTTTAGCAAAGGACAAGGAATCAAGACCCGTGTAGTTCTTCCTTCTTCTTTTAGGAAGGAGCTATGTGCATTTCAAAGTAAGTAAGTAATGCAATAGCATGGAAAACATGAGGGACTCTGAGCTGCTGATGCTAGCATTATCCATTTCATGCCTTTATCGCCCCTGGGAAATGCACTTCCCTTCACTGTGCCCAAGTCTGTCTGTTTGTACTATTAGGTTACATAAAAAGATCTCAATTTCCTTTCTACTTTAAAGTGTATGGTTCTTTATTTATTTAAATTTCTTGTTATATTTCATGCAGTCAGTTCTGTGACTTCTATGGTCCGTGTTTCTCTTGCCCAATGAATTGGTGTCCTTCCTTCTTTAAATGATGTTTCCTATGGAGTAAATAGGTTTTCCTTCATTCCTTTTGGCTCCCAATAAGCTTGGAGTTAATTTTCATGGAAAATAGTAGTAGCTCCTGTTAGTCTGAATTTTCTGGTGCAATAATACCCTTTTCCATATCCTAATTATATCAATTTTATTATTTTGTCATTGCTCTCAGTTCAAGTAATATCTGTCCTGTTGTAAGTCACCCTAATTTTGTTAATATTATTACTATGAAACTCTTTTTACGTTATAAATATTATAAATATTGTTCCTGTGTCTCAATTTCTTTATAGCCATTTGAGGGAAATAATACCTCTCCTACCTATTTTATGAGAGAAAAAGGGAGTCATAGATATAAAAATTAAAGAGGTAACATAATTTTTAGATGCTGTGCTCAGTTATTAGTATTAAAAGAGCTAAATATAATTCCAAGGGATTAATAATTACTTTTTAAATAAGAATCTGGCACTGATTTTTTAAAAATCATCTAAAATCCAGTATTTCGTCTTGTTCAAAGATTGGTTGCTGCTCTCACCTGAGTGGTAATCAATTTGCTGCTCTTCAGAGGCCTGAGTTGTTTCACTGTATCAAATATATTGCAGGACTCCATTTTTGTAGCTTTCTTGGCAACAGGGATATGTAATTTGCCATGTGGTGTGGAGAGATTCTAATTAGCTTTTCAAATATTTTCATGAGTTCTAGGATAGGCAAAGGGAGCATGGTATGAGAGCCCAACCCTCGGTGGAAAAAAAAAAAGTATATTAAGATTATCTATCAGTGTTACTTGCTCAGCCTGACTCTAGTGGTATTTTGTTCGTTATTTGAGCAGGACATGCTGACTACATTTTCAGATGACACTAAATGCATTACTGAAATGTGGCTAAGAGTACATGCTTTGGGGAAGTGCAGATGTGGGTTGGAACCCAAGCTCCTCCATTCACTATCATTGTGATCTTCTGGCAGAACTGAGACTAAGGATTGAAAGCTATAGGAGGATAGGATTCAACTCATGAGAAGGAGGGATTTTATATATTTTTTAAAAAGCTTAAATGTTCTTCAGTTGATTAAATAGTGTCTGGAACCAAGTAGGAAATTGTGTATTTAAATACTTGTAAATTCTAATTTGAATTTTAATATTATTTGCTATGGTGATAATGGCCTTTGGACAATGGTCCATGGATGGTAATGATGATGGTGATTCTACTTCACTTGGTGCTTGTCAGATCAGTTCTCATATACTACTTCTAGGGAGTTTGAGGAGAATTCCACTGAATTCTAATGATAGAAACTCATGAGACCATTTGTAAGGCACATTCAGTGAATACAGAATAAAGGACATGGTGACATTTAATCAAAAGAGACCAATGTAGTCTTGGGAACATATTTATACTGTCAAGTGTATGATCAGAACACCTTTTATAAAAATCCAGAAAACAGAATCAGATTCACTAGTTGAAGCTCCAGAGAAACTAACTTTAATCCCATAAAAAGAAAAATCACAGAGAAAGGATTTCGACATTAGATAGGCCTGGGTTTGAGTCCCAGCTTGGCCATTTACTATTATTGTGTTCATATTACTTCACTGTCCTGATCCTCAGTGATCTCATCTGTAAAGTGGGAATAATATGCCCTCAGAGGGCACTGGTACAGATGAAAATGAAATAATACATGCAAATTAACAACACAATGTTTGCCGAAACCAGTTTGGCTCAATGGATAGAGTGTCGGCCTGCGGACTGAAAGGTCCCAGGTTTGATTCCGGTCAAGGGCATATACATTGGCTGCGGGCACATCCCTGGTAGGGGGTGTGCAGGAGGCAGCTGGTCGATGATTCTCTCTCATCGATGTTTCTACCTCTCTATCCCTCTCCCTTCCTCTCTGTAAAAAATCAATAAAATATATTAAAAAAAAACAACACAACAACACAATGTTTGATACGTAGTACATACTCAGTGATTGTTAGATGTGGTTGCTGTTCATTCTAGTGCTATTAATATTAATCTAGAATATAATAAAAGTTGGGCTGCGTTAAGGGGAGATAAGGTAATTATCACTGAATATTATTTTTTAAAAAGGGGGAGAGATTCAGTTTAGAGGAGATTTGAATACTGGGCAGGGGTATTCATGACCCTGTGGTTCTGGCATCATTCTCTAGTTACTTCTAGTGTATTTCCACTGTTGTCCAGTTCTTTTCTGGCCTCTTTTATCCCGGGGCCCCTATCCTTAACATCTACTTAGGCATCTTCTGGCCCATATTTAGCAGCCTTCCCACCATATAATTATCTGCAACTGTTTGAGCAATTACATGCCTAAATTTTTCATAAACCACTTCATGTCATAACACCAATGGCTAATCATAGAACCTTTGATTATCATCTCCTCAGCTCTGCCTCTTGTTAACAAACTGATTGCCCAGAGCTTATAATAGTAAGAGACACTGAATACAGGATGGATGTATGGACAGAAAAGCAAACTAAAATAATTTCATATGTGGAAGTGTGTATGTCAGCAATCATCATATTTAATACAGGGTTGGGCAAAAGTAGGTTGACAGTGTGCGTATGTGAAACACAGAGTTTATTTTTGTATTATTTATTATTATTTTCCATATAAACAACTGTAAACCTACTTTTGCCCCACCCTATATTTCATTCAGTGCCTAAATTAATATCTTTACTACTTCTTCCAGGTGGCTATTTAGCCTCAGCTTGGAATTCTACTCAATAGGGAGTTTGTCATTTCTTCAGGTATCCCATGTACCCTTGAACAAGTCTATTAACATGGACTTGCACCCTTCTACCATATGCTGAACTACTGTAGTGCATTACTTGGCTGCTGAATTAATATATTGTTCCTTCTAGTGGTATGTAGGAGACTCCTGGAAGCACATTCTTGAAATAAAATAATTTGTATTTTGAGGGCAGAATTTCAGGCACCAGAGCTTACAACAAGAAAAAAAAAAAGCTAATTTCATGCTTCACAAATTTAAGATCCTATTGTTATGTAGGTGTGGGGGTATACAGGATGACAGATGTTTACAGGACTTTTTGTTACAATAAGAAATACCTTTTGTACATCAGTAGGTATGTGGGAGATGAGATATAAACTATGATAGAACTAAATACATGTTAGTCATTCTTCATGAATATAAAAATGGTTGTACAAATTACATTTCATTTTAAGAAGTGCAGTAGAAGCAAATTATTGTATTTTTAACTCAACTCTTTTTAAGTGAAACTTTAAAAAATGAGAATCAATTTATTTGAATTGAACATTAAAAAGGGTATTATTGTAAGCAGCAATTAAGACTAAAATGTCATCATTTGCTTTCTCCCTGGAAAGCATTTATTTGCCATCCTATGACTGAGCCATTAAATTGGCCACATCTGGAGATAAAGCAAAGACAATGCTATATCAAACCTATTGTCAGAGGGCACATCTGCTTCTTGAGGAAAAGAAAATAAGAAAAGGCAACCATAGAGAAATCAAAGAACCACAGTAAATATGTGAGGTGGGTGATAAACTGGTTACCATGGAGAGCTGTTGGATTAATTTGCATTCCACTTACCATTGTGTCCCTAAGTATTATGAGGACTATTGACTGGGATAGAGACTTGCAGAGAGAGAAATACTATCTCAGGCCAAAGCTCTAGGTAAATTTGTGAATGTGTGATGAGCTCATAATGGTCTTGCTCCTCTGACAGCTGCCAATGCCACTCATAGGGCTGAGCCCTTCAAGCCATGTTGATGTGGTGTGATCCTATCCCCTTCTCATGGCCCTAACTGACTGAGCAGAACAGGGTACACCTGACTTGCTGTGGATCAGTTGGATCAGCCCCTCTTCAGTAATTCCTCTAATTCCTCTATTACACAGAGGAAATGTAAATTAGAATATTATTTTCTCTTGTTTTCACATCACTGCTTTTTACCTTAATACCACATCCACACTAGGATTTTCTAGGAAAAGTGAAACTCAGCGTAACTAGATGGCCATGTCTCTTTAAGATAAAAACAATTCTAGGAGGACATTGTATTCCAGTGATTTCATTTTAGCCTTTACTAAAATGGTAATGTTCCTCCTGATAAATGACCACCACTCCCATTTCTCTTAAGATGTTAGCAGCAGTTGCTCTTTTAATTAGATGGCAGCTTCTCCTTAGCCTAGGAGGAATGACTTGTCTTGATTTTATTAGTAAAATTATATTTCTATTTCTCTATAGAATGAGAAAGGAAGAAAGTATGAGATTCCCTGAGTCAGGAAAGCCTTAGAGGATTGAATTTATCATAAAGTCCCTCACAGGACCACAAGGTTACAGAAATGGAAATAGATCAATGGGTTAGGGTAAAAGTGTAGATTTCATGGCGACTACTCTTTATTACTTTATAACAGGCCGTTCTTTTATTCGCCACATCCTCTGCTTTGCTCTGCTCATCTTGGGCTGAGGTCACACTTCTGTTGCTGAAATTTTGTACGGAATCACTCAATATGACCCCCCAAAACACACACACACACACACACACACACACACACACACACACGTGCGCATTCCTCTCCATTTGCTTTCAGATTAAAATCACACGTGTTATTCCAAATGTGAACTTGAAGTGCCTATTAATTTTGGAAATTAAAAATAAGACCCTAGAGTTAGATGTTCTTATCTTTCAGCAGGTAGTGGAAGACAACATCATTAAAACTCAATATAAATAAAATAACTCTATTCAAAATGGGGGAAAAAATCTGAACAGACAACTCACTAAAAAAGATAAACAAATGTCAAATAAGCATATGAAAATGATATGATGCAACATCATATCATTAGGGAATTATAAATTAAAACAATAATGAGATACCACTACAAACCTATTGGAATGGCCCAAATCCAAAATAAACACCACCAGATGCTGAGGAGGATATGGAGCTACAGGAGTTCTCCTTCATTCCTGGTAGGGAGGCAACATGGTGCCACCACTGTGGAAGACAGTTTTGCAGTTTCTTGCAAGACTACACATATTGGTACATGATTCGGCAATTGAGCTTCTTGGTATTTACCCAAGATGAAAACTCGTGTGTACACAAGTGCCTGCACACAGATGTTTAGAGCAGCTGTATTCATAATTACCAAAATTTCAAAGCAACCAAGATGTCCTTCAGTAGGTGAGTGAATAAATCAACTGTGGTACACCTAGACAATAGAATACCATTCAGCGCTAAAATAAAATGACCTATGAAACCATACATAAACCAACATGTAGGAACCTTAAATGCATATTACTGAGTGAAATAAAGGAATCTTAAAAGGCTACATACAGTAGGATTCCAACTACATGGTATTCTTGAAAGGCAAAGCTATTGAGACAGTAAAAAGATCAGAGGTTAAAGGGGAAGGAGGAATGAATAGGCAGAGCACAGAGTTTTAGGACACTAAAACTATTTTGTATGATACTACAATGGTGGATACATGCCATTATGCCTTTATCAAAACCCATAGCATGTACAATACCTAGAGTGAACCTTGTTGTAAACTATAGATTTTGGGTGATAATGTATCAGTGTAGGTTCCTGAAATGTACAAATGTGCCACTCTGGTGGTTGGGAAGGTTGTGCATGTGTGGTACAGGGGGTATATGAGAAGTCTCTGTACAATCCTCTTAATTTTGTTCTTGGAACATAAAACTGCTCTAGGAAATAGTTGACTAAAGAAACTTGATCCCCAACAAGCACAAAAAATCAAGGTAGAAGGTGAATTTTATAGTTTGGGTATATTTTTTTAAAAACAATACTTTTATTAAGGTCATGCATGAGTAAAATAAAACACTTTTATTGACTCTTTAAAGAGAGAGGCATTTAAGCATAGGCAAGAGAGCCATGAAAATCCAGTAATAAGGGCCTGAAAAAAGTTCAGTGGGTTTGGAGCTTAGACTTCTAATTCCATAACAGTGAGGGGAAGGGTGGAGGAGGCAGATCGAGGTCAGGGTCAGGAGAGCCTACTAAGGAACATTAAATAGTTTAGACATTAAAAGCTGTGCCTGTCAAGATTATGTGTAATCTGTAGATGATCCATCTTAATGAATCCCACAAATTTACCCTGGTTGCAATTACAGTTAATATACAATTAAGCTGCTAGTATTCTGCTAAAAGGTGGTGGGTCCCCCAACTTGTCAAACATATGTATGCGATCTGATGCCAACATGTGTTATTAGAGCGATCCCAAAGGAGAGCCTCCTGTGCTCCCACATTTCAGAACAATTTTGCCTGTGAGATCTTTCTCCTTTTCCTTCAGAAGGCCATCCAGTGCATGCTCAGCCATCAGTCTGTGCTGTGTAATGTCTAGGACAACTACCCACCCATCTTTGCTACCCATCCATCTTCTTTGTCATCCTCATTCACCTTCTGATGATCCACACTTCCCCTATGATAACCCACACTCCACCATCTATAATAATAAAAATGTAATATGCTAATTAGACCAGACATCCTTCTGGACAACCTTCCGGACAAAGCCGGGGCTGTAAGGGAAGCCTGGGTCCCAGGTGCCAGAGGGAGGCCGGTGCCGGCAGCCAGGAGAAGGAAGGCCTACTCTTGCACAAATTTCATGCATCGGGCCTCTAGTCATCTATAAAACATTACTTATCTGTTGTTATTGTTGTTGTCACATTCATTGGAATGACATTGGTTAATAAAATTATGTAGGTTTCAAGTATACAATTCTATGATACATCATCTGTATATTGCATTGTGTGCCCACCACCCAAAATCAAATCTCCTTCCCATCACCATATATTTAACCCCTTTACCTTTCATATCTTCTCCCACCTCCCTCCCCTCTGGTAACCACATGCTGTTGTCTGTGCCTCTGAGTTTCTGTCGATTTGTATTATTTGCTCAGTTGTTGCTTTTTTTGAAGTTTGACTATAAAAGCTCTGAGAAACCAGTAGTTTTTCCATTTGCATATGTCATTGTCACGCCCTTGATAATCTGTATAATAGACATGTATGGATCTGGAAAACTCCTGGGACTAGATGGAGCACGGTAAGTAGGAGAAGATAGATGAAGCATTTTACAGTTTATGGAAATGTAAGTGCTCGCACCTCACTTTTAAAAAATCGCATTTTTATATATTGCCTCTTAGAAAGCTTTTTAACAATTTGTCTTTCAAAACAGGAAAGAGGCATTAGTTATAGCTGAAGGTATCTAAAGGATGCAAGTCAGAGAGATAGCTGAGTACTTTGGAAGATTGAGGCAGGAAACATTTATTTGACAAGCAAACACGATTCTCGTGCTCACAAGGAAGGTAGGAGAGGAGAAGAAGGCGGCAGGTTCTGCCTTCTTTGTTCAGAGGCCCAGGAACAAACAAGGAGCTTACATTTGATCCCCTCAGCAACGCGAAGATGTACCTGGATGGGGGATGCACCGTCTCCACGCAGTCAGGGATTTTAAAAGATGCCCAGAAACAGCTCAGTTCCCTTTCTGATGAGTATTTCTAGAGAGTTAGTCACATTCAAATTCAGCTAACATTTCTTATGGGCAAACTGTGTACAAAACACACTATAAAACATTTTCACAAATATTTTGTTTTTATAGCAAGTCTGTGAAGCAGGTGTTTAGCCAGCGAATCTTCCTACTTCTCTCCTTTTTTTCTTTCCAACATCTACAGTTCACCCCTTAGGTACCAAATGATGGATACAAAGAATCGCAGGGCATTGTCCCTGCCCTCAGGGTTCACAGTGTGGTAGGAGCAAATCGCCCCCCCCCCCCCATGGTGGCAGAGCATTTGTATCTGGGGGAGTGTGTGACAGATTAGGACACATGTGAGACCTGTCCCTGCAGAATGTCTTATGCCTCCAGGAATTCTTTCTACTGTTATTCATTTTTATTCTTATGCATACATTTTCCCCAGCCATCTGCATGAAGCTTCCTTTAAAAAACCCCAAATTCTCAGTTTTCCAACTCTCCTCCCTGCTCCCTGTTCCTAAAGGAGTTGAGTAGGGCCATTGGTAATGCATCTTCTCAAAGAAATATCTGGGTTTCCCAAATCATGCTGTGCTTCTACAGCTATTTGAATATTCAGGTGTTGAAGGCCAGGTGTCATGGAGTTTGCACATGGCTAACATGCTGTTTGTCTTACTTTGGATTTTCATGGAGACTGTAGGGGAAAACAGAAGCTCTGAAGGAAAAGGCAGCCTTCCCCGATTACTTCAAGGCTAGTGATCTCTTTCCTCTGCACTTTCCTAGTAGTAATATCATCATTTCTTCTCAATTGGCTCAGATGGTTTGCTCCTTTGAACCATCACTTAGCTGTTTTTTTTCCTAGTTTTATTGAGATACTAGAAGCCCGGTGCACGAAATTTGTGCATGGGTAGGGTCCCTAGGCCTAGCTGGTGATCAGGGCTGATCTGTAGAGCGACCGGTAGGGTGATTTGGGGGCTCCCACTGGCACCCGCTTTGGCTGGCCTGGGGCCTGCGGGCTGGGGTCAGCTCCTGCATTGAGCGTCTGCCCCCTAGTGGTCAGTGTGCATCATGGCAACCAGTTGTTCCACTGGTGGTTCTACTGTTTGGTCATTTGCATATTAGGCTTTTATTATATAGGACTAGAGGCTCGGTGCACAAAATCCGTGCACGGGGTGGGGGGATGTCCCTCAGCCCAGCCTGCACCCTCTCCAATCCGGGACCCCTCGAGGGATGTCCAACTGCCCGTTTAGGCCCGATCCCAGTAGGATCAGGCCTAAACGGGCAGTTGGACATCCATCTCACAATCCAGGACTGCTGGCTCCCAACTGCTCACCTGCCTGCCTTCCTGATTGCCCCTAACTGCTTCTGCCTGCCAGTCTGATCACCCCCTAACCACTCCCCTGCCAGCCTGATTGATGCCTAACTGCTCCCCTGCCAGCCTGTTTGCCCCTAACTGCCCTCCCTTGAAGGCCTGGTTTCTCCCAACTGCCCTCCCTTGCAGGCTGTCTTGTGGTGGCCATCTTGTGTCCACTGGGGGCAGCCATCTTTGACCACATAGAGGCAGCCATCTTGTGTTTGAGTGATGGTCAATTTGCATATTACTCTTTTATTAGATAGGATAGAGGCCTGGTACATGGGTGGGGGCCAGCTGATTTGCCCCTGAAGGTTGTCCCGGATCAGGATTGGGGTTCCCTTGTGGTGTGGGGCAGCCTGGGTGAGGGGCCTGTGGTGGTTTGCAGGTGGCCACACCCCCCAGTGACCCAAGCAGAGGCCCTGGTATCTGGGATTTATTTATCCTCTATAATTGAAACTTTGTAGCCTTGAGTGGAGCCAAGCCTCCTGCTTGCTCTGTGGCCACAGCCATTTTTGTTGGGATTTATTTATCTTCTATAATTGAAACTTTGTAGCCTTGAGAGGAGGCTAAGGCAGGCCAGGGCTGCGGAACCTTGGCTTCCTCCCTTTGCTCGCTCTGTGGCCGCAGCCATCTTGATTGGGTTAATTTGCATACTCGCTCCTGATTGGCTGGTGGGCATGGCTTGTGGGTATAGCGGAGCGGTGATTAATTTGCATATTACTCTTTATTAGATAGGATAATTGATAGGACGCAGAACTATGTAAATTTAAGGAATACAGCATGATGATTTCACTAACATATTTTGTAAAATGATTACCACAGTAAATTTAGTTAACATTTATCATCTCCTATAGATATAAAAATGTTCCCTTATTAGGGGAACTCAGGATTTACTCTTTTTTAACAGCTTTCATATGTAGCATACAGCAGTGTTAACTGTAGCCATCTTGCTGTACATTACATCCCTATTACTCATTCAACCTCTAACTGAAAGTGTGCACCTTTTGACCACCTACATCCACTTTCCCCTCCCACTACCCCTCACTACTGATAACCACAAATATGATTTCTTTTTCCATGAGTTTGGGTCTTTCTTCTTTATTTTCTATTAATTTTCCAATTACAGTTTATATTCAGTAGTATTCTATATTAGTTTCAGATGTACAGCAAAGTGGTTAAAAATGATATACTTTACAGAATAGCTGCCGCCAATGCTGCAAGCACATATCTGGCCCCAAACATAGTTACCACAATATTATTGACTATATTCCTCATGCTGTAATGTATCTCCGTGATTATTCTGTAACTACCAATTTGTACTGTTTAATTCTTTCACTTTTTCACCCAGACCCGCCAAGCTCCCTCCCCTCTGACAGCTGTCATTCTGTTTTCTGTATCTATGAGTCTGTTTCTATTTTGTTTATTTCATTCTTTGGATTCCACATATAAGTGAAATCATATGGTACAGTATTTGTCTTTCTCTTCCTTATTTCACCTAGAATAATAGGTCTATTCATGCTGCCCCAAAAAGTGAGATTTCATTCTTTTTGGCTGAGTAATATTCCATTGTGTATACCTTGGATTTTTTAGCTGCTCATCTATTGATGGGCACTGAGGTTGTTTCCATATCTTGGCTACTGTAAAAATACTGCAGTTAACATAGGGGCGCATCTGTTCTTTTGAGTTAGTGTCTTGGGGTTTCTTTGGATATAGTCCCAGAAGTTAAATTGGTGGGTCATAAGGCAGGTCTATTTTCAATGTTTTTGAGAAACCTTCATATTGTTTTCCATAGTGGTTGCACCAGTCTGCATTCCCACCAATAGTGCACAGGTGTGGAGTGGAATCGTATAGTGGTTTTGATTTCATTTCTCTGATGATTAGTGAATTTGAGCAACTTTTCATTATGTCTATTGGCCATCTGTGTGTCTTCCTTGGAGAAGTGTCTATTCAGGTCTTCTGCCCACTTTTTAATTGGGTTATTTGTTTTTCTGATGTTAAAATGTCTGAGTTCTTTATAAATTTTGGATATTAATCCCTTATCACATAGATCATTGGCAAATATCTTCTCCCATTCAGTAAGTTGGGTGTGGTGTTTTTTTTTTTTTTCATTTTGTTGATGGTTTCTTTTGCTGTGCAAAAATATTTTAGTTTGATATCCCATTTATTTATTTTTTCTTTTGTTTTTCTTGCTCAAGGAGATATATCAGAAAAAATATTGCTAAAACCAGCGTCAAAGAGTGTACTGCCTATATTTTCTCCTGTGGAGTTTTATGGCTTCAATCTTGCATTTAAGTTTTTAATCCACTTTGAGTTTATTCTTGTATGTGGTATAAGAAGGTGGTCTAGTTTTATTTATTTATTTATTTATTTATTTATTTATTTATTTATTTATTTATTGGCATGTATTTGTCCAATTTCCCAACACCATTTATTTAATAGACTGTTTTTACCCCTTTATATGTCATTGCCTTCTCTGTCAAATAATATGTAACCATATGGGTATGGGTTTAATTCTAGGCTCTTTATTCTGTCCCATTCATCTATATACTACTACTACTACAGCTTTGTAGTATGATTTGATATCTGGTAGCATGATACCTCCAATTATTGTCCTTATTTCTCAAGATTATTGAGGCTATTCAAGGCCTTTAGTGGTTTCAAAAATTGTTGTATTATAGTAGTTGTTCTCATTCTGTGAAATATGCCATTGGTGTTTTGATAGGAATTGTGTTGAATCTATACATTACTTTGGGTAGTGTGGACATTTTAATGATGTTAATTCTTCCAGGCCATGAACACAGTATATGCTTCCACTTATTTGTATCTTTTTTCTATGTTTTCCTCTAGGAATTTTATGTTTTCTGGCTTTACATTTAAGTCTTTAATCATTTTGAGTTAATTTTTATGAGTGATATAAGATTGGGGGTCTAGTTTCATTATTTTACACGTGCATATCCAATTTTCCCAGCACCATTTATTGAAGAAACCGTCTTTTTCTCCATTGAGTAATCTTTATTCCTTTGTCAAATATTAGTTGACCATATATGCATGGGTTTATTTTTGGGTTTCAAATTCTTTTTCATTGATCTAGATGTCTATTTTTATACCAATACCATACTGTTTTGATTACTATAGCCTTATAATATAGCTTGAAATCAAGAAGTTTGATTCTTCCTGCTTTGTTCTTCTCATTCATAATTGTTTTGGCTATTTATGGCCTCTTATGGCTTTATATAAATTTTAGGATTATTATTTTCAACTTCTGTAAAAACAAAAATCCATTGGAATCCCAATAAGGATTGTATTGAGTCTATAGATGGCTTTGGTTAATATGAATATTTTAACAATATTATTTCTATCTATGGACACAGGATACCTTTCTATTTATTTGTGTCTTCTTTGATTTCTTTCACCAAATGTCTTGTAGAGATCTTTTACTTCCTTGGTTAAATTTATTCCTGAGTATTTTATTATTTTTTATGCTATTGTAATTGGGACTATTTTTTTTCAGATAATTATTTTTATTTGACTGTTAATATCAATGTGAATACCTCATGGTAAAAGTAAGCCAAATTTATAATGAGTCTCACATAGGCACAAGCTTGTACAAAACTGCAGTGCATTTAAAAGATAGCAGCAACTACAATAGCAATGAAACCTCCATTCCATCCTAATTTAGGTACTTCTATTCCTAGAGACAAAAAAAAAAGACAATCCCAGGATATAAGGTTAGAAATAAGGGAGAAGAGAAAAGGGGGTGGGGAAAAGTATGTGAGGAGCAAGAGAGGTCTACAGCTCCTACAGTAACTTCAGCCTATGTTCTGGTTTGCTGGGTCCTGGGAGGCAGGAGCTGTTTTTCTGCAGCTTTTCTGAAGATTGGTCAACATTCCTACATCACTACAGCAGAAACAATGTGATCTGGACTGATTCCACTTTCTTTTCCTAGAGATCTCACTCTTAACTCCAGCATCAACCTCATTCTTACTCAGCCAGACCTACTTCCTTCCAGGAAAAAATAAAACAGGACATTTTGGTTAGAGTGAGGGCTCATATTCAACTGTGCATTGAATCCCATTTTTACCAGTTATCCTGAATCTCACCTCCTGAAATAGCTGGTTGATGGTGGGCCCATGCCTTCTGTTCTGCACATTCTGTATTTATTCCTTGGCATAGATTATGAGGCATATGATTGCTGAATGTTCATTGGTGCTTCACACACCCTAGGATCAGCCCTTATTATTCATCAATATATATATATCTCATAGGAGAACTTTAAATTGGACTTTCTTGAGCAAAGTATGACTCTTCTACCTCATTTAAACTGTACCACAGCAAACATTACTGTAATGTGCACCATATCTATACTAATAAAAGAGAAAGATGCAAATTTACCGTACCTTCATGATGCCCACCAGCCAATCAGGAGTGAGTGTGCAAATTAACCCACCAAAGATGGTGGGTTAATTTGCATACACAGGTGCCAAAGGGCTGGGGGCAGGTCATGCTGTTCGGGGCCAGAGCGAAGGCGGTGCCAGCAGCCAGGGGAAGAAAGGCTCATTCTTGCATGAATCTTCATGCATCAGGACTCTAGTAGAATCATAAATCCTTCTGGCAAGCAAGAACCTTTTGGAATTTACCACCCTGCTAAGAATCTTATCTTAAAGGTAGTCCAATTTGAATGACCAGAAAGTCATAGATTTCCTCTTTTGTTCTTTAGACTTGCTCAGCATTCCTTTCCTATACTTGTACATAAGAATGATTGTATGCGTTTGGTTACATAATGTACTATGTATCTTACTCTGTGGGTGATTTTTTTCTAAATTTATAATGAGTCTCATATAGGCACAAGCTTGTACAAAACTGCAGTGCATTTAAAAGACAGCATTCACTATCCCTGTTTGAGAGCAAAACCTTTTGTGAAATGTAGCTCCACTGAGTGGCCTTCATATTCCCATCCCCACCTTTTCTTTGACTAGGTGGGATATACACAATCCTTCAACCCAAATTACATGCTCTTCAGTCTTCAAAATCAAGTTCAAAGCCCACTTTTCTTTGAAACATTGTTGGCGCCCCAACCTAAAGCATCATTCCTCTCCTATTGATCCCCCAGCATCTGTGTTTCATCTGAGTTATAGGTCCTTCATTCTACCTTGCCTCAACTGAATTTCCACTGGACTAGGAAAGTCCTGGGATGTTATGACCCTCCTTGACAGTCCTGGGAAATTATGACCCTCTTTGCTTTCCTTGGGATTTCTAGCATTGGGTTGTGCCTGAATGTATGTTTATTATGTTTAAAAAATAAATGTATACATTTATAAACTAGAGGCTTGGTGCACAGATTTGTGCACTGGTGGGGTCCCTCGGCCTGGCCTGTGGGGATCAGGCTGAAATCGGCTCTCCAACATCCCCCAAGGGGACCCGGATTGCAAGAGGGTGCAGGCCAGGCTGAAGGACTCCACAGGTGCACTATCAGGGGTTGGGAGAGACCGCCGGAGGGCTCCAGAGCATGTCCGGTCCATCTCACCCAGTCCTAGTGGACTGGACCCCAGCAGCAAGCTAACCTACTGGTTAGAGCATCTGCCCCCTGGTGGTCAGTGTGCATCATAGCGACTGGTCTAACAGTCGAATGAATGGTCAGACACTTAGCGTATTAGGCTTTTATTATATAGGATGTGGATATATTTGCTTCTTCTAAGACAAGCTATTTCCTTGGAAATAATCTGTGGGGATCAGTCCACATACCCCTAGTTCCTTAATTATTATATAGGAAAATACTTTCTTCAGTGGTTTAGACTTGAGATTCTTTTTCTAAATAGCCATCGTGTAGCTAACATCTATAAAATTGACACTAGCCAACTATAATTGCTGTGATGACAAACGTAATGGAGAGAAGAACCACTGCATAGACATCAGAAAATCTGCATTCTAGTTTCAGCTCTGACAGTAAGGTGCTATGTGACCTGAGTGAATTTCTTCCTATTTCCGAGCATTAGGTGCCTTAGATAGAAGAGGAAAAACTAGCTCTGCAGTGCTTTTCTGTTGGACCTACCAACGTACCTCCTGTGTCAGGGGTTCTCCATGCTGGTTTCACATTAGAGGGGCCAAGGAACTTTAAGTTTAAAAATAAAACAAGTAACAACAAAAAGGAAACCCAAATGCCCTGGCACTCTGTCCAGAGATTCTGATTCCACTATGTTTGAGGTGGGGATTGAGATCCACTGCATCAGAGCACTGTCATTTAAATCGCACCCCCGAGTTATGGTGGTGCATACATAGATCTGGACACCACTGTCCTAAATGAAGAAGGTGTGAATATACACTCTAGTCATGGTGTTGTGTGTGTGTGTGGGGGGGGGGGGGAGGCGACATATTCTGCTGTGGTCCAATGCAAAATATCAATATCAATTTCTATATCTTAAAAATGGCTTCCAGTTGTTTATTTTATTGAAAAAAATGTATCTCTGCTTGTTTTACTCTAAAACTTACTTGTTAAATCCTGTACTCACTGTTGAATACTGTTGTTTTCTCCGTAATGTTGTCAACTGTTTCCTTGTAGCTTTGTATATCCTCTGGTGCACCCCTGGATTACATATGCTCCAAGGTGAGAAACACAGGGCTTGGTAGTCTCTGAGATCATTTCCAATTCAGACAGCTATCCAGCAATGCTTGGAGCTGGATACACACTGCCCATGTTTAAATGTGTGATTTCCAACCTCTGGATCTTGCATACAGAATGGTACCTTCATTGCCCATGTTCACAGTGGAATGAGGCATTGAGAAATTATTTTAATTAGTGTCTAATTAATTTTGAGCTGCTGGAAGATAAAATGATGTTGATTTTTATTACATTATGTATCATATTTTAAAGAGCTAACTCTATAGAAATAGGCAATTCTATAAAAGCATTGGCAGCTATGGTAAAATCCAAGTGCGTTGTCTCTCCGTAATCCATTCCATACTGCCCTGGAAGAATGTCCTGCCTTTTCATACTGAGTCTCAATATTTTGTAGAAGTAAATTAATAGGCTAAAAAAGATGAAACCAGAATAAAGAAATAGGAGAGGAAAGACTTAATAAAATTTGTTAGAATCACTGACATAATATAAAAAGAAAAAGAAGAGACGCCCCTCAGACTGTAAGAGCATTGCGTGCACACTGCCTATGAGAGGCTGGGAGAGGAGCAAGGGTCATATGAGAAGGTTAACAGAAACTGAGTCTTCTTTTAATGTCCCAGGGGAGACTTCAAAAATTATAATGATTAAAATTTGATTTTGACTCTTTGGACTGTATTTCCATGTAAGTTACTTGGGGCATGGACTAAACTATGTGATCAATGTTTTTTTAAAAGACTTTACAGCCTTTTAAACGTCAGGGTATCAAACTGAAAATCATATAATTCAAGGCCAGTGGGACACAGATTCTGAGGGGGCAGGAGGATTCATAGTAGTAACTGTAGGGAGTACACAGTTTTGAAGGTAAGTTCTGGTTCTGTGTGATAGAGTTTTGCTCTTTTCCCTGCTTATGTAAGGGGCCCTGGCCTCACAGGGAGATCAGCAGCTTGCATGAAGCCAGCACACTATGTCAGCCAAGCAAGCAGAAACGGCTAGGAGCTCCTGAGAGTATGCTGCCACACTAACATTCCCGAGGTGGCAACTGCCTACAGTCACTAAGGGTTTCATGGCAGCCACATCTAATAATTTGTCAAAACAAAACAAAAGAGGAGAACAGAGAAATCTGACATTAGGGCCATCTATGGTTGCCATCATGGACTCTGCTCTATACCTTCTTAAAGAGATTATTTTATTTTCTCTACCAATTGCATATTTTTTGACCCAAATATCTTTTACCTTCATACTCCATGGAAGATACCACTAGTTGAATGTTATCATTAATGAAGAACTACCCATTTTTTGTACATTTGTATTGATTTCAGAGAGAAGAAGGGAGAGGGAAATGAAAAACATGCCCTGACCAGGTATCGAACCATAACCTCCTAGTTCATGGGTCGACACTCAACCACTGGCTGGGCCAAGAGATACCCATTTTTCAAATCTCAACTGAAGTACCATCTTGTCTTGGAAGGCTCTGTTAATCACATCAGCCCCCAGGAAAACCTCCCTTTTCTGAGTTCCTATAGTAATTTCAACTCTGCCTCTTGATGATCATGATAACCATATGCCTAAAAGCTTCCATGTTATAAATGTGATTCTGCAAATCACATATAAAAACCTGAAGATTTGAGTATTTGGCAAAGAAGTAAAGGAAGAAAATTATCAAAAATTCTCACAAAGATAAATAAAATAGAAGAATCTTAGAGGTTGAAGGAATCAGAACTGAGTGACTTTCCTTTTAATTGTTAAAGGGTCATAGTCTGGCAGCCTGAAGGCACAATCAGTTTCCATACATGATATATTCAGCCAGAAGAGTGTTTTGGATTATGTTTTGTGTTGTTGCCTTTTAACTAGGCATACACTCTCCCTGTTGGCTATAATTCCATCTCTCCCAAATTTGTTAATACCCAAATGCTTCAAATATTTATACTTCTCAGTCCCCTGATGTTTGATTTTAACAACCTTCTAAGAATGTTCACACTTTAAAGACCCCCACACTAAAGTACTCACAGTGGAGTACTTAGACTAGTAGAAATCTAAGGATCAGAAGACCTGGGTTCCAGGCTCATGTGCCAATAGCTAGTTGTGTCACCTTGAGCAAGTCATGTTACTTCTCTAAAACTCCATTCCTTCAACTGCAGAATGATGATGGCAATTCCTGCCCAGAGTATTCCATGGAGCAAATGAGAATGGTTTAAAACTGTTGAACAAATATTAGTGTTATTATCAGATAATCTCTTAGCCCCCTTCCCACTGTAAAATATTTTGTTTCTGTGATTCTAGAAAAATTACTGGTAATTATAACCTCATTTCCTAACAAAGCCATCAGCCCCACAGCTATGAATATAAATGGATATGCTCCTTAGAGTTATGAGGATAAAAATGTTAGCAATCCTTAACTGGTTTTCTAATAGAATTGTAATCATAATATGTGAAATAAATGCATTGTGTGTTATATGTTGGCATCTCAGGGAATTGTGTGATAGAGTTTGAAGGGAGCCTGCCTGTAAGATTAATTATAAAATAGGCTTGGATGTGAACACTGTTATTAGGATTGAAAACTGTCAAAGAATGCAATGGGAAAACTGACAAAGGGTAGTAGTGAGTGGCATCACAGACTACAAGGAGGTCAAGGTGTCTACAGGGGGCTTTCTGGGATCAGAGTTCAACCCGATCTCATTACCATCTTCATTAACCACTCCAGAACAGGTCTACAGGTCTCAGAGTAATTTGTAGAGGGTGTTGAGTTGGCTCTGGCTGAAAACAAAGAGATGCAAAAATCATACCAAGGAACCGGACGTGCTACACTATAATTTTAGGCAGACATCAAAATCCCATTGTTCTGGAGACATGGGCATTTGAGGTTGTGACCTCTGAAATCTATTTTTCTTCTTCTGTCTACTGAACTAAAACCACACCCTAAATTATTTTAGTCTCTCTTTGAGGTCTTCCTGGATCCCCTCAAAAAGAACCACCCCTCTTGTCTCTGTGTTCTGAAATTCTCTAGCTATTTTTCTATCTCATATTACTTATTTGGGCTTATAGAAATGAAACCAAATCTTACTCCTCCCTAAATTTCCTCAGGCAGAGGATAACCCTATTAATCCTTCAGTAACCTTCCAGTACCCGGCATGATGGCACATTCATAGTACTGTAGACTTTGGATCTGATTGTCCTTTCCGTCTCCATTAGCCTTTTTCAAACCCTTTCTATCTTCCTCTGAACCTAAGGTGCCAGCCTCCTTACTGCTCCTCTCCCGCGAGTCTCCTCTGCTCCCCTTCACTATGCCCCTCCATTCTTCTTTTATAAGATGCAACAAGAGAGCTTATGGGACCAAAACCAGGAGCTCTTAATGCTGTGACCTGAGATTGAAGTTGTCCATAGGATGTAACAGACACCCAATAGTGCTATGTTTTCCTGAGGAGATATAAGATAAAATTAAAAAAATAAAAGATGAAACAACAATTTTCCTGACCTGCTCATTTGGTCAAGTCATTCCTCCTGTCTGCAAATTTTGATGGTTCTCTTTTGCTATGGATTATGTATAAACATCTTAGCCAGGCTCCTGAGATCCCAGGTTCCTGAGACCCCCTTTCAGCAAGACTATCATATGAGAGGTCTGCCTAATCAGAACCTTCCATTCCCACAAAAATAGTAACAGGTTCAAGAATGGTTGTGAGACATAGTACAGGTAAATGGAAAACAATAAAACCTTCCTCTGAGACTTATGAGGCAATACTTTTTTTTTTTTTTTTTTTTTGCCCTATAAGATGTGAAACTAACAATTTACAGGGCCTGGAATTTATGTAGAGGAAGAACTAAAGTAAGAAAGAAAAAAAAGACCTGGTTCTTAGTGACATTAGTTTGTCTTAAAACAAGCTATTCCTGAAGCCAGATTTCCCCTGGGACTGTTCACCTATGAAGATAATAAATTTCCTTTTTATGCATAAGCTAGTTAGAATTGGTTTCTTTTGTCAGGTGCAATCAAAATAATCCTGAGAGACTTGTGGCTTTGAAAAACGTGGTAGAATTTAACCCAGTCGTAAAGATTATCTGGTGTATATAAAAGGAGGAAGAAAAGCCAAGCCAAGGAAATAGCAGGTCCGATGCATAAAGACCTGGAACAGCATGTGTGTTTGGGGAATGGCAAGTAGAGGAGGATGTTTGTCCTCTATGTAAAAGAAAAGAGATTGTTCAGCCTGTGAACATGTCTGATTCCTGAAAGCTAGAATTCCCCGTAGTTCCTGCCATGGACCTTGCCCATAGTGGACTTAGCAAATGCTAATAAACTAATAAGCAAGTAAATTAGTGGAAATGTGAAAAGAAAACAACAATGCCCAGAGGAAAGAGAAGTTCTCGGGGGAGAACGGGGATAAAAATCGAATTACTTCCCACATTGCATTAAAAGAATGGAGAGAAAAACTGACTTTCAAAGCTATCTACTGGCTACTGTACAAATATTAGTGTCATAAAGCATGCAAATTAAAATTCTTCTGCAGACAGATAAAGCTGCTTTAGCTAGTCAGTGTTAATTCTGATACTAACTAATAATGATTCTAGTGTGAACAATGGTAATTAATTGACATCGCTGATGCTCATGTCTTCCTCATATGACCAGGAACCCTGCTAGACTGGCAGTGTCCCAGAGTGTCAGGGGCATTAAGCTGCGTGGAGACCACTAGCCGTAACATAACCAGACGTGTAACACTCCACTGCTGAGATATTGTTCCCTTCTCCTTGCATACTTTCTTCTCTTCACCTCATTTACTCATACCTACCCTCAAATCACAGCTCTTCCCAATAAGGTCAAGTCTTGCTCTCATTTGCTCTCAGAGCAGCTTGTAGTTGTCATTCTTTGCATTAATCCTCGTTGTACTTTTATTTTTATCTGGTAAGTGAATTGGGTACATTTTAACTTCACCCTTGGATTGCAGCCTCTTTGAGAGCAAGGACTGTATCATTCCTGTCTGCTCATTCCTCTCTGGCACAGTGTTTCAACAACAGTGGGTGTTCACAGTTTCTTGAATAAACTAGTTTACCTGTATTAACTTCTTTGTAAATTTCTTCTCTCCATCTCTGTCCTTCATAAGCTTCCAGCCTGTCTCTCTTTCTCTCTCCTTTGCTTTTTCCTAGGTTTAGAATAGTGCTAGTAATCCAAGATATAAACTTGGCAGAAGCAGAAAGAAAGACTGTAGTTTATTTTTGAAAGGAGAAGACAAACAAAAAAATAAATTGATAAATGAAAGAAGCGGTTCATGCTGTGAAGAAGATCAGGCTGCAGGGATGGGCGGTGATGAGAGAGCTAGTGCAGACAGCATGGTCAGAGAAGGCTCCCCAAGGAGGTGGCTTTTGAGCTGAGACTTGAATTATGAGGGAATAGTCACCATTGGCGAAGCGTCTGGGGAAAGTGTGATTCAAGCAGAGGAGCGGTGGTGATCTTGATTGTCTGCTGTGCCCGGAGCAGATGCTGGGAACTGGAAAGAACATGCTGTCTAATAAATGGCAGGGCCCCTGGGTTTCATCCGGGGTCTGGAACTTGATCCAGATACTTAGCCTTTTCGACTCTCAGTTTTCTCATTTGTAACATGTCTCTGTGTAAAAAGCAAAGAGAAGGTCATTTCCTTGACGTCTCTTCTGGCTTTGAAATGGATGTGTCTGTGAGTCTGTCACGTATGGATGCTGGGAGGTCAAGCACAGGTGTCTTGACCTCCTCTGATGGTAGTCCTCTGATTGTGGCCCCTGTTTTCCTGTTAAATTCTCTCTCCAGCCATTTTCCTCAGAACTCCCTGTGCACCATCGAAGTAAAGCATTCTTTGTTCCTGTGTGCACCATACATTCCCTACATTTATTGCCTTTGCTTGGGGTACAGAATGCTCTTGCTCTCATCTCTGGCAATTTAAGTCCTCTCCCCCTGGACACATCACCGGGAAGACTCCCCAAGTCTATTAGTAACATGCAACCTCTCACTTGTTATATTTCCCTCGAGGCTTGTGCCTTTCTTTCAGAGCTTGCAGCATGCCCGCCCCCAAGGCAGACACTAAGCCCCCTAATATCGGCTGTCTGTCTCCCCATTGCTTGATACATCAAAGACATTAAATCACAATATACAAACGGAAATTTTTGTTGAAAGACTTGTTGTCAAAAGGCAAATTAACAAGGATTGACCAATAGGCTTCTTCTTGAATGACAGCTATGATTGATTGGCAGCAAGGAGTCACATTCAATTAGTAATGTCTTCCCTGGGTGTGAGAGCGAAGAGCAGCGGCATAAATGCTTTGAACTCGCCATCTCTGGTTTAGGTTATAGAGCCTTGCCCAGGTTAGACACAAAGAGCAGCAGACATCCAACATCTTCAGTATGACGCAGGACTATTCTGCTTGTTGCCTGGCTATTGGGACCACCTAGGACTATTAATTGCTTTGGGTTTTTGTGTTTCCCAGTTAGAGGCTTCTCCAGCACCCAGTCTGGGATATATGAGGCCAAAAGAAAACCCACAGAACTCATTGTTCTGGGCACAGTTCCCTATCTGCTCTGCCTTCTGCTCACCTTTCAGAGTCTTCTTATTTTTTGTTTTTGTTTTTAAATATAAAGTCCTTAGCAGGAGACATAGGAGGAAAATACATCTACTTTGTCCTCCCCAAATTGGAAATCTGCTGCCCTACTTTTAATGACAGATATGTGCTTAGAAGCATGCCTGATGTCAAAATGGTTAAATATAGACATTTTAATATGCACATAAAAACCCGAGGATTCAGAGAAATGAAGAAAGGACAAGGGAAGAAAAAAGATAATCGAGTTTTCAGTGACTGGCACATAATCTGACAGGGCTGCGAAGTCATGGGTACACGGTAAGACCAAAGGAGAAGCTGCTGAGGATAAGGACCTTGAGCAGCTTGAGTTTCTTCTGTGCCAACGGGCAGCCATTGAAGCCTATTGCTCAGACCAGAGCATGGCTCCAGGGCACTTTCAAGGTAGCCCCCCTGTAAGATCCTCACCTGAGCTGATGAGCCAGAGACAGGCAGAAATTTCCTGGAGGTGGAGGTGGGGACAGAAATGCCATACCTGATACATTGTGTAGATCATTGAAATACGTAGCATGGCAACTGGAATACAGTTGTTCACGGTCAAAATTGAGCTTGCTCCAGGCTGATTTGTGTACCGAACAAAAAATGCCAACAGTGATTTACACAAAATCTAGGAACACCCTCCTACTGATTGCCATGTATACCTGTGCTCTCTATGGTTTATTTCATAATGATAAATTTTGCAATTAGACTTCCGTCACTATAGATATAAACATTACAGAGAAACTGATTACGGCTTTATATTCCCTCGGTGCATTTGCAGAATCAATTAGGCCGCATTTTCAGTATGACAAACTGCTGGAGAGACTGCACAGGATTATTATTCTTCCTCATTTTTGTACTGGGATTCGACGAGTAATTATCACTCCAGGCAAGACGTGCTGTTACTGAGATGAACCGTTTGGGGAAACTGGAGACCAGAGTGAGAAGTCCTTCTGCAGGCTCCCTTTCTGTTCTTTAGATCTGTGTCTTCTCAGTCACCTCCAGCTGGCTGTGAGCAAACGTGTGCATCATTTTGTTGAGAAGACTAGACTGTGGATGGGGTAAAAAACTTAGAACGGACATATTTCTCCTAAATCGTAAACATATTTAGACAACTATTTAATCTTTGCAGTGAACCATTTTTAAATTAAATCTCATTTGAACCTCAATGCAGAAGAGAAGTGGGTGAGTTCTGGCTCATGTAGATGAGGTGTGCTTGGGTCTCTGCCTGCTTTGACACCTGCTTCTTCACTGAAGGTAAGAGATGCAGCTTCAGAAACTTAGGCCTCGTTCCAAACAGGACTTGATTCGAAGCATGGCAGTTCTACATGACTTGGTTCCACTTTTCTGCTTTTATAGACAAGAGAGTCCATTTATTCATTTACTCCACAAATAGATACTGAGTACTCACATTGGCAAGCACTGTGCTAAGAACCAAGGACATAACAAGTAGAGGGTAAGGGATTCACGAGGACTCTTGACCTTTATTTAGCCTGCAGCCCTCTGCAAACACCAGTCTCCCTTGAGTACCCATACACCTGTCAGTTTGCCCTTCTCTTCTCCCACTAAGGTGGGCAGTGGCCTCCTAGGCTCTGCCTTCATAGTAAGTCCTCCAAATAGAATATGTGCACCATTTCCTTCTAAGCTTACTTAACTGTCCACAATTATTGAAAGTAGGAAGGGGCTTCTAGCAGAGCCTGAGTAGAGCCTTGTTCATAAAACCAAAGTTGTGTCCTTTTCAGAAATCATGGATGCCTTTCTTTTCTGATCCCAATAATTGATGAAGAGTTTCAGTCACCTCCAGCCTTTGCCTTATTCTAGATGTTTTTCCCATTGAAGAAAGACACACTTCTCTAATTCAAAAACTACATTTGATGTCTCATTTATCTAGTTTGGGGGAAGCAAAAGAACCAGGGTTGCCAGACAAAGGAAATGCAAATACAGAATACCCAGTTAGATTTGAATTATGAATAAACAACAAGTAGTTTTTAGTACAAGCATATCCTAAATACAATTTTTAATATAAATGTGACCCCAATATTGCATGAGGTATACATATATGAAAATATTATTTGTTGTTTATCTGAAATTTAAGCTTAACTGAATGTCATTTACTTTGTCTATATACACACAAGATTAATATGTGTGTATATATATAATGTATGCATATAAGTTTTTCATGCTTGTTCTGCCATACGCAAACATCTTCCTATACAAGGAGGGAGAGGAAAAATGGATGCATTGCTCACAGCATTTCAGGATTGTTGAAGAGGAAAATCATAACTATGAAAATGCAAGCTGTTATTATGCAGTTAGGTTTCCTGGCCCACGGGGGAAAAATCTGGGCTTAATTTAAGAGTTATTTGCATTGCTTACCGGACAGCACAGATACATATTCAGGCTGCCAAGCTCCTTTTCAAGTCCCATGGGCTCTGAACAGCTTAAGTGAATTTTGCCAGCCATGTTCCCATATTGAAAAACCCAAGACATATGTTTCTGATTCATTTACACTGAACCAATCAAATTGTTCCTTTATTATTTTTTTTTCTTGTTAAACTCACAGATGCTTGCAAGGTTTCAGGAAATATTTTATTTTGATGTCCTAGAATGAGTCGTTATTAACTAAGATGCTGGTGATAATGAATGTACGTTCCTCTCCTCCACCTCCTCCTTTTCTATAGTTTAATTAATGATTGAGCAGTAGGTAGAAGGATAAAGCATCAGTCCTCTGAGCTGGATTGTTTCCATCTGGAAAACTGAATAAATGTTAATAGTATCAGTCTTGAAAAAAATCAGAATTTCAAAGAACACTAGTAATCAAGATTGTATCTGAAATTGCTATGAGTAATATAGCCAACAAGTTCAATCCCTTAATAAGTAACACTGATTTATAGCAAAGATAGTTGAAGCTTCTAGTATTTAGTTTTATCTCTACAAAAGGGCGAGAGGAGAGAGAGAGAGAGAGAGAGAGAGAGAGAGAGAGAGAGAGAGAGAGAAGAGAAGAGAAGAGAAGAGGAGAGGAGAGAGAGAAGAGAAGAGAAGAGAAGAGAAGAGAAGAGAAGAGAAGAGAAGAGAAGAGAAGAGAAGAGAAGAGAAGAGAAGAGAAGAGAAGAGAAGAGAAAGGGACTCATGCTGGTTATCTGAGTCTAAGGAAAACTCCATCTGTCCTTTTGCCTGATTATGGTATTTAAATGACCACAAACACCAAAAAGAAACAGAATTTCATTTGTAACATTATGGATTCAAACTATCGCATAAAGGCCCTAGGAGAGTGAACAATAAATGCTGTGAAAACATAGTGTTCTAGTTTGATAGTGATCTGTGAGACAAGCATCGGAGCTACTTTTGTTTTGTCAAAAATGTCATAATTACAATGTACTAAATAGAAATTTTTGTGTAATGCACTTGGATAAATATTTTTCAGAATATGATATAAAGTTGATACAAAAAAAAATCTAACCTTAGGGATAAACCATCTTCTTTAAGCACTTAACCAACAGCTTTTGTACCTTGTAACCTTTATTTACAAATTGACTGACAAGGCTAAAAATATGTGGCTGAGTTTAAGGTTGCTGTCCATCCATGAGTAAATGCTTATTCTGTGGTTGGATTTAGGGGTTCTAATAATGCTTGAGGTTATTACCTAATTAATTGTAGGGACATGGTGGTGGAAATCTTATGGGATAAAGGTAAAAACAGGTAAGCTGTGGTTTTTAATATCCAACCTTTCTAAGCCCTTAAAGCCTGTGACTTGTCACATTTCTTGGGTAATTTACCTCATATTTTAATTGCTCATGTATATCTTGTTTACCTTTTAGACTGTAAAGCAACTCAAGGCAAGATCACGCCACGGTATCTGACTCAACTTTGCTTCCTTTTAGTCCTCTGTTCAGTGCTTTTTCCATATTGAGTTTTCAGGAAATGTTCTCTTTAACCCCTGCTTAAGGATTGGGGATCTTCCTGTGAGCAGGGATAAATTGCACTGGAGGCTATGAGGGAGGAGGCTATGAGGGAGGAGGCTATGAGGAAGGCTATGACTCTTTGGTGCGAGGATCATTTTAGGCTGAATATTTTTTAAACACATAAGGCTTAGGAAGAGCTTTTTATCCACCTTCTACAAACCTCCTAAAAGAATTTAGAAAGAGGGCCTGTCCCAGGAGAAAGAGTGATCACCAGAGATAACCACAGCTAATGTGGACTAGGTAGTTGTGGTTGGCTGGGGGGACTCAGCAAGGCAAGCTTGTTGGAAGTCCTCTCTGTGCCCCACTGTCTTCAGACATTTGTTTAGCAAACGTTTGTTTTCCCATATGCTTGTGAGTTGCCTTCTTCCTTTTTAAAGTTTGACTTCTACCAACTTCCTCTTATCTCTGGATGGCATCTAAGCCTCAATTGCCTGATTGTCTTTGGGCCTCATATTCTTAGGGAACCCCAGTACATGTGAAATTAAAATTGCTTTTTTTCCCCTCCTGTTCATCTGTCTTATTAGACTAGCCAAAGAACTTGCAAGAGTAGAAGTCCCTCCTCTGGTCCCCTTACCCTTTTGGCTTTGTGTAGTCAGTTTATAGTCAGGCTTATCCGGCCCATCTGAAAATGAAGTTCATAAGTCTACTAGGGTTTTCAACATGAGAGACTGGGCAGGCTACAGAGGTTATCAGATACCTGGCGAGATTAACCCTATCTCATGCAATACAAAAAGCTCTGGGTTTGGAATCAGAGGACCTGGGAATTTGTCTTTTTCACTGTGCATGTGGGTACTCTCAGTGAGGAGTTAGGGGACTTCCTAAACTTCTGGAATTCATCTCTTTTGTGGAAACAGCCCTCACTCACCCTGTTTCGCACTTAGAGTTTTTACAAATATACAGCTGAGAGGATCTTGTGTTTTTCAGAGTCTATCCTGTAGAGAAAGTATGAGGGACATGCAGATACAGTGACAGAGGAGTTTACTGCAACATTATTTGTAGAAGCGAAAAGTCACAGGCAACCTAAATGTTCATCAGCTGAAGAATAGTGAATAAGTTCTGGCCCATCCATAAAATTAATACTGTGCAACTATCAATGCTGTAGATCTGTATATTGATACGAATAAGAATCTCCATGATACATTTTAACTGGGGGGAGGGAGGGGAGAAATTTGAAAAAAAAAAAAAACTTTTGTAGTTTGTGATCCCATTTTTCATCAAAGAAAACAGAGATAAAAGGTATCTTGAGTAGATGGTTAGATTGAAAGCTGTATGTAGGGCACCTGCCGGGTATGGTTGGCTTTAGAGAGGTGGAGTAATAAGAGAGATAGTAAGAGTAGCTAAAATTTATGGAGCTCCTAATATGTGTTAGGTACTATTCTAAACTTGACATTCATATTTTACATTACATTCACAAACTAACCCTATACATGAAAGCATTTCACTTTACAGTCTGCTACTTGCTGTCCTTGTATACATTCAAAGCACTAACATTTGCTCATTATATATTTAAAAATATATTAATGTATTTTGCACAGCAACCTCTCCTTGCACAATCTTTGCTAGGCTAAGGGAAGTCAAAAGTAAGAGCCACATCCCCAGCTTTTCCTTGCATTTCCTCCATAATGTGACTCGTGATTGCTTTGCAGATGGGGTCTGATTATCAAATTGTACATCCTCGTAAACCCACTTGTGTCAATTGCACATCAGACAATAACTAGCAAGTGGTGTCAGTGCCCCATCGTCAGAGCTACTGTCAGCACGAAGCATTTGGGCCAAGAATAAGAATGACAAGTGTATACATTTCCAGCTTTGCAATCAACATGGAAATTAGTCAGCTCCGAGATGCTGAGTGGTCTTGTAGAGAGGGCCCCAGCTGCAGACAGAATGCCAAGCCGAGGATGATAAACAGCAGCCACATTCAGCAGCTTTTCTTTTCAGCTGCTGGAAGCCAGAAAGCCTTGGCAGGAGGGTGGGTTGGCAGGAGCTGCTGAATTATTTCAGAGCTGGAGGGGGATCTTCAAGGCTTATTGTTCTCCTGTGAGGAACTGGAGGCACCAGAAAGGACTAATGGGCAAGGTGGAAGAGGGAGAGGGAGCAGTGTGAGCCACTGCACAGGGCTGCACCCCTTGGCCTTCTCTGCACCACTGACTTCATAGATTTATTCATCCATGCATGGATGGATGGATTTGGGCATTTATTTATTAAGCAGCTGTTGAATGCCAATAGTCTGTCCGTTCTCCTCACTATGGCCAGATTCATCTTTTAAAAATGAAAACTAGATCATATTTCTGTCGAACAAACTCAAAAAGGGCCTGGAGGCTTTGCTAGAAATAAATGATAAAAATTTATTGAAAGGTCTGGAAACACAGCTAGGTAAAACCCCAGAAGTGTTTCAAAGAAGAAACAACAGTTAAGAATCTAAATAGTGCATTCTGGAGAAATATCAGTCCTGCATTCTTTTTTTTTTTTTTAATTCTCACCAGAGGATATTTTTTTCCCGTTGATTTTTAGAGAGAGGGAGAGTGGAAGAGAGGGGGTGGGAGGGGAGAGAGAGAGAGAGAGAGAGAGAGAGAGAGAGAGAGAGAGAGAGAGAGAGAAGGAGAAACATAGATGTGAGAGAGACACATGAATTGATTGCCTCCCACATGCACCTTGACCATGGCTGGGGATCAAACCTGTAACCCAGGTATGTGCCCTTGGCTGGGAATCAAACCCATGACCCTTTGGTGTGTGAGCCGACACTCTAACCGCTGAGACACCCTGGCCAGGGCAGTCTTGCATTCTTAGCCCTAGGATTGGCCTAAGATTGTTATTAGTCAGATGTCAGGGGTCTGGATGATAAATAACAGGTGGTCTACAAGATGGGCTCAAGGAGGTCTGGTCAAGTACAGTGGTCTGAATAATAGATACCCAGTGGATGTCAGGTGGTCCAGATATGTGAGGTCTTCAAGGGGTCATCAGAGGATTATCTGGAGGACTGGTGTATATCCAGGTATGGACACACAATGAAATGGTTATCCAGGCAGTGATGCAGAACTAAGAAGTTCAAAAGTTAAAGTTCCCAGGCTAGTTAAAGCAAGAGTAGGACCATTTCCTAATGCGTCAACCTTCATAATGTTAACAAATTTAGCAGCTTGTGTAAAGTGAGTTCATATTATGTTTCCTATGGCGTTCTTTCCTCATTTTTCTTCTCCCTAGAACAACACTCCAGTAATCTCACATTGTGCTTGGAGTAGAATCCAAATAATTTACCAGGACCTATGAGGCCAAGTAGGATTTGACCCTTGCTTGCCTCTGTTAACTCATCTTCTTGTATCACTCAAATCCCCTGTTATCTCCATCACCACTGAAGGAAGGAAAGATAATTTTTCCTCTTCCCCTCTAGGTTCTTGGCTGAGACACTCTGTAATAAAAATACAGATTAACAGGAGAAAGACAAGTTTAATAACATATATACTTCCTGTGCACATTGGAGGGATATCAGGAAAACTGAGTGACTTCCCCAAAAGACCTAAGCCATCACCTTAAAGATACACACACACACACACACACACACACACACACACACACACACACAGAAAGAGAGAGAGAGAGAGAGAGAGAGATGTTGAAGGAGGGTGTGAAACCAGTCATGGGAAAGCAGTGTAAAGAAGGATATGATTGTGATGCAAATTTAATTGTCTGTCTTCATGATTGATAGTTTCTAGACATTTAGTCATCCTCCTCTTCCCCAGAGAGCCAGAGAGACACTTACAAATGAAGATTTCCCTTATAAATTTACATGTCTCTTACAAAAGGGTAACTCCTGTTTTCAGAGCTTCTTCTGTGTCTGCTGTTTCTTAAAAATAATTAACCTAAAATAATTCTTGGGCCAAAGAGGCATATATTGGGGTGACAAATTCTCCTCCTCCTCACCATCCTCCAACAACATGTCAAGTGTTGTGTCCTGAGATCACACTAAGCCCTATTTTGCCTCAGTTCATCGTATTTGCTGTTCCTTCTGCTTTGAATGCTCTTGCTGGCTCTCTCACTGTTGATTCCTTCTCAGGATCCAGCCTTAGTATGAAAGTTACCTTCTCAGAGAGGCCTGCCTTTGGCATGCTCTCTGAGTTACCTATACCACCAGTTATCTTCTGCTCCTGTATCTTCCTCCTTGGCACATCACTGCCATCTATGTATGTCATTATCTGTTCACTTCTTGATTGCTTGTCTCATCCATGGTCATATCCCTGCTATGCCTGACTCAGAGCAGTGCTCAGCAAATGTCTGTAAAGCAGGTGAATAGCCCCACTAGGTGGGATGCTTTGTCCTAAGCCTCAGGGCTACAGTGGTGAATATAACTGATCCCTGGTCCGTGGCACTGATAATCTAGGTAACAACCATCAACACATCGCCATTTCTTCATCCATAGTTCAACCTTACTAGATCGAAATCCCCCTTTTCATAACAAATATTTGTAATGTTCTCCTTTCATATCCCCATAAAAGTTTATAGATAACATAATGTTGATGCACACATGTATAAAAATCAAATTAATGCTCTAAATAAAACATAAAAGGGAAATAAAAGAAAATCAATTTACAATAGATACTATTTAGTACCTAGGTCCAGTTATACTAGAACCCATATATACTTGTAATGAATGTGTTTGGATTTGATAGAAGCAATCTAACTAAATATAATCAACACTTTTTCTTAGCATTGCTGTTTTGAAATTATGACTTACACACATACACACACAGGTTTAGAATCACAATGACTCTCACAGCTACAAATGTGGACTGATACAAGTATGTGACATTAGCAAGCCAAACACTGTGAAAAGCAATGCTGTTGATTGCATGGTTTACCAAAGTGGTAAATGATTTTTAGTAAAGTGCTGAACAAAACAAAATACAATCTTCTGTTGACTTACTTATAGTTACATTCCTAGAAAATTCAGTGTATATTCCTAACAAAAAATTTCAAGTAACCATTGGAGTTGGTAATTAAAATATTGCTGAAACATTGGCTATATTTACATGAAATGGCTCAATTTGCCTACAGTACAAAGTTGCTGTCTGGGAAGAAATGTAATATTCAAATAGCTTGTAATCAAAACAGCAACCTCAGACCTGGGAAAAACATATTGGTAATTTTGTGAGTAGGGAAGGGTAGAATTTAACAAACTCTTTTCTTTGCAGCAGTAATAATAATTTTTAAAAGCTATTTTTTTATTTTTCTCTATTGTGAATGAGCATAAGAAGTGGCAATTTTTGAGAGCATAGCTTGTGTCCTCATGAAGGTAAAGGAATAGGGACCTTCAGAGATTGGCCTGGACTGTTTGAGCATGACACCCAATAAATTATCCAGGTGGCACTGGAATGAACCAATAGGGGAGAAAAAATATTCTTCTACCCTTCTCAGTTCTTCAGTTCTTCAGCTGGTCTAATCATCAAATTAACAAGAGAAAAACAAATTTAATTACTTACATATGGGGGCCCCAGAAAAAGATGAGACCCACAGGCAGTCAGGAGGCTTATATGCCATCCTGAACTAAGAAGAAGGGGATTAGGATCTGGGACTTTAAAGGGGAAGAAGACCGTTTACAGGAAGATGGGAAGAGCAAATGTGTGGTATACAACAGATTCACAGGAAAAAGACATCTCTCTGCCATGCCATGAAGATGAAATGGGACACAAAGGAATTTGATCTCCAGGCCCTGCTGAGCTTCCCCTACAAGCTTACCATACTTAGCCCTTACTCTTTTTGTTATCTCTGATGATGGTTCTCTTCCTGAACTAGGCCCTTTATCTAAATTATTTTAGGCAGTTAAGAGGCGGGGGGATAAAAAATAAAAATATAAAGCTCTTCCTGGGTCTTTTGGGCATTGTCTTCAGTTCTGAATAGTCTGTATGCCAAAGTGGTTCATTCTGGGGAGAGTTGTTCTGAACCCCTTCAAATCATCTGAATTACAGTCTCAAGTAACAAGAGTTTAACGGTGATCCAGTCTCCTCTTGCTCCCTTTTGTTGTTTGAATGCCTTCTAATGATTCCTTTCAAAGAGGTCAAACGTGTTCAACACTTCCAGTGACAGGGCACGCATCTCCAAAGGAAGTGTGCTATGGCCTTGACTAGCATTTACTGTTAGAAATTTCTTCTTCACATGAGCTGAGAGCTCAATTACCTTTTCCCACATACAAAAGCAGTTACTGGGGGCTCACCTGAGTCTTGTGCCCTCTTGGCAAATGTTTTCATGTCAAAGACACTTGTGACAAATAATTATTCAAAAATTTCAGGTATAGGGAAACTTAAGGATTTGGTCCTAGAATAAATCACTCATTATTTTTTTTAAAAAGAAATAAAAATCCAGAGACATTATTAGTTTAGGCAAATGTCACCCAGATGTGATTAATATTTATCTCCCACCTAATGTCTTCATTTTTCTCTGAGCTTGCCATTTACATTTCCACGGGGCTTTGGGATGTGGGCCATGGCCTTCTCGGAGGCATGCAAATTAGGTAGATTCATTCATACATTCGTTTACCAAAGCAATAGTTATTTCTGAGCACAGTCTGTGTGTGAAAGATTGCGCTGGGGGCTCTGAGTCTATAAAGATAACAAAGCCCAGGAGGCAATTAGCTTTTATTTGTCTATTAACTTGGCATCACTAGGAGTGTCTATCTTGAGCTTCTTTGTTGTTCAGTGGGATTGAGGTGACTGGCTGTTGATGTGTGATGGGTAAAGTAGTGGAAAGAGCCTCCTTCCTCATTTTGGTGCATTGTGTGTGGGTCCTATTCTAGGTCCGTGAGGAGTGCATAAATACTTACCAATGAGCACTAGAGACAGAGAGAAGCTCTCAGCTGCTGAAGGAGAAAAGAAAGAGGTCACCGTGGGCTGTGAGCACTTTACCAAAAAAAAAAGATGTGCCTTGAATTTCAATGGGTAGAAAAGAGGATAACATTTAGGCAAGAAGAGAAGCAGTAACAAAAATATAGAGAAAAGAATAGCTATTGTACTTGGGAACAAGGATGAAATTAATAGACTTCTGTCCCAGAAAAATGGACAGGGAGATGTTTAATAAATATAAATATCAGTGATGCCAAAGTAAAGTTACAAAGTCCAGAAAGACTTATGTGTGGATCTGGTAGCTGGGAACTAGCAATGAGACATAACAGGTCCTTTCCATTTTGCCAGTGACTTTGAGCAAGACACACAGGGGCCCACCTGAGTTGATTTCATAAAAAGTCAGCACCTGCAAGTTCACATGCTTGAGTATAGATAACAGTTTATTCCATACAAAGAAAATAAATATAATTTCGTGGTTGTTTTCAGAGCATCACTCTAAGAGTATCCCCTAAATCAGGGGTGGGGAACCTTTTTGCTGCCAAGGGTCATTTGGATATTTATAACATCACTTGTGGCCCATACAAAATTATCAACTTAAAAATTAGCCTGCTATCTTTGGTCAAACATTTAATTAACTCAGCCCTAATGCCTTAGCAGGGCCAGACCAAATGATTTCATGGGCCTTTTACTACCCATGGGCCAGACATTCCCCACCCCTGCTAAAATGAAGGCATACTGGAATTTCTGAAAACTCTGTTGCATAGGTTGAAGTTTAATTGTAAGACAGAGATCAACTTTGGAATATTTCGAGAGCATATTTCTCCAAAGGGACAATATTGACACCCAGGGGGCAAAAATTGATTCTTAGAAGGAGGAACAAAAAATTTTACTCTTGAGGCATAGATTGCAGATATGCATACAACATATATATATAAATATAGATATTCAATGTATCTGTGATAATGAAATTTCAAAGAGTAATAATTAGGGGATAAAAGGTCTAAAAGGCTCCATAGGGAAGTGATACAAAAAAAAGGTTGATAAACAGTGTGTAAAGGAAGGCCAGTTGGTCAATCAGAAGAGATTCTGACCTTGCAAACTTAGAAACCTTATTTTTGTTAGTAAACAAATGTCTAGACCCAGCCTTCAGCATTGTCATCATTAATCAATATCATAGAAACTGATAAAGACTCTAGAATGCCCTTGGGTTTCTCATTGTAAATGAGTGAAATGTCACATGAGCTAGGGTATCTATATTAGCTTTCTATGCAGAAAGCTACCTGAAAAACCAAAAACTAATAAGAAGTTTTCTTGGAAAGCATAAACGAGAAAAAGGAAGCGATTTAATTTCAGACGTGCACTTAGCAGAGCCTTGTAGAGCTCATTTCTGTTAGGAATAGACCTGCCATGGGCACTGGGAGCTCCACAGTGAGCCAAAGCACTAATTTCCCTGGGTGGTTGCTGCTACTCTTTGCTCCCCAAACACCATTTTCCTGTGCTTTTATTTATAACTGACCTCTTCCGGTTAACACATACTCTTTTAGGTTTATGGATCCTAGTGTCCCATCTGGTTGTCATAAGGACTCTTTAAAGGGACTTTACATTCCTCTAATAGAATCCACTTTTCCTTGTTTAACCCTCAGCAGATAGTATATTTTTTAAAATCTTTATTGTTGAAAGTATTACATATGCCCCTTTTTTTCCCCCCATTGACCCACCACCCTGCCTTCCTTCTGAGATTGGATAGTATGTATATCCGGGTTAGAGAAGCTCTTCACGTTGTTGCTATAGGAGTCTCACTACAATGACACAACTTTAGAACCTGCTTGACTGACATGGTCAGAGGGCTTTAATGTTCTCAAAGTGTGAGTTAAGCACTACATACATATTCCAGGGCCCCGTCCACACCCACTAAGTCAGAATTTCTGAAGGTAGGCCTGAGTAATCTACATTTTTACTAGGCCCTCTGGGTGATTCTGTTGAAGTCTGAGCAACAATATTTTAAAAAGAATGCTCTTAGGTCTCTCTTAAAAAGAAGCAAGATTTTTCTATTGTAGTAAAACTGAGCAGACCTTTTTTCTTAGGTCATTGTCAAACTAATGACCCTAGGGTGAGCTATAGTTAATATAAATGGTTTTAACACCTCTATAGTTAATATAAACTACCCTCTCTCTATAGTTAACACAAACACGTGGTCATGCCAGTCTTAACCCTCCAGCATCACTAGCAAAGTTTACTCTAAGGTTTGCTATCACAAAATCCTTCACCACATTTCCTCCCAAAGCATAGATATGTCCCTCAGTGGATTTCTTCTTTAGCTAGATGGAGAAATCCTCTTTCTACATATAAATCCTTAGAAAAAGTATGTTGGAATCATGGAAAGACTTCTGGGGTTGTATCTGAAGCTTGAAATTAAAATGCTGGCTCTGTAATTAGCATGGTCTCTGTCTCTAAGTAGTTGGTTTAGCATCTTTGGGCTGTAGTTGCCTAATCGGTTAAAGGAGGATAAAAACGTACCTAGTTTGCCCTAGCTGGTTTGGCTCAGTGGATACAGCGTTGGCCTATGAACTGAAGGGACCCAAGTTTGATTCCAGTCAAGGGCACATGCTCAGGTTGAGGGCTCAATCCCCAGTAGGGGGTGTGCAGGAGGCAGCTGATCAATGATTCACTCATCATCGATGTTCTTAACTCTCTCTCTCCCTCTCCTTTCCTCTCTGAAATCAATAAAAAACATATTAAAAAAAAACTTACCTAGTTATTTGACAGGATATTTGGATAATCAAAAGAGGGAATAGTTGTTAAGGCTCAATAAAAAAATGAAAATAATTAATCAGAACATAAGGTATTAATAACCTATTCCCCAATGTAGCCATGCTTATGATTGTTAATCTTTTTCCCATGTTAGTCTAAGCTAATGGTGATGGGTCTGAGGAAATTGAATTAAAGACAATTTCAAGGAGGAGAGATTAGATGTTCTAAATAATCACTGGAAGTGAATGTATGCGCTGGAATGTGAAATGACACCCCTGGAATTTTCCAAGAACCAAGAGTGACATTTAAGCAATCAAAAACATCAGCAGAATGAATCAACTCACAGAACACAAATTTATGTCAAGAAGGAAATAGAAGTATGGTGCTGCTTCTGAAATAGAAGAGAAACTTTACAAGAACATTAATAACATGTCTATCACAGGGCTTTCTCTATCAAAGGGAGAAAATTGTTTCCCTATAAATCTACCCAGGATACAATATTCTGCTTACTCTTTCCAAAGCACAGCTCTGCTTCTGCCAGACTCCTCTTTAAAGTTTTTGGAGTCTCATATTTCTCCTCCAAGTTCAGACTTTTGGTGTAGGATTGAAGACATTCCAAAATGGAGTTCTATCCCACATTTCCAAACTCTTCCTCCCACTGTGTCTCTTCACTCACTCTCATTGCAACCAAAGATTTGTATTTCCCAGATAAATCTATACTTTTCCTATATCTGCCCTCTCATTACAGGTCTACCTTCTCTTTCTCATGCACACACAGGTCTAATGTCTACTAATCCATCAAGGCCAAGTTAAAATATCACTGCTTTCAGTTGCAAATTAAAATCTTACCTTAAACTGGGTAAATTTGCATAGCTATAAGAACTGACAGGAACAACCATTGCAGTCACTTACAATATAATTGGATCCAGCTGACCAAATGATGTCATTAGGAATCTATATTTCTATATTTTATCCTTGATGACTTTTGTGTTGAATAGATTTTAAAATCTCCTTCTGAGGTAGCAAAAAATGGCTTCCAACAGCCTCAAGGATAGGTTCTACAAACTTAACCACCCCTACTAAAATGAGGAAACCTATTTGCCATATATCCCAAAAAAAGTCCTGGGTATGGATCTCATGGCTGCCATTGGATCATGGTGACTGACATGTATGGGAAAGGTGGTTCTCTAATCAATTGGGCAAGGTCATATTTAGAGCCTGGTCTTGTGAGTAGGCTTAGTTCCACCTGTACTCTGGGGACTGAGAATGATGGAGTGTGACTTCTGAAAGGAAAAAGGGGATTCTACTAACAGAAGAAGGAAAATGGATGCATGGATGGCACAGATAGGAAGATTCCACTTCAATCATTCCTTCTAGCTGTCCTATTAAAATTCCTATAGCACTTGATAAGTTGCTATCTTGTGGTATAGTTATCTGTGCACACATCTCATTTCCCTGCTAACCTTTCATATCCCAGAGACTAAATAGTGGAGGCTCCTACTCATTGTTGTATTTCCCATGCTGCCTTGCAGTATTCTTTGTTCAGCTTTGCTTATTTTCTACTCACTATGGAAATAGGACACTTTTAAGCTCTTTGGACCTATTTCGTGAAAAAGAGGCATTGTAATAGATTATTTCTAAGCTCCTTTCTAGTGTCAAGATTATTTGATTCTCCTATACAATCAAATGGTTGTTGAGTGAATGACTGCATATAACACAGGGGAAATGCAAAAGCTGTCATACCTTGGATTTGCTTAGACAGCTCCAGGAATGTCAATTACCAACTGAGTTAAACACCCAGATCTAGTAGCCCAGGATGTTCAATTTAAAGATGATCTGATGGAGTATTTTTCCCTCACTTTGGTTTTTGACACATGTAATGCATAGCATTAGGAATTGTTTTCCAATTTGCCATTTTCATGTAGGAGGATGCAAAGGCTCTGTGTTCCGTGAAAAGAAAGTGACTCAGAGCTTGTTTTGTTAGCTCCTGTGAGATGAAGGTCCTTAACACAACTGGGTTATTAAACTCAGAGACCTAAGTAAAAATACAGATGAGACAGGTAAATAATTGGAAATAAGTAAAATATATAATAATAACTGCAAACCTTTAGTGAGTACTTGCTGAATGTTACGCTCTATACTAAGTGTTAGGCAGTACATCTTATTTAACTTTACAATGATCCTATGAATGAAGTCTGTCATTCCCATTTCATAAAAAAAGTGAAAGAAGGCTCTGACAGATTAAATGACTCACTAGAGGTGACCCAGCAGCAGAACAAAAATTTTAATCCTAAGTGGTTCTGTTCTGAATCCAAAGCCCAAATGTTCTAATTCCATACTCTGTTGTGTTCAGGGATATCCTGCATCGAGTTTTACTTCTTCCAATAGGTCCTCGCATTTAAATCTCCCCACTTTTTAATCAGTTCAGAAAAAAAGCCACACTTAGCACTCAAGTGTTTTATAGAGATGAAGGATCACATCAATCCTGATCATTACTGTGACTTATCAAGGGTGTGCAATAACCACACTGGCCAGTGAGCCACCTCCATGTGACTTAGGGGATGTTTCAGAATCCTAGAATCTCATGGATGCAAGGAACTTGATTGCTCATTGAGTACTGAGCCCCCTCTCAACCCCATGCTTTGTGGGCTCTGATTTAGAACACAGAGTTATGGAAGTTAAAAGCAGTACATGGCATAACCTGATCCTGCCATCCCAAAGTCAAAGGATTGCCTGCCCAGAGGGAACAAGGTATGCTATTGTTATATCTGTGTACTGCAGTGGGAAAAGGATCTAATTTGGAAAGCCAGGACATCTGGATTTGCAATGGCTCTTCCATGAAGCAGAAGGCCTGGGCAGAGCCCCATTCTAGTACTTAGTACCATCCATCCCTGTGCTCATTTTATTCCACCGATTGCTGTAAAACCAAACTAGAGGACTAAGTGAAAAAGAGAGAGAGTGCCCATTGAAATAAGATCATCCATCAAACTACAGTAGCCAAATCATGAAGGAAACTCAGATTGCATATAGGAATGAAGGAGTAGACATGCAAGACCAACTACTCAGTACACCTTTTACCAAAGCATGAACTAAATATAGTAAACTATTTGAAACTAGAGGCCTGGTGCATGAAATCTGTGCACTCGGGGGGTGGGGGGGTGTCCCTCAGTTTGGACTGTGCCCTCTCATAGTCTGGGAGCCCTCAGGGGATGTCCGACTGACAGCTTAGGAGAGTGGGCCTAAGTCGGCAGTTGGACATCCTTAGCGCTGCTGCGGAGGCGGGAGAGGCTCCCGCCATGGTTGCTGCGCTTGCCAGCCATGAGTCCAGCTTCTAGTTGAGTGGTGCTTCCCCTGTGGGAGTGCACTGACCATCAGGGGGCAGCTCCTACATTGAGCATCTGCCCCCTGGTGGTCAGTGCACATCATAGCAACTGGTTGTTTTGCCTTTCAGCCAATTTGCATATTAGCCTTTTATTATATAGGCTGTCAACTAATTGAAAAATAAAAAAAATGATTTTAAAAGAAAGCCATAGCAAGATTGATGAAAGAATCATCCTATATACTAAAAGGCTAATGTGCAAATCGACTGAACAGCGGAATGACCGGTCGCTATAACATGCACTGACCACCAGGGGGCAGATGCTCAATGCAGGAGCTGCCCCCTGGTGGTCAGCGCACTCCCACAAGGGAGCACCACTCAGCCGGAAGCCGGGCTCATGGCTGTTGAGCACAGTGGCAGTGGCAGAAGCCTCTCCCACCTCCGCAGCAGTGCTAAGGATGTCCAACTGCCGGCTTAGGCCCGCTCTCCTAAGCTGTCAGTTGGACATCCCCCGAGGGCTCCCATATTGTGAGAGGGCGCAGGCTGGGCTGAGGGACCCTCCACCCCACCCCAAGTGCATGAATTTTGTGTGCTGGGCCTCTAGTAATATTATGAAAGGGGGTTGGGAAACAGGTGAAAAAGGTGAAGGGATTAAGAAGTACAGATTGGTTGTTACAGAATAGTCATGGGGATGTAAAGTACGGCATAGGGAATATAGTCAATAATCTATATATATAAAAGCTTAAGCAACCATTACAACCGGACAACCGGCCAGTAGCTATGATGCACACTGACCACCAGGAGGCAGATGCTCAATGCAGGAGCTGCCCCCCTTGGTGGTCAGTGTGCTCCCATAGCCAACCTCCTGCAATCCCTCTCCCCACCCCCCCAGACTGGACAAGATGGCCCCGATCAGCCCCAATCGCTGGCCAAGCCGCCACCCATGCATGAATTCGTGCACTGGGCCTCTAGTATTATAATAACTATGTATGGTGTCAGATGGGTACAAGATTTATTGGGATGATCACTTAATAAGTTATATAATGTCTAGTAACTGCAGTATACCTCTAAAACAAATATAGTATTGCTATGACTTTCTTAAGCAAATCTGTAGGTTTCTCTGTGGTGATAGTTAAGTGTACAGAACATGGCATGAATCATTAGATTCTAACGTGAAACCAGAGCTTGCCTCTGTCCCACTCTCATCTGTGTCTCTGACCAGATTTTTGACCCTACAGTGGTCTCCCTACATTTTCCACATCATCTCCTAAGTATGTTCAAGATGAAGAGAAAGTCCAGTTGTAACCACTTTTTCTTAGTAGCCAGATGTGTAGTCAAGCTGCTTCTGTGTATTTCTGGATATCTCACACATGTTGTATCTGACCTCAGATTCCCAGTGGGCTACTCCCCGTGGCTCCTGATGTCTTTGTTTCTTCAAATCAGAGAACACAGAAAAAAATCCATTGACCATTTTCATGTAAAATTTCACAGTGTGTGGTAAAAATATTAAGCACAATGGAACAAAGCATCTTGTCATGTTGATTCCCCCTTCTATTTGTCCCAAATTCACTGATGCTGGGTCTTATTAAATATAACAGGAGAAAAATCTGAAGATTCAGTCACTGTTTGATAATATCCTTTTCCTCAGCAGTCCCAGTCAAGTCAGCTGTCACTTTATTAGTCAGGAATTGGACAGTTTTTAATGAAGTGGTTCTTAATTCATATTGATATTTACAAGTATCAATAATTTGCCACTTTCATCAAAGGGTCACTGGACAAGGATATCTAACTACAGATCCTGTGGCTAGTTTATTTAATGAGCATTTCACTCAATCATGGTTATCTTATTTCTTTGATTCTAAATCACCATTTTTAATAACAGTTTTCTAAGAAAAATGATTTTGCCTAAAAAGAGCATGATATATTTAACATATAAGTAATAATGCTTTCTATTACCTATACTAGGGGCCCAGTGCATGAATTTGTGCACCTTGAAAGGAACTGTGGGCCAAGAGGCTGCGCTGGGCACAGAGGCGGGTCTTGGCCCATCCTCTGCACCCCTGCCTGGCCCCTCCTGCTGTGGCCCCCAGTTCCCTGTCTGCCGGCAGCCCTGCTCCTGCTGCCACCGCTCGCACCTGCTACCGGCACCGGCCCTGATCGCTCAGTGCCGTCAGCTGGTGCAGTGGCAGCTGCCAGCCCAGATCACCCCTCAGATACAGGAGAAGATGGAGAAGCCCTCAGGGATGATCAAGGCTGGCAGCCACTATTTGCACCCACTGATGGCGCTGAGCAATTGGGACTGGCACCAGGTGCTGGCAGCAGTTGCGAGCATCGGCTCTGGTGCCAGCAGTGGGTGTGAGCAGGGCCAGTGCTGGCAGCAAGTGTGAGTGCCCAGCAGGACCGTGGCATGTGGGAGCAAAGAATTTTCAGTAACCACTAGAGGCTTGCCCCAATGACAGCGACCGGCGCCCCGCCTTGGTCTGGCGCCCCTGCTCACTTGCTCCACCATCCAGCCATGGCTGATGCCCATCATGTTCCGCACTCTGCGACCTGCCTGCTGCTGATGCCTGCCATGTTCCGCGCATGCCCCCTGGTGGTCAGTGCACATCATAGCAACCGGTTGTTCAGTTGTTTGGTTGTTCTGCCATTCAGTCTATTTGCATATTAGGGTTTTATAGATATAGATATTATATATAATACAATTATATGTTTTATATATTATATAACTATATTACACATTATATATTATTTTTCTGATAATATATGCAGGGTGGGGCAAAAGTACGTTTACAATTGTTCCTATGGAAAATAATACAATACTTAATAAATAAAAATATAAGAATAAACTGTATTTATAACTGTAAACCTACTTTGCCCCACCCAGTATTTTTTATTCTAAGCAAATAAAAAAATTAGGTAAAGAAGATTTTCCAACAGTTTCTTTGACTTGCTTTTTTAGTCATTTTTATTTTCAATTTAAAATAGCATTGAATTTTTTTTTTATTTTTAGCATATGGCCACATGGATTAAAATAAATGGTTGTGATGTATTTTCCTCAACCTTGTTGTTCCTATGTGGTCTGTTACAAATCCAAAATGTTCCTGAACCCCTTGAACAACATATACTAACAGTCAGCTTCAGCTCAGGCTTCCATGGAGAATGGAGAAAACTTCAGGTTGAGAGCTCATAGAGACTGTTTCCATTACTCAAGAGCTTTCCATGGATGTTAGCTCGGTGGCTGACTCAAATAGATTTTCTGCCTCTCCTCTCATTGCAGATGAGGTAAAAATTGTCCATGCTCTGCTCACCACAGCTGTAATGTTGAAATGACAGCTAGGTCTGCTTCATGTAACTCAAGAAACACAGGGAAAATCAACAAAAATTACAAAGGCTTAAGTTGTCTGTCAATCATTTAGTCATCAAATATTTACTGAGTCTCCACTATGTTCCAGGCATTGTTGTAGTGACTGGGGATATAGACGTGAACAAAATACACTAAAAAATTCCATGCCTGCGTGGGGATGGAAACGAGTAAGTAACTAATATATTAATGTGTTTGACAGATGATAAGTGCTCTGTTGGAAAACAAGGCAGGGAAGGAACCCTTAAAATTGTCATCTTAAACAGAGTGGTAAATGAGAGGGTAAACATAACCCTTTTTTACAAAACATAAAAAAAATGTGGGAACAAGTCACATGGACCACTTCATCAAAAAAGCTATATCTATCCAGCAATAAGAATGAACATATGGCAAGTACATACAAAAGCATGGCTGACTATTAGACAACACATGGAAAAGGAGCCAGACACAAAAGCATATAGACTGTGTGCTTCCATTTATATAATTTCAAAAGCAAGCCAAATTACCCTACAGTTTTAGAAGTCAGGACAATGCTTATCTGTGACAGGGTTTTGTGTCTGAGACAGGTGAATAGGCAGGCATCTCTGAGTAATTTTCCATTTCTTGATCTGGGTGGTAGTTACACACCAGGCGTTTTCAAATTATGAACATTGATCAAGATGAACACTCAGAACTCGTGCATTTTTTTGAAAATATGTATGTTATTATTTGATTAAAAAAAAACAAAAAACCCTGGCCAAAAGCAAACAAACAAAAGTATCAGCATTTGGAGAGTGTAAGGAGACCATTTATCTGGCTCATGTTAATCCCCCAGGAACTGGTACCTATTAAATAAGTTCTTTATAACCTTTATTTCTTCTTTTACTTCTTGCTAAGAAGTTAGGAATTAATCTCCATCTCTCATTTTGCTCCTCCACCTTTCATCAAGGCAACATGTAAAAGACGAGTGTTAATGATTATTCACCTGCTTCAAGAGGTTCTTATATCAAATAATACATAATTATGAATGTGTGCATTTAAGTGTTCAGAAATCTCCTTCAGATTCCCTGCAAAAGGTATCTACTTCCTACACTTCCTCTAATTAAATCCACTTTTCTGCAAGTACCAGTAATCATTAATTTTTATAAATAATCATTCTGATTAAATTTGATTGTTTGTGCTAATTTTCATTTCTAATACCGTCTAGTGGATGTTTTCTACAATTTTGCAATGTAATATATTGCACTATACATATGCACACATACGCACATGAAAACACATACATGTATGCACAGTATATATGTATATATATACTTCTGAATGTATATACACATTAAACAAGTTTAATACAGACATGTAAAAAGGTGGTGAGAAATTCTTCATGGTTATTTACCACCAGTACCATTTTACTATATACTCATACATTTTTATTTAACAATTACATATCTTTAACAAGGGAGAACCAGGAAAGTTATTGTTCTCAATATTTCACACCTGAAGAAAGCTGGGTTCCACAAAATTAAATTGTCTCAAGTTCACTAAGTTAAATTACTTTCAGATTCAAAGAAACACAACCAAGTAACAAAAGCCCAGGTCTTCTTTCTTCTCATTAAACCCCTGGTTTTTTTTCTGGCCCCTGTACTCCACTCTCCTCCCCTGCTCATCCCACCTTCTCTTGACTGCTTTGTGCATTCCTCAAAGTTAAAATAATAATAAAATAAAAAAAGGCCCATGTGGGTCTTAAGACTACATAGAGAAGTTTCTAAGAATATAGGTGAATCTTTAAAATATGAACTTTAAAGTACAAGTGGGGTTTGAATTATTGTTGAGCAGAGAGACGTGCCATATAAATAGATGAAGGTGCCATGAAATAGGGCATATGTGGCTGGACTGACAGTGTGAGGGTAGGAAGAAAAGAGAGATGATATTGAAAACAGTTGCAGGAAATTCAACCCACACTGTGTGTTTCTACCCAAAGAATCAGTAATAGTTAACAAAACTCTCCAGCAATCTATTTGGGCTTTAAGGAAATGTTTTTGTTTCCTATTTAGCTCAGTTATGATTCGGGGAGAAGGTAAGACTGCCAGATGAGAATCTAGGGAATTTGCATTAAACACATTTCTAATACCACATGTTCATCTTGACCCATTCAAATCTTTTTAGCACAATTTGCTTTAGTTAATATATTTTCATATATTCCAAAATGTTACATTCAAAATAATTTCACAAATAAAGAATAAAGTGTTCCATGTAGAGAAAGGGAAATATACAAAAATTATTCTTGAAAGGGCAGGGATAAGGAGGAAAGTATAAGTGAAAATATGTATTTGTGTTTTGGTCTTGTTCTGGTATTCCCGTCCTTCTTTCTCTAAGTTATATCTTACATCAAGTCCTGTCATTTTTCTCTCCTGAATTTACCATAACTCCAATTTCATTTCAATTGTCACCTGGATCTTGCCTATATCTTTTTATTGGTCCGCCCTTTGCACTTCACCTCTCTCCACTCTGCCGAGATACCATTACTTCACCTTTCAGAGCAGCAAAGATCTAAAAGTTTGACAGCATACTCTATCGGTGTGGCTGTGTGGGAATTTTTTAAGTCACTATCATATTGATAATGGAAATGCAAACTGTTGCAAATTTTTTTTGGAGAGGTTATTGACATTACCTATAGATACACATACATTTTTACCCAACAGTCCTCCTCTAGGAATCTACCCTAAAGGTATTCTAGACAAAACTATGAAAATATACATGTATTATGGTATGAATTTCAGCAATTTGCAATTAAGACTGGAAACCACCTACATGTCCATCAGTGGGGGATTTTTTTTGAATAATCTGTGACACACTTGCTCTTTGTAGCTCGGTAAGAAGGGATGAGCCATAGCTCTGTAAACTACTATACTGTGATCTCCAGGATATATTAGGTGTAAAAAAAAGAAAAAGAAAGAAAAGTGTGTTACCACTTATCCAAGAGAAAGGGGAAATATAAATATAATTGCATATATGCTGATATTTATAAAAATGGAAAAGTTATCAAATAAATAGAAGTAATTAACCATAGGGGAAGAGAGGTAATGGGGCAGAGGTTTTAGTAAATTTGACTTTGGTTACACATAATCATATAATAAATCAAAGTAAGTCAGAAGCAATGCTGAAAATCTAAGGCAAGATGAAACAAATGAACCTGTGTATCATATCGGAGGCCTAACTAATGGAGAGTGTCTAGAGTTTGGTCAAGGAGACAATCTCTGTTTTCTGTAAATATTTGCTGAGTGTTTTACGATACCTGTGGGGGAAATGTTCAGAAAACACGAAGCAAGGAATGTTCACATTGGTGATTGAAAAAAAGAAAAAAGAGCTCAAATTTCAATAAGCATACAAGAGAAAAACGCTTATTCTGCATTGAAAAAGCTGGAGTTTCTCTGATTTTACCCTTTATGAGCTAAACATGAAAAATAATAAGCTTCCTAATGTTATTATAGAGCCTCTTTCTAGTCCTAAGAGAGACCTGATTCTAAGTGGAGAAGAGAAAGTGAGATGTAATTCTGTGTGTCACTCCCTGCTTCAGGCTGTAAAATAGAGAGAACATTAATTATTTATTGCAATATGACTATGAAGTTCTACAAAGTTACCAATAACTGAATCCAGAGATGGCTATCATTCTCTATAGGGTGAAGTGACATCTAAATAGAAGTGTTTTATGATTCTGGCAGGTATGAGAAACCCGTAGATCATCAGCAAGCACTGAATTGGGGACCCCAGTGGCTATTTTTGTCTCTTTTTTCTAGAAGGCTCTGCAATGTGCCTTTATTAACGGAAGCATAAGGAATGTGGCCTTCTCAAAAATTCAGAATTCTCAGCACAGAACATTGCTAATTACAGAAATAACAAATATATGCAGCTTCCTATCTTCTTAATTATTTTATGTTTTCTTCTTTTGCAAAACACAAGCCAGTTACCTGCTGAGATGCAATTCCTCATTCACAGTGGAAACCACATTGTCAGCTATAGCTAGTTGGTATCAGTAAATCTTTCATTTTGATACTTAGAAAGAAAACATGTCATAAAAATTAAGGCTGATGAGTTTGAATTTGGGGAAGCAGACTTTTTTAAAATCCTCACCCAAGGATATGGTTACTGATTTTAGAGAGAGAGGAAGGGTGGGGGAGAGAAAGAGAGAGAGAGAGAGAGAGAGAGAGAGAGAGAGAGAGAGAGAGAGAGAGAACAATTAGCTGCCTCCTGTATGTGCCCTGACTGGGGATCAAACCTGCCAACTTTTGGTGGAGGGGACGATGCTCCAATCAACTGAGCCACCCAGCCAGGGTGGGAGGAGGACATTTTTATTTATTTACTTTAAGTAAAGCTATGTGAACCCCAGAGATCAACTCTGCTGTCCAATGGTGGTGTAGAGCAAGCTGAAAAACTTGGGAATCTGTAAAGACACACATAAAAATTTCTCATTTCTTTCTAAAATGGGTCACTCACAGAGGAGTGCTACCAGAGGCAAGATACGGAATTTATGGCATTCACTTGAAAAGCAAACTTACCTAATGATAATGTGGAAGAAAACCTAATAGTTTAGAAGATGTCCTGAGGAGCATTTGATGGATGAAAAACCTAAGATTTTATGCCAGACATTCAGACCATTTTCTATACCTCCCCCTCCCTTTTAAAAACAACTTAAAAATTTTCCTCAAAGCTCATCATCTTATGTGTATAGTTTATTACAGTGGCTCTCAAACTTTTGTGTAGGCAAAGCTTATCCCTAGGAACTTCTTAAACATGCAGATTCTCTTTGCTAGTGAATCTGTCTGATTCAAGAGGTCCGGATTGAATCCCAGATAAGATACATTTTATTTGTTTGTTCAGTTTTGTTTTTCTTTTATTTTTCTATTATAGTTGAAATACAATATTTTATTTTAAAATATATTTTATTGAATTTTTACAGAGAGGAAAGGAGAGGGAGAGTTAGAAACATCGATGAGAGGGAAACATCGATCAGCTGCCTCCTGCACGCCCCCTACCGGGGATGTGCCCGCAACCAAGGTACATGCCCTTGACGGGAATTGAACCTGGGACCCTTCAATCCACAGGCCGATGCTCTATCCACTGAGCCAAACCGGTTAGGGCACAATATTTTATTAATTGCAGGTTTAAACATAGTGATTAGACATTTATATAACTTACAAAGTGCTCACCCCTACTAGTCCAGCAGCCATCTGTCACCATGCATAGTACATAGTTATTACAATACTAGTGCACAAATTCATGCACATTGAAAGGAAATTAATTAGGAGAAATATTTTAATATCGCTATTTGCCCTTTCTCTATAATAGAAGTGTCAGAGATGAAAGGAAATTAGTAAAATGTACATGAAAATAATATATAAATTGATTAATAAAAAACAATAACAACATGATGTAACAACAAATATTTTCCATGAAATTTTTACTGATAGAATCTTCATTTATTATTAATTTTTAAAAATATGCCGGGTTTCTGGAAAATTTATATCATTTGGACAAACTTTGCCTTTGCTACAATATCAAGTAAATTTTCCATCAGATGGTTTTTCATCAGAGAAATTTAGAGATAGGCAAAATTGACATGTAACAGTCATTCCACCACAGCTGTGTTCGATAGTTGCATCCTCATTTACCTCATTTCGCTATGAAGGCAGTTCCTACCAGTATTGGTAGTACTTGTCGATGACTATTCTTCAGACATAGTCTATTGATGATGTCGCTTTCTTTCAGCCTCAGAGGTACATTGTGCCAGTAGTTGGTCTTCAGACATATTCAGCTTCAGAATGACAATAAAAACCTGACATCGTTATCTGGCGCCAAATGCGCCATGGCAGTGTTGGCTGCGATTTGGTGGACTGTTGCTCCGGTGTGGTTGCAGGACCTGTGTCCCACTTGGGGGAAGCCAAGTGTTGCTTTGTTGGTGCCAGGTCCATAATGCCATTTCTCTTAGTGCATCACGGCAGCTTCTGTGTTGATCATCTGCCCACTGGTGCTCAGTTCGTCATAGTGACTGGTCGGACAGTGGGAAGGACACTTAGCATATTAGCCTTTTATTTATATATATCTATATCTATATCTATATCTATATCTATCTATCTATATATATATATATATATATATATATTACTAACTACATTTCCTATGCTATATGTTATATCCCATCCCCATGACTATTTTTATAAATGGCAATTTGTACTTCTTAATCCCTTCCCCTTTTTTGTCTATTCCCCCCACCCCTTCCACTTTGGCACACATCAATATGTTTCTATATTTATGAGTTTGTTTTTGTTTCAGTTATTTTTTGGATTCTACATATAAATGAAGCTATATAATATTTGTCTTTCTCTGTCTTATTTCACTTAGCTTAACACACTCTAGGTCCATCCATGTTATCACAAATGGCAAGATTTCCTTCTTTTTTATGGTTGAGTAATATTCCAATATATATACACACACCATCTCTTCTTTATTCATCTATTGATGGACACCTTAGATTGCTTTCATCTCAGCTATTGTAAATAATGCTGTAGTGAGCATGGGGGTGGATATGTCTCTTCATATTAGTGTTTTGGATTTCTTTGGATAAATAACCAGAAGTAGAATTGCTGGGTCATAGGAATTTCTATTTTTAATTTTTTGAGGAACCTTCATACTGTTTTCTATAGCAGGTGTACTATATCCCATCAACAGTATACAAGGTTACCCTTTCTCCACTTCCTCTCCAACATTTGTCTGTTGATTTATTGATAAGGGTCATTCTGACAGGTGTGAGGTGATATCTCATTGTGGTTTTAATTTTCATTTCCCTGGTGAATAGTGATCTTAAATATATTAATATGTCTATTGCTCATCTGTGTGCCCCCTTTGGAGAAGTGTCTATTCAGGCCCTCTGCCCATCTTTTAAATGATTATTTGTGTTTTTTGCTGTTGAGTTGTATTGGTTTCTTATATATTTTGGATATTAATCCTTTGTCAGATGTATCATTGGTGAATATCTTCTTCCATTCAGTAGGTTGTCTTTTTGTTTTGTTTAAAAAGTTTTGCACAGCAAAAGGAAACCATAGTTTGATGTGGTCCTATCTGTTTATTTTTCTTTTATTTCCCTTGCCTGAGGAGACATATCCAAACAAAAATATTGCTAAGAGTGATGTCAGAGTTCACTACCTATGCTTTCTTCTAGGAGTTTTATGATTTCAGCTTACATTTAAGTCTTTAATCCATTCTGAGTTTTATTATTTTGCCTGTATCTGTCCAGTTTTCCCAATACTATTTATTGAAAAGACTGTCCTTACCTCATTGCATATTTTTGTCTCCTTTATCATAGATTAATTGATCATATAGGTGTCGGTTTATTTCTGGGCCCTTTATTCAGTCCCATTGATCTATGTGTCTGTTTTTAAGCCAGTACCATACTGTTCTGATTACTATAACTTTGTGATACCAGAATCTATATTCTTAATTAAGCGCTCAGGTACTTATGACACACATGTTCCATGGGCAACAATTTGAAAAACATTGATGAAATAAATCCTACCAAGGTATATGCCTAGAAACTCTTGAACCTCATCTTAATATAATTACTATGACAATAAAACTAAAGGTCAGGCACAAAGTTGATAATCAATATGTACTTATTGGTGATCAACAGCTCTCAAAGTGAGTATTAATGCAAGTATAAATTGGTGTTGTTTTCACTAGATGAGCACCACCAGACTCGGATTGTGGCCCACTATTTCAAGAACACAGCGTTGGTACTGGTGTCCTATACTCTGCTGTAGGATTCGATATTGGGCAACTGGGTGTGAGATAGGATGATACGATGTGCACATAAGAGCATGAGCTTCAGACTCAGGCTTTCACAATCCCTATCCTATGGACTATCTGTGTACCTTTGAGAAATTCATTTCACTTCTTAGCCTCAGCTGCTTCTTCCTTGAAGTCAGATTATGCGATGTGTAGATGAGAAAATGTTTATAAAGTAGCTAGGGCAGTTCCTGAAATACTGTAGGCATTTGAATAAAGACTAAAAAAGAGGACTTAGGTTTTTTGAGTCCTCATAGTAGGTGATTTTATTGTCAAGAAGAAAGCAATGGCACCTTGGGGAATAGAATTCTTGTATGTAAGCCCAGAAAAGCTGAGGGTTGCAGATTTCAAATTTGGGCCTTTGTGCACTCAGAAATATTGTCTTGAATAATGTGAGAAATAGTGACTGCCTCTCCTAGCGGCTCTGGCTATACACTCATAAAGAAATTTGGGAAAAAAATGTTTTAAATAATCTGGGTAGCATTAAGGAGTGACAAAGGCCACAAAAAATGGGAGAAGTCATACAAATTACTGCGGCCCATCTGTGTTGCATATCACTACAAATTCTCCATGGCTGCGGGTGAAGCAGGTTATTTTTCCCCTGGGGCCACACCTGCTCTCAAGTTCCTGGCAAGAGCCCCAAACAAAAGCCAGAGTCTGTGCTCGTGACCTCCACAGAGCTTTCCTGCATTCTCTCTGCTCAGAAATACTGGAAATTATCATTACTACTTTGCTTTGCTATTTTGCTTTCTAGATATTGAACATGTTTTCTTCAGTACACTGCAAATTCCCCTAATAATGCTGTCACTGACAAATATCAGTCTACCATTCATTGCTGAACAAATATTGTCAGTCTAAATGGTACTCCATTTCACTTTACTTTATACGGGCACTTTAAAGATATCACTCCCTTGTCTTTTGCCTCATGCTTAGTTTCTTATGAGAAGTATGTCCTAATTCTTTTTTTCCATTTGAATAGAATGTCTTCTTATCCACTTGTGTGGTGGCTCTGTATTCCGTGTTTTGCCCCAGGAATGCCCCAGGAGTGCCCACATCTCCTTGGAGGTGTCTGTTTTTGTTCTTAGATGGCAGATTAGTCAGTTGCCCTGCAACCTCAGTTTTCTCATAGCTTCTTGAAAGGTATACTTTCATAAATTATTCCACTTTTTCTTATTGTCAAGTTGAGAGCAACACTTTCTAGATGTTGGCGTCTTGAATGGAAGTCAGTGACAGATCTTAAACATATGCTTAGAGTTTTTCTCAGTAACATAATCTTAATCTGAAACAGTGTCAATCCATTAATTACAGTTAATTATATCTGATTGAAGTTTTTCTGTAGCATTACTAGGGTAATTAGGGTCCAGTCTTCTCAGACATATTTTGCTTATGTCTGATTACTGAGGCCTCCAAAAATGATTGGTCTTATTTTCATCTTCACTGAACATTGTATTTAAAAACTGGCTAAAATTCTGTTGCTTATCTAATGTCCAGGACTTTGACAAATAACAGTGTTCTCAATCTCCTGGAGAAGTTGTGTCTTCGGCTGCTATTTTCATTTCCTCTGACCATAATGTCCCTCCAACATTTTAAGATATTCTAGTTTAATTTCCATTAAAAAATTCTCACTCATCTTTAATTTTTTCAAGACCAACGCTGCTTTGTGTAAACTAGAAATTCACAGGGATTAATTAAAAGGATCAGGCCTCTCTCATGATGAACTTAGACATCTATGTCAATAAATTACCAATTGTAAAAGATGTTTTCTGCTTGTTGAATTTTAGGAGATGCTGGGAAGGGAAATGTTTAGAGATGTGCATTTTTTGCTATGTATATCCTTGGCATTTTATAGTAGCACCTACTGGCCACATCAAACAAGATTGATTTAGACCCAGGAAAAAAGTTTAAAATCATTGACCGAAATCTTCATCTAAGGTCTGAATCCAAATGTATTGTGGTAAATAATTACAGTTTTTGTCATTTAATTCTAAGTAGTAGATTTTTAAGAGTTAGCATGTATTGACTAGTTACTGAGCACTAGGCATTCTGCTAAGAATATTATAGGCATGATTCTATTTTATTTTCATAATATCATAGTGAGATATTCATTTCCATTTCAGTGAAGAACCAATTGAGGCTTAGAGAAGATAAGAAACATTCCCAGGTTCTCAAAGCTAGTGAATGGAATAGCCAAGTCTACGTGTTGCCACACGCCACATTTAAGTATACTTTATGTCGTGCCTATAACATGATTTCTGTATTTTAACACTGGAGCACCATGGTATTGAAGGAAAGAGCACTGTACTGAGATTCCTCGTACTTGGAATCCAAAGCTACCTTTAAAACTAGTTATGGACTCCTGATCAAACCATTCCCTTCTCCTAGCCTTAGTGACAGATCTGTTGAGAGGGATCGGAACAGATGCTCTCTCAGACTCTGCTAATTCAGGAACTGTCCTAAAAATTAGAAAGTAAACTAAATAAATGGATGCATACTAAGCTATAAATGACCATCCCTTGGCCCTTGAGGGGCATTTGCATTTTCAAAGAGGAAATACCCAAAGAACCAAATTGCCAAGTACTCACTTATCTAGGCACTTAAAGACTTCAGGCAAGTAGGCACGAGGACGTCACTTATTTTACATGTAATGCCTGCCCTGCCTTTCTTGCTCTCCAGCAGCTTTTCTTTTTCATGTGTTCATCGTGTTTACTGTGCAACCAAAGATCCTACCAACCATATGCTAAAATCCAGGAGATAATTAATATCATTTTAAAATGTAAGAATCCAAAATGCCAACATTAAAAATCCACCTAATGAAGGAATGGGGGTGAAGACTTTGCAGTGAGTTCATATGAAGAGATATATTTAAGTAAAGTTATCACCACCAATCACAGTATCACTCATTTCCTAGCACCTGTTTTCATCACAATGTCCAGATGTCACTGGAAATGGTAGAGTTTGTACTTCACCCTAGTCAAAATAGTAGAACCTATTGTAGTATATTTTAGCATCATCATGAGCTGTTCTAAGACAAAGAAAAGGGTGCTTTCATTGTGGTGCACACCTACTAATTCACAAACAGGTATCTAGGGTAAATTCACCTGCTCCAGTTGTCTCTTGATGATTAAGCTCCAATTTTAGCACAATAATTTCTATAGTAAGTCAAAGAGCAATAATATATAGTATTTAACAGCTTAAGCTTGGGCATAAGACAAACCTTGATTTCAAACTGGACTGTCCTTTACCAGTTGTGTGCCCTTGAGATGTTTAATTTACTTTTCAATTCCCTGCTCTATAAAACAATGGAGGCAGGATGGTGTATTAAAACACACACACAATTCAACTAAGTAAACTTCAAAGATCTTACTGACTTTACTCAACAATTCATGAATCAGGCAGCGTCCAGTCTAGCATATAGACAAAAGCTTTGAGGAGCTGTACAAATGGAATACTTTTATACACAGAAGGGAACGCAGCAAGAAGTTGTACAAGGCAGAAAAGCAGATTGTTTACTGCAAGGTCACTGTCCTTCAGGGGATGACAGGGGTTGTTTATTGGGCAGATTACCTAACTAATGCTGATCACCTGATTCCTGTTTCACTGATTTAAGGTTCCATTTTAGGGATAGCTGAAACCGTAATTAAGTTGAGTCTTGATTTGGTGATGTGGGCTTAGCAATGGACAATAAATGACAGTGCCACTTGATAGACTGGTTTGAGGGTCAAATAGGATGTTGCATTTAAAGCAGTCTCTGATTAACAAATAATTTGGTATTTTAAAGTTGGTTGTCATGCTTTCTAAAGAGTTTCAACTTTTTGTCCTCCCTTTATAATAGTTTATTTAACAACTAGAGGCCTGGTCATGAAATTTGTGCACGGGTAGGGTCCCTAGGCCTGGCCAGAGATCAGGGCCGATTGGGGCTTTCCGGCTGCTGACCAGAGCCTTCCTTCATTCCGTGCTGCCCCCTGGTGATCAGCGCATATCATAGCGAGTGATCGAACTCCTGGTCTCCTGGTCAAACTCCAGAGGGAACACTTTGCATATTGGCCTTTTATATATATAGATAGAGGATAAGTCCTAGAGCTTGATCAGCTAACTAATCTAAATGCTTCCACTTACAGATGAAAAGGGCCAGGTGACTTTTCTTTGACATTGCAAATTTAATGACAATTCCTAGACCAGGTTTTACTTTACCTGATTTTCAGATCAATGCTCAGCCTTCTTTGTCTTCCTTTAGTAATCAAAAAGCTGTATTCAGAAATACAGTTTTGTAAGATTATGTAGCATTTAAATCTATTAGTCCTATAAATAGTTAGAGCTAAGTTCAAATACTGGTCCATCCACACCCTGACTATGTGGATGTTATTTTACTAATCTGTGCCTCAATTTTCTCATCTGAAAAATAATGAATAACATACCAATTGGCTAAGATATTCACAAGCTCTGAAGTAAGACAGTGTGAACAGTTGTTATTAGACAACTAGTTGCTATTAGAGCAAGTGTGCAACAGGTAGAAGAGCAGCATTTTGAGAGCAAATGCAGTAGATCTGACTGTTGGGGTTGGAAGGTTGTCTCCAGCACTTAAAACCTGTGTAACCTTGGACAACATACTCAAACTTTCTATCCCTCAGTGACCTCTCTTTGAAATAGGAATTATAAGAGTACCTACCTCATAAAGTTGGTATGACAATTAAATAAGTCAAAGCACTTAGAACTGAGGCTGCCCCTTAGTTATAAATAACAAGGATCATCAGTTGGATTTTATTAAATCATATGACATCTAATTGATTTAAAGAAAAAAGAATTTGCTACTTTTCCAAAGTATATGCAAAACCTCTGACTTGGACCTCTTACCAGAGCCTCAAAATTCTATAGCCTACTTCCTACCAGACATTTCTATTCCCGTTATAGTTGAGATGCTCCAACTTGTCTTACATTTAAGATCTGTATTTCTTCTAGAGATTTCTCTACCTCCCATAATGGTAATGCCATCTAGCCAGGTACCCAAGCTAAAACTCAGAGCTGGAGGTAACAATGAAGACCTACTGGCTCCTAGTCATCAGAACTTATAGTTTAATGGATGAGATGGATATTTAACAAATAATCGAAGACATTTCTTATTTAATTGTAAGTTGTTATAGGTGCTATGGAAGAAAAGCACAGAATACAAAGAGAATATATAAAAATGGCAAAACATTTAGAAACTTGAGGGCCTAACTGGGCCAAAGGGATTTATTGAGTGGCAGAGTCTGGAATAAAACAAAAAGTCTTCTGAGCTCTTGAATTGGAGAGCTTTATCCCAGTCAGCCTTTTCTTATCCAAACCAAAGCATGTCTTTGCCAACAGAAGAGACTAGTGGCAGGAGGTCTCCTGAAAAAACATGTTCTCATATTTGCAGTAGCAGCTCAACTCAATTGCTATCCTCAAAACTGAAGGGTGAGTTAACATGGGTCTGGTGGCATTTTGATAGGAGGTCACCAGGATTTGGTGATTTTAAATATCTCTTGAATCCATTCATTTATCTCCAATCTCATTGCCAAGGTAGCATTATTTATTATCCCATTATTGCTACAGACTCCTCATAGCTCAACAGACTCTCTAAAGAGCCCAATCCTTTCCTGCTATATATATTTTTTATTTTTTATTAAAATTTGACTATGATCTTCCTTTATCAAAATGCTTCAATGGCTTAAGATCAAATCTAAAATCCTTAACTAACTGACATGCCCCTGCATCCAAAGTCCTGGCTTTATAACTACCTTTCTCAGTCTTCTTCTCCAGCCCACAGAGTACTGTGTGCCTTCTTCCTCTCACTTTATATACAAGGTTGCTTCTCCCTGGGAAACTCTTGCCCATGCCCCCTTACATTAAGCCTTGTCTTGCACACAGCATTTCTTTACAAAGGCCTTTCTTCACAGCCTCAAGTCTCATCACTCCTGCCCCCCACTCCAAAAATTCTCAATTTCAGTGTGCAAAAGAACCACCCTCAGGAGTTGTCAAAAATGTAGCTTTTCCAAGCCCATCCCCAGAGTAGATGTGGGGTGATCTAGGCATTTTGCATTTTTTAATAACAAATATCCCCTAAGGTTACTGACCAGGTGGCTCTCCAACCACACTTTGAGAAGCTCTGAGTGATGGTAGATTCCCTTGCTATGTGATATACCTTTCTTAACTTCGCTGTGGAACCCTTATTGTATGTTGTTGTTTTTAATTACTTCTTTTAAGTCTGTAGTCCCTGCTAATCTGTGTGCTATACTGCTAGGGTAGGGTCCTTGTCTGTGTATTTATAGCAGAGTGAATGCTCTACACAAATTTGTTGATGATAAGCTCTTTTGTAGAACACAATAATTGACAAAGAGCAATATGTGTAAATCAGGGAAACAGGGGCCTTGAGAATAGACACTGTATCCCACCACACGTAGGCACCATGCTTGAAATCCTGGGAGGGCCCTGACTTCTGAAGGATGGCTAATCTTCTTGTTAAAGCTCATTTATTTCAGCTGCCTCCACACAGGTCTCTTCTTTCTCCTCCTCCTGCACATGCTCCGGTGACACGTAAACCTTAATTGAACAGTGAGGTTCCTGCCACCTTCCAGTGGCTCTGCTGATGAGCTGTCAAAATAGAAAACACCAGGGACAAAGTGCTGCCACCAGTTCAGAGACACAGAGGCTCTTGGTGATCCAAGCACTTCACTGCAGCTCTGGGCTCTGAGGGGTCAACCTTTGGGGGTAGAGGGGAGTGATGAGGACATTGAATCAGCATGCTGAAGGCCTCCCTTCCGTTTTCACAGAAGCATTCAGCTAGGGAAAGACTGAGAGATGCAGGGAGTCTCACACCTGTCTCAGGGTAGCAGAGGCAGCAATTCTTCCAGACCACACTCTGCTCAGCATGGTATGGTAGGACGTGTACAAAGCTCAGAAGGCATGAGTTAAAATCCTGGATGAGCCAAGGTATGTGGCAGTGGGTTAGTGGAGAGTTAGAACTATGGAAAATGAAAGTCCCGGAGCCCACCCCTACACACTGGCCCAGTAGCTCTTGGTTTGACCCCCCAAATTCCATTCTCAACAGGCATCTCTCCTAATAATTTTAATGTAAATGAACCTCAGGCCACACTTGAAATACTGATGTTTTCACATGGACAAGTGAGGTGCTCTCTGAGCCTCAGTTTCTTCAACTGCAAAATGGATCTAAAAACACTGACCCACATTGTTGTTTGGGAGATGGTGAATTTTGTGAACGCTATAAAGTACTATAAATATGTAGAGATTATGTTACTAAAGTTGTTGATATGAATGTTAATTATTCCCAGGAAATACATGAATTGTAATAGATGCTTTTTAAGTAAAATAATATAACTCAAAGGAATAGCTTAGCAAATTGGAATTTAAAGATCTACTTGATTTATGAGGAACAGGACATATCTGTCTTGATTTATATTCAATCCCCAGTGCCTAACAGCAAGTAGATGCTAAGAAATACTGTTCAACTGGAAAAGGAAATGCTAGCTCTTTGCTAACTAGTACATGGCTTACTAATCCTCAGCTGCCACCTGAGGTGTGCTCATTTTCACTCCCACCAGCAGAACCAGTCCTGACTGCGCAAAGCATCGTGGGGGGGGGGGGGGGGTGGACTTCCAGGAACTCTGACTTTACTGACTCAGTTCTCGCTTTACTGAGCAGCAACCTCCCACTCAGCACTGTCCTGGGCTTGTGGACTCGCCGGTGTTCTGCATGTGTCTTCTGAAAACACTCACATGATAGAGCCACACTTTGGGACAGAGGAGGATTTCCTTGAATAGTGTCTCCTTGCACATGTCTTGCTTCTTCAAAGAAAGACACAGTGAGGTCCCTAGCTGTGTTGTACAGATAATGTCCTCAAATCCCCTGAGGTTATCAGTCTCCCTGCCCCCAGGCCACCCTTCTATACTTACCCGTATTCTGGCACTTAATTACTCCACAGCATAGACAGAAGTTCACAACCCTGCTTTGTGTTCAATAAAAGGCAGCCTGCCAGGCGGAAAACACAGAGAAAGAACAGGTGAGCAGTTTCACTCCTCAGGGGCAGAGAAGGGAGACCTGCTGACTGCAGCAAGGGTGGCTAAATCTCCATGGCAACGAGGAAGCTGAACACTTGGGCACCATCACCCACTCCATACCCACAGCCTTCATGAAGACAAAGGGCACACATGTCCTCCTGAGGGCATTGATATCAATGCCAGGACTGCCTTCTCCACAAATTGCCTAAATTTCGGGTCTATCCTAGAGTTTTGTTATTCTCTTTCAGGTTTCTTTAAAATTACAAGGAATCAATTAAGCTACAGGTAATTCTTTTGTAAGAAAGAGTAATCTTTTCCTTTTTCAACTCTATAGAACTACTGTTTATATTTATTATTTGATAAATATTTCATGAATATAAAATGAATAAGAAACATTTTATCCTTAAGAGCTAATAGTCTAGAAGGAAAATAGGACATGAACAGAAATTATAATTCAAAAAAAGTGTGCCCTGAAAATGGTTCTGTAGACACTCCTCATGCACAGATTTAATATTCATTATTTCAACAATTCCAAAGTTATTGCAATGGCCCAGGGCATGGTAGACTCCAAGGTGATTGAATTCCCTATGGGGTAAGACTGGTATGTGGGAATGAATCACATCACTGGTAAATGAACCAAACAGACTTCTCTCCACCTCAGCATGGCTTTGTTGTTTTCAATTCACTGGCATATATGTAGCAACTATCAATAAGCACCTAAAGTGTTGAAAAATATTTAATTTTAAAAATTTGATTTAATGAGGAAACTGATATAATGACATTCTTAAAAATCTTATGGACTCCTTTAAATGTTAAGGATAAAGGGCATTAGAATTTTAAGAAAGACACCTCCTTTGGTAAAGAAGGTATATGTTTTGAGAGGTGCTTTATGGAGTAAATGGCATTGAAATTGGCTTGGAAGGGTTTGGACATATTACATGGTAAGGGAAAGAGTTTTCCTATTGTGAGGAAGGGCATTAAATATAAGAAGACTGATACTTATCTTTCTCTGACTGGCTTCTTTTGCTTAGCATAATGCTCTCCAGGTCCATCCATGCTGTTGCAAATGGTAAAAGTTCTTTCTTTTTTACAGCAGTATAGTATTCCATTGTGTAGATGTACCACAGTTTTTTTAATCCATTCATTGGCTGATGGTCACTTAGGCTGTTTCTAAATCTTAGCATCACATGATCTCACTCATTTGTGGAATATCATGAACATCATAATGACTATCCTCTAATTCAGTGGTCGGCAAACTCATTAGTCAACAGAGCCAAATATCAACAGTACAATGATTGAAATTTCTTTTGAGAGCCAAATTTTTTAAACTTAAACTTCTTCTAACGCCACTTCTTCAAAATAGACTCGCCCAGGCTGTGGTATTTTGTGGAAGAGCCACACTCAAGGAGCCAAAGAGCCGCATGTGGCTCGCGAGCCGCAGTTTGCCGCCCACGGCTCTAATTGATAGAGTTGTTTCTCACAGGTCAATAAGTTAATAATTCTGATATTGTTATACATGTAAACTGAAACTGAATAATTAAGTAAATGGATGGTGGATGGTGGGGATCTATGTTTTTCCCTGTAGGAGTAAGAGTTTATAGATAAGCAAAGGGAGGAAGCAAGAATGACCCATGTGGTAAGGATTAGATTTGAAGACATCAGTCTGAACTAATTAATATTTAAGTTAATATTGATACATATGGGTATATGTAGAAATATTTGTAAATCTATGTATACTAATCACAGTTTAGTAAACATATACAGATTTCCTTGCTCTATCACCTGAGAGGAAAGAACAGTTTCTTGAGGAGAAAAAAAAAGGGGGAGGAGGAGAAAGTGGAGGTTGGCTTGAAGAATAGTGAGGCTAGCAGATGTAGGCATTGCCAAGCCTTATTCTTCCTTTGAGGCCAACCTCTGCACTGTGAGCCCAGCTCAGCCAGAATTGTTCCTCTGCATGTTCCTTCAAACTGAGCCTACAGGAAGTGGGTGCCATCTCTAAGGCTAAGTGGAAGCAGCATGGAAAAATCTTGTTTGCATAGTGTCAGCAGATACAATGCCCAGCACTTAGCGATTCCCAATTGCTTGAAAATGCGGCTGAGAAAACCCATGATCAATTTCCTGTAAGTGTGATTCGTGAGGGTTATTTGGGGCCATCAACAAGTTATTCTGCAAGGCTTGTTCTCAGGCACAACTCCAATTTTGTTTAATGAGAGTTTTTCTGAAGGCCCTTAGAACATGATCTTTTATTATGTAGATAATCAGCAGAACCTGCTCATCCCTTAATGCGAGCAACTGAGATGGAGGGCTGTAACAGCTGAGATAAAATCATAGCTTTACTATGTAGCCCATTAGCTGGGTAGAAACTGCATCCTGAGGTCATAAGTAGTTATTAGCTAGTTAATGACAACTGCAGTCTAATCATTACATTTACATCTGATGAATAGGGATGAGGCCTTCTTTGCCTTTTCAGCTCTCAAACTATTTACTATAGTGTTTTAATATCCTGGGTGGTACAATTTGCAAAATTGAAAAGACCCATCATTTCCACCTACCTTGAAGAAACATAGTAAATAAAAATAAATGAGAAAACTAGGCAGGTTTTCTCAGACTATTCAGCCTTACATTAACATCTGTCATCTGTGTAGTATTCCTAAGGTGCTTCAATCTCATTGGAGATGGGATTGAACTAGAACCAATGTGCTAGATATGCAATCGTGTGACCCTGAGTGAGTCATTTAGCATTTCCAAGATTCAGTGTCCTCACCTGTTACATGAGATTACCCAGCTCTTTCTTACAGATCCTCCATGCTATGGCACAAAGAGTGTATATTCTGATTGACAATAACAAATGAACACTTAGCCTTTGTATGTTCTCTCCTGGGCTGCTTTTTAAAACAAATATTTCATGCATTGTCCTATTTTCCTAAATGGTCCCTGAAATTGAGAAATGTAAAATACTTGTTAAATTCAGAAATAACCCTTTTTCTCTTTTTGTAGACACAAATTAACCCACACTATATTGTTTTTGCTGGATTTAACCCCAAGGATATGTATTTTGAGCCTGTTTTCCAGTTTGTTTAACTAAGGGCTTCTGCCTTAATTGGACCTATTTGGACTAGGACATAATATTTGCTCGGGCAGGCTTCCTGATCAGTATAGAAAACAAAATGTGATCCACAAATATTGAAAGGTACACATGTTCAGAAGTCTTAGGTTTAGAAAAATTATGTCTGAAAGCAGTAGTGTCAGGAATGGAAAGTTAAGCATTGTAGTAATAGTGAACTTGCAAATTCCGAGAAAGCCCATGTGTGAGTCAAGCAAATTTCCCTGCGGGTGAGGAAGTTTTAGTTGTACAGGTAAGGAGAGCTAAGCATCAGAGGGTAAGACTGCTTTGTTAGCTTGGAGACGGGCAAACTTAGACACACTGAAATCTCTCTGAGCTCCTCTGGACCTGTCTGTATCCATCGCCCAGGGTGGGTGCCTGCGATGATAACGCAGGAAAAGCTTTGTGCAGAGCCCCTGGCACGTAGTACTTTACCCAGTACTAGCGGCTGTGTGAGCGACGGTGGTGGGTGTCAGCATTGTGGAGAAAAACACCACCACCACCAGATTTGGGATCACAAAATCCCTGCTGTGAGTCTTGTCAATTACTGCATAGAATTGGGTTAGCAACTATGTTTGTGAACACCATTTTTTAACTGAAAAATGGATTTCAGAAGCATATTCATTTTTGTGTTACTTCCTTGGTCAGTTTAGAACCTGAAATGAAATAAGTAAGAACGAATGTGCTTTGTAAGCTGTAAGCACTCTGAAATTGTTCTTGCTTTGTCCTCAAGCATACGCTTCACAGCCTTGGCTCCTTCTCCGTGAGCGTTTCCCACGCCTCCTTCCGGGAAGGCTGCCATTGCCCAGGGCCCCCAGAACTTCACCTGAAATGACTGAGTAAAAGAGCCCAGTGATTTGCTTGGTGAACCACATGCAGTATTGTATTTGGAAGGCATGGAAATCTAATTAGATTTTCTGACTCGTGAGACTGAGCAGCACCAAATATGATTTTTCTGAGCATCTCTCTGGAGCAGCTGGCTGATGGGCCAGTGGTGAGATGGTGTCAGCCTGGTGGCTAGAGCGGGTGGGGGTGGTCAGGTGGAGCAGAGGAGAGAGCAGTCCATGGGAAACTCGGGAGCCACGGTTCATGGTGGCCAGCCGACTGCCTTTACAGCTGCCTGGGCTGTGTGATTGTTCACCTCTGAAAAGGGACTCATTCTGGAGGAATGGCCAGCAGCTGGCTGTGTTAGTAAGACAGAATGGTATTTAAATCCTTTTATGCAGTAAGGATGCGGGAGATAAAATGTAATATACATTTCAGCGGGTAATCTAATTCATTCCAAAACCGGTGCCTCTTGCCACCTTAGTAAATGGAGAGCCCATTATCTGCTCCAGGGGAAGGAAGGGGGTCGGCAGATGTAAAATGCTTTGTCAGGTGTGCGATTTGCAGGATCTGCTGCTCCAGAGTGATAGCAGGTTTCTTTCCATATTAGTTTATGTGTGGAAATAAAGTTCCGAAGCTTGGCCTAAACCCCATGGGTACTTTCAAATCAGTGGCTGCTACCCAACTTAAATTTATATCACAAGAAAGAGTACCTTCCTAAGCCCAACGCCTTTTGTTTCTAAACTGCCCATTTTTTTTTTTAAGAATAGGAGTTGCCTTCAAAGGCGGTTTTGTATTGTGGGTTGGAATAATGAGATAGCTCATTTTACAACCAACCCACTTACAAGAGTGAACGTGCCATTCTGAGGTTTGGCACATTCCTTTTTATTCAATCATGTCACAGAGCGGCCACGAGTTCTGCTGAGGTGCTCAGGAGCCACTGTAAAGCAGGAGGAGGAGAGAGAGAAAGGTCACATAGGATGGGCAGCCTCTCGCTCCAACCAGACCCAGCCCCCACTGTAATCATAGCAGCTCAACTTTTGTTGTTCACTGTATTGTGGCTCCTCACAAGGTTTTTGTTTTTGTTTTGTTGTTGTTGTTAAGAGAGGATTCTACTCAAGGGTCTTGGATGAAGAAAAAATTATTAAATTTATTGGGATGACATTGGTTAATAAATTTACATAGGTTTCAAGTGTGCAGTTCATCTATATATAGCAATGTATGTTTACCACCCAAAGTCATTTCAAATTTATCTCTTTTGTAGCCTAACATAGGGTCAGTTCTAGAGAATGTTCCAGGTGTATTTGAGAGGAATCGACTTATTCTAGCTGTTGTTAAACTTATGCTGTTGTTGGATGGAATGTTCTATAGATATCTTTTATATCTAGTTTTTTGTTCAAATTTTCTATTTCCTTATTGATCTTCTGTCTTGTTTTATCTATTGCTTAAATTGGGATATTAAAGTCTACAACTATTGTTGAATTTTATAGCCTTCCCTGTATATTTTTGATAAATTTTTTGATATCATTACAAAATACTAGAGGCCCAGTGCACAAAATCATGCACTGGTAGGGTCCCTAGGCCAGTGATCAGGGCCGATCGGGGCCTTCCTTCATTCTGCGCCACCCCCTGGTGGTCAGCGCACGTCATAGGGAGCTGTTGAACTCAGTTGGTCGAACTCCCGAGGGGACAATTTGCATATTAGCCTTTTATTATATCGGATTGTTCTTTATCTCTAGTAACAGTTTTTGTCTTAAAGTCTGTTTTGCCTGATATTAGTATAGTCACCCCAGCTCTCTTTTAGTCACTGTTTGCATAGTTTCTTTTCACATCCTTTTACTTTTGACTTATATGGCTGATAATCTAAAGTATGTGTCTGATAGACAACATTCAGTGGGATTGAGGTTCCTTTCAAACCATTTTGCTAATCTCTGCCTCTTAACTTGAGAATTTAAGAAATTCAAATTTAATGGGATTACAGATAAAGTAGAATTTACATATGCTATTTTTCTATATAGTATTTATAGGTATCAGGTCTTTTATGTGTCCCTGCTCCTCCATTACTGCATTTCTAGTGTTAAATAGGTATTTCTAATGTACATCTTCATCCCCTTATAATTTCTTTTACTATATTTTTAAGTTATTTTCTTAGGGGTTATAATTATCATGTCAATTTAAAATAGTTTACATTAATCAAATTTTATTTCAATACTATACAAAAATTTTGCTCCTATATATCTTCTCCCTGTTCTTTGTGCTGCTATTGTCATACAAAGTAGTTCTGTACAGAACTAAACATTGTGCATTCATGTTGATGGGCACATAATTATTGCTTTATGCCAGTGGTCGGCAAACTGCGGCTGGCGAGCCGCGGTTTGTCGCTCTGTTGACTAATGAGTTTGCCGACCACTGCGTAAGGCATTACCTTTACCCAGAAGTTTTTGACTTCAGGTTAAAGACATTAGTACATTATTAAAATGTTTTTTAAGTGTTTTTCCCTAAGGCAGTGGTCGGCAAACTCATTAGTCAACAGAGCGGCAAACCACGGCTCGCGAGCCGCGTGTGGCTCGCGAGCCGCAGTTTGCCGACCACTGCTTTATGAAGTTCTCTTTTCAATCAGATAAGAGGAAAAAAAGAGCTACAAGCAAATATATATGTATACCCCCCTTGATAATTTATCTATGTAGTTACCTTAACAGTGTTTTTATTTATGTGGATTAGAGTGACTTTCTAGAGTGCCTTCATTTCAGCCTAAAAGATCTATGTAGTCTTTCTTGCAGGACAGGTGAAGTAAGTGATGAATTCTGTCAGTTTTTGTTCATCTGAAATGTCTACAGTTCTTATTCTTGGAGGATGGTTTCTCTGGATATGGAATTCGTGTCTTCTTAGCACTTTGAAGCTGTCATCCCACTGCCTTCTCCATGGTTTCTAGTGACAAATCAGCTGCAATTGTTATTGAAGACCCTTTGTACATGATCAGTTTCTTCTCTTTTGCTGCTTTTAAGACTCTCTCTTTCTTAGATGTTTGACAGATCAGTTATTGTGTCTGAGCTTGTATCTCTGAGTTTATCCTTCTAAGAGTTTATTGAACTTCTTAGATATACTTTTTTTTGCAGCATTTCTTCAACTATATCCAATGTCTTGGCTTCCTCAAGGACAATCTTTGTTGAATACTTTATCTTCAACATAATACACAGGCTATAGTTTTTGTGTCTCTGTTTGTCTCATGCTTTTTTTTTTTTCTCCTTTCAAGTTGGACATTTAAAATAAATGTGGAAACTCTTGAAATCAGATTCTCTCCCTGCCCAGAGTTTGTTTATTTATTTAGTGACTTTTCTGAATTAATTCTTTGTTGTGTGGGCACTGCAGCCTCCGCTCACTTTGATTAAATGATTGGATAGAGATTTCCTTAAATTCTTGGACCCGATGAGTCTCCCAGCTGTTGCCAAGGAGCTCTGTGTACATGTTCGGGCACACCTTTACTGCTCTTCCAGGCAGGTGACAATCCTCACCTCGCCTCCTGTTTCAGCTACAGGGCCTTCCCAGGTGTGTGAGTGTTTACATAGCCCTGCGCATGTGCATGGCTTTCTGAATTCTGCAGAATACATCAGCACTTTGCAAAGCCCCTTTGGACATATTCCCTAGATTTCCTTTTAATTAAGCTTTTTGGTTAGCCTATTATTTGCCTCAACTCTTATTATTACTGCCTCAAATACTGAGCTCCATTTATATCAAATAAAGATCGCCTTGTTAGTGGGGTCTCTCAGGAAATCACCAAACAGATCAAACAATGATAAATTCTCTATTAATGGGGTTTTGAAAGAGCTCCAATCTCATCCTCTTCCCTCCAGCGGCTACTAGTTTTTACCATGATTGCAGGCTGTGGGTTTTGAAGGCTACTGTGGTGCAAATAGGGCAAGTGAAAATGCCATAATTCTCACTGTTCTTACCTAGATTCAGCTGTTGTTTTAAAATAAACATCCCTATAGATTCTATGCTACTTAACTTTTTCAGAACTCTGGAAATTAGATTCTGACAAATTTGCTATTTCTATAGAGGAGGAGATCTTCAGATCTCTTTCCTCTGCCATTTTTGCTGATGTCCTTTGTCTTTCACTTCCAATGTACTTCTTCTCTGGCACCGGTGAAGTTAGGTGTGCCCACAATGATAATGCAAAATGGACTCTCCTTCACTAAGAGCAGAGACTGTAGGTCACTGTGGGATCCACAGGATGACAAAGTCAGCTTACAAAATGAAATGAGCCAGCCAAGTCTGCCCTTCTGGTGTGTCCTCTGTGGAGCTGGGTGGTGCTCTAGTGTGTCTGAAGCAGGCTTCCGGGTATTTTGGTTCGGCAGCCTCTTAGGAGGGGCTCCAGTTCAGGTCAAGATCAGCCACCATTTGTGCTCGGCTTGGGACCTCCTGGTGGGCGCTACATAGTAATCTGTGGTGGGTTGCTACTTGGAGATGCTTGGGAGAGGCTGTGTTATGGACCATGGCTAGCTGCCACTAGTACCAGGCTTGGGACTCCTTGGTGGGCACTATGATATGAGCTGAGTTCAGCCACCACTTGTGCTGCTGGATTCATGGATGCTCACTTGAAGCTGGGTTCCAAGCTGACACTGGCTACAGCTATGCCAGGCTTGGGGCCACCTGATGGAATGACGATAGAAGTTGAGACTGTTCAAGGCAGGCTTGGGACCGTTTAGACAGAGGCACAGGGCATGCTGAAGCCAGCCCCTTCTTGGTTGGGGTTTGTGGACCTTTGAAAGTCTGCAGCATGAGCTGTGGGGGTGCTTGCATAGAAAAGCCACTTGAAGAGGTTCAGTGGGGCACCAGAGTTGGGTGGGGTGAATGGTGTTACCCAGGTTACTGAATAGCTCAGATCTGATGCCAGCAGAGTGGGAGGAGCGTTTAACAAAGGAGCAATGGTGCCTGCCAGCATTTCCATCCCAGGAGAGGGCTGCCCCTGCAGTCCTCATCCTGCAGCCCAGAGGGGCTGAGTTTTTGAGCAAGTGAGTCTGTGCACAGCCCCCAAAAGAGGAATACCTGGGACTCCTGCAGCCTTTCACCTCATTTGGATGCAATCCCCACTTGTTTTCACAGCCATATGGTATGCGGACACCTCTTCCCAGCACTGGTGCCCTCGCCTAAGGAATCTGGTGTGGGGCTGGGACCATACACTCCTCAGTGGGGACCTCTGCTGCCAAGATATATATCTCTCTGATTCTTAATTGCCACAACATTCTTAATGTTGATGTATTTGTGGGAGGTGGTGATCACAGGGATTACTCACTCTGCCATCCTGACCAGAAGTCCACATTTCTTGAAGACGTTGAAGGAGTCTGTGGGAGAAGCCCAAAGGGCTCAGTTAGATGGTGGCAGGAGCTGAGGTAACCAGAGTCACATGGGTATTAGGGTCTGGAGGAAAATGGGTTCCCAGTGACTCCTGGGAAAATAGAATATATTTCTATTCCTGTGTCTGGACTTAGCACAAGACCCAAGCAAGAACAGTATCTTCAATGACCATCGCCTAGCTATGAGGTCCCCTTTGTCTGAACTGGTCTTACAATCAGCACTTCTTTTGTGTATTCTCTGAATGTGAGACCAGAGTTCTTCAACTAAATACCAAACTCTGGCATGCAGAGAGCAGCCTTAGCTATGCAATTTCTTACAATTATTGACACCTCACCACCTGGTCCATCAGGTCTCAACCTCTTCTGCTATGACACATGCTATTCCAGTGAGTGACAGTGTCCCATGGGTATCTCAGGTCTTGATGAGGCCTCAAAAATTGATATAACTCTGATCACACCTTGTAAGTGCTACAGAAATCAGCACAATTACTACTGATGCACCAGCCATCATTCCCCACCTAAGGTAGTTATGGCATAGGTGCTGTCCATTAAGGGTAATTCTCAACATCCTAGCTCTAACTCTCCTCCTTTCTCATCCTGTTTAGAAAGCATATCAGAGTAAGAGTGGCATAATTTCAGTGATTATCTTGCGTCCATACTAATCATTTGTTTAAATCATTTTTAAATGTCAGTACTTTGCAGTGAGGAAAAATTTTTCAAGAGCCCATCTCACAATTGCTCTAAAACAGCAGTGCCATAACCACATTGAATACTCCCACGTTTGGGAAAGTTGAGGAAATAGACCAGAGTGCCTTCAGATGATGTTTGCATTGGTGACCTGTTCTGCTTGTTATCAGTAACCTGACGTTTTTGGTAGTGACTTGAATACATTTCTTTATACCTGGAAGATTTCTCTTCTATCTACTATGCAAATACATTGGGTTTGTATTCTGGCTTAACAACTTAATAGTTTTTTTATAGTTTGGCAAATTAGTTAATTTCTCTCTCTTCAGTTTTCACATCTTTAAAATGAGTCTAATTATTCTGTATATATCATAGGCTTATTGTAAGGACTGAATTAATGTCACATGCTTAGAACAGTGCCTAGTAATGGATAAGTGCTCAATAAATCTTCATTGCTGGTATAAATATCACTATACTCACAGGTCATTTTATGATGCAGATGTTTTTTCCATATAATGTCACTGAGATGTATTTCATAGGCTATAGCATACATTTTAAGTTGCTTTTATTTGGAAATGGAAGATTTTTCACAGAATCAGCCATAGTATCTCTTTGACTTTTTGGTTCCAATATTATTGAGATACATAATGGACATATAACACTGTGTAAGTTTAAAATGTACAAAATGATCATTTGATACATGTATGTATTGTGAAATGTTTACCACCATAAGGTTCGTGAACACAGTCTGTACTTCAAATAATTACCATTTTGTTGTTGTTATGGTGAGAAAATTAAGGCTCTACTGTCATAGCAACTCCCCCATGTACAATACAGTACCAGTAACTATAGGCACATGGTGTCCTTTAAGTCCCCAGAACTCATTCATTCTATAACTGAAAGTTTTCACTCTTTGACCATAATCTTTGATTTCTCTTGATGAACAGAAATGCCATTGTTATCTTTATCCTCATTACCACTGTTATAATTAATACCACTTATTGGGTCTAAGCACTTTGTACATACTAACTTGTTGAATCACCCTCTCAGGTAGTAATATTATTACCTTCTTTTTGCAGATGAGAAAGAAAAATTGAGGCACAAGCTATTGTAGAAACTTAATCAAAGGGCTAGTAAGTGCCAGAGGTAGGATTCTCCATACCCAATTCTTCTGGCTTCAGCAATGCACACATAACCTCTGCACTCTATGCATCTCACAAGTAAACATAAACATTATAACTTACGGGGTTACACCTACAAGGAGCACACAACCCATTTCGAAGATGAATCTGCGACTGTGATGTCATTTCCACCAATCTCTGGTGACAAACAACTATTAAGATTCAGTCACCCAACAAATGTCACGTAGCAGTGTTTCCAGCACTGGCCTAAGCTCTGGGATATGCAGTGAAGGAAGCGGACAAAACCTCTGCTTTCAAGGAACTGGCATCTTATCCTCATTTAGGAGAGCAGGCAGAATGCCAAGTGCATAAATAAATGATGTGTTATGGTAACGGACAATCAGTGATATGGAGAAAATAACTTGGGGAATAAATTTCGTATGGCTATGTGGGCGGTCAGTTTTAAATAGTTAGAGAGAAGGCATCACTGAGATGGAAACATGTGAACAAAGACCTAAAGGAGGAAATGGGAGCAAACCATATGGATATCCAGAGAAAGAGGATTATATGCAGAGAGAACAGCAAGAAGACCTAGCAAGGAAGCTAAGCTATTACATCTCAGAGTGATTCAGAGATGAGACCAGAGATTTGGAGGGGGAATGGAACATGTCATGTAGAGCCCTGTAAACCTTTGCAAGTGACTTTGTGTTTTCTGAGTTAGAGGGGAAGCCATCAAAGGGTTTTAAGCAGAGGAGTGACAGGATCTGACTGGCAAATGTTCAAGTATCATATGACAGGTGTATTGAGACTGGGATGCAGGGAGGCATGTAGGAGGCAACTGCAGTAATTTAGGTAAAAATCTGCTGCTGACATCGCTAATGGTAGAATCAGCACTGGTGATGAGTAAGTAGTAAGAGTGTAAATGTATACTGAAGATGGAGCCAATAGAATTCTGGAAAGATTAGAGGTGGAGTATGCGAGAAATAAAGGAGTCAAAGATGACTTCATGGTTTTGGCTTGAGCAGCTGGAAGGATGGAGTTGCCATCAACTGAGATGTAAATAATTGCAGATTTTGCAAAGAATTGGGGGTGGGTGGGCAGGGGAGATGTCAGTAGATGAGTTTGAGTTATGCTGAGTTAGAAATGGCTATTTGGCACTCAAAAGAAAATACATAGAGGATTTCATGCTGAAAGAACAAATTATAGAATCATCTCTAGAAGGGAGTGAGCGTAGACAGAAAAGAGAAGTCACCTAGGAATAAGTTTCCATGACTTCATAAAAATTCAGGGAATTGAAGAGAAACCAGTCAAGGATAATGTGAAGGAATGGACAGTGAATAAGGAAGAACACCAGGAGAGTACATTTCTGGCAGGCAAATGTAGAAAATGTTGCAAGAAAGAGGGAGTAGTAGTTGTCAAATGCTGCAATGTACAGGTGACCATTAGAGGAACAGTGTCCGGAGTGGTGGGGTAAAAGCTTCATCAGAATGGGCTCAAGAGAGAATTAGAGAATAGAAATTGGAGACAAGAAGCATTAACAAGTCTCTTAAATAGGTTTGATATAAAGAAGAGCAGGAAAATGAGGTAATAACTGAAAGGGAAAATGAAGTCAGCAGAGGTTCTTCAAGGTGGGGGAAACCAGTATTGTGCATGCTGGTGGGAAAGATTCAACAGCGAAAGGAAGATAAATGTTTCAGGAAGGAATGGGGCCTGGTGCACAGTGAAAGGTGCTGGTTTTTTCATGGAAGTACAGAGGGCTCATTTGGGATCAAATCTCAGCCCAGATGTGCCCTCACTAGAGATCTTTGTTCTTTAACCTCTGTGGTGCTTGAAAAATATTCAGCACAGAACTCCATTAGCTGTTTTTATGAGACAAAACGAAGCTTAACAGTTTTGCTCACAACAAAAGAGAAACTTTGAGCAGTTGACTTCCCGAATTGGATTAATTGACTACAGCATGTTTGTCTAAACCTTGAGTTAATACGCCTCCCACTGCCATATTTTCCTACGGCACTATCAGATTTGTGCATTTTGCACACACTCCTCCTCGTCCATGACATGGACTGCCCAGGAAAGTAATTATCCCAGCAAACTAAGCTGCAGGAAAAGATAAACTGCTTAGAGGATTAAAACTGCATATTTTATATAACCCGATGGCACACACATCCTGGTTCCGCTTGTTGCATTGTCTCAGCCATCTCTCCAGGACATCTAGTGCCATAGCTTTCGAGCATTCCCATCAGCATCTTCCTGTCTCCAGTGGGAAACAGACGTGGAGAACATCTCCTCTGGCACCACTGTCCCCTGTCCCTAGGAGATGAGCTACGGGACACCCACCTCTCACAAAGACACGGGAGTTGTGTCAATTTAATAGACTGGAAAAATAATTGAGAGTGAAAAGCAACAATTCTTCCCTCCCTCTGGGGAGAGGAAAGGGGGGGGTTTCATTAAGGGCTCCAGGGCCTAGGAGCAGGTGGCTGTTATTCCCAAGGCTTTCTTATTGGCAACCTTTTTGTACCAAGTTTAATAAAAGAGGCAAGTAGTGTCAGGAGCCCAGTCAGAGCCTTGGCCACAGGAGTGGAAACTGGCAGTTGTGTGATGGAAAAGTGTGCTGATTCGATTGTCTAGATGGTTGTCAGACAAAATAGGAGAAAAGGGACCTAAGTGAGGCAGAAGAAATAGAAGATAGAAAGGAGGAAGAAGGGATGAAATCAGTAAGTTAGCCACAAACGTCTAGAATCTGTCTCCAGAGATCCTGATGAAAATGACACACAGTCCTCAGATCAAGAATGAGCAGGTTTTCACCTTCCTGGAGGCTGGAAATGGACAAGGCACCTAGCCATGTGCTCCTTTCAGTTCTGGGATTCTCACCTGACAGGTGAGGTATTTTCCTCCTGTGCATTAGCAACGCCTGAAGAATAGTCCTCAAGATTTCACATGTTTACTCTTTTCTTCACCTTTCTATTGACTTGAGTTCGTTCTATTTCCTCCTTGCTTCTTATTTCATTTCAGCACTAACAATGACAGGCACACAGCAGGTACTCGATAAATATAGGCTGCATGCTAAAGTCCTGACACAAACTCAGTAACTTTGTGATAAAAACCAATACCTGCAAAAGCCTCCAGCTCCATTATGAGTTCACATATGCATTTCCTGCAATCTAGATTGGAAATTTCCATGACTCTAGTCTCCATGAGGACAGGGTGTCTGCATCCCCATACTCAACACAGCCTTGCACATCAAGTGAGTACTGATTGAGCAAGTGGAACCTATTAATGTCCTGGATGATAGTGTACAAATGAGGAGGAGGAGGAATCCAGAAGAGTCTCATTAGATGAGAGTATGTCCACAGACTGTGTCAATGTGCTCGCATTGCCCCCACATAGCCGGCATTGTCTGAAAGGCCTACCTCTTTATGCTGGCAGAGCCCCTCCTCACCTGCTCACTTGCATCAGCTCAAACCCACACATTCAACATCTCCACGTATTTATCACTGAAACAAACTTATAGACTCACATGGAGAAGGTGGCATCCAAGATTACTCCAGATTTGAAAGTTGACTGAAGGGTGATGGTAGAGAGACCAGGGATACTGGCACTAGAAATAGCGTTGCTTGGGCTGCCAGGAAAGCCACAGTTGTCATTTGGAAAAGGGAATGTAATTGTTTTGTTCTAGAGTTAAGTGGTGGAATTTATAGGAACACAAATCTACAGAAATTGAAGGTTGCTTTGTAATAAAGTAAAGTCTTTCAAGGAATGTTTCAAAGAAGATTTAGGTGACTGTTAGGAATATCAGAAAGGATTTCAGAGGTAGGGGAATGATTCATTAAGATCTTCAAAATGCCTTTCAACTGGAAAAGGCAGTATTCAGAAATATACACACAAAACTATGATAGTAAATTATTAGAAATATATGTATATAAAAGCCCAGCGACCAAATGGCAGAATGACCAGAACACCCAGTCGACCAGTCCCTATGACGCGCACTGACCACCAGGGGGAAGATGCTCAATGCAGGAGCTGCTCCCAGGTGGTCGGTATGCTCCTACAGTGGGAGCGCCGCTTGGCTGACTAGGATGAGTGGCGCTCCCACAGTGGGCGGATCCCACAGGCCATGTCCCCCACCAGTGCACAAGTCCATGCATCAGGCCTCTAGTATTATTATAATAATCATTTACTAAGTACTTAATTTTTTTTAGCCCTTTACAATAATGAACATCATCCTTGTAACAGCTTTTTGAGGCAGGCACAGTTCTTATACCCATTGTAAAGATGAGGAAAATAAGTTCAGATAACTATCAGAGCCACTTCCTATGAGCAGTAAAGCTCTTTTAAATTGGAAAATTCAAAAGACTTTTCTGTGAGTGTTTTAGCTGGGACCTGGAGAGAAGCTTGCTAGTTGTAGAGTGGGGATCAAAGTCTTCTAGAACTAAGAAACATCACATGACCCTGAAAGATGGAGTGCTTGCAAAGAGTCAGAGTGAGACAACTGCTGTGGTAGCAAATTAAGGAGAGAAAGGGATTCAAAGTAAGGCCAGAGTTCTGGGATGGGGTCAGGTGACACAGGTCATGCTTAAGGACTTTGGATTATAACCTAGTACAGTGGAAAGGTCTAAGAAATGGGAAGGATATACCATGCAGCCATTTTATAGGTGAGGGAGAAAGGCCGGTGAAGGCAATACACTTCCCAAGGTCCTTAGAAGGCTGTTGTGAGAGTCGAGAGAAGATCAAGAAATGCACCATTATTCCTGTAAGCTATCATGATCGGGGAGGGGGGAGGGGTCCGGTGTGTTTATTTCTCCACATAACCAAGTCAAAGCTGAGTAGTTCTACGTATAAATAAGAGTTGGTTACTAAATGGCTGTCAAGATATGGCGAAAAGAGTAGTAATGTAGGTTTCAAAAGAACGGCATTTGCAAAGACTCTGAGGAGGCAAAGAACATGAGATGTCATAGACTCCAAGAGGCTGAAATTTCCTAATCAAAGGAGAGAGTGGCACAGAAGAACACTGAGGGATTAGCCTGGGGCCAGAGGATGTAGGACCTTGTAGGTATTTTCAGAATTTTAAATCTAAGCCTAAAGGCATTAGAAAGCCAAGGGCCAACAAGATCATATATGTGAAAGTGATAGTCTTACTTTGCAAGTCATAGAGCATGAGCAGTTATGATATTTACACACCTCACATGATATTTCCCACTAAAAATAAAAGCAACCTTTTTATACCAGCATAAATAAAAAGCTATTCTCTTACATAAGCACACCATTGTTCCCACAGGCAACAAAATTAACGACACTTAACTAATGTTGAGTTTCCTATAGTTATGTTTGGCAGAGAAATAAAAGACGGAGACTTATAGAAAAGAGAGCCCCAAATATAACAGAAAGCCCTATTTATTTGATATAAAACAGTCATTTGACCCAAACCTATCAGAACTGTAAGGTGCCACAGAATTCCTATAATTTTAAAACCCTCATTCTTGGTGAGAAGACACGTCACAAGCTATTGATTTACCATTACATACATGGACCTAGGAATGATGTTTCTGATCTCCAGCTCAATTCAACAACAGAGTGGACCAGTGGGAAAGCTTGAGGGTTATGCCTGGTTTTCAAAGGCCACAGGGAATCAACCCAGGCCAAGCTCTACCAAGACATACTGCATCTCCTGCTAATCCATTTTTTACTAATCCATTTTTTGCTACGTCAATCTGAATTGTAGCATTGTATCTACATGTTTCATGTCTATCGACATCCCAGAGGGATTCTGATGGCATGGTTAATGCCCATACATCCATCGTAGCTCTGTAACAAGTGGCTAAAGCCAGACATAATTTAGGGTCCTGGACTGAGTCCTGAGGCGTTGTTTAAAGCCAGTATTGTATCCGCGGGCCGGATGGGAATATTGCTTATGACAGTTTAATACAGCTGCAGTATTATAGCAATTCATCTTCAGACATCTGCCCTCTCTTTCCACCTCTCTAAATGCCACAGTGAGATATGTTTATAGGAGCCCTGAGAAAGGCCCATGGTACAGGAGAAAGAAGAGAAATCAACCATTGCTATATTACCTCCAAGTTTCAGTAGATGTCAGCTGAACATAATAATAAATCAACCATCACATGTACATTTCAACATATACATTGACTTAGAGCCTCCCTGTCTTCCAATAGGCCAGAGAATATATTCCAAATAGCTTACTTGGGAATTCTGGACCCCCCCCCCCCCCGCCCATCTTCTGTCCTCACAGTCTCTCTCTGTTTATATCTTGTAAACTACAGACCTATATTTCCAAGTCCTTATGGGCCAACACCTGGCACTTTGTTGGAAGATTCTTATATGACTATTTCCTCCTTGTGAACGTTCTATGAGAGCACCCAATTCAGGGGACCACTATTTGGTTCTGAATGCAGTAATTGATTCCACCCTGACTCCCCATCAAGGTCAGAACTAGTGGAGAGAAAAAAAAAGAGGAGGAAGCCAAAAATATTAGCATCTTCCTGGTAAAGGTAGATAGGAGGAGGAGTCCTGGGATGGGCTCCCAAATGGGATTTCTCACCCCCTCAGACATCCCAAATTATATTTAACTGCCTAGTCCCGTGCCAAGTAGCACAAGCATTGCAGGAAATTCTTTGTCTTATCTCCACAAGAAAGCAGATGATATTCTTTTTGAAGGGAGAAATTCCGAGAGGGAAAGGATAGGAACTTTCTCTGGAACACATCCCTAAGTTCCTGTTTTGAAAGCCAGCTGGAATGCAGGGAAATGGAGAAAATGGTCCTCTCTCCCAGCCCCAAACGTGCCCCTCAAACTGATCCCAGTTTATGGACTTCTTTGAAAATCATCATCTTTTACCGCAGGGCTAGAAACCTGGAATTTCAACTTCAACCCAACACATACAATGAATTACTGGGCTGCAGAGATTTTTGCCTCAACAATTTTTGTGATTGTTTTCTTCTCTTCTGACTCCTTGTTACATCATCACTGGCAGCCCTCATCCCCCTGAATGGTGCCCCTGGTCTAGTGGTTCAGGGCACGGGTTCAGAGTCTGGCTCCATCACTTACTAGCTGGTGGGCCTGACCTAGGGGAAGTTACATAATGTCAATGAGTCTCAGTCTCCTTGCCTGTAAATGGAGAAAATAATGGCACTAACCACAGGATTGCAGCAAGAGTTAAAGGACATACATGTAATGCAAATGAAATCCTTAGAATAGCACCAGGTACCTTGTGAAATCTCAAAAACATCAGGCACTAGTATCATTGTTTGTAATTACTATCTTTTGAAGTTGAAAAGCAAGTTTGAGGGCAATGACTATAGTAAAATCTAATTTTTATACAATGAACTGTGTGTGGACATGCATATATTTGATATGTTTTCATTGTAGATAAAAGGATGCAGTGATAAATACCTAGGTCTTAACACTGATTAGCTAAGAGGTACGGCTGTGCGAGGGTGGCTGTCATTCACTTTCCCTGACACATCAATGCCCCGTGTGATATTTTACAATGAGCATGCACTGTTTGCCAATCAAAGTAAAGGGAGTGTCCCACATCAGCTTCTAGCATTCATTTAGGTTGTTTGTGTTTTTAGAATGATCAGATTCAGAGATTTAGAAGGAGTAATCCACTACTCAAAATTTTGCCTCCAGAATGAAATCCAAATGTATTAGTAGGTTTATACAAAGCCCTTCCTAATCCAGGATCTGAATTTACTCCACTAATCTCCTCTACTGCTAGTTATTCCTCCTGGTTAAATCTTTTCCATACTTTCCCCCTTCACCATGCAGGACATCTCTCCCCTTGAGCATTTCATCATTCTTTTTTTAAAAAAAATATATTTTTTTTATTGATTTCAGAGCGGAAGGGAGAGAGATTGATAGAAACATCAATTATGAGAGAGAATCATTGATTGGCTGCCTCCTGTTCACCCCCTACTTGGGGGTGGGGGGGGGATCGAGCCCACAACCCGGGCATGTGCCCTTGGCCAGAATTGAACCTGGGACCCTTTAGTCCACAGGTCGATGCTCTATCCACTGAGCCAAACTGGCTAGGGCCCCATCATTCTTTATACCATGATGAAGTACCATTTCCCCTGCTGTGAATGCCCTTCTCTAATTCTAGTCTGTGAGGTGCTCTTTTTCTTATGTTACAAGAAAATGTGATCATTTGCCAATCTTTTTAGTCTGGCTTCTGAGGCCTCTAGTCCCAGTTGCCTTACCCATTCTTAGCCAAGGTCCTACAGAACACTCAGTGCTGTACGTGGTGCTTTGAGGTAGATGCCAGGCCTTTATAGGCACCAGTGGTGCTCACTTTGCTACTCACAAGACCTTTCCCGCTTAGCGGTGGTCCTGTTTGGAGTCCTGCAGATTAAGTGTGTGATGAATGGTATTGTTGGCCATGTCAGATTGATAACCTGAATGTATCTGAGATAGTGCATGACTTCAAGGAAACTGTCATCCAATTACTTTTCTAAATGTGAGTATACAATGGAATACTATGCTGCTGTAAAAAAGAAGGAATTCTTACCATTTGCAACAGCATGGATGGAACTGGAGAGCACTATGCTAAGTGAAATAAGTCAGTCAGAGAAAGACAAATATCACATGATCTCACTCATTTGTGGAATATAATGAACAACATAAACTGATGAACAAAAACAGATCCAGAGACAGAGAAGCATCTATCAGACTGTCAAACCTCAGAGGGAAGATAGAGGAGGGTGGGTGTAAAGGGGAGAGATCAACCAAAGGACTTGTATGCATCATATAAGCCTAACCAGTGGACACAGACACCAGGGGAGTGAGGAAATGAGTGGGGAGATAAGGACACATATGTAATACCTTAATCAATAAAGAAAAAATAAAAATAAATAATTGTATGATTTTGCTTATGAAGAATCACCAAACTACATATAATCAATAGCAAGTATGGTTGTTGTGGAAAATTTTGTTTTTTCTGGGCAATGAGGAAGAAGAGAGGGAGAAAGAAGAGTATGTAGGTAAGTTGTGATAAAAGGGGAGAGTATATTGTCAAATTGCAATCTTCTTTTACAAATGCAGAGATAAATTTTGAAAACTTTCAGTTGAATTTGGTCAGATGTCCAATAGCACAGGAGAACATGGTTTAAAGGGAACTATAGTAATACATTTGTAATAGTATTCTACATCATAATATGTAGTAGCATGAAATTGATAAGCTGGACTTTATATGGTAATGCAATTTGAATGCCTTTATGCAACGTTTTGTAATCATTTAAAGCACAAATGTCATTTTAAGTTCTATAATGTGCTAAACTGGTAAATAATGTGCCAGGATGGACTGAAAACTAGTGTATTTTATGTTTGATTCTTGAATCTTCAAAGAGATGGGCAAAAAAAAAAAAAAAAAAGAACAAACAAAAGAACCTGAAGCAGAATATTAATGAAGTCCAATGTAATGGAATTTTTTTTATGATTAGTGTTGTTATTTGGTTCCTGTTAAGAATTTTTTGTTAGACCATGCTATCTCCATCCAGGTCATGAAGTTGTTCTGTTATATATTACTAGAGGCCCGGTGTATGAAATTCATGCATGGCGGGGGGAGGGGGGGGCGGGAGCATGTCCCTCAGCCCAGCCTGCACCCTCTCCAATCCGGGACCCCTCGAGGGATGTCCGACTGCCCATTTAGGCCTGATCCCACTGGGCAGTTGGACATCCCTCTCACAATCCAGGACTGCTGGCTCCCAACCGCTCACCTGCCTGCCTGATTGCCCCTAACTGCTTCTGCCTGCTAGCCTGATCACCCCCTAACCACGCCCCTGCCAGCCTGATTGCCCCCAACTGCACTCCCCTGCCGGCCTGGTCCCCCAAAACTGCCCTCCACTGCCAGCCCGGTCACCCCCAACTGCCCTCCTCTACAGGCCTGATTGCCCCCAACTGCCCTCCCTTTCAGGCCTGGTCCCTTCCAACTGCCCTCCCCTGTTGGCCATCTTGTGTGTTGGAGTGATGGTCAATTTGAATATTATCTCTTTATTAGATAGGATTGTGTGGGAACTTGGTTGCTTTATTTCTGATAATTTGGGAGTGACCAGAGACCAAACTGGCTTTGTGTGTATGATGTAAGGTAGGGGATGAGCTGTGTTGTTTAAGGCAATTGTACTGACACTGTGCAGGTGATGTTTTTGCCACTAGAAAGCACGTGCATGAATTAGGTAATTACCTAAATATCCATTGGTTTGAGGGTTCTATAGGCTATTCCATTGTCTATACATCCATCCCATATCAATACCATTCTTTATAGTTTCTGGTGCTAAAGAATTAATTTTGATGTCTGTAAGCACGCCTCTGGGACTCTTCAGGTGTTTTGGAATCAGAGTGTCAATTTCTATGGAAAAAATGCCTGCAATAATTTTTATCGGGATGAAATAGAGAAATGATATTGGTGAAACAGTGGGCATTGAATTCATGAGTATGAAGTACCCTTCCTTATGTAGGTGTTCTTGTATTTCTCTCAGTAATATTCTGTGGTTTGGATGGGTTTTGTGCATCTGTCGATGGATGTCTTCCTAGATATGTAATGTTGTAAGGATTCTAATGTGAATGGTTTCAAATATGTATTTGCTAACTGTTGTTTGTGTATGAAAATGCAATTGATTTGCATATCCACCAACTGCATTGCAGTCACTGAATTCTGACGTATCTGAAGTGTAGTTTTCATAGTCTGGTAAATGTATGCACATGAAGATGCTTACAGATAACTGGCAGATAGCAGCATGTTACCTGAAAGTGATGTTAGTGTTGCTTCCATTCCATTTCTATACCCTAACAATTACATATGAAAATACAATTAGGAAAGCTTTCCATTTGCAGTTGAATCCAAAAGAATCAAATCCATGGGAATGCAGTTAAGAACAATAAAAAAACCTCTATTCTAAAAACTACAGAACGTTGCCAGCCACAGTTACAAGAGATCTAATTAACTGGAGAGACATGCCAAATTCATGGGTTGTGAGACTGAATATGGTGAAGATAACAGTTCTATCCAAATGCTTCCATAGGTTCCATGCAATTCCTATCATACTTCTGGGATGCTATTTTTTTAGTCTTAGAGGGGTGAGGGAAATGGACAAGTTGACTGTAATAGATCTATGAAAAGACAAAGGACCTAGAAGAGCCAAAACAATTCTGAAAGAGAACAACACATTGAAAGGCCAACACTACCTGATTTCTAAACTTACTATAAAGGTACTGCAATCACAACAGTGCAGTAGGTGCTGACATAAGGATAAACATACAGACCCACAGGACAGCAAAAAGTCAAGAATCACCCTTACATTATGCTCATGTCAAGGGAAAGTCTTTCCAACAGATGATGCTGGGCTCATTGCATATTCATACACAAACATGGGCCCTTACTTTACACAAGAAACTGAACATGCATCACAGGCAGAAATGTGACAGCTACAAATGTAAAACTTCCGAAACAAAGCATAGCACACATTCTTTGGGACCGCAGAGTACACAAAGATTTCTTAGACACGACACCAAAAGCTTATCCAAAAAAAGAAAAAAAGATAAACTGGATTTTCTCCAAATAAAAAACCTTTATTCTTCCAAGTATACCATTAGGTAAATAAAGAGAAAAGCCACAAAGTAGGAAAACAGCCACAGACTATTTGCAAATTATATATCTAATAAATGACTTCTATCCAGAATACATAAAGAATCCTTACAACCCAATAAGAACCTGATTACATTTTTACATGAGCAAACTTTTAGAGTCTAAATTTCATTACAGACAATATATAAATGGCTTGTAAACACAGGGAAAGATATTCAATATGATTAATCATTAGGGCAATGCAGATGACACTATAATGCAACCCTATGCCTTTGCAAGTATGGCTCTACTCAAAGAGATTGCCAAGACTAACTGTTGGCAAGGATGTGGAAAATCTAAAACCCCCATAACTTGCTAATGGGAATGTAAAATGGTACAGGCATTGTTATAAATAGAGTTTCTTAAAATGTTCAAGATATACTTGTAATATGATCCAGCAATTCAACTTCTAAGGAGTTGATTCAAATGTGTATCACATGATAAATAGATACATGAAATCCATACCATGAAATATTACTAATCCAGAAAAATAAAACAAAAAACTACTGACTCATTCTACACACGGATGAATCTCAACACCATGATGCAAAGCGAGAGAAGCCAGACATAAGAGACCAAATACTATCCACTTTTATTTTACAAATTTTCCAGAGAAGGCCAATTCACTGACACAGATTGCTGGTTATCTAGGGCGGGAAGTGGGAATAAGAGTAGTGATTCACTGGAAGCAAGTAGAGGGAATTTCTCAAGAGGATAGATATGTTCTGACACTAAATTAGGAAGTTGCCCAACTCTCTAGGTTTACCATAAACATTGCATACTTTTAATGGTTGCATTTTATGTTATGTATATGGTACCTCAAGGAAGCTGGGTAAAAAATGCACTGCCAATGTCATACCACATCATATCCACCCCTTCAAAATCAGAAAAATTTATTTGAGGTTAGAGAATCAGAATAGTGGTTTCCTGAGAATGTGGTGGAGACTGGGAGTGACGCAAGGACAGTTTCTTGGGTGCTGGAGATGTTCCATCCCTTCACCTGGATGGTAATTGCATAGCTATAGTCACTGGATAAACATTATTCAAATGCTTGACTTAAAATGCATGGGCTGCCCTATAAGTGTACTTGAATACATACTTCACAAAATAAAAAACAAACAGGATACTGACTCATGCTACCAGAGAGAATCCTATTGTGGTCTACTCCCTAAATGTCCTCATACTATCAGTTCCGCTTTTACATGGGGATATTCATTGAAAAGACTGATGAACAGTATAGCTTGAAAACACAATAAATCTGGCCAGCTCATTCTCCACACCTTCATGTGCCAGAGAGCAAATCCTTTCCAAACTCAGTTGGCTTCTAAGTGAAACCTGGGCTTCTCATACATTACGAAGACTTATATTTCCTCTCTGTTAAGAACTCAAATTCAGAGTTCTTGCCTTCTCAGAATACCATGAAATTAATACTGGCACACTTTCCACATGGCATTTTAGAAATCCCAGCTCTATGTAGCACTTTGAACTATCCCTGCCCTCCATAATGCCATGAAGGGAACATAGGGCTAGTGGTGGCAGCAGCCACTGGGGATAAGGGAAACCATGCCAGACTGTGATTTGCAAGGATGGGTCCCTGTTAGGAGCTCACTTGTGGGGCTGGCCACGTCACACAATTTTCATGATTTCCCCCAAAGCTGGAAGTCATCAGAATGCAGAGAAGGTCAAATGAGATGAAACTTTTGGGATGCTTTCCCATGCATCCAGTGTCATCCAAGGCCACTTCTTGGCATTATTAACAGTGGCAAATAAACAAGTCAGAAAATGTAACTTGCTTTCCGTTGCACAGCTTTTACAATTGAGGTTATAATGAGTTCCCTGAAAAGTGCCTTATCTGCAAATATTGGTTTTCTCCATTTGGTTTAGAAATGGGTTCTCTAATGATCTGTATTCCAAACCAGAATTTGATTTGATCCCAGGGGCAGTGTAATTCTGCAGGAGGAGATTAGATAGAAATGCAGAAGTCCTCACCATTATTTCTACCCAACACACCTATGATAGACAACACGCATCGTGGCCAATGACATTATTCCACAGGTTGAGAGGGTGGGGAATGGTGAGAGCACATCTTCCTACAGAACTGGACTAGATGCTTTGGGGGCCAAGGATAGTGATTTGAGGCCAAGCCCTGCTTTCATGGAAAATTCTGACCGACCCTCCTAAGGATGCTCCTCACGGAGAACAACCATAAAGATAACAGCTGACATTTCTCAGACTACAAGCCAGCCTTTGTGCTAAGCACTCAACTTGCATTTACTCCTAATAAGTCATCAACACAGAAATTCAACAGAGTTTCATGTCACTCCAGTGCTCAAAACCCTATCATAGAGTGCCCTTGCATATAGACTATAGTCCTCTTGTACCTCTCTATCTATAAGGTCCTGTGTGGTCTGTCCCCGTCTGTCTCTCTGACCCAGCATGTGCCATTCTTCCTGGGGCTTATGAGTTCAGCCACATTGGCCCAAAGCTTCTCTCCCATTTCTAATTATCATGAAATAGGATCCTTTGACTCCTAGTTCAATGATACCACTACAGAAAGGCCTTTTCTGACCGTCCCCTCTGAAATAGCCTCAAAATGATTAAATCACTGGGCCATGGATGCAAAGAGGCAAAGCAACAATTTGAATCTACACCTTTGAAAGTGGGGGTCAAAAGAAGACATCATTGAAAGTCAGAGTAGAGGCTCCTCTTTACTCTGAGAAAACAATTTTCATTGAAAACTCTCAGGTTCAAGTTGAGGCAAAAACAATTCTTCTTCATGCTGAGTTGGGTTTCTTTTTCCACTTAGTCAAGAAAGAACTACAATTAATACAATGAAATAAGGCAACGTTTCAGAGTGACAGGAAGGTAGGAAATTGTGAAAATGAAGGACATTTGAGATCTTGGACCTGCCTTTAGGAGAGCTTCATTATTTCTCCTCATTACAGTAATTGTTGGTCTAAGGCAAGCTCTTCCCATCAATGAGACATTGAAAACTGAATAAACATACTGCCTAATACCAAGTGATGGAGGCAAAAGGTAGAATTCCCACTTACAAATAGCTATTCCTTTTTGAAATTTCCCAGGAGCACAGGGTTATCCAGCTGCGATAATTGCTAATTACAGTTGGATAGTCCAGGCAAGTAGCCAGACCAGCACCCCAATGTTTCTAAGGGTCAGCCATTGATTAGATTCCCAGTTTTTAATTAAATGTCACTGAATGATTAACTCATTAATCCTCAAGCCTTTCTAGAAGAGACCCTAGCTCAACATAGGAAACTACCGCTCAATAATTCCTCCTCAATTCTCTTTTATATATAATCCTTTGGGGGAAAGTTTCATGAGTCATTCTATTTTCCTTTCTTCCCAGCAGCCTTCTTTAGCTTCTGTTTCACTTGCTAATGACTGATGAGTGTGCTCCCTTCTTTGCTAAAGGTATAGCGTGGTTAATTTAATGTTTTCCTCTGCATAGGAAATTTCAGGTGCGAATGTCTAGGACCAGGAAAGCATAATGCACATTGTAAGTACCTAATTGGGGAGGCAGTAAAATCAAACCACACGGTTCACAACCCTATTGCACTTATGTCACATCTTGGTAAAGGGACTTAATCTCTGTGAGTCCCCAATCGATCCCTTACCTATAACACTTGGAAAAGAATACTATTTATTCTCAAAGAGTTGTTGGAAATTAGAAAACATATATGAAAAGTGAGTAAACATCTGCCGAATCTTTTATAGATGTTTTTAGACTGAGCCTAATAAAAAAACTAGTAGGAATATGAGACTACAAACCTCAGACCTCAGTACTGAGTGTTCTGTAGGCTACTCCTATGGATGAGGAATATCCCCATTTTCCTTTGGGACAGAGTTCAGAAGAAGCTGAGGCAGATCCTGCTAGCCTGGAAAAGACTACATCTCATACTCAATCCCACTGTAATCTTGGAAACTGTGACAAGATTGTCTAATTTCCTCTGGAACCCACTCTCCCTTCTCTTTCAGAACTATGCTATTCAGGATCACCACTGCTCTAGACCTGCCAAATCCGTGTTCCATGGCCCCTCCCACCTTTCTTGCCCTTTTTATAGCATTGAATATGAAATCAGATCCTCCTGGATAACACATGGCCCTGGTTTTGCTTCTACTCTCTTCCATTTTCATCCCCTATGCTCCTTTCTCTCCTTCTTGTGGGACTAAGCCATGCCTCCATCCTCTTTCTTTCTTTACACTTATCCCCTGCTGACCTCATCTATTTTTGGTTTATAAATACCACCTAGATGTGGATGACTACCTAATGTATGTTCCCCTGTGCAGAGCCCCCTCCCAAAGGTAAGCTTGTTGAAATAATAGCAGCTCTCTTAGTGGTGACACACCGTCTTGTGTTCCAGCATTGTTTCCTCATTTTCCATTCAGAATGCTTACAGTCTTTTCTAGTGTGCCCCACATGGATGGCCTCAGGGCAAGGCAGATTTCTTATACAACTCAACCTGTCATGTGAGAAATGCCCATGTGGCAGTTGTTCATGGTTTTCACGCTTGTGTAAAGACCATTCATGAAACAGGTTAGAGAAACTGTAGCCTAGTGAAGAGGAAGAGTGATTTCAGCTAGAATAAAGGGACTGGATGAGGGTACCATGAACATCAAACATCTGCTTGCTCAGCCACATACCATAGATGACTTTTTAAAACTCCTTTTGCTTTCATGGCTCTGTTATATCTATTAATATCTATTATGGATGGATGGTGAGTAACTGAAAAAAAGGCTGCAGAGAAACCAAACCTTACTATCCACAGCAAATGTCCTATGAACATTGGAACATTTCTATCAACCTTGAATTATAATATCAAATTGCTATTGCTTTACTGGCTCTTTTATTCATTTAATAGTCATTGTTTTCTCTCCTTTAGAAGAGAACAGTTAACTACATCTAAAGACTCTGGATTAGGAAAAGAGTAGCCTCAGTTTGCTTAGCTGTAAAATGGGAAAATAACTCCTCATAATCAAAGAGTAAGATAAATACTGTATTAAAAAATGTGGTATTGCTGCCCTGGCCAGTTTTGCTTAGTGGTTAGAGCGTCAAACCTCTGACAAAGGGTCTGGGTTCAATTCCTGGTCTAGGGCATGTATCTGGGCTGCAGGCCCAATCCTGGTCAGGGTATATGTAGAAGACAACCCATCAATAGTTCTCTCTAAAAATAAATGGAAAAAAATACCTTTGGGTGAGGGTTACTATATGTGTGTGTGTGTATTATTGCTTATTAAAATGAAATGTTATGAAAATATAAAAACATAATTTGTAATTATGCATGCAACCCCATTTCTCACAAGGAACCATGGAGTAAGCCAACATGTAGTCTGAAGCAGAACAATATTTGCAGAATTCTGACAATATGCATACAAGTAGGCTGCATAATTTCAGAGCAAAGCTAAAACACAAGCTCTTGAATCTCAATTTACATCAGGAGTATTCACTTCCAGAAGATAATCTCTTTACTGAACACAGTGTATATGTAGATAAACTAGAATCTTCTATAATTAAAAAGATGGTTCTCTTTCCTTCTGATAATGTTTTTAAATCCATTAAAGTTTTAAGACACAGAAAATGAGAAACACTGTTACCTCAAAAGGCTGAAGACAAAATTCCCATGTTTCCTTTCTCTGCTTTGAAAAATGAGATTAACAAATGAATTTTAAGACAATGGCTATAGTTATTCTACCTTGGCAGGATGTAAAAGCTTAAAGTATTAGACTAAGGTTATTCACAGAGGTTGGTAACCATTTTCCTCCTAGGATGAAACCAGCGGCCATAAAGCCAATGGCTAGACACAAATAACTTCTGGTGTGTGTAAATTTGGAAAAATAAAAATGATTTACTTGAGGGATCATGGGTTTGACTTCTCTGGGAGTCACTATCTACCACTATTAATGGATAATTTGGACCATTTGTTAAGTACTTACTTATGGGCCTGGCATTGCACTAGAATGTGTATAACTCTTTAAATCTTCTTAACAATCACTATTGGTTGTTTGGTAGGTCTTAGCTTTTTGCCCATTTTACATAATGGCTCAGGGAGTTGAAGGACCTGGCCCAATATAACAAAATCCAAACTCTTTTCTTTGCAAAACATCCTTTGAGATGAGCAGGTATTTTTCTGGCTGGGGGAAAAAACAACCCAGATGAAAATTATCTCCAGACCAGCAAATAGAAAGATGTAAAGATCTTAAATACATAATTTAACCAAGTGTACACGTAGGAAATAGGAAGATGTGACCAGGCAGGAGCTTCTGTGAAAAGAAGGTTGAGGCTATTTGAAATGCACCCGAGATTATGAGAACCATGAGATGTAGAATTCAGATTAGAAGCCTATGCATTTTTTTCTGGGTGCCATCCTAGGAGGACACTAGACTGCCAGGCCAGTGTTTTAAGAGGGCAGTTGCCATGAGGAAAAAAAAAAAAGATCTGAAAACTGTGTTTCATGTAGAATAGCTAGACAACCTCAGGTGATTTAACTGGGAAGAAAAGATTCTAAGATCTATGTATCCTCTTTGAATCAAAGGAGGGGAATGCCTTGTTAAGGAACAATTCATCATGTACCTTGTGACAGCAAGAACTGAATTTCTTGAAGTTGCAAGGAGTCAGGCCTATCTTTCTTATACTGAGTTTACATAGAACAGCCCAAGCAGTCCAAGTTCAGATGAGAATAAACAGCCTTGAGAGGCAACAAGTCCCCTATTGTCTGTGATACATAAGCAGCAATAGGCAGAGGTTAGCAGAGGGTACATTCCGGCACTGAGATTCCACTGCATTACTCTGAACACTCTCCTAACTGAGGATACTTCAGATCTTTGATACAATGTATTCTGATTCTGCAATTTAGAGAAACAAAATATGGTGACACGGCCCTTAAAAATTATCTAGACTTCTAGTATTAAAATTGCAAAGATAGAAAATTACTCATTAGTGGAATAGTCCTGGGGTACATACATCGCCTTTATTTTCAGGTTAGCAGCATCAATATTTTTCTTGCTCACTGTTCCTCTCAGAATGCCAAGGACATAGATAGCATCGGGATCTAAGTTATTTCTCAAAATACATTCAATATGCTGTTTCCTTTCAAATAAGAGAAAGGTCACAGCCATCATCTACAAGATTTGCATGATCAGGTTTGAAGGGAATTAATTAGTTTTAGCACCCAAGGTATTCTAACTCTTCCACAAACAACAAGTTCTCTAACCTTTGAGACTTAACCATCTGTGTTCCCCATTAGATAGGTCAGGAAACTGAGGCCTGGAGAGGTTAAGTATCTTGCCCAATGTCTCACATCCGGTACAGTGACCGTTAGGTGCCCATCTCAGATTTCAGGGGCATGGACTTCCTAACTAGAGGGTTCAACCCTCTATGGGTTCAACCAAGTTGGGGACCCACCTGGCCGGCCAGGGGACAGCTACCACACCACAGCAGGAGGCATGTAACTTCATTTGAGTTATCTTGGCAAAAGCTCAGGAACCAAAAAATGAAAGACAACAAAAAATATCCAGCTCAGAAGCAAAGGCCTCATGCATTACCTCAGCATTTAGCTTGAAGAAAAGCACCGGTGTGATGGACATTCCCTTTGGAGAGGATGTGGAAGCACACGCCCACCCATAGGGCTAATCCAGGAGCCGTTTGGAGATGGAGGCTGGGGGTCAGCGCAGGCGCTCTAAAGTAGGAGCTTCCTGCTTTATGGGTCGGCTCCTCCTGCTCCATTTCAGCCAGTAGGCTCTTGGCAATGACGACTTGTTCACAGCTCTCTAGTAAACTGTCACCCACTCCTGGCTCACATCCTGGTACTTGTTAACCTTATTGATTGAATATATTCCTTTCCTCCCAGAGGACATCACATACCATTACCTGGATCCTTCCTTACTCTCATGACAGCATCTTATTTCCTCCCTTATTATTATACTGATGAAAAATTGACTCCCCATCGATCAATACTCCTCCCACACACCCCCTTCTCAACTGCTCCCCTTGTCTCTAACTTTACTTAGAACTTCACAGTTCAGTCACGCTCCTTCTTTCCTTTGGAATTTTGCAAGATCAATGTCAACAGACTGCTTTCTCGCCGCAAACCAGAGGAAACATTTTGCTTTTCAGACAAAGTCAGAACTAGCTAAAGGGTCCACTGAACTAGTTCAAAGGTTCATTAAAAAGAAACTATGCGTTACCATTAAAAAATTAATTGGCCCCAATGGGAAAATCAACTGTATATAGTTTTCCTGGATTCCCTTTAAAATCACAGGGTTTAGACAGAAATATCGAGCGGCAAATGGAACCTTCCTCTCTCGTACACTATGAACTGTATATTCATAACACCTGGGGTCATGTTCCTATTATTGAGTCATAGAGCAATGAGTCTATGTGGACTGTGATGGGCAGGAGAGAGCCTCCACCCTTGGCTTGAGGGGAAGCAACGGAAGGCAGGAAATGTGATGTCGTCACGTTGCCACACTGGCACACCAGGGGGTGTTCAGAATCAAAAATAAAGTCCATCAATGGCCCACAGACCTGTGTGAGCTTGCTTTCCTGTGATTTACATAGGTTTTTCTATGGTGTTGGAATCTTGTTACCTGCTACAACGCTTAGTTGAACTTGATTTTAAATTCAGTAAAATTAATGATCTGAGGCTTGACTCCTCCCCCTACCCCCCAAAATAAAAGGTTGCAGTTTGTGAAGTCTGACAGACCTGGCCTTGCATGGTCCCCCTGCCACATTCCACTGGGTTATATTATTAACATCCATTGAAGCCTTGCTGGCATCAGTGCCTTACAAAGATGCATCATCTCCTTTTATCCTCAGAACATTAAGTGGGCTACTATTGCCACCCTATTTATGGCTGAGGATGAGGCAGGACAAGAGGAATAGGGAAACTAAGACAGATAGCAGAGCAATTTACACAGATACACAAGGTCACCTCCCCAGAAATAACGTGTAAGTCTCTGTGTATTTCAGTTCCAGACCCAGGAAAGCAGCAAAACCAGGTGGGCAACACCAGGATTAGCTTCAGTGACTGAAGACCCCCTGCTCTGACACTGACCAATCAGTGGAGACCGTGACCCTGAAAGAGTAAACCCGGAAAACTGACAAAGATTCTGCTGAAACTCTCCCGTGAGACCTAAGATCCTCACCAGTGAGAAAGAGATGAAAGCCTCAAGAGAAAGGATCCAGTGTGCCTATGCGTACTCCCTCTGGGGAGCAGCCCTGTCGTTTCCTCTCCTTTCCTCTTCCCTCACAGGCATGGATCTTCAAAACCCTAAAGCAGTGGTCACTAACATTTCGGACCTCATGAACCATGAGTGTTCCTCGGACCACCGGTTGGTGACTGCTGCCCTAAAGGACACATGAGGCTTGCAACCAGGGGAGCAATAGGCAGCAGCAGCTTGTCCCAGGCTAATCCCCTGAATCTGAGCCCAAGCCCCCCTATTTTCTGGCTTCCCACTGAGTTAAGGCAACCCATCCTAGGCTCTCCTGTTGTCTCTTCTCTGCTATGCCCTTTGTTGTTTTACTGTCCCCAGCTTTAATAAATGTTCCCTCAGAGTCACCTGGACTTGTGTTGTGAAATTTTTCCTGCATGAAGTAAAGAACCCACACACTACCAGCTGGTCCTAGGCAGACCCAGTAAGGAGGAGACTGCGCGATAGTTGAAAGGACTTACACAAAGTCACATACTTTGAAAGTAGCGGTCTTATCATTTGATCCAAAGTCTATCCATTTGCAAAGTTTTTCCTCTACGCTTACTATTTCCAGTTTCTAAATGAGGAAGTCTGAGGGAAATTAGACCTGCTTTTTAGATTATGTATGCTATGTATTGTTCAGACACCCACACACACAAAAACTGGGTTTGAACCCAGGCTCTGCCCTGGCCTCCTTTAAATAGCTGAGTTCTGAGTCATTTGCATAAGAGAACAAGCCGGTCTAGCTGGGAGTTGTCCTGGGGATCACATGCACATAAAAATGAGACTGCCTGGGAATTGAACCAGCAACCTTTCAGTGCATACTAGTAGGCCTCTGCCCAACCAACTGAGCCACACCAGACATGCCTCTCCTAGTTCTTAAAATTATGCTGCTGAAATTGGGAAGGAAGGTGGGGAAAAGACCCTATCATTGACAAATCCCCTTTTCACTGGTATTCTCAGTGCCATGAATTCATAAGTAACAGATGCTACACCAGCTAGGATAACCAGAAAAACACAATGCACAGTGCATGGGGAAAGATATGAGAGAGGAAAATGCATTTCGTATCCAAGAGAACTGATTGTTAAGCAGCAGTGAGAATTTAAAAGCCAATCTCTGAACCGCCTCAAACAAGTGCCTCTGGAGTGTTCTGGCAGGCTGATGAAGAGGACAAATTTAGGAATTGCAATTCAGAGCAACTGGCCATTCATCCTGAAAACACATGTGCTCTGGGCATTATTTATCCCGCAGTTATCTTTGATTGCTAAATGAATCTGCGGCATCTCCTGTTTGTTCCCCGATTCTTTGATGCCTGGTGTCAACCAGGCGGTTAATAACTGTCAACTGAGATACTGTATTGGAGGGACTATATATATATTCAGTGAAAGATTAAATTAGGAACGCAGCCAGACCACCTACTGGGCAGGGAAGTATTCTTCACTAGAAAATAACATTACCATCCTAAGGATAAAAAGAATTTCAAATGAGAGACTTAGGATTTTCCTCCCCAAAATGCAGGGTGTGAGTTATCACCATCAAATCGGGATATGTGTGGCTTGGTCTACTTTAAAATGCCCGCCTGGCCCATCCTTTGTCTATCACAGCCTTTGAGACTCATTTCTGCCCAGAATTGGGCTGATTAGCCCCATCACACCCATATCATTCTTTGTATCCCAACGCCCCAAGTCAAAACATCAGGCAGAATGACAGAATTGAAATAACACTGAATTCGTAGTCAGAACACCAGAACTTGATGTTTTCCTCCCTCTCTTTTTACTGGCCCTCAGGTCCCGCATCAGTAAAGCATGGTCTCACATAAGGATGTGCGCTGTTAGAGCTATAGCAAATTGCAAGCATTGCCTTGTAGTAGTCTTCCCATTGTTTGCAGTATGTGTACTGGCATATTGTTCAAACTTGATTGGCCCATCAGAGGACTATTATGAGGAATGCAGTTCAGATTAAAAAAGTGAGCCAACCTGTTGTAGGAGTTCAAGTCCATGTAAGATGAAGGCAGATTCCAGACATGCAAAGAAAATGCAAAACTGAGGCTTGCGGCAGTTAGGGGTCAAAGAAGAATAGCTCTAGTGGGCAGGATGGAACTCAGCCCCAGGACAGAGTTGGGCTCTCTTTGCACTCCCAGACTGAAGTCAGTGGTCCTCAACCAAAACTAGTTAAACAAAACCAGGAAGTCAAGGAGCTAAGGATAAGTCCACCGTGGCATTTTTATCTCTGTAGGCCCCACGAAGCTTTAAGACAACTGTTTTTTTTTTTTTATCATATTTGGGCTACTGGTTTAAAAAAAAAAAAATCAGAGTTACCCAAAGTAAATAAATAAATGGCAGGCTATAAATGTTCAGAGAGCCACACCTGTGTGAGCGGTAACATAATTCTAGTCCCTACCTAACCTGAAGGAAATACAATAGTCCCCACTTATCCTTGATTTCAGTCACCAGTAGTCAACAGTGGTCAAAAACTATTAAATGGAAAATTCCAAAAGTAAACAGTTCACAAATTTCATACTGAATACCATTTTGAGTATTATGATGAAATCTTGCACCATCCTGCTCCATCCTACCCCGGACGTGAAACCATATCTTTGTCCACCATATCCACACTGAATATGCTTCCTGTCCATGAGTCATTTAGTAGCTGTCTCAGTTATGAGTGATGAGAGTGGGAGGACTACTGTATAGCATTCTCAGAAACATAATTGTTATAACATTCAAAAATCAGTAATATTTATTCTTTGCTTTTCTTTGATTTTTGGTTCTACTCTCTTTGTTGGATTATAATAGAAACAGCTAACATTGAGACTTAGATATCAAACGCTGTACAAATACTTTAGATAGAAGTAGCTTATTTAATCCTCATAATCAACCCTTCTACAGATGAGAACATGCAAACTTAGAGAAATGAAACACTAGGTTCAATTGATAGAGCTCCTTTGAATATAATTGATGGAGTCAGAGTATGAACTTAGTTCTGGATGATTCTGCCAGGAGAGTTTTTGTGACCTGAGTCATTTCATCTCTGGCACTGCTCTTTGCTCCTCTAAAAACAGAACTACCAGCAAGGAATGATCAAGCACAGTGGCTATGGCCTATCTCTGGGCTTCTTCACATGGCATAGACAGGCAAATCTGCATCATTTACAACCTCTAACTTATTCTGGCACATTTTTTGGTCCTCCCTTCACCTTAGACTCTCGCTTGAGCCCTAGTAGTTAATCTGACTCTGCTCTCATGCAATATCATGAATTATTGTTACACAACTGTACCTTTCCAATCCTATATTTCATAACTGTGGAGTGAAATGTGGTATATCTGATAGGTATTTTCTAAGTGATATATTTAGAAAATTATTACTTTCTGTGGGTATTTTTTAGAGCAAATGTTTACAAGGGTTATAATTTAATAGTCTATCTCTGCTACAGAAAGCCAACCTTTAGTTTATATACTCAAATATTTTGTACAGGCTGTTAAGACAATCAGTGTTTCATACATCCTCCTCTATCCATTGTGAAATTGCTTCTTAAATAAGAACACTAACAGCATGTATCTTGAGAGACTCTATTGTTCAGAGAGTGTAAATTTTTTAATAAAAATTAAATAAGCATTACTAACAGAACTTGGTTGAATACCCAAAATCAACTGAAGGCTGGGGAGTTTTTTTCCTTTAAAATCCACATCTGCTCACCACTTGACATTTTACCCCTACCCTTTTCATTCTTGTTGTCCCTGAGCATCTGTAATTGGCATCTCAGATTTCCTATTTAGTGAAGGGTCTGAAATCTCAGTATCCAAATTTGTGACACATCTGAAATGCTCAGTTTGGCTGCTTCAAAGAACCATCTGGGTTGGTTCAGCTGGGTAGATTGGGTATGAGCCAGGTTAAAAAAATACACAGGATGGAGTTGCCTTTCAAGAGTTTGGTTGTTTTTGCTTTACAGATTTGGCCATAAAGTCATAAATTAGAAAACAGTCTCAATGGGTGAAAATCATTTCAAAGAATCATCCATTCTAGTCTTGACTTAGTACTAGGAAAGCTCTTCTTCATAACTAACCTAACATTGTCTTCTATGACTAACGAAAAGGCCACATTGCCTTAACTTCAGCCTAGAGAGGAAAATCTTCCAGGCAATCATACAAAATTGTGAAACTATCACGATAAACTCATGATCAGAGAGATGATAGGAGTTTGGGTTAATTGAGGATTTCAGGTAACTGCTGGCTCAAAAACCGTCTTCCAATCGATGATTACTTACATTGATAATCTCTCTCCAAAATGTCTAATTTCACTTTCTGGACATAGTAGCCTTCACTCCTCTTCAATGGTTTCATTTTTATCTGCATTTGGGTTGCATTTCACTGGAACATCGCAAGTGTTGGCCACAGACTTTCTAAAATGGAGAGGTCTAAGAAGGCAACCACTATTCCACAGAGCATCCTCTGCTATATTAAATATATTCCACCTAGCATCCCAGGTGACTTTTCAAAACATGTCCTCATTCATTCAACCTCTTCTTAACTAAATGTTCCTATAACTGCTTGGCAAGGCTTGGCCTCCATACAACTCTGGGGACTGAAGGGAACTCACCCAAGAAAATAAGAAACTCAAAATAACACATTTCCTTATAGATGACCCTTCCACAGGGTGTCTAGTCACTCCAGATGCTCCCTCTGAAAAAGACATCCAAACCAGACTTTAGTTCTACCTCAACGTAGAATATCACCACTTCTCTTCATTTCTCAAACCAAAAGCCTAGAAGTCATTATTGGTTAATTTATGCCTCTCCTAGAACATCAGTGAGTCCTGACCCCTCAACCTCCAAATTTTATCTCCATTATATCACCTTCTCACCAACTCCACTCAAATCAGCCTTTAAACATAACAATTATCTCTCATCGTTAACAGCTTCCCCCTGGTCTTCCAATTATTACTCTAGCCTCCTTGCCATCCATTATTTTTAGGTAAATAAAAACATTATAATCTTACACTTAGAAATCACCACTATGGTTAACACCTTAGTATATGTCTTCATACATCTTTTTCTATGAGTGTATGTGTATATACATACATTGTTTCTTAACCAAATTGAAAATATATTTCCCCTACTCTTTTATAACTTTTTTCTAGTAGATAATATCACCTGTGCATTTCAGTAATTTCTAAAATTTCTCCAATGATCCTGAAATGCCTTTACAGCTTATTTTTCCCTATTTCAACCCCATACTTTAATCATACTCTTAACCTAGCATAGTCCCTCTCTTATGTTTCTGACTTCTTAAAAGACAGTCAATTTCCTTAACATCCTTTCTTCACAAATAAGCCTGACATTTGTTTCTGTAAATGTAAATCAGACTAGTTGGCCCTCTTTTTAAAACATATTAAGAGCTTCTCACTGTATCTAGAGTAAAACTGAGACTTCTATTATCGCCTACAGGCCTTATGATCTGGCCTCTGCCCAACCTCACTGACTTAAACTTCTAACTACTCTTCTCACCAAGTACCAGTCATACAGGCCTAATCTCTGATCCTCAAAGATGCCAAGCTTTTCTTATCTCAGCACCTCTGTGCTTACCCTCTTCTCTCTGATATTCTCATAGTCTTCAGGCCTCAGTTCACATTGTACTGCTTCTGAGAAGTCATTTTCCAATATAAGAAGTCATTTTTCCTATCTTTGGTGACTCCTAATGAACCATGGCCCTGTTTCCATGCCCTTGTGTGGCCCCTCCCACACTGACTCTGGGCTTGCCCATGTGACTTGATTTGGCCAATGGGACATCCAAAAACATGACAACCAGCTATGCTTTGAGAGCGCTTATACATTGGGGCTTGTGCACTTACTAGTAGTGTCCAGCTGCCATTCTATAAAGAAGCTTGGGGAGGAATATGGAGTGATGACAAAGTGAAGAGACCCTGGAGGATGAGAAGTCATCTTGGATGTTCCAGCCCCAACTGACCTCCCAGCTGAATGCAATTGCTTGAGTAATTTATCTATAGCACGTGGAGAAGGAAGACCACTCAGTTGATCCAGTCAACTCAAGATTTGAGAGAATTAATAAATCACTGCTGTTCTAAGATAGTACTTTTAGGTTGGTTTTCACACTGCAACTGATAACAGTTTTTTTTCTTTTAATGTACTTCATACCATTTATTACCATCTGAAATAACCAGGCATTCCTGTTGACCTGATCATTTCCCATCTCCTGTCATTGTAAGCTCCATGATAATAAAAATTTTGCCAGATTATTTACCACTGTCAGTATCTTCAATGCCTCTGGGAGTGCCTGGCCCCTAGTAGGCACACAATAAAATTTATATAGTGAATGAATGAATAAAAAGCTCCAAGACGCTTAAGAGAAGTTTAAAAAAACTGTATAAAAGACAAGCTGAAGCAAATTCAAAACGCATTTAGGCCAATCTTTCTTGTTATTGGTGAGGAAATGGTAAGCCAGAGAGTAAGAGGACATGTTGTTTTAATCAAGGCCTACACAAAAGAAAAGAAGCTGCAAAAGTGCTATTCTGGAAGGCAGAGCACTCAGAGAATGTGACTCTCAGATTTGAGAATACAAAAATACTCTGAATGTACTCAAAGGCAAGTGATATCTGCAAATACGATTTCAGACTGGAAGCACCTGCATTTGGAGCTGCTTTCCTAAACTCCGTCTGAACTAGAGCCCAGTGGTGCTCGGGAAGGTGGTCGTGGGCATAGGCCTGCTCTTTGTGGGCAATCTCTGAGTTGTCACTATTGCACATCTGGACTCTAAATGCCTGGCAGTGACCTAGACCTCCACAGAATCCTGGTCTTCCGACTCCTACTCTAGTACTTTTCCATGCCAACACCCTGCCCCTGAGCTGTGAGTGCATATTCTATAAAAAACAAACAAAAAAAACATAATATCACCCAGTTTTACTCTGTGACACTGATCCAAGTATCTACATGGCCAGCTCACCAGTTTCTATTCAGTGTTTGCAATACATCAGGTTCTCTACTAATGGTTTCCATGAATTCTTTCATTTAAAGGTCATAGCACCTCTTACAGGCAAATACTATTCTTATTCCCATAGTACCCATGAATAACCTGTGCATCAAATAATTTAGGTAACATGTCCAAGGTTAACAGCAAAAATCAGGGAAAGAGTCCTGCTTCAACTAACTGCCAATCTGCAAATCTTACAATCTGCTGCCTTCTTCCCATGAGCCCTCAACCTCCAGGGATGGCATGTGCCAACCTAGGCCCAATTCTCAACCCTGGATATGCCTTTACAGCAAGTTTCACTGGAAGGTGCCTCATTCTGTTAAGTTCGAATTCATTGTCGGGCCTAAACTAAGAATGAATGAATGTTTATTCGATATGTCAGACCTCCCAAGTAACTTAGGAATAGATCCTGCCTTACCTTCACCCAAAGTATCTAATCTTGCATTTTTTTCAAATCTGTGGGCAAAATACTCAGGAAATATATTTTAAGATAGAGGAGCTATAAGAGCTATGATATATGAACAATAACTTCCCCCATATCTGTATTTTGGCATATTCTGTCCTGTGTAAATACTTAAAGTATTGTAAATAAGAAATAGTCATTTTATTTATAACCTCAAGCTTAAGGAATCCCAAAGACCATTTACTCGGGGTTTTTAGTACGATATCCTTCTCTTTCCATCCTTTCATGAAAGTACAAGTATATAAAGAGTCAGAATCATGTTTCTCTGATTTAAGGAGGTGTGGGGGCGGGGGTGGGGGTGGGGGCTGTGGCTGCAGTGGCAATGATAGGGAGAAGTAGTGATACCAGGTTCCTTGGCTTTCTGCTTTTGCCAGACAACCTGAGGCTGGAGAAAGTCACTTACTCAAGGTCACACAGTTTTCCCCCAGACCATGTAGTTACTAGGGAGTGTTGGCACTTAGCACGTTGATGCTACAATGCACAACTTAATTCAGGGTATGCACCAGTTCTTTACCTGGTTAGTAGGCAGTGTTTTTTCTTCTTCTGCCCCAGCTGACTCTAAGAATTACTTCTCCCTATTTCCCAGGCCCACCTCCCTGGATTCCCTTGTGCTGCACGCTGGTTGCTGCCTCCACACTGGGTTGCCTAGCAACCAAGCTCTGCAGGCTTTCTAATAGACAAAGGCTTTTCCTTCCAGTCCAACTGCTGCACTAAGGCTCATTGTTGACAAGGGAACAACTCCTTGCTGAGCATACTCTGTAATCTGGAGGCTGCTTTGGGGACGTGGTGCTAGGAACTAAAGACATCTCTCCTTAACAGGGAGGAGAAATGAAAGTTTGAGGACCAACTCGTATTCCTTGGACTCTTTCTTGCACTGATAGATGACTTTGCCTGCATTTCCACATGGTCGCTCTCCAGTCATTGCATTACAGGAGGCATTCTGTTACAGGGGCAGCTGAGTTCAGAGAATAATTCACATTGCCATCTTCTTGTCCCATGCAACCCCCAAAGAAGTCATCTAATATTGCAAGATACACAAGCATGCAGCTGGGAATTGTTTCACGCCTGTCAGTTAAGTGGCTCAGATTCAAGCTCCGTTTCACTAGAAACCCTTGCATCCATCTCACTTGATCCTACCCTCATCAAGTAGGCAGAACAAGGAACAGCATTACCACTTACAAAAAGATGAGGAGACTTACCCAAAAGTAGACATTTGAAAAGGAGTCAAAGCTTATTCTTTATGACCAGCCTTCCAGAGTTCTCTGGCTCCATGCGGGTGCTTGTTCAACTCTGGAACAGGTGCCCCTTCATGTGAAATTGGTGGCTTTGCCTGCAGAGAAAGTAAGGCAGAGGGTAACTTTCTAAATTAGTAAATAAGCTTGGAGAAATGTAACAATTCATTCTGGGTTACTTAGCAAAGCTTTGACCCCCTTATCTTTCTGAAGCAAAGCAATCAACCATTAAATACTCCATTACTGATGTCTCTGTGACTTTATTATGAGACAGCATGTGGATGCATTTAGAAACACACGCAAGCGAAGAATTTTAAAGATAGATGATTGGCAAAATGCAATTAATACATTCCACTATTGGATATGGCAGAGTTTCATAATCTGCGTTTTCCAAGCAAAAGGCATGATAAACTTAGGAGGATAAGCATTGTGTCTATTTCCCTTGTCTTTGTGTCTTCTGTATGACACCACAGAGCCTGGCATACAGAAATCATATCATAAATATTTACAAAACTAAAGAATACAAATAAAGAAAAATTAAGAAACCAGTGTGTTACCCAATATAGCAAAAAGAGCTCATATTCCAATTCCTACCTCATATCATTTAGGTAGAATACATACCACCACCTTAGGGTCAAAATCTGGAAGACCTTTCTTGCATTTTAGTATTGCTAAAATCTTGGAATGTTTCCCAAAGAAGAAATAAAAGAGCTTCCTTGTGAAACAAGACTAGCCACCCAACTGTAAGGTCAGAGGTTGTCTCCAATTGGGAGCAGGAGGGAGACTCAACCAAACCAGAAATGCCCTTTTAGCTCTCAGTATTTTAATTCCTCTTCTATTCACTAGTGTTCCACACTTGAATATGATGATCATCAAAGATATTTTGACTGCCTAGTTCATAACCTATTATTGTCAGGGCAAGTTCATCATAGCACAAGGCATAATAGTCAGACACATAAAGTCTGGAGTCAGATTGACCCAGGTAAGTAGTCTCTCCTCCTAGTGAATGCATGACCCTTAGCCTCTGCAAACCATTTTCCTCATAAGCAAAATGGGAATTCTCATAACACCCGTATGAGAATCTGTTTGTGAACATTTAATGAAATAATGCTCGTAAAGCTCTTAGATCTGGCATATAAGGTTCAATAAATGTTAATCATTGATTTAAATAATAACATATTTGGCTTTATATCTTTTTTTTTTTTGAGGGGTTCATGTTTTTTTGGCCAAGGTCCTAAGATGTCACAAATTTCTCAGTCAACTCATGAAAAGAGTCCCTAGTAGATTTCTAAGAAACATAGGTTCAAATGGCATGTAACATAACTTAGTACTTTTCTAGGTCCAGGGAGGAAATTCGTGAGAAGCAGCAGTCTAGACCTTTTCCGTGAAGTCTGTTGTTGGTACCCCACTTGCTCCCTTCACCTCCCATCCCCAGCACCTGGAAGGAGGAATTATTTAGTGCATACTGTTCCTGCCTTGCCCTATGCTGGATGGAAATGCACCATGTTTTTCCATCACATGCTAGATTTTTCTGACACCATCTGTCCTCCTAAGCCCATGGCACACAGTTTGCCTTGCTGTCACAACTCTACGTGAAAATGTAGAGAAGAAATGTGATGAATGATTCTGAGGAATGTTGTTTACCTACCAGCCTCGCACCACTGAGTGGTAGGGATGGGGCTGGGTTACAGTACAGTCTTACAACACTGGGACGCTATGATTAGCCCTATCTAAGATGTCGCAGAGTTGGAATGACAGAGACAAGGGCTGATTCCAAAGACTTTTAATCCAGTAAGGGCCTGCTGCTAGAAATCCCACCTTACTCTCATTTACAGAGTTCTTAGTTTCCACAGGCACTATGCTAATTACCTTCCACATATAACGATCCTCACAACACCCCCAAGAGGAAGATACTGTTATCATCCACATATATAGTTAAAAAACTAGAGGCTTGTGAATATGAGTTAATTTTCTCATAGTCACATTGCTAGCTAACATAAGAGTTGGTATGTGAACCTGAGTTCTTTATCTCCAGACTCTCTCTAGTCCCACCACTAAGAAGATTTTGTCTCAAAAAAAAAAAAAAAAAAAAGAAGAAGAAGATTTTGCCTCCTGGAGCTACACTTCTGTTTTGCTATTGTTGTAACCCTAAATTGGAATTAACTTCATTAGTGAAATACTTACATTTACACTTACTAGTACACACACACACACACACACACACACACACACACACACATCTCACACCACCTTAGGTCATGCCTTGTAGGATCTCAGTAAATATCACTGGTTGGTGGTTTGTCAAATGGGGACAATGACCAGGGTGATCAAATAATTTGTCATCCAAATCAGGACCTGTTTGAGAGGGAAAGGGGCCCTACTAAAATTTTTGCTAGGACAACAGCTATAAATTGAGATCATCCTGGACAAATTGGACCACGTGGCTATCCTACTTATAACCTACTCTATCAGTTTAATGTTTGAGTTTCCTCTGTGATAAATGCTAGAGCCAGCATTAGAAATAGTTAAACTGGAACACTAAAAATCAGAGCCATCTATCCTAAACACAAATCCAGAAACAGAGACTATCAGAAAGACAACTTAGATGTCACCTGATTTTGTTTCCCCCTTTATAAATGATTTATGATCCCCCACCCCGATTCCTCAGCAGATGCTGCCTGATTTGTGCTCTGGCTAATGTCACTCATGACAAGAGCATTGCCAAATGCAGTGAGGTGTGAGTGACACCAGGAAAGATGATGAGCAAGGAGAATGGCAGGTGGCTGCATTTCCTTCCTGTAGATTTTTGATGAATCAAGGAGCATCCTGATAGAGAACATCTGTACATGCTAGAAGTCAAGCAGAATGCTCTCATCCCAGACAATGAGATCTGAGGACCCTGAAGAGGGCTCCACCCTCGTGACAGGCCTGGAGGGTCCTGACTATAGGATGGGGGCTGGCAAACAGAGCAGCAGCTGCAGAGCTATAGAAACGCTGCGGAGAAGTGGTTAGGAAGCCCGAGTTCTCTCTCACTCTGTGCTCCTCACTAGCTTTGTGACTAAGGTGAATTATTTATCATAGTTGAGACTCTGTTTATTAATAATCACACACTAAAGCTACCTTAATCAAAAACATAATACAAGCAGGATATTTCCAGGATCCACAGGCATTTCATGGAAGCCAAGAGCAGAAACACAATAGGGTCTCAAGGTTGTGGATAAAGGAGCTAACAATGCACTGCAGGCCTGGAAGAGATTGCATGCTTTCTTTCATTATTGCTTCTTTCTGTCAATCTGCTTCTTTCTCTTCTCTCTGTCAGATTTTTCCCTCCCATTCTGCCTGATGGAAGACAAGATAACCCAGGTTTTCATGGTCTAGGTCCAACCACCAGGAAAGACTGATCCTCACTTCTCATGTTCATTTCCATGTTAAATTCCCAGCTAGTGACCTGATAACTAGTGTGAGCTGCCTCCCCAGTGCCCCACAGGCATGCAGAGAGCATACAGCAATTTCAGATACTCTGCCTGGCCCACTTCTATGACCCAACAGAAGGTGGACCAGTCCCCATTGCAGGGGGATTGTTTGTGAGCTGAGGTACTATTTTCAAAGTTAGCTTATATAACTGCATGCCCTCAACAGTCAAACCTGACTTATCTTCTGTCATGTGGTTTTAAGTCTTAAGTGATACCACGTACAGAAGTAAAAATTGTGGGAGGCAAAGGGCTGTATATCTTTCAGGCACTAGCTTTATACTTAAGTCACCCTGTGAATGAGATGCAAAGCAATCATATTTAAGCCTATATCCTCTAGATTCACAACTTGTAGTCTGCCTTCCATGGATACTTGGTAGATCAATGCCATTGCCAGAAAAAAGAAGAAAACTTTCCTAATGCCAACATTGTGGGCTTAGAGTTCACTGACAAGCTGTAGCCCTCTCCCTCTCTAGGTTTGTAATTAATCCCTTTATTTGCATTATGTAAATGGTACATTGTATAATTTCATATTCATACTTGTTATCATTAATAAACTCAGTTGTTATTTCTCTAACAGAGCTCTGAGATGCTTAATTATTAGAACTGCAAGCAGAACATAAGGGCTGCCGAAAGCATGAATCTTTCGTGATACTGACAGATTTTGTTCACAACCTGCCATAATGATTAATATTACTATTAATTTTGCCAGGCACATTGTCAACATGGGTACTAAGTATGAAGTAAGAAAGGCTCCTTTACGCAAAAATTAATTCTGCAAGGAATGCCACTAAAGAAGGAAACGACACCCATCTCACTCAAGCCAGAGATAATGTCAGTCGATCAGCAGATCTCTACTGAGGCCTATGATGGGTGAAGACTCAACCGTGTTGGCATGTGAACTAATATTCTGGGAGTAGTTTATTGGTAGACCCCTCTACTTGTGTCTGATCTGAACACACTCTCCTCCGACCTCTACAGAAATGACTTCGTGAAAAAAGCACCAGGGTCTAGTTCTGACTCTGCAACCATGGGCCTCAAATTCCTTGCCATTACAGGGCATGATTATAATATCTACCCTCCCTGGCTAGAACTGGCAGAGAGGGAATGCTCTGCCAAGGAGCATAAGAGAAAAGTTGAAATTCAAAATGTCAGGCATGTTTTACCCAAGAAATCCCAAAGTGGTGAATGCCTGGGCAAACACGAGCTAGCTTGCACAGAACCATTGAGAAACTAGGTAGATCCAACACGTGAGGCCTCTGCAGGCTCTCAGCTCTAATAGGAAGCGGGTACAGTACAAGTTGTTCAGTGGTGATACTATCTGAGAGAGTAACATTTGTGGCAATGAGGAAGGAAAAGTGAGAGAGAGGAACTAAGAAAAGAGGAGGGAAAGGAAGAAAGAAAAGGTCTGATAACAGTGAACGGGTTGAGTTTAAAGAAAATACCAACTTGAAAAGTGGCTTTTCTTTATACTCTCAAAGGTGCACACCTGCAAACACACAGACAGAGACACACATATGTACACATTTCCCTCACCCACAGCCACTGCATACAGGGTGGGGTAAAAGTAGGTTTACAGTTGTGAGTAGGTGAAACAGTTTATTCTTGTATTATTATTATTTACTTATTATTGTATTATTTTCCATATGAACAACTGTAAGCCTACTTCTGCCCCACCCTGTATATTACACAATCTCCTCATCTTCCTCAGTATGTACAACTCATGTGTCCAGGCACAGCGTAAATACACTGCCAGAAACCATCACCACCACCCTCTACACACACACACACATTACACACTCCCCCTGCACATTTCCTTTCATCCATGAGAGCAGCATCCCAGCAAAGCTGTCTGACCTAAGGGCAGAAATGGAACACTTGCATACTTTAAAGATAGACACAAAGACAGAGGCTGTCTGACCTAGAGGCACTCAGAAACACAGAAAGACCTAGCCAAATGCCAATAGAAAGGTCAGCATGATCAACTCCTGCTTCCTGATGCAGCTGGTAATTTTTCTGTACTTCTAAAAATAGAATTGAGGATGGAAGAAATGGGGGTTAATGGCTGAGTACTATCATTAGCTGGATTGGTACCCATTTTAGAAAGGATATTTTACTGACATGTGTACCAAATGGTCCTATTCAAATGCTAGCTAAAATAGTACATTATAGAAACAGAAATCGCTATCTTGCTAGATTCATCTCCCCAAGCGCACACAGGAATCAACTGCAGCACAAATGTACAGGCACACACTTGAACATCTGTAATTGTCAAATATATCTCCACTGCCCCTATCCAGCTCCAAGGCATTAAATAGGCTTTTACTTGTATATTGGAAGGTGATGCTGCATAAAGCAAAGGGCCATTGAGTTCACTTGAGAGCTACCATTTATTAAGAATTAACAATGTGTATACTCTGTGCCAACATCCTCACATTATCTCATGTAATCCTGACAACAACTCTATGGAGTAGGTACTATTATTATATCCATTTTGTGGATGAGGAAACTGAGAAATTATACAGATGATCTAGTATGCATAATATCATAAATAGTATACCAAGGAAGAGGCGGAGCTTGAATTTGAACCCAGGTGACCTAACTCTAGAATATTAAGCTAAGACGGGGATCTTTCATGACCATGCCAGCTATCAACTGGTAGTAACTGTCTGTAATGCCACATAGAGGAGTACTTTAGTGTATCTGGGCTTGACACGAAGGAGTGCTATGGTCAGTGGATGAAGTGCAGACATGCACCGTCAGTATTTGCAACACTGGCATGAGTTCCAGAAGGTAAGCAACCACTAACCACATGTGTGATCTTGCCCAAAAACGCAAAGCGAGGCATCAAAGATAAGGTCACTACTGGACAACGTTTTTATGGGTTTGAACACATGGTGAGGAGCTCCTAGGACAGTGTGAAATGATTAGAACAGCATAAAAGCCTAAGATCTTAGATTATTATCCTCTATTTTACAACAGTTATACGGCTGCAACCTTTGATTTTCACTCTCCTCATCCCCATGTCTATTACTGAAAATAACAATTCAATGACCAACAGAGCTCTCCTGTGTGCTTACAATACAGTGGAGATTAAATGCATGTCCAAAAGTCACATGACCCTTACAGTGAATTTCCATACTAAAAAAAAAAAAAAATCAGTGGAAAAGAAAAGGAAAGGGCAATTGAAATTTTATCACTTAATGCTCAAAAGGTTTCTGTGTCCTACCAGTCCAAAAATGTAATAATGTGCCCACCTTCCTAAAAGACTAGGATGGGTATTAGTGAACATCGATATGGGTAAAGAGAGTACTCTGTGTCAATGTAATCTTTACAACAACTTCCACAAGCCCCGTTATAAAATTAGCCAAGATCACCCAGCCATTCTGAGCAGATCCAGAATTATTATCCCAAACTGCTAAAACCAGCTTATTTTTCCCATGGCCCTGAGTATGCTTTGGGGGGATGGGATGCACCAAGCATGTCTCCATTTATCTTATAACCAGCAGTCTATGGGCTGATGACTGGCAAAAAAGAGGGTGTGGACTCTAACCTGAGATGGCTTGGCACTCAGCCTGGCTTCATCTGAATCACATTCTCAACTGACAGAATTAACCAGCCACGGAGATTGAGTTCACTGAACAGGAAAAACGAGGTTGCCAAAAAAAAAGCTAATGCAATCCAAGTCTGTGTTGAACAGAACAACAGCTATTTATTTAGTCCCTGTCTTGCTTCAAGCAAGATAAGCAAGATTTTAAGACCTGGAAAATAGTTACCATGTTTTACCTAAGACTGAAAAGTTCTATCACATTGAAGAGGAATTCGATTTTTTATGTAATTTTAGAGAACAGCATAGGATTGCTGGGTGGATGTTCCAAAACCTATCTAAAATTTTTAAAATGATGCTTATAAAGTAGTGCCACTAATATCTGAGCTGTTTGCTATACTAATGTCAGGTGGCCAGAAGGAACTTTTAAAAATCATGCATTCAACCAACTCAGAACCATATACGTTCACCTTAACTAGGCACCAGTTTGAAATACTGGGTATGCTTTGTTTCTTAAGCACTAGACATCACGAGGTAGGAAGAGGAGTGAGGGTTTTTCTACAGAAATGCCAAAGGGGCCCTGGCCAGTTAGGTCAGTGGTTAGAGCATCTCCACACAGCCTGAAGGATCTCAGGTTGGGTTCCCGGTTAAGGGCACGAACCTCAATTACAGGTTAGATTTCTGGCCCTGGTTGGGGTATGAGCGGGAGGCAACCAATCCATGTTTCTCTCTCTGTCCTCTCTCCCTCTCTCCCCTTCACCCCTCTCTTCTACTCTCTAAAAATCAATGGAAAAAATATCCTCACTCCTTGGCTAATTTTTTTTAAAAGCCACAGGATTTTTTTTTTTCATCAAAATTAAGGAAAGTGGAAGCATGCCACCTTACTGAATGGACCACAATGGCTAAGATGAGATATCACCTATTTTAATCATTATAGGACTTACTTTCATTTTTCCCTCTATAAGAGCAAAAAAAAAAAAAAAAAAAGCCCCATTTTTACCAACTTCTGAGGTTCTGAGCTATAGATTATACTGTCAGCCATTCAGAAAAATTGGACAATAGCAAATCATTTTTCACAGGTGGGGAACATTAGCCCAGCTCCTTTGAAAGGGGCTTCAGGAGCAACCCCAGTATCCCATTCTATTCTGTCTTTATGAATTCTAAAGCATTATCTTTGCAAAATCAGCCCACATGCTCAAGCTATTTGTAATGTAGCTAGTGACCTCATCTTCCTCACCAAAGTTGAATATCTTATTATACGTGGAAAGAAAAGAATGAAGCTACTTTTTCATCTGCTCTGCGATTTCCAGATTTAAAAAAATAAATCTTTCTGCATTTCAGAAGGTTTTGTATCAGATTTCCTTTGCCTTACTTTGCTGATACAGCAGGAGACACAATAGCTGTGTGGGGCAATTTTCTAGCCAACTTGCTGCATCTGAGCACTGCAGGATGAGAGATTTACTCAAAATTCAGAATCACTTCTGTCTGCCTGTCCAGATGTGTAAGATCATGGCTTCCATTCAGAGAAGAGGACAATAAAAATAACAATGACTTAAAAAAGAAAAACAAATATTTTCCTTGTAGTAGGTACTGAACATATTTAGAAGACCACAAGTAAAACCCCAAATAAGGGAGTCTAATACTTTAAAGGCCCAGGCAGATGGGTGAAAAGGCTAGGGATGGGGCAGTAGAAAGCACAGTGCGAGTAACCAGTTGGAAATTCTGTGTCCTGCCTAAGCATAATGTCATTCAGTGACAGCAACCTCCCTAAGAACAATAATAAAAAAGGTGGCTTCACCAAAGACTTGAATGTCTTCAGCTTGTAGACTCCCATTTGAGATGAAAGGGTCTTTCAAGATCATCTGACTCAGTGGTTTTCTACTCTGACATCATGTTCAAATCCCGGGACAGCTTTTAAAAATTAACACATGCCTGGGCCCCACACCAGGTCAATTAGATGAGCATCTGTAGAGGTGAGAACCAAGCATCTCACCAGGTGATCGTAATATACAGCGGGGCATGAGAAAACAAAATGAGAAATGAAAGTGGAAAGAAGTTAAGGTCTTATCAGCACTCAGCAGGCGGTAGGTGCTGCCTTAATTATCAATGAGTAAAGGCCTAAGCTCCAGCCTAGAAGACGCCTGAAGAAAATACATAGGGAAAGTGACAAAAGGGGGATGTGCAAAAGTTTTCAAGACTCTTATTTGATTACAGCATTTATTTGTCTAGCTGGAAGTTTAGTTGCCATGATGGTGCAATGCATCTTCTTAGTACCTATAATGTGCCAAAAATAGCTAAACGTTTAACATACATTTGTCTTTATATCCTGTAACAATTCGTTAAAGAAATAGAGACACTGATGCAGAGATAAATTATATTGATGCAGAGATAAATTATATTGCCAAGTACACAAAGCTAATAAATTTCCAAAGAAAAATTAAAATCTGTCTCTTTCTTGGAGGTAAAATGTATATGAAGAGAAATGGACAGATCCCAGTGTACAATTACATAAGTGTGGCAAGTGGATAAGCCCATATAACCAACACTGCAATCAATATGTAGAAGAAAATCCCCATTCCCTAGAAAATCTCCCCACGCTCCCTTCCAGGCATTCCTGGAACCTCCATAGGCAATGATGGTTCTTATTTCTATCACCAGGAACTAGAACTTCATATAAAGAAAATCAGACGGTGTGTTCTCATTTGTTTCTTACATGATTTTTGCTCAACATAATTTTCTTGAGATTCATCCATATATTTCCAAGTATCAGCAGTCTGTTGCCTTTAGGTAGTGAGGACTATGCTTTTGTATGAATATGCCACAATTTGTTCACTCATTGTCCTGGTTATGGCCATTTGGCTATTATTAGTAAAGTGGTTTTTGGGGGTGCTATATAGTAGTAAAGCTGCTTGTTGTTCAAATATTTTTGTGAAAAAAATATGTTCATTTCTCTTGGGTAAATACTTAGAGGTGGACTTTCTGGGTTAGTAGACATATAGGTATGTGTTTAATTTTAGGAGCAACCACTAAACTGTTTTCTAAAGGGGCTGTTCCATTAATAAATGCTTCCCTGAGCAATAGGAGGTTTCTAGTTCCCCCACTTCCTCTCTTAACCACCATTTGTTGTGGCCATGATGAAAAGGTATTACATTGTGGTTTTAATTTGCATTTCTCTGATAACTGCTGGAATCGAGAACTTTTTCAGGTGCATATTCACCAATCATACATCCTTTTTTGTGAAGAGTCCAAATCTTTTGCCTAATTGTAAAAAAAAAAAAAAGTTTGTCTTGATAATTTTGGCTTGCTCTGAATTTATTCTGGATCAAGTTCACTGTAAAATATTCTCTGCAAATATTTTTCCCAGATTATAGCTAAATTTTTCAGTTTCTTTCAATAAGTACAGGGTTTGTATATCACTTTTTTGTAGTTACTGCTTTTTCTTTCATCTCTAAAAACCTTTGCCTACCCAATAATCATAAATATATTATTCTATGTTTACTTCAAAAGCTTTAAGGTTTTAGCTTTTATGCTTAGGTCTATAATTTATCTAAAGTAATTTTGTGACTGGTGTGAAGTTGTGGTTGAGATTCATTTTTTTCCATATGTTTATTCACTTATTCCAGCACCATTTGTTAAGACTTTCCTTTTCTCATTGAATTGCCTTTGAACTTTTATTGAACAATTGATCTATTGATCTATTTCTGAACTCTACTTTGCCCCATTAATCAACTTGTATATCCTTATGTTAATAAAATACTGTCTTAATTACTATAGCTTATAAATCTTTATATCAAATAATATAATTCATCTGACTTTGTTCTTGTTCAGGATGTCTTTGAATGTTGTATATGCTTTGCCTTTTTATATATATTTTAGAATATGAGTATCTGTTTCCACACAAAAGAATATGTGAAAGTTTGTTTGAGATTGTGTTTAATCAAAACAATATTGAATTTCCTAGTTCACTAACATGTTATTTTCATCGAATTAGATCTTCTTTAAATCTCTTAGGAATATTTTAGAGCTGTTAGTAGAGAGGTCTCACAGATCTTGCCATCAAATTAATCCCTAGATTTTATGAGTACCTTTTATGTTCTTGTAAATGTTATATTAAAATTTCATTTTCCAAGTATTTGCAGCTCATAAATAGAAGTACAACTTATTATTTTATATTGATATTATATTGTCACTACTGAGTACCTATAATGTGCCGGAAACTGAACTAAATGTTCTCTGCTAAAATCATTATAGCAATCTATTTAAGAGACAAGGCAATTGAGGCAGAACAAAATTAATCATATAGCCAAGGACATAAAGCAAATCAAGTTCCAATGCTGAATTAAAACATAAGTCTTTTTAATGTTAATTATTATGTCTAAAGCACTGCTTTGTTTATGTCATAACATGGGGGCCTCAAGTATCATATCCTGGAGGGTTTAATCGTACCAGTCATTGGATTTCCATAGTAGATTCTTGAGTAGAGAAATAACATTTGAAAGAGATGGTCTAAGGAGTCTATACAGATGGAGGTGGGAAGAATGAAGGGAATAGGGTGATGAGAGACAGACTACATATTGTCAAACATCTCACACACTGCCACCTCCAATTTGACTATTTCTTTAAGTTCACCAAGAGTGAAGTTTCATGCAGTCACTTTGGGAAACAGTTTGATAGTTGTTCAAATGATTAAACATAGAGTTTTCATAGGACCCAGCAATTCTACTAGTTTCGTACCCAAGAGAAATGAAAACATATGTCCACACAGAAAACTTGTATGCAAATGTATTATTCATGTAACCAAAAGACAGAAATAATCCAATGTCCATCACTGATGAATGGATGAGCAGAATGTGATATATCCAAATAATAAAATATTTTACCTTAAAAAGAAATTAAGTACTAATGCATGTTATGTAACAAGAATAAGCCTTGAAAACATTATGCTAAATGAAAAGAGCCAGTCACCAAAGACCACATATTATATATTATTTCATTAATAGGAAATGTCCAGAATAGATAAATCTATATAGACAGAAAGTAGATCAGTGATTGCTTAGAGCTGGGAGATGGGGGGAACAGAGGACCAATATATAACTGGTATGTGATTTCTTTTTGAGGTGATAAAATTGTTCAAAAATTGACTGTGGTAATAGTTGCATATATTGCTAAATACAGTAAAAGCCACTAAATTCTACCCTTTCTTTTAAAAAAAATGTTAAGTTAAATTTATTGGGGGTGACCGTGGTTAATAAGATTATATAGATTTCAAGACAATATGTTGGGACACAAAACTAGCCTCAACAAATTTAAGAAGATTGAAGCCTACACTTTATTTTTTAAAGTATTTTTATTGATTTTAGAGAGAGGGGGAGAGAGACGGCTAGAAAGATAGAAGCATTAATGGGCTGTCTCCTGCACACCCCCTACTGGGGATTGAGCATGAAATCTGGGCATGTGCCCTGACTGGAATAGAACCAGTGACCTCTTGTTTCATGGGTCGACAATCAACCACTGAGCCACACAGGCCAGGCAAAACCTACACTTCAAATGTGTGGATTGTATAGTATGTGAATTATCCTATCTAATAAAGAGGGAATATGCTAATTGACTGTCCCACCCTCAAAGATGGTGGTGCCCACAGCCAATAAGGAGGGAATATGCTAATTGATTGCCATGCCCGCAAAGATGGCGGTGCCCACAGCCACAAGATGGTGGCACCCAGTCCCCTCAGCCCCGCCGGGGCAGGAGGTAAGCAGCAAGCCTTGGATGGCGGCTCACAGCTGCCCAGGGCTGCCAGAGACACAGGCAAGCCTCAGATGGCGCCTAGGGCTGCCTGAGGCTCAGGTAACCAGGGCCAGCCAAGGCTTGTGCTGCCAGCAGTGACAGCAGCAGAGGTGTGATGGAGCGTCACCTTCCCCTGATTGCCGGGTCGCCTCCCGTCCCTGAGGGCTCCCAGATTATGAGGGGCAGGCCGGGCTGAGGGAACCCCCCTCCAGTGCATGAATTTTCATGCACCGGGCCTCTAGTATCTTGATAAAGCTATTAAAATGAAAAGAATTAAATCCCTGTTCTTTTTCACAGCCCAATTCCTGCCACCTAATAGATGCCCAATACACACCTGTAAAGAAAGAATAAATTCACTAGTCACAGGCCCCATTGTGTCCAGGTACTGGGCTACAAGGAGGGAGAAATGTTTTAAACATATGAATAAAGTAACTCCCTTCCCCTTATTTATTCAACCATGTAATAAATCACTCAGAACACCACTTACTGGTCCAGGCTTCATTTAACTAAATCCTTTACATACTTGGGGACTCTTTCTGGAGTACTGTTGCCATCCATTACTGCTGTCATTTTCAGCACCGCTTTGCACTGCCTTCACTAGGTCACCTTCCTTTTCCTAGCTTGTTTCTAATAGAATTCTAGAAAGCAACCTTGAGAGGCTGACAGATGAGAAGATCCAGGGAAGCAGAAAAGGATATGGCTAGACACCACAACAGAGCTACAAGATCACTAAATACAATAACTAATCTTGTATCGCTTGACACACTTGCCTTCCTAATTTTCAACTAACAAAAAAGAAAATCTATTGACTGCCTCAGTAGGGAGTACTGCAATCTATATCACAGATATGGGTCATGCATCTTTTTCCCCAGAGAGAAGGAAATGGCAATATCACTCATGCTGTTTTGTGTTTGTTTCTGGCTCTTTTAAGCCCTTTTAATCCTAAGAAAAGTTATAATAGAAAGGGAACTTCGAAATTCTTTAGTCTTGTGCTTTCCAAACAGTACTGTGACCCACCTGAGGTATTTTGTGCGTTTTTTAAATTCATCTAACCAGAGGTCTCTTTTAATAAAAGGGAAGTACTTTTGCAAAGAACATATTCCCACTGGCCATTGCTTCCTGGTCTCCCTTCTTCCCTCCAGAAAGTCTTTCTCAATGCTGTATTTCATTACTGACTGCAGAGTCTCAGGAAGTTTCATCACATCTCCTCTCAAATACCCACTTGTGCATTCTCCTCCATTTGCTAATGTGAGGAGCAGGGTGGGGAGAGAGTCAGCAGAACTTCATTTGGCCAGCTGGTCTGCAGAGGTCTGTGCAACAGTGCCAAGCTGCAGGTCCTAGGGCAGGAGGCCAAAAGCCTGCCACGTCCCATTTGTTTTCCTTCCAAGGCCACTGCACTGACTGTAGATAGATGTCTGGCCGGCTACGTCTGAGGATGTTTACCCCACGCTCACCCACAGATGGCTTTACCAAGTCCTACAGCATAAATTCGACTTCTTCCCAAAGCCTCAACTTCTAACTAACTAGATCACAAGAAGTTACAGCTGAGTAGATATGATCATTATGATTTATACCAGCTAGGCCAGTGGTCGGCAAACTCATTAGTCAACAGAGCCAAATATCAACAGTACAACGATTTAAATTTTTTTTTATTTTATTTTTTTGCTAAACATGTGTTTATTTTGCTGCTCAACATTTTTTTTAATTTAATAAATCTTTATTGTTCAGATTATTACAGTTGTTCCTCTTTTTTCCCCCCATAGTTCCCCTCCACCTGGTTCCCATCCCACCCTCTTCCCTTACCTCCCACCCCCACTGTCCTCATCCATAGGTGTACGATTTTTGTCCAGTCTCTTCCAGCACCCCCCACATCCCTTTCCCCCTGAGAGTTGTCAGTCCACTCCCTTTCTATGCCCCTGATTCTATTATATTCACCAGTTTATTCTATACATCATATTTTTAATTCACTTGGTTTTTAGATTCACTTGTTGACAGATATGTATTTGTTGTTCATAATTTTTATCTTTACCTTTTTCTTCTTCCTCCTCTTCTTAGAGAATACCTTTCAGCATTTCATATAATACTGGTTTGGTGTTGATGAACTCCTTTAGCTTTTTCTTATCTGTGAAGCTCTTTATCTCCCCTTCAATTCTGAATGTCAGCTTGGCTGGGTAGAGTACTCTTGGTTGTAGGTTCTTGCTATTCATCACTTTGAATATTTCTTGCCACTCCTGTCTGGCCTGCATAGTTTCTGTTGAGAAATCAGCTGACTATCGTATGGGTGCTCCCTTGTAGGTAATTAACTGTTTTTCTTTTGCTGCTTTTAATATTCTCTTTGTCTTTTGCTCTTGGTATTTTAATTGTGATGTGTCTTGGTGTGGTCCTCTTTGGATTCCTTTTGTTTGGGGTTCTGTGCGCTTCCTGGATTTGTAAGTCTATTTCTTTCACCAGGTGGGGGAAGTTTTCGGTCATTATTTCTTCAAATAGGTTTTCAGTGTCTTGCTCTCTCTCTTCTTCTGGCACCCCCATAATTCTGATGTTGGTACGCTTGAAGTTGTCCCAGAGGCTTCTTACACTATCTTCAAATTTTTTTAATTCTTTTTTCTTTCAGCTTTTCCAGTTGAGTGATTTTTGCTTCTTTGTATTTCAAATCTTTGACTTGATTCTTGTGTTCCTCTAGTTTGCTGTTGGGTGTCTGTATAATATTTTTTATTTCAGTCAGTGTATGTTTAATTTCTAGTTGGTCCTTTTCCATATCCTCGAGGGTCTCTCGCATATCCTCGAGGGTCTCGCTAAATTTATCAGCCTTTTCTAGGAAATTCTTGAAAAACCTTATAACTGTGGTTTTGAACTCTATGTCCAGTCATTTGTTTTCCTCCATTTCTTTGGTTTGTGATCTCTTTCTTTGTCTCCCCATTTTTGCTGCTTCCCTGAGTTGGTAGGGTAGCTTTGTAGGATCAGCTGTGTCTACGCCAGGAGACAGCCTTATTCGACTAGACTTGTAAAATTGTAAAAGCCTCTGTGCTCAGCTTGGATGGGGTGAAGTTTCAGGGTGGAGCTTCAGGGTGGAGCCTACAGCCTTGGCTTCCCATTGGCCCTGCCCTATGAGGTTCTTGGGTCTCAGTGTCCCTCGGTTCTCTCTGCAAGCACCTCTGAGAGAAAGGCGCCCTTGATTTTCGCCCGCTGCCAAACAGTCTAGTCTCTCCCCCAATGAATCTGGATTCCCAGATTCTCGCCCAGAACTGGGGTTCAGTGCAGTTGGAACTGGGGTTCAGCGCAGTCCGGAGCTTTTGTCTCCTTCCCACTAGAGCAATCCTGTGGCACACTCAACAGTCTGTCCTCTGTGCGCATTCACGTGCTTGCCCTGGAGCTCTGCCTTTCGCTGCTCCCCTGAGTTTCCGCCTTACAGCCCAGATTCCCCCAGTATGAGCCTGGGTCCCAAGGGTCTCGCCCGGTACTGGGGTTCAGTGCAGTCAGAGCTGGGGTTCAGCGCAGTCTGGAGCTTTTATCTCCTTCCAGCTAGAGAACGCCAGCCAGGCACTCAGCCGCCCGTCCTCTCCAGCTCCGTCCTCTCCGCAAGCGCATGCCCTTGTCTCTGTACCTCAGTCTTTTATAGCTCCTCTGATTTTCCTTATGGTTTTCTCTTCTAGTTGTAGGATTTCCAGACAGCCAGCTTTCCTGTGGATCTGGATGATGTCCGTTTTGTCTTTTAGTTGTATTTTTGAAATTGTTGTGCGAGGCTGCAGTTTAGGTGTTTACCTATGCCGCCATCTTGGTTTCTCCTGAAATTTCTTTTGAGAGCTGAAAACCAACTTCTGTGCATGGGCCATGAAGTTTCAATCGCACTGTACGTGCGCACCTGCACGTGGTATTTTGTGGAAGAGCCACACTCAAGGGGCCAAAGAACCGCATGTGGCTCGCGAGCCGCAGTTTGCTGACCACTGAGCTAGGCAATGTGGACAACACTTAAAACACTTAATTTATACCAACCCTGTAAAGTAGGCATTATCCCACCTCTCATTCTACAAATGAGTAACCCATGGTCACACAACTAGTAAGACATGGACGTGGTATTAAAATCCAAGTAGAGTCTGACTCCACAGCCTATGTTCTTCCCCACTGGGCTATAAAAGCTAATGGAGATAATAATGTTGTTATTGAGGATAACACCACCAACAATAAGAAAATACAACCAGTATGGCAAGTGCTTTCTACACACAACTTCTTTGAACCCTCACAGCTCTTCATGGGATGTGATATCAATATCTTACCTAAAGCTCAGAAGAATTGAGCTTAGAGAGGTCCAGCAACGTGCTCTGTACTACACAGCTGAGACAGCACCAGGAGGGGGCCCATTCTGCCTAGCTATAGCACCTGAGCTCTGACCAGTTACTACCACTAGCATCCTATTTTCAAGGGAAACAGGGGCTCAGAGAAGGAACTCTTCAGTCCCCTATTTCCAGAATAAGTCAATTTAGCACTGACATCTCTCAAGCCTGGTTACCAACTCCTAGAAAAGTGCCCTCTTCTTAGTACTGTCTATGAGAACACATAACCAGACTTCATTTCAAGAAGTAGAAGAGTGTTCTGAGAAACAGTGGGGGACAGAGTGGCCTCGGAGCCAGAAAATAAGAATGGAGCCATCTATTAGCTGCTTCACTTTGACCTAGACACTGAACTTGTCTCAGGCCCCTCCTCTTTCACTAGGGAGCTTATTATATGATTGGGAAGTTTTGCCCCTAAGGACTATTCCAAGACAGTGTGTAGGCAAAAGCTGAATTAGGCTGTAAAATATTAATTGCTATCATTTAAGACTGAATAGATCTTTATGGGTCAAAGTAATAACAAGTGCCTTAATTGAGACGGTGGCACCTAAGGTTGGCTCTAAAATATATGAGAATAGCAACTATATATTTTTTACCATGTTCTTACTCTGCATCAGATCCTGAGATGGGTAATTTATATGAATGATTTCAGTTTACTGTTAGGAAAACTCACACATTTACTATTATTGAAGCTCCTATTCTAGAAAAATAGAAACTGGGGCCCTGAGAGGTGCAAGGTTAAAGAGCTGGCAGGTGCATAGTGCATTTAAACTTGGGGATTTAGACTCCATCACTGCACCATGTTGCCTCTTTGGATAGACTGAAAAGACAGTTATGGGGATGGCTTCAATGAAAGCAAGAGGCATCCAGGCACCGGTGGAGTGAAATTCTCTGCAGCAACTAGCAATACATGTGTTCCCTATAATGATAACCTGGTTGTATCCTGTGCTTTTAGGCAGGGCAAGTATCATCAGCACTGTGCATTTGAAAGGGATGGAAGTACTCTCAAGGTCATTTATGTAACCACCTACCTTCTCCCCATGGCAGAGCTTCTTCCTTAATCCCTTGCCTTGAAGCACTGCTCAAATTCACAGACATCCAGGCCTCAGGTAATAACTGCTCAGTCTACCTTACATATATCTGTTTTATAGGCCACATATTGAAATAAATGAGGGTGCCGAGACATATTAAGTTCTTTCAGAGACAGCAAACTTCATGTACATACAAGTTACGGGAAATCTACCATCCAAGGACTTGGACAGTAACATAAACACATAACCAAATGGAAATGGAAATGCATGGCCTTTCCTTTCCAACGAAGCATCAAAGCTGGAAGAAGCCTTGCAAGTCAGCTCATCCAAACCACCCATGTTACAGATAGGAAAACCAATTGAGGATCTAAGAGTAGAATGACTTGCACAAGATTCCACAGATGGCCATTCTGAACCTAGGCTCACACCCAGTCTCCAGACTTGCAATTCACGGCTCTTTCTTTCTTATTATGCTGCCCCCTCCTTCACTTCACTGTTAGGTCTAACCCAGTGGTCGGCAAACTGCGGCTCGCGAGCCACATACGGCTCTTTGGCCCCTTGAGATTTTAGCAAAGGCCAGCTTAGGAGTACCCTAATTAAGTTAATGACAATGTACCTACCTATATAGTTTAAGTTTAAAAAACTTGGCTCTCAAAAGAAATTTCAATCATTGTACTGTTGATATTTGGTTCTGTTGACTAATGAGTTTGCCGACCACTGGTCTAACCCATTGCTTCTCATGAGAATTACTTGTCAGTGTCTCTGAAGCCATAACCTCTGAAACCACTTTTTAAGCCTTTGTCCCTCATTAAGACATTCTCTTTGCTGACCTTTTCACCCTGGGCATACTAGGTTCCCTCAGAGGGAGGCACTGGAGGGTTCTCACTAACTGACAAGATGCTGATGTGAGTGACACTTGCAGGTGCAAATGTGCCCATCCTACTGAGCTGGCCCTGGTTACACCAGGCAGAATAGGCTCCTCTTTGACAGAAAGCCTAAGAGGATTTGAAGCAGGGCAAGTGTGTGGAGAAGGAATAGCCTGCTGTGAGCTGAACTGCTTCTCAATATAAAAACCCATTTGATTTCACATAATGGAGCTGAGAGGGCTCAGAGTGAATGATGGTTGAGTTCATTTACATTTTAAATGAACACAACATTTGCCTAGGGGCAATGCTTCCTCCCAATAATGGAATCTGAAAAACACAGCACTACTTTTTTCTCTTTTTTTAAAAAAAAAAAAAACTTTTCCTTAAAGCAATAAACAAATATATGTCTGCTCTCCAAACTATTGCTATCTGTATCTTTTAAGCATAAAATCAAGATTGTACCTTCAAGGAATGGCTGATCTGAGACACAGAAGCATTTCCACATGTTAATAGACTGAGTGACTCTTAGGATTCTCTTTACTTAAAATGTAAAGAATTCTCACTGGGGACAGACTCCCCAGCCAGACCTCCAGCTCCCCTTCCCTAACAAGGGGAGAGAGGAAAAAGTAACATTGGCAAGAATGGTTCCACAAATGTTTCAGTGATTTCCAAGGTAATTCCATAGAGAAAAATCCATTCTTTTTGTGATGCCCAAGGCCACATGAACTGAGTGTGCTCCACCACAGAGCGTGGGTCACTCAATAGAATTTCATTAGAATCATTTGAGGACACCAAGGATGAATTTTATGATATGTGAATTATATCTCAATAAAGCTGTTTTTTTAAACAAACAAACAGGTTTGAGTGTCTAGTAAATGCTGTATCAAAGATAGTCATCACTATCACTATTTTTTTATTAGATATATATATTATTACAGATCATTTATCTACTGTGAGAAGAATGAATTATTTGGGGGAAATTAGGTAAGAAGTGACTGAGTACCTTAATACAAGAAAAAAATGGTGACCTGAATGAGGTGACTGTGAAGATGAAAAGAAGTGGCAGGATTCAAGATAAATTTTGAAGCAGAGCACCCATGGTGTAAAACAGGGGTGGGGAACATCTAGCCTGTGGGCCATATAAGGCTCAAGAAATAATTTGGTCTGGCCCTGCTAAGGTATTAGGGGTGAGTTAATTAAATGTTTGACCAAATATAGCAGGCTAATAATTAAGCTGATAATCTTGTATGGCCTGCAAATGATGTTATAAATATCCAAATGGTCCTTGGCAGAAAAAATTATTCCTTGACCCTGGTGTAAAAAAAAAAAAGTGTCACAGGATAGTAAGAAGCTAGGAAGACTCCTGGGCAAGTGGAATAGAGAAACTAAGACAAGAAAATTAAATGATGCCTAATAGTTTCGGCAGATTTCAGCCAGCTTGCAGCAACCAAGCAGCTTCACCAACCAAGGACACTTGAGAGCAAATGGTTAATACTTCTCCTCCCTAACCAGAGAATTCATAGCTTAAATCACCCTGGAACTGCTAAGGCAGGAGGTGGGGGAGGAGGAAGGAAAGAAGGGAGAGTTTTCTCTCACCCACTAAACAAAGAAGTCAGCCATCTTGGGGAAGGGGGAAAGGGGAAGTTTATCTCACTCACTGAGCAAAGAAGCCAGTAGTCTTAGGGCTTGCCAAGATAAAATTTGCCAGATGTTCTCATAAATTCTTGGAAAGCCACAACAAAGTAAAATGGGGACCTTGAAATCCAGTCTGTGCCCTAGATATCCGGCAGAGGAAACTTGAAAACTATACACAGAAAAGTATAAAATTATAAACATCTACCAGGCAGGGCGCTCAGATTAGTTGAGTGCCCACCTGTGCTCCATGCCAGGTGCATTTTGATAAAGTTGTTTGCCACACTTCCTTAATGAATTTGCTTGCTTTACTACAATGCTGCTGTCCAGTGTCACTCCTTTGAAATCTTTCCTCTGAGACCGACAAGAATGGAGAAGGGAACAGCCCTATCCCTTTGAACTCAGGGGGCTGTCTGATAACATCTTTTCTGGAGTTCCTGGTGTCCCATAGCAAAAGCACTGTGCTTGAGTAGGATTTCTGAGTGACTAAATGCCTGTAATGATCTTTAGTGAACAAATAACCAACTCCCCCAGTAAATACAGCTGCTAGTAATTGAGACCCCTTGAGTATAGAGACTATTTCCTTTTCCTGTCCAATAGGTGACCCAAAGGTTTTCTCAATCAGATACCTCTGAAGTTTGAAATAAAAGCTAAAAGATAACATTTCTTCAAGCTGATAGGTTTAAAGGTTTTCACTGGGCTGGTCTTGAGGACTTCCACATTGATGAAGTACAACTTGATGGAGAGGAACCAGTCTAGGCCTATGATCCAAGGGAGCATGGTTGCCTTTCTTGTTCAGCAAATATTAATTGATTAGATCTTGGAATTCAAGTAAAGAATCAAAGTGAGTGAGTCTTTGGTTCATCCTGCAGTTAGCAAGGGAACATTAAGCCCTCAGTTCATAAGGAGGAGACAGCTGCCCAAGTGCATGGAATTCCAGGCCATTTCCTGTCAGTTGTAAATGTAAGCCATGGTATTGAGAGTCTTCAGTGATTTCCATGCAATGCTTTAAGTTAGCTGAATTGGGCTGGACAGGTAATAATTAAGACCACAGAGTTCTAGTCCTTCACTGTAATGATCCTCAGGGGGAAATGCCTGAATTGAACCATAATGGATTGATGATTATGTCTGAAAATAAGGGGTTGAAAAACCCCCCTACCAAATTAGGCATTAAAAATAAAGTCATCCCATATATGAGACTCTTGAAAGTAATGAGAATGAGATAATGAGATAATTAGTGCTAATAATATTCTAAGCTGTGCAAATTACTTCATATTCAGTTTCATTTTATCCACACTACTCCATGAGGTAGTTACCATTATTGTCGACATTTTGAGAGAACCAACATCCCAGTCATTACGTGGTGGAGTTGGGATTCAAATCCACACTATCTTATTCTAGAACATGTAAGAGGTACATTTCCAAAAATAATCACTGCTTTCTTTTAGTTCAATATGAAGATATCCAAGATCATGGCATGTTGAGCCCCTTCATGTCTTTTGACCAACCTCAATAATTCCTTCAGCTGATTTTTTAAATATTTTTTTTATTTGAGAGGAAGGGAGAGGGAGAGAGAGAGATTGAAACATCAATGATGAGAGAGAATCATTGACTGGCTGCCTCCTGCACATCCCACATTGGGGATCGAGCCCACAACCCGTCATGTGCCCTGACCAGGAATCGAACCTCCTAGTTCATAAATCGATACTTAACAACTGAGCCATGCCGGCTGAGCAGTTGATATTTTTTATAGCTTAATATGTCTCAGGAAGTGGATAAATCAATAAACTTGAACACAGTGCCCATCAAAATGTCAAGCAATAAAAAATAAAAACGGTATGTGCATAGTTCTCTGTTAGACATTTTAAGTCAAATACAAAGATCATATAGGATTTAGCTCTGAAATATCTTTAAAAATAGAGAAATAACCAAGCAATCTTGTAGAACACAATCCATGGTAGCATATAATTATATGCTCTACTGTGTGGTCCAGAAAATGTTTACTGGGAGAAATAAGAAAATAATACTTAAGAATCCACTTTGAACACCTTCACAAATGGATATGATTATAAAGCTCCATTTCAGTAACCACCAAAATTCTACCTTTTCTTGACTAGCAGTGAAGAAATTGGGTGAACAGAAAGGAAGAATCTGTTTACCTTAATGTTAATTTCATGTTCTATAGAACTCATAAAAGAATCTCATGGTTTCCACCTTTTGGAATTGTAGAATTATGGAATAATAAGGCAATTCATAAGAGAGAAAACAAACAAGATATGAGAAGGGAAGGACAAATGGAACCTATCTTCAGGATCATGGCTACCCCAAACAGAAGCAATAGATTTCTTTCTTCTGGCTTCAGAACTAATAATTGGTAGAGAAAACATTGTCATATGCATTTACTAATAGGGGCAATATAGTAATACAACATTTTTAATGATCTGTAATTGGAAGGTGGACATTTTGTTGTTTTAGAGATGTGGGAAGAGATATCAGTGAAGTGGAAACCCAGACACTCTGGCCCCACAGCAGTTTGCTCAGCTGCCTTTGAGGTCATTCCTACCATACCCAGGATAGGTTAGTCCAGTATAATCGCATCCTATACCTGTACCTATTATATTCCATATCCCTTCTAAAGGAGAGCAGAGTATGCCACCCCAAAATATGCCACTTCAGCATATTGATTATTTTTAACTGAAGTTTGTTAAGAAAAAGCCAGTACAATAAGGACTTGCAGTCCTCCTCTATGCCCCTGAAACCAGTAACTCTCCCCTGAGAAAGGTAGTAGGAGGGTAGAAGGCATCCTTATCACCAGAGATAGAGAGATAGGGAATTTAGGGCTGAAAAGGCTAAACAAATCTTGTTACCTCTTCACTAATTTACTACACTAAACCCAAATCCTTTTGTCCTATCAATTTTTCACATGTGTATTATTTTCTTGTCTAAAGGGCATAAAATCTGCCTGCTTTGGTCATTTCTATGGGCTCTTGTACTATACATACAAATTTAAATTTTATTTTCTCCTGTTAACTTGTTTTATGTCCATTTAATCATTAGACCAGCCAAATAACCTAAAAGGTAAGAAGGGAAACATTTTCCTCGCCTACACTTCCTGTAGTACTCCAAATTATTCATTCCCTCTAGATAAACTCATGAAATCCAGTCATCTGTTTGAAGACTGCCTGATATTTTCACCCACCTTGATGAATTTCTCCTTTTTTTGAACTCATAAAACTTAGATAGCTTGAGTCCTTCAATATCATCTCTTCATTACTCCCCTGAACTAATCTGATTTCCCAAGTTTAAAAAGACAATTCTGTATCTTCTACCTCTCAGGTAGTTCCAGTAGGACCTGGTACAAATATGGACACAGAATAGGTTGTCAACAACAGCACAAATAATTTAGGTTTCCATAAATAGGTTACCAGGTACTCTTACATACCTTATTCAGTTGAATTCTCACAATAACCTATTAATGCCATTGCTGAGAAAACTAAAGTTGAGTCATTTAAATGATGAGCTTCAAGTCTCACAGGTATGAAGTAGCATGAGCCTGCTCCCCAAGACCAGACCAAGCCTGATGTCATTAGGTGTCTATTTACATGATCTCTCAGTACTCTAGACTTCTATTTCGTCTCCATAGAACGAATATATCAGCAATTATTTGTTGTTTTTACTCTTTTTTTATGTGTCTATCATTTTATTTTATTTTTTATTGTTTGAAGTATTACAAATAGTAGTACATATGTCTCCTTTTTCTCCCCCATTGACCTCCCCCCAGCCTCCCCTACCCCCCAGTACATGTCCTCACCTGCCCCCCCCCCCTCAGCGTCTTGTATCCGTTGGTTATGCTTATATGCATGCGTACAAGTCCTTCGGTTGATCTCTTACAGCGCCCCCACCCAATCTCCCCTGCCTTCCCACTGTAGTTTGACAGTCTGTTCAATGCTTCTTTGCCTCTGTATCTATTTTTCCCCCATTTCTTTCCTTTAAAAAATCTTGCCTCTGCAGACTAGAAATAAAAAATATAATAACAAAAAATGTTTGAATCCCAATTTCAATGTCCCAGTACTCTAGACTTCTATTTCGTCTCCATAGAACAAATATGTCAGCAATTATTTGTTGTTTTTACTCTCTTTAAAAGTCTATAAACTCCATAAGGAGAGAACTCTGTCTGCTTTCTATACTCTCTCGTACATATTGGCACAAACTAAATACATGTGGAAGAAAGAGGAGGGAAGAGAGAAGAAATGGGGGTATTGAGAAATGTCAGCCTAGACATAATCAGAAACTTGGGTTTTAAGTTCTTCTCTATATTTTGTGCATTTAGGCAAATTCTGCTAGACCCCTTCTGTGGAGGTGGAGACGAGAATGAAAGGAGAAGGTGAGAGATCAGGAGAGCATGATTCGACACACCATTCCCCCAGTGAGCAGAGTGCCCAGGAGAGTGTGAGATGGGAGACAAAGTGACTGTTTCCTTAGCAGGTCACCTTCCCACCTGCACCTCACTGACTGAGCATCCTACAAGGATTTATGTTATTTACATGTAAAGACACACTGTACTTTTTTTTCATATAATACAACCCTGAGAATACTTTGTCTGTATTCATTTAAAAAATAGGAATCTGTTTTGTAACCAGAGGGAAAAAATGGTCCTGTTAGACTTTTGAGGTATTATGTCACCTGCCTAGGACATTTTCAAGGATGGTTTTAACTAAACTCGATTTTTGCTCCACACACTGACTTGAGAGCCTAACTCTTCTAAGATGAGACTTGACTGCCTCATTAGTCTTCATTGATCTACTAGTTCCACTAACCTTTCCTTTTACATAACACCTTGCAATGCTATAATCTCAGAACAGAATTTTCCTCTATTGCCTATTGCTTCTTTCTGACTCACAAAATATTTGTTAGGCTAAATAGAAACCACCCTTCCCATCAGGATACCTATAAAGTATTACTGGCTAAGAACTTCAAAACAAATGAAAATCTCTCATACACCTTGATAATTGCATAGGGTATTCTGTAAAATCAATACAGAAGATTATTTGACTTTGGGTAGTGGACATATAGTGCAATATACAGATCTTGTATAATAGAAATGTACACTTGAAACCTATATGATCCTATTAACCAATGTCACCCTGATAAATTTAATTAAAAAGAAAAAAATCAATACAGTTGCAGTGCTACCTGGAAAAGGCTACTCATCTCAAAAAGCAGATTATCTCCTATTGAAGCTACAAAGTTAATTATTTTATAGAGAAGAGTTTGTTTTCCTCCATATCTGAGATTTGATTTTCAAGCCCAATCCTTCTATTGTCTTATGTTATTTCCCTGGGCAATTAACTCCCCATTTTTGAACTTGATGTCCTAATCAATTTAAAGAAAGGTCAGAGGAAGTAGTATCTCTGATTGTCTCATCCTTGGCAAAGTGACTTTCTACTCTAGATACCTCATAAGTATATGAGTCAAAACAGTGTATCAATATCCAGACAGGTTCCTAGCCCAACTAAAACTCTCCAATAGCCCTGACCAGTTTGGCTCAGTGGATAGAGAGTATTGGCCTGTGGACTGAAGGGTCCCGGGTTCGATTCCAGTCAAGGGCATGTACCTTGGTTGTGGGCACATCCCCAGTAGGGGGTGTGCAGGAGGCAGCTGATCGATGTTTCTCTCTCATTGATGTTTCTATCTCTCTATCCCTCCCCCTTCCTCTCTGTAAAAAATCAATAAAATATATTTAAAAAATAAAAAAATAAAACTCTCCAATAGAGAATTCAGTGTTATCACTATTTTGTAACTATGGTCCTGGGCTGGAAAGATGGAAGTTAAAATAGGAGACTATGGAGGCTAATATAGGAGAGCAATGGACAATTTTTGTTTGGCATGTATGTCAGGTGGGAGTAAACTTACCAAGACAACTCCTGGGGCTAACCTTAAGTATATAATGAAAAATAAATCCCCATACAACTGGATTTGGGGGTTGTCCAGGCCAACTAACAATATCTTTCACAACCCCAGATACCCTTCAGAAATGTTACCTGTAAAGATTGATCATTCTGAGCTGATGGGTCTTCTAACTTCCCTGTTAAACAGCAAATCCTATTGGCAGGGCAACCCCTTAAACCTGTGTTTGTTATTTAGGGGCAGGGGTGTAGGAATACAAAGCTAGCTGTTGGACACAAAAACCACATTTCATAATTTGCCAAGGTTACCTCCCATACTTAGGCCTCTAGAGGTGCATTTCATATGGCTGTCGCCTCCCAGGAAACTTCCCACTCCAACACATTTTTGTTATCTGAAGCCTCACAGAAGGCAAAGCCACTTCATTCTGTTGCTGAGAGAGACTTCAGTGCTAGAAACTTAACATGCACAGGAATTCAGGGCAGGACCCTAGAGCAGAGGCATGGCTGGATGGGAAGCAAGGGAAACTTTACCCAGTTAAGCCTTTAAAGAAATAAAAATAAAGACATGCATGGAAATAGCCTTTGCTGATACCCTGATGAAAAGGTATCAGAGGAGAAAGTGTTAAGCAAGACCTTAAGAATCACAGAAAATATAGCAAATGTTGGTACTTGTTCATGTGAATACACCTCCATCAGTCAGCAGTATAGAGAGTGCTCAACCTACCAGCTCCTTCCGAAGGCCACCCTCCGATACAGATCCTAGCTATGGCTTTGCCCAAGAAATCACCAACCCTAACCCTCTCATTTTCATTTGGGATGACCGAGGCATACCATAAAAAACAGCTATTTGCTTATGGGCACAAAACTAGTTTTAGAGGTAGAAACAAGAACAGAATTTGGTTTTTCCTGTGTACAACTTTGCTGGTAGCTCTGTGAGTGACGGGGTCTTAAATTATACTTATTCTCCCATGAACAATTTTTTTCAGAAGCATGCCAAGCTGTGAGTAGTGACAAAATTCAGTAGGAGTCATTCATTTCATTCTCAAGACAGACAAGTACCAAGGTGCCTAATTAAAAGCCAAAAAACTTGGAATTATCTGGTCCTTTCTGCCAAGTGCAGAAATTCACACTGATTCATGTCAGTTCCCTTCCCATGATCACATCTTCCATTTATAATTGCTAAATATGCCAGGTTTGCAAAGTTTCCCCCATTTGAGTGCCCTATGCAAATTTGTGAATAAATACCATTCCTCCAACTGTTCTATTTGAATACAAAAAATATCCATATCAGCACAGACTACACAAATTTGGGGCCAGAGGCATATGATGCAGCAAAAATAGCACCAACTCAGAAGTCAGAGTTTAGGGGTGTGGATATGTCTCATGTGTATGCTTGCCATAGGACTTTGGGGACCCCAGTTACCTTCTCTGAGCCTATTTTTTGATCCCCAGATTGGGAGAAACTAGACTTTCCATGTTCCTCTCATGGATAACTGGGAGAATCATATGAGATCATGGATAACTTTGTTTAAAAATCTGTTCATGATCCTTATTTTAAAAATAAAGAAAATATATATAAAGAAAGACAGGTCTTTGAAGCCAGGAAACTTGGTGCCAAGTGATAGGGACTGAGTTCCAATCTTCCTACAAACTCACTTCCCCTTCTTCCTTGGGATGCAGTATCTCCATCAGTAAAATGAGGAGTCAAGATTGAGTGATCTTTTATGTCTCCTCTAATTCTAATTGAGTCTTTGTAGCATTATTAAACAGGACTATCATTTTAGTCTGAATTGGAGTAGAGTTATACCAGTATTTGAATTAATCCTCTGACTGCCTTCAGAGCCAGGGTTTGTCCACTGTAGTGTGAAACATAGAATTATGATCCAGAGAAGTAAAACTTGGCTTATGTAACAACTGCAAGAGATATGAGGCCCTAAGTTGGATCACAGAGCAATAACAAAAAATGAGTGAGAAACTGGTAAAATCTGAATAAAGTCTATAGTTAGTTGACAGTATTTTTCCAATGTTAATTTCTTGGTTTTGATAGTTGAAGTATATAGTTAGGAAAGATGATAACATTAAGAGAAGCTGGATGAAGGGTTCATGGGAACACTCTGTACTAACTTGGCAACTCTTGTGCAAATCTAAAGTTATTTCAAAATAAAAAACCTGTATCCCATGGAAATCACCTCAAGGGCATGTTGAAAATGTAAATTTCTCCAGTTCCAGAGACCTGGGGATGATAGTCCTGGAAAAAGGTCCAGGAATCTGCATCCCAATAGGCACAGAGGAGGATCTGATGGGATTACCCTGGGCTCATACTTGGAGAAACCCTGATCTAAAGCAGCTGTTGCCAACCTTTCAGACCTCACAGACCACCAATGGTCCACAAGCTACCAGTTGGCAACTGCTGCTCTAAAGGATCTATCTATATATATATAAAAGCCTAAGCGACCAGTCGCTGTAACGCTCATTGACCACTAGGGGGCAGATGCTCAGTGCCGGAGCTGCCCCCTGGTGGTCACTGAACTCCCACAGCAGGAGTGCCGCTCAGCTGACTGGGATGAGCGGGAGTGGCTCCTCCCCAGATCCCCGCAGGCCACGCCGAGGGACCCCACCAGTGCACGAACCCGTGCACCGGGCCTCTAGTTTATCCTATCTAATAATAGACAAATATGCAAATTGACCATACCTCTGACACACCCACAAGCCACGCCCACCATCCAATCAGAGTGAGTATGCAAATTAACCCAAACCAAGATGGCTACAGCCACAGAGAGCAAGGTTTCCTAGGTAACAGAGGAAGCCAAGCTTTCTGCCTGCCCTTGCCAGGCCTAAGCCTCCACTCAAGCTACAAAGTTTCAATTATAGAAGGTAAACAAATTCAAACAAATGGTGGCAGAATGGAGCTTGAGAGAGCAGGCCAGGGTTGCCGCTGGCAACAGGGGAAACAAAGCTTTCCGCACACCCTGGCCGTGCCCACCCGCTTAAGGCAACAAAGTTTCAATTATAACCCTAACACAAATGACTGCCGGCCTCGGAGGGAGCCCCAGGCTTGGCTCCACTCCAGGCTACAAAGTTTCAATTGTAGAAGGAAAATAAATCCCAGATACCAGGGCCTACGCTTGGGTTGCCAGGGGGCGTGGCTGGCCTGCAAACCACCACAGGCCCCTCGCTCAGGCCGCCCCACACCCCAAGGGAACCCCCACCTGATCCGGGACGCCCTTCAGGGCAAACCAGCTGGCCCCCACCCCTATACCAGGCCTTTATCCTATCTAATAAAAGAGTAATATGCAGATTGATCATCACTGCAACACACAATATAGCTGCCCCCATGTGGTCAAAGATCCTGCCTCCATGTGGACACAAGATGGCCACCACAAGATGGCCAGCAGGAGAGGGCAGTTGGGAGGCACCCGGCCTGCAAGGGAGGGCAGTTGAGAGGGACCAAGCCTGCAAGGGAGGGCAGTTGGAGGTGATCAACCCTGCAGGAGAGGGCAGTTAGGGGTGACCAGGCTGGCAGAGGAGGGAAGTTGGGGGCAAACAGGCTGGCAGCAGAGTGGTTAGGGGGTGATCAGGCTGGCAGGCAGAAGCAGTTAGGGGCAATCAGGAAGGCAGGCAGGCAAGCAGTTGGGAGCCAGCAGTCCTGGATTGTGAGAGGGATGTCCGATTGCCCATTTTGTATCCCTCAAGGGGTCCCATATTAGAGAGGGTACAGGCTGGGCTGAGGGACAACCCCCCTCTGTGCACAAATTTCGTGCACCGGGCCTCTAGTAATAAAATAAGTGATAATTAGAGATGAATAAATAAAAACTAACAACCTGAGGCTGTAAAAAGACTCTTGGGTGAGATCTTCATTTGGGTACTACCTCTATCGGTGGTTGTATAAAATTAGGCAAGTTATCAATCTGCTAGGCCTCATATTCTTCATTTATAAAGTCAGAAGGTAGAGCTATGGATGGATTTCTGGATGTCCAGCATGGTGAACAGTAGTCCCTAAAACCATACACTGGCAGCCACCAGTCTCCCCCAGCCCCTCTGCAGATTCCTTTCCTCTCGTGGCACTGCTCACCAGCCCAGGACTTCGTGTGGTGTCCTTAGCAGGCATGCAACTGTCTGGCCCTGCAGTGAGTTAAACACAGTCACAAAGGAGACACAACCATGTTGAAAACACAGCCACTGTAACAAGGTCAGCAGCGGGGACATTAGATTTTGAATTTGCTTTATTGAGTGGAGATGCAGACTGTAGTTCTGATTTTCGCTGCATGAAATAGAAATCCTAACTTCCATCTGTAAAGACTCTGGGGAAAGGAAATGAGGTCTTTGGCTCTAGTCCTTTCATTAGAGAGCAGTTTTGTATCAGATGAGGCCATAGACTGGGAGCCACTGTCTCTACCGAGACCCCACCCAGATGAAGGAGGAAGATGGATTTGAGCAAGCTCAGAGCCACTGAATTTAATAGTGGCCCTGGCTAGAGTCATGAGGCTGCCCCTGGCTTCTTGCTGTTAAGCATGTGTGTGCGCACACACATTGGCAAGAGTACAAACCTCTCAAATCAGAGGGGAATGAGGCATATATCCAAATAAAAGTTCCTATAGGGCAGATAATATGCCAACCTCACTCCATTCTAATTTTCTTGACCTGGCTCAACAGTTTAGATAGATCAATGTTTAAGTTTGTTTTTAAATACATTTTTATTTGTTTCAGAGAGGAAGGACGAGGGAGAGATAGAAACATTGAAGATGAGAGAGAATCATTGATTGGCTCCCTCCTGCACGCCCCCTACTGAGGATCGAGCCAGCAACCCAGACATGTGCCCTGACCAGGAACTGAACCATGACCTCCTGGTTCATAGATCAATGCTCAACCATTGAGCCACACTGGTCAGGCATAGATAATGTTTTTAATGGTACTTATAAATCAACTCTAGATTTTGTTTGCCCTTACAAAGAGTTTACCAAGAGAAACATATGACACTAATATTTTCTAAGTGTAAAAAATTCTACTTGTTATTCCAGAGCATGATTCTATAGCATCTTGGTCTCCTCATTTGTAAAGAGAACTAATAACATCTACAAAATTTAGTTTGAATCTTGACAATAATCCTAGGGATTTATTTTATGTGAAATTATCCACATATAAATTTAAAAGGATGTGAATTTAATACCTAAATTGAGATTCAGGTAGTTGGTGCAGGAGCTGGGATTTAAATCCAGACCCAACAACTCTTAAGCCCACACATCCACTAGAATGACTCCAGGGAACCAATGTTAACTCTGGTGCTTTTCCTGAAAGCCAAAATGAATTTATGTCTCCAAAACATAAAAAGAAGAGAAAAAATGGTTCTCCTCTTTTTATCTGTTTTGTCAGTATGATAGTTTATGACTAAGTACAGTTTTCTTAGGATGAAATGTGTTAGGTATGTAGAATCAGTCCCCATGACTTCTGGGAACTGCAATATAGCCCTCGGTGATAGAAATGATTCTACTCTAAGCCCAACCATTATCTTACCTATATCTATACCAATCCTCACCTTCATTACGCCAGTCTTGGAAAATAACATACTGTGGTATTCCCTCCAGAAGCTGCTCTCTCTTGTTCCTATTTAACCCTTTGATTACAAATATCCAACTGCATGTTGAAGGGCATCATGGCGATCTCCCATAGCTGTCTGAAATACAGCTTGTCAGGGCTGTAAGTCTGAGAGTCATCCCTAAATTATCATCTTTCTCTCACCTTTTATATATAATATAATCATTTGGCTAATCAACCCTTATGGATCCTACTGATCTTGGCTTCTAAACACTCTTGAATCTGATCCCTGTATCCTCAGTGCCTTCCACTGCTGCCTTATTTGTGGATATGACTCCTTATTGGAACAGCCTCCTAATGATATCATGGCCTCTGGTATTATCCTCTAACCATTTTCCTACATGCTCCCCAGAGGTATTTACATAAAATGAAAACCTGAATGCATTGATGCCTTGCTTCCCTGGATATCTATTTATCTACTTTTCCAACCTCATCTCTCACTTGAGCACCACATCTACATAGAAAAACTCACTCTTGGCCTTCTCTTTTAAGCTTCAAAAATTCAAATTTCTATGTAATTCTCTCATATTATAGCCTCTTATTGAAACATCATTTAATTCCTCCCTTTTCCCACTGATAATTCTTCACCTAATTTCACTTTCACTCCTGAATTTACAACACAATTCTAAGTAATCTATGGATCAAATAGAGAAGTCACTGATATATAAACTTAATAGAGAAAATTGATGATACCAAAAACTAGTTCTTTGAAAAACATCTTTATAATTGATAAACCTCTGACATAAATAGCCAGATAGAGAGATTAAGTAGCAGGAATAAAAAGTGGAAATCCAGCATAGATTCTACAGACATTAAAATAAGGGAATATTACATTACTATACATGTAAATTTAACAACTTAAATAAAAGTTACCAATTCCTCAAAAAACACAAGAAAAATTCTAGAAATATTAACTAAATTTAATCAATTGTTAAAAGTTTTCATAAAAATAAATCCCCAGGCCCAAAGGGTTTCTCTGATAAATTCTATGAAATATTAAAAGACCAGATAATATCAATTCTACAGAATGTTTCCAGAAAACATCTGAAGATAAGGGAACAATTCTCTATTTGTTGTATAAGATCTGCATTATCCTAATATCAAAAATAAACATGATATTACCTCCCACTGTGAACTCTACAAAACTCAGGGTCTACACTAAGCATGTCAAACTTGAGCCGCAAGTTTGACATGCTTGGTCTACACTGTTCAAAATTATGAATATCATATTTTCTGTTGATGAGGAGGTGTAACAACTGCAGCTTTCAGATATTGCTGGCAGGAATGCAAAATGATACAACTACCCTGAAAATCAATTTTTCAGTTTCTTATTAATTTAGCTATATACTTAGCATGTGCCCCAGTACACAAATGTTTACAGCATCTCTATTCACAATCATGCAGACATAGAATGAAAACAACCCAAATATATCTTTCATAACTGAATGCATAAACTGTGGTTCATCCACAGAAGGGAATACTACTCAACCTAACAAACAAACACCAATACAAAACAAACTACAACAAAAAAGCCTGTTGATATACTTAACAACGTGGTGATGAATCTCAAATGCATTATGCCGAGTGACAGAGGCCAGTCTCAAAAGCTTACATTCTGTGTGATTCCATTTGTAGGTCATTCTCATAAAGACAAACTAGAGCATAGAGAACAGGTCAGTGGTTGCCAGGTGTGAGAAGGGTATGAATACAAAGGAATAATATGGAGGAGTTTTATGGGGTAATAGGACTCTTCTATATTCTGATTTTGGTAGTACGTGGCTCTATATATAAAGTCAAAGAACTATATCCATACAAAAAGTCAGTTTTACTGTAATTAAAATTTTAAACTAAAACACAAAATATAAAAGAAAAGAAAAGGGATGTCAAATACAGAAACTTGCCACTAGCTTCTCCCACTTTATCTGATTTACCCCCTCAAAACAAACCCCCGAACATTCTTCACTCCACAATGCTGGGCTTTTATTCATTTATTTGATGAGTAATTTATGCAGCACTTACTATGTGAAGAGGAAGAAGTAATTACTTCTGACTGGGGAAAGGCTAGGAAGAAAACACAGGAAGTTCTATGGAAAATGTAGCATATTAACTGAACACTGAGAAACATAATTTTAGTGAGAGAAGATGGAGGGGGAAATCTGGACATCTCTCTGTCTGAGGCAGAAAATTACCTGCCTCATTTGAAAAACGCCAGTTTGTTTGGAAATTGAAATAGAGACAATTTAGAGATGGAGGGTAAAAGTTAGACTGGTAACAGGTCTTGAAAACCTTGAATGCCAGAAAAAAAAGAGTTTGACCTTAATTTATATTCCCTCTACCTGACAGTAAAGATCATCTCATATCATATATCTTGGCCTTATCACATGGATCCTTTTCATTCTTATTTTACATCATTAAAAGCCAACACTAAGGGTTAGAAGATGGCTTACAGTATTCACTTCATCACTGATTTGTCCTATGAACTTTGGCCAATTAATTTCAGCATCTTCTTTTACCATGCATAACACACAAGAAATCACACTAGCCTTTTCTACTTCGTAAAGCTTATCTGAACAATGAACCTGATGCTAAGTACACAGGAATGTTTAAAGTATAGTATAAAGCATTTTCTCAAAGTGTGGTTGTTGGGTCAGCAACATTAGCACCACCTGGGAATTTATTAGAAATGCAAAGTTTCCCACCCCACCCCAGACTTACTGAATCAGAAATGCTGGGGGTGATGGCCAGTCATATGCATTTAATAAACCCTCCTGGCTTTTCTGATGCATTCTAAAGCTTGAGAACCACTGACATAGAATATTGTACAAATGTACTCAAGTGCCATTAAACTCAAACTGTGCATGCCTCTGTCCTACTCTGAGAACGTTACAGACGAACGAAGGGACCATGTCTTATTTGGAGCTAGAAAATGAGACATTCTTCACTGGTGTTTTGCTATTCACAATTCATGAATCTATCAAAGGCAGATTTTTCTAGAGGAATAATTACTTTCGGAAATATGTGTCAGAAGGTCCAGGGATGATTTCTTGGAGGGAAAGAAAACAGGGGATTTCTCTTCACTGATTTGTATTTTGATAAAGTAGTTTTGTTTGAGAGAATTGATGTCAGCCCATTGACCGTCAGTCACATTAAATTTGTGTCAATTATTCAATGAATCATCGCTAATGTCAACATTTCCCACTATATCCAAATGCTGTAAAGCGTTAGAAATCCCAGCTGCAGAAAGGACACACAGTAAAAAGACATTGCTCGTCAGAGGACAGAGCGCAAGTGACAAGGAAGTAGTGAGGACACTTTTCTCTCTCAGTTATACACATTAATAAACACAAATAGATTTCTCTTTAATATACTTCAACATGAGGTAATATCAGAATAGATCATTGAAATAGACTGCTTAGGGCCTCTCTCAACTAAACAATCAGAACAGGAAACTTGTTAATGTCATTTAATCTGAATCATCTTTCACTAATTCAAATCCTTTTTTTTTTCCTTCGGTTTGCTTGGTTCAAGTTATCACCATCATCATCACCATAAATATCAATTCTGTGCCTGATTGTGAGATTCCCCTGTTGGCTAATCCTGTCAGGATTAATTTGAAGTAAACATTTAAAATTTAGGAAGAACTCGTTTTTGAACTCAGCTTTTACCAGGGTACAAGAAAAACAACAGGTAGTGAGTCTATTGACCAGAAGCTCCAAGTTTAGCCATGGGCTCACTATGTGCTTCTAATTACAACCCTGGGCATCAGCTTCCTATCTATATAATAAAAGAGGAGCTAATAACTTCTATAGAAAGAATCTCATAACATTTCTATAACCATTTGCTTTATTTTAATGTCCCCTCACTGCTTTCCACAAAGCATTCAATTTGTCATTCTGCTCCCATTAGCCCTGTCTCCAGAAGAAATAAATCTGGTAGACTCATTACCATTTAGGCCAGGGGTCACAAATTCAAATGCCTGCATGTTAATAAACTTATCATAATTCTTGTTGGGTATACAAAAATGTGTACCAAGAAGCTTGTCCTTTAATCAAGTGAAACACTAGCTAGTTACATTGCCTTTGAAAACATATATTCAGGCAAAACACCTATAGTCATTGTAAAACTTTGAAGCCACCAGTTTGCCTTCCTTGGTTTAAGCGTTGAGTACTTCCTACCACAGTCTGTCATATTAAACCCTTTTTTCCTCTTTTACAATTAAAATAGAAAATTACTAGACAGGTAAAATGATGTTTGGCCATGATTCACTATTGACTATTTAAATATGGTTTACTTTTATCAAAGACCTCTCAAATGACATCTTCTACATCTAATCTTTTTGCTACCATAATATATAATCTCTCTCTTTAGCTTACATTTCTATTACATTTATTGTACCTCTGGGTAAAGGGATTAGTATATTCCACCTTGTAGTGAATACATATTAGGTAATAGGGTACTTGTTACACTTTATTTTATATTTGACATAAGGGATTATGCATTATTGCTCTTTAGCTCCAATATAATTTAAAATTCTGCCTCAAATATTTCTAATTCAGCTCCAAAGAAAAGAATGCTAGCAATGGATTTGTATTCATTGAATTAAAATAACCATGCATTTCCCTAACCTGTTTGGCTCAGTGGATAGAGCATTGGCCTGCGAACTGAAGGGTCCAAGGTTTGATTCCAGTCAAGGGCATGTACCTTGGTTGTGGGCACATCCCCAGTAGGGAGTGTGCAGGAGGCAGCTGATCGATGTTTCTCTCTCATCGATGTTTATAGCTCTCTATCCCTCTCCCTTCCTCTCTGTAAAAAAATCAATAAAATATGTTTAAAAAATAAAATAAAATAACCATGCATAAGTGGCTATTCTGGCCCAAACATAAGCACTAACCCTAGTCATCTCCACTGTTATAGATTCCACTCCTACATTTCCATGAAGTAAACATCCTTGTGTCCTCCAGATTTCAGTATTCCTTATTCATAGGATTTTACTATGGGGAAAAATGGCAGACATTGGAGAGATAAAAGTCTGCCTGGGTTGGAAGATTAAGGACAAAACAAGAGATAAAACTTTTCAAACACTATCGAACCCTGATTCATTTCTTAAATGTTTTTCCTTTCTTAAGTCCTTGTTTATCAAAGTTATTGTCAGGCTGTGATTAAACACATTGATTACTAACTCCTCCCTGTTAATAAGACCAGCAATCAGTTCTCATAGAAGAAGTCTGATTGCCCCCATTATGAAGGCCTAAATATTCCAGATGGCTTTGCACAGATTCTTGGGTTTTGTCCAGAACCATGGACAGCTCCACTTATTCATTTACAATAGCTTGTGTACAAGTCCTAGCCAAAAGGTTAGTATGCATTCTTTGTCTGAGAGTTGTCACAATCCCGAATATATAATTTTCTCTCCCACTAAGAGACACGGTGGCATTTTCAGTTGCAGTGTCCACATTTCACGTGCCTTACACTTCTCTCTTCGCCATCACCAAGCTACATACAGCAAGCTCCTGATGAAGCATGTAAATCGACAACAACAACAAAAATAATTCCTGCCAAAATCTCAAGAGAACCTCAAACATGGCATCTTTCTTCTTGTCTCATGACAGAGTTTTTTGAGTCATTATTACTGTTTTTTTAAGCATTAATCATTATTAGGGGTGTCATTACAGAGGGAAAGAAAAGAAAAAAGGACCTGATCTTAAAATTATCATTAATAAGACATAAGATTTTAGATGAAAAAAAGAACCGTTAGATTTTTAGTGGAAAAAAATTTCTGGTGATGACTGATTTGTTTAGGGAAAAAATAATTCTAGAAAATATAGTTACAGATAGAATATTGGCATCCTACTGTCAGGTAACAGCGGCTTAGCATTCCCAGTCAGGGCAGTGAAACTCTAACCCCATCTAGTGTCTCTTGTTTAAGAAGAGTACCAGTTTCCCTGCTTGCCTCTATAGATCATTCTCTCCCCCACACCCCCGCCCGCCCCGAGCATCTTACAAAATGCCCTGAGCATCTTACAAAATGGTCCATTTGCAAGTTACTTCTTGTTCAAGGTGTTAATAAAAAAGCTTGGTAAATCCTCAAATATCTTCCTATAATTCAACCTCAAATTGCTCACAGGAGCCCAGCTGGTGTGGCTTAGTTGAGCATTGCCCCATGCACCAAAAAGTCACTGGCTTGATTCCAGGTCAGGGCACATGCTTAGGTTGCGAACTCAATCTCCATTAGGAGGTGTGCAGGAGGCAGTCAATCGATAATTCTCTCTCATTGATGTTTCTATCTCTCGCTCCCTCAGATTTTAGTATTCCTATGATAAAATAGGATTTTATTATGAGGGGGGAGGTGGCAGACATTGGAGAGATAAAAGTCTGCCTGGGTTGGAAGATTAAGGACAAAACAAGAGACAAAACTTTTCAAACACTATAGAACCCTGGTTCATTCCTCCCTCTCTCTATAAAATCAATTTAAAACACATTAAAATTTCTCACAGGAGAAATAATTGTACTGCCACCATATTTGCATACAATTAAGAAGCTAAGGTGGATTAGAATATTTGTTAGTTATTTTTAAATTGTGTACATCATTTAATATTATTCAGTGTAACCAGAAAAAAATGCTCCTTACCCAGTCAATTTGTTCACGAATGTGATTAAAAAGAGAATGTGTTTTAGCCCTGATGCTAGTACTAGCTCAGTATATAACACTGAACAAACAATGCCATTTCTCTGCAAAATCTTCTCTTTAACAAAATGACAGCTTTAAACAAGATGAACACCAATAATTCTTGAATTTTAGAAAATAGCACAGTTCCTGATCAAGTCAGTTTAAGCCTCTAACCCTCACTTTCTTAGTTTATAAAAATATAATTTATAAAAATGTATCCTCTCTACCTCACAGATCAAAGGCAGATTATTACCATAAAATTATTTCAGCTAGACAACTCCATTATATTTTCTTTCGGCAGAGTTGCAGGTCATCAATGGCTGATACTTCATAGCCACAAGGTATAGGAGCTCTGGAGTTGGACTGTCTGGGTTCAAAACTCACCACCAGTACTTATAACCAAGTAACTTGTCATCTCTCTTTGTATAAATTCCCTCTTTGAAAATACAGAGAAGTAAAAGAGGAGGAGGAAGAAAAAGAAAGTTGTTGTTATGAGCATTAAATGAGAAAATCTGTCCAGAGCACTCAAAATTCATAATAATTAATAACTCTATGAATGATATCATCTGCATGGGAGATATAACGTCAAGAAACTAGATGACAACCACCAAGCCAATAACAGCAGCAGCTGCTTCAGTTGCACTGGTCATTTGCCATGAACTGGGGGTGTGCTAAGTGCTGTATGTGTATTGTGTCCTCCACATTCTCACCTGTGCCCTGCTTGTCCACTTTACTCTAATGATCATCTTGCAAAGAGAGATTGAGAGAGGCTTCTTTTTTTGAATAAAATGACCCTGTCATTAGAGAATACTTGTGTGTGCTCTCAGTTGATTCTAGAAACAACCTACGTGTTATTTATTGAAGTTATTTTTATTCCCATTTTGCAGCAGCAGAGACTATCAGAGATGCTGCAAAGTTAGCAAATATCAGACCAAATCTCCTGATTTCAAGCCTGGTGTTCTTGTCATTCTACCTTGCCCCCTCTCATTGCAGACTCTCGCCAGGTGAGCAAACGGCCCAGGTCTGATGACTGACAAGTATGGGAATGGAATGGTGCCCCACCAAGAAAATACGAGTTCATGGAAGGCTGGATGTCTTTTGGGTCATTTTCCTTGCCAAAACAATATTCTGGCCACGGAGTTATTTTATTCATCAGATGCCAGAGGGTTGCATTTTTATGCAAGCTCAATGCTGGGTTGGCTGGCCAGAAGAAGACAAATAAAAATTGCATGAGGTTTGGAGTAGGTCGGGGGCGGATGGCGGGAGCCTCCCTGCTGACTTGGCCTTTGCTGCATGAAAGAGGAAGCTGAGCCTCAGCAAGGCTTATGTGCATCCTGGAGAAATGCCTTTGACACAAACATAAACGTCTGTATGAAGGGAAATTCGTGAGACTGCGAAGGCCAGAGAAGCCGACCACCTGCTTTGTTGTAAGAAGGATATGTGAAAATAGCCATTCTTTCCCTTTGTTCATTCAAGATATGATTAATATTCACTTTGTATCCAGACTTATGCCAGGCACTGGGAAACACATATTAAAAACCATATCATTGTCTTATGCTTAAGGAATGTAATATATAAAGTACCAAGCTGGGCTCTGAGGAATAGAAAGAGATGGTCCCAATCCCGAGGAACTCACATCTAATAGAAGAACAGACACGTAAGAAACTACAGGACCTCAGTGCTGGTGCTATCAGAGGCGGACTCTGGTAAGTACCATCATAGAAATGGTTAAGTGCCGTGAGAGGAAAAAGGAAGGAGAGAGAAATTCTAACGAGTAATCATGGAAGGCTTCACAAAGGAGGTAATATTCTAGGCAGGTCAGTGAGAACATTTGAATACCAGTATTTCCGGGGGGGGGGGAATGAGACTGACTCACAAAAATACTGAGGCACTTAAGGAAGGTTGAATAGTGGGGGCAGGTCTCCTACTCCAAAAATATTACATTTTCTTTAAGATAGCATTTTAATGGGAGCTGCTGGAAAGCTAATGGAAGCAGTACAGTGGGGGGAAGTGATTATTGTTAATGAGATATAGAAAAAAAAGCACAACAGTGAAGCATTTAAGAACTGGCCCTGGGAGTTGGCACCCCAGCTTCCAATCTCAGCACCACCATTTCTGAGAGTTTTGAGCTCTGTTAATTCAATTGTGGCCCCTAAACCTCAGTTTCTTCAACTGTAAAAGGGGATAATACAACTAATTTAGGGTTGATGGGAACATATCAGTAATGGCTTGTTAGTAATATTTAAGGTGTGAAAGTACATCATACTTAGAGGAAAACAAAGGGGAGGCAGTCCTGACTGATGTCTGGAATTGTGCCAGGAAATAGTGACTGATTAGGTTTATGGGAATAAAAAGTGGGCAAGAATAGGGGACATAACTCAATTTGAGTTTAATTATGTTACTTGATATTCAACCTTTTTGGGAAATATTCCTCCTTTCGGGCACAAGTTGCACATCATTACAGCTAAAGACCAAGTGGAAAAAAACAATGGTCAGAAGCAAACATTCTCCTCTGCTGATTTGGTGCTCTGAAATTGATGATTTTGCCATCTGAACAAAAGTCAGTGGCTAGCCATAAGCATTTGCATTTGAATAAGAAGGCATGAATTTTAACTACAGCCTTTGTCATCAAGGGAAGTAAGCTATAGCAGGGTTCCCTGTGGAAAAAGCTCTGAGAGACTCAGCAAAGGTGAAAATTCCAGTAAATTAAAACTTTATTACTCCTGATGCTCTTCCCATTCCCAAAAATCTGTGTTATCTTTGACTCCACTTTCTTATCCTGCATTTATTTATCAGAAAATACCATCTGCTCTACTTTTAAATGTATCCAGAATATGACCACATGTTTCACTTCCAGCTCCGATGCTATCACTTCAGTGCAAGCCACCATCACCTCTCACTGGACCATGCCAATGGTCTCTGAACTGCTCTCTCTTTTCTACTCTTACCCCCTGTACTCTTTCCACACAATAACTAGACAGATGGTTCAAAACCAGATCAATCATGTCACCTTTCCTCGGATCCCCCGAAGTCTTCCCCCCTCACTCAGACTGCAGGATCTGGCCCCATTACTTAGCTTTCTACGTGGTCAGTCTTCTTTCTCCAGTTCTTCTGGCTTCTTTGATCTTCTAAAAACTCTAAGCACCCACCTCAAGGCCTTTACACCTCTCTTTTGCTCGCCTTATTCAGGTTCTAATAAAACAGCAACATAATAAGAGTCCCTCCCAGAGGAACACTAGTGAAAGAGTAAAGGATCCCTACTATCACTCTCTTCCCACTTTGCTTTCCTTTTTCACAGCATTTATCACCATTTGATAGACTAAATACCTTAGGTTCAATTACCTGTTTCCCCTAGCAGACTGAAGCTTCATAAGAACTAACACTTGGCTTTGTTCTCTGCTGAATCTCCAGTGCCCATTATATATGCTCCTTACAGTTTTGTTGAATAAATACCACCAGAGTCAGGCTTAGAAATTGGAAGGTAGTAACTATTTCCTTTCACTAGTGAACGTCAGCCTCAGAATCTTAAAGACAACAACCATGTAACACACAAATTCATTTTGAGATATTGCTGTTCATTGGCTTAACACTGAAATGAGAGGCTCAAAAATGAAAAGTGTATTAATGTACAAATCAATACTGAACGAGAGCCACAATATTAGATACACCCTAGGTTACTGGATCTTACAGACCATATGCTGCTTTTATTAAAGGCGGAAGAGAAATTTCAAGCCCCAAGTTGAAAATGAAAAAAGTAAAACCAAGAGCTTCTAGTATAAATACCTACTTCATAAATACAAAATCTATTTTGCCTCATTGAAAGTAATGCTCAACACTTACTGTAAGATTACTACTGTAGCTATTATTTCTACTCACCTTCTATTTTATTTTGTTACATTTTATAAATGCATGAGTCCATGAAAGCATTGAAGATTATAAAAGTATAAAAAGGGATAGAGCCAAACTACTGTGAAATTGTTTTAATTTATCATATGATTAAGGGAAAATGTATAGTTTGAACTTATGTTTCTACAGATATGATTGCTTTGACTGAGGAGAATGTAGATATTTCAGATTTTTTTAAAAGTGAGTCAAAAGAAAAATATTAGGTAAATAATAGAAGTGATACTTGGACATGGCAAAAATTGTGAAGGTTGTTTGTCAATTACTAAAGTTTGGAAAATGTTGACACATAGTATTTCACTTTCTTCTTGCAGAAATCCTGAGAGGTAGGTATTACTAATTCTATTTGTTCTTTCAGATAAAATACTGATACTCAGAGAGAGCAGGGAAACGATTCAAGTTTCACAGCTAACATATTGTAGAACCAAGTCTAAAATCAAGTCCCCTGACCACTAGTCTACCATAGTGCATCCTTTCCACTAGTCTACGATAATCAAAGGCCTCTTCCACCTAAAACCCAGCAATGGTTACCAAGGGTAGGGCCAGATTTGCAGACTGGCAACCCATTATCTGGATCTGGCCCATGGAAGGCTTTTGTTTGTCCCATATTGTACTTTTTATACATTTGAACTTGTGGCTAACATTTTTTACAAACCAAGAAATTCCACATAAAAATAAATATATCCTTGTGGATTCACTCAAAAACTCTAGTCAATCTGACAACAAAGGGTTGTAACAAGCCCAAAGTGAGCTGGAGTTGGGTTTCATGATTGTGTGTACATTTTATGGAGACTGATAGTATCCCAGAGGGCCAACTATAGATGTGGTACTAGACTAGCTGTTATTATAGGCATTTTTGAGCTTCGAGATCACTGGGTTATAGAAGAGTTATTTCATAATCAGTAGGGTTCTGGTTTTTCTTCGGTAAGTTGAACAGAGCTAAATAAAGTTAAATTAATCAGACAACACATGCTTAGCTCAGAACCCGAGACGGAACTGGTATGAAATAATTACTAGTGTACTTCTATCCTGTCTTTGGCTTTTATTCTTCTGTCTTATTGAAAGGAATTTTCTAGGAAAAATAATATTCCCCAAAGAGTTGTCCACTGGTCACTTGCATCAGAATGATCTAGAAAGCTTGTTAAACTGAATACTTTCTGCCCAGCCAGTGTGGGTCGGTGGTTGAATGTCAATCTGTGAACCAGGAGGTCACAGTTAGATTCCTGATCAGGGCATATACCTGGGTTGCGGGCTCGGTCCCCAGTTTGGGGCATGCAGAAGGCAGCCAGTCAATGATTCTCTCATCATTGATGTTTCTATATTTCTCTCTCTCTCCCTCCCTCTCCAAAATCAATAAAAAATATTTTTAACATAAATAAAATAAAATGAACATTTTCTGGGCCTGTTTGAGATGCATTTGGCTACATCTTGCAAGATAACATCTATACCAGAGCCTCACCTTTGGACCACCTCTGGAGTCTAGTCACCTCCAGTTGGAGCTGTGCTTCAAGAGATGGCATTTACATAGAAGGCAATATGAATGGTGCCCTGACTGACTCCCATGTGATTGGGTTTCCAGGACTCCAGGAAAAAGACTAAAATAAAAGAACATTTTCAGGAAAGTAAGAAAAACTCAGAAACACACAGATTTCTATGGAAGAGAAATCAGACTAAATAGTCTCAAGCAGCTGCAGACAGCAATTTATCATGTGTACCAGTAACTATAAGTGAGGCTGTGGTCCATCAGGCCTAATGCCCTCATCCCAAGGCTAATACTTAGTTTAGCATCACTTCAAAATCCTGCTTGTGAAAGTAAATTCCCCAAACACCTTGGTCACGCAAGTGAAATTATTATTATTGTTTTTCTTTATGGAAGAAATAGGAATAATTCCAAGGTAACTAAACGTAAATTCCAAAATGAACAACCAGCCCTTCACCATCAAGGGAGGAAGCTCCTCATCCATCATGACTTGAAAGTCCATGAAATGAGCCCAGGCAGAGCACAGGAACCACCGCAAAGCATTCTGGGATCTGTTGTTAGCTGAGCTGCTGCAGAATCAGGAAGTTGGACATACACAAAGGTCCCTTCATACCCCTGAGAAACCTTGTTTTCTACTTGAAAAATAATGGCAATTCCTAACTCCTGAAATTGGGTGGGTGCTGCTTGTGTGCTAGCCATGCTAAAAGTCTGAGCCAATCATTCATATATTGGTGAATCTCACCCCAGTAAGACCTAAAGGAGAAGTTACAAAATGGGTAAGGCATGTCATTTATCCATTTACTGCCTTCCCATCCCATGGTGGTGTAATAGTGTCAGCCTTACAAAAGTACCAAACCTGCTTCTTGTGCTCACTAATTAAATATTAAACAGTAAAAACTACACAATTTGTTTAAGGTGCAAGTAGTTAAAAAACAATCTTGTCCCACACTTGTAAATACCATGCAGACATCTCTGAGGAATAAAACCACACAAACACTGTCACAATATTATTTAGAACAAATTCAACTTCCAGCTTGAGTGACTATACACTGCCCCCTGGTGGTCGAAAGAGGCCACAGACCAGTGTCCACAATAGGAGCCATGGAAATGGAGTCCAACAGGTACTTGGCATGATTGATGGTGCTGATTTACGAAGCTATTTTTTCCTTGCTCACATGGCAATTGCAATAACTTACAGCATAAAGCTTTTTTGACAAAGTGAAAATCTTAAAACTGTAACATTGCTCCTTTTAGACACAAATAATCTTCCATGTTATTAGATCTTCCAATGGTTCATCATAGATACATGCATTTTTCAACAAATATTGAGTGCCTACCAAAAAGTGAAGGATTCTTTGGGATATCTGGACACTTGGGATATCTATGGGAAGAACAGATACAATCCTGGCTCTCTAATTTGTGCTTGCTAGTTTTGAGTAGGTGATATATACATTAATAATGATCATGGCCTAAGTTTGCTGAGTGCAAAGAGTTCCAGGTTCACATGGAATCCTCCCTCCAGATGTGGAAAAGGCACAGAGTGGTGGTCTTACCCACTATGCCATTCTGCCATTCCACATCACAGACTGCCTGTGTTGGAAGGGCTCCAAAAAAAAAACCATGGAGCAAACCTGCCTATTTGCAGTGGCAGCAAGAGTTCCAATGTCAAGAATTCCAAGAGTTCCAATGTCAAGGATTCCAAGAGTTCCAATGTCAAGAATTCCAAGAGTTCCAATGTCAAGGATTCCAGCTCTACAGCCTGTGCAAGTCACTTAACTTCTCTGAATCTCCTCAGTTTGGTGGATTTTATAAAACTAATTTGCAGGTTTGTCGTGAAATTAAAAGGATCAAGTAGTAACGTGCCCAGTCAAGCAACCGGCAGGGGTATTTCAGGGAGGAAAGTGAGGGAAGGGGATTGTCATTTAGAGGTGGCAACAGAGAGTTGTTCCATAAACTACTGCTTCTTGTACTTTTCTGCTTTTCATCTTGATCTAGAGGAAAAAAAGTGTGATTTTCACACTCTTGCAGAACAAATAGAACTGTGACTTTCATTTCACATTGTACTTTTGTGTTCTTTTGAAAGGTCTGGCACATTCCAAATGATCATGTTTTCTCCCTCCTTTTGTACATTATGGGAGCGTGTTTAGACGTTCTGCCAGGTCATTAGGGAAGAGCTCAAGAGGCTGCCTACCATCCTGATACCGATGCTGTGCTTAAGGTCACTGACTCATAATTGGATTCAATAAGTGTATTCTTTAATTTGTGCTTGAGTAATATAGGCTAGGATTACTACTGTTATTAATAATTACTATTACTACTATTATCACTTGGAGTAGATCTGCCTAAAATGGTCCTCAGGAAAAAGAAAAAAAAGAAAAAAGGCCCAAATCTATAAGCCTAGTTCAAAGCATGTTATTTCCAGATCATTTTGGACATGGCCCCTGGAGAAATTGATGACATATAGAGTCAGGACACCAACCATAAGAAAAATCTGCATGTCACAATGAGTGGCAGAGTCAGGGCCACCACAGATGTGCAGTTAGCCTCAGAGTCATTCTTGGCCTTTAAGCGAGAAGCTTCTGTGGTGATGGAGAGGCAAGTCATTGCCTCATGGAATCAGAGTTGAGAAGAGCCTGAAGATCACCTATTCTAGGAGTCACTCGTTCAAAGGCCAGGCAGATGACATCCATGAGTGAACTGCCTTGGTGGTGGGACCTTGAATGACCAGGCAGCAATGAGCGCTCTGTCTCCAGGGGACAGCCACCAGTGAGAATAGGCCAATTGTTTTTATGCAGGAATGTAGATCACTCTTGCCAGATCTGCAGATATTCCAAGAGAAGCCAGAACTCTAGAATGTACACCGTATTTCTCACATTTTTAAAGCACTCTGAAGGTCAGGGAAAGCAAGTTGAAGAGGAAGATTCAGCCTGCAGACCTCCCATTGACCACTCTGGCCTAGTTGGGTGCCCACATTTTAAAGAGAAGAACCTGATGTCTAGAATGGGGAAGGGATTCCTCAAAGGCCATAAGATTGGATGATAATAAAGACAGGAACAGAAAATAGTGAAATGTGTACCTCAAATTACAGAGGTGCCGGTAATCTATTTCTTGTACGGTATCTTTTCTCTCTCACACATCTTGCTTCCTCTGGCATTTGGGGAAAAAGTCTAAACTACAATGATACAAGCAGAGAACGTCTCACCTATGGACCCTATGGTTTCCAGAAAATAATCAATAATTTCAGAAAAAATAAAATAAACTAGCAAGCTGGTATGGGTAAGAAATGTAGCCCAGATGAATTGAAAGCACTTTGAGAAAAGAAGGATGCTATTTTTTTTTTCTTCTACAGCCGTTTACATCTGGAAAGAATTATCCAGTTAATGTAATGAGATTTGGGGCCATAATCATCTTTAAACAGCAGAAAGGAATTATGGAGGAGCTAATTACCAACCTAATATTCCTACTGGGATTTAGAAAATTCACAGCCCCATTTTAAAATCTAACTGGCCAGTGACTAGGAAAAAAATCACTTTCCTTCACCCTGGGGTGATTAATCTTCCCCACCCTTAATCCAAAATTGCTCAACTTTTACTTTCTTTAAATAATTATAACTATTATCTAGGAATCTGGCTCCTAGGACAAACAACAGAAATCTCAATGACACAGTGAAGGCATCCATGAAGGAGGTAACAATGGGCCTCTTGCCCTTGACCCTGGATATTGGAATCCCTCTCTCTTCACTGCTGTCACTAGTCTGGTCCTGGGGCTGAAGCTGAGCCTGTCATTGGTGCTAGGATGATGTAGTGGAATGAAGGAGACAATTAGCCAAGGGAGAAGAGTGTGTAAAAAACATACCCCCATGCCCTAGCTGGTGTTTTTCAGTGGTTATGGCATCAGCCTTCAGACCAAGGGGTCACAGGTTCAATTTCCATTCAAGAACATGTACCTGGGTTGCAGATTTGATCCCCAGCTCTGATTAGGGCTTGTATGGGAGGCAACCAATCAATGTGTCTCTCTCACTTCAATGTTTTTCTCCCTCCCTCTCTAAAATCAATGGGGAAAAAATATCCTCAGGTGACGATTAACAACAACAATGAAAACCTTACCCCCACATTTAAATACATTACTTAAGAATTCTTCATCCTCTAAAGTTCTAAGTCCTGGGTCTCCAAGTCTAGTCCATGGCTTTATTTAAAGAAAGTTATTTTTCAGGTGCTATGGACTGAATTGTGTTTTCTGAAAATTTATATCTTGAAGCCCTAACCCCAATATGTGATTGTATTTAGAGAATTAATTAAGGTTAAAGGAGGTCATAAGAGTAGGCAGCTTTCTAAGAAATCTCCCTCCCTCACCCTTCCCCCCCCCCCCCCCCTCTCTCTCTCTCTCTCTCTCTCTCTCTCTCTCTCTCTCTCTCTCTCTCTCATTCAAGAGAAAAAGCCATGGGAACACACAGAGAGAAGGCAGGCACACCTTGATCTGAGACTTCCCAGCCTCCAGAACTGTGGAAAATAAATGCCTGTTAAGCCACCTAATCTGTTGTATTTTGCAATGTCAGCTGACCTGACAAAGACATCCAGTCTCCATCTCAGACACTGGAATGATGCTTTCACTGTTTAAGCATGTTCACTTTGAAGGTCTGGGAGTCCTAAATGCCCAGATGTGGAAACATACACAGAGATATCAACTGACTTGCTCAGCTCATGGAGCAGGTGAGTAGCGGGAGAGTCAGACCTTGTGGCCAGCTTTCCAGCCAGTTCTCCTTCCTACACCAGAAACAGATGCTCCTGTGTTGGAGGAACCAGCCTGCTGCAACGGTGATTCTCTCTGCTATCCAAGAGGCTTGGTGACACGGTGCTAACTTCACACTGGTCACCTTTCACCCTACAGCATGTTTCTAATTAGTACGAGAGGGAGGGGGGAAAGAATTGACACTTTGAAGCTGGGGCAGAGGAAGGAGGAGTGAAAGAAGGATTAATTGCCTCCCAGTTGTCACAGCGGTAATTAAATTCAGGTTGTTGGCTCCAGCCTTGCTTTGATTATGTGAAAGAAATCTCCAAATGCATCAACATTTCCTTTGCCTTTTGCTTCTGTGGGAAAGGCAGGGCATTCTAAACAAGACGCAAACAGAGAGAGAGTGACATGTCCTTGGCCAGTAGCAGCCCAAGCAGCCTCCTAGTGCTGAGCAGGGTTGGGGAGGTCTTTCAGTTCTCTTTGTGAAACAAAATCCCCAACTCTTGTGTGCTTCAGGACCAGCTTTGGAGGGAATGACACCTAAGCATTATTAGGGCATCATTTCAAAAGAAAAGATCAGCACATTCACAGGCTCAAGAGTTTAACCCTTTGCACTCGCTTGCTTTTTTCTCGATTCCTTTATTCTAATGCTAACCGTGTTGAATCACACTCGACATCCGAGTGCAAAAGGTTAAACCATTCCTGAGGGAAGTTAAGGTCTTTAACCAGCAATGCCAATTGCAGGTCTGGAGTCCCTAGTAGTTCCTGGACCAGGAATCCTGGATCCCAGTGAAGGTTCTGACATTAGTCTCTCTGACTTTTGAGTGCAGTGGACCTCAGGTTACCCCTTCTAAGAGAAGATTAGAATAGAATGGTTCTCTTCCAGTATTGATAGCCCTTGATTCTATGACCTTCCCACTTTCCATGAACATTTGTACATGTCTAGACACCCCAGCTTTCTTTCCTAATAAAACTGGAGCTACTGAGTGGCCATAACTTTTCCATGGAGAATGGGACCCAGGTCCCTAGGAAAGGAAATGTCAGTCTAGGTAGCCGCCTACATATTGTGAACTTGATTTGCAGCTGCTCCTTCATGTCTGGAATCCATTTGGTGGGAAACGTCCTAATGCCCTCAGAATCCAACTTAAAGTGTTAAAACCCTCATGAGAAGAATTCAAAGGTCATCTTTCTGAGGTATACATGACTGATATCTGAGTCTTTTTCTTTTTCTTTTATTTTTTTTTTTTTTTGGTGAGGTGAAAATGCTGAGCGATACCATGCAATTTCTTGACTTCTAGGGGCAGAGGTGCCACGAATAGGGATAAGGGGGCAAGAAAGAGGTGATGAAGGCACTCTGTTGTCCAAGAAAAGCTTTGCCTAGCAAGCCCCGTTACCAAGATAACATTTTATTTCTTGTCTGCAAGAGAAAGAGAATGCACATGAGACACTAGCACCGAGATTGGGTCACGGTCTTCTCAGCAGTAGATGAACAACAAGGATGTCTACAAAGAGCTATTGCAAACACCGAAGAAGAAAAGGATGCAAAGCCCTTTCACGTGTGCTATTTCAATGGAAAGATAATGCTGAACATTTGTTTGATTAAATTTTAAAAATAGTAATAACTTTTACAAAGTAGTGAATACGGGCCAGGCACACTAATAACTGTTTTTCTTTGCATTAACTATTTAATCCTGTACCTACCTTGGGATGTAAATTCTATACCACCCTCCTTAGCATTTTTCAGTCTGAGGTTTAGAGATGTTTAATATATTATTTAGAGAGCATTTAATATATTATTAATCCAGGATTCAGGTATAGCCTTTCTAATGTCAGAAACTGAATTCTTAAGTAACCAGTGAGTTACTGTCATTGGACATGTCCAAGCAGAGGATGGAGAGAAACAAATGTCATAAACATTGAATGTGAAATTTTTGCATAAGGTTGGAGCCAGATTATGGAGTCATCTGCAGCTATTCTTAGAGAATGCAAATTCTACAGAGTCAGTGGTTTAAATGTCAGCTGAACTTGAGCTCCAGGCATTTGATAATGGCTGAGCCAAGCAGTAGTCAGGGGTGAGTGAAGTTCTCCAACATGGGGACCCTCTTTCTTCCTGTGAGTGTTTTCCTTCTATCTCCTTTGTTGGAAATTGCTCAATTACCCCTTGATTTTTCAGAGCATGAATGCATTCCTCCTCAATCCTATTACACACTGTCTAATCCATCAGAGACTATGGTGCTCAATCCCCATGCCCTCTCATTAACCCAATTTTCTTTGCCATGATCGGCAACAAAACTATGACTAATATCAGTTCTTTGGCTCTGTGCTATGGGCTCTTCATATCTGCCACTAGTTAATGGGAACAAAAAGATAATTAATCCACCCGGGTACCACCACCTCTGTGAAAAAGTCTACTGTTCATAATTTTAGAAGCTGTAAGATTAACCTTTATGGGATAGAATGATAACATCCACATCCCTCTGGCTTCTGCTCGTGATCCGATTTTCATCAGCAGTGATGACCCAGCTCCTACCATGTGTACAAGCCTGTGCTTAAAAGAATAAACTAAAAATTATAGACAAGACTCATTTCTTTCCTAATGTGGATAGGAAACCAACTATTATCTGTAAGTTAATTTCATTCACCTAATTAGAAATTATCCTTTTGAATCCCAAAGCTTAATAAAAAAAATAAGAAAGCATTTTTCTTCCTACAAAGTTTCTATAATGAATTAAACTTTTCCTAATCTACTTGAACAGAGTATTTGTGTAAGTAGATAAACTCCCTACCTGATAACTTGGAGTCAAGCAACACCACGACATGAATTCCCTAGGGCAGTGGTCGGCAAACTCATTAGTCAACAGAGCCAAATATCAACAGTACAATGATTGAAATTTTTTTTTGAGAGCCAAATTTTTTAAACTTAAACTTCTTCTAATGCCACTTCTTCAAAATAGACTTGCCCAGGCCGTGGTATTTTGTGGAAGAGCCACACTCAAGGAGCCAAAGAGCTGCATGTGGCTCACGAAGCAGTTTGCCAACCACGGCCCTTGGGGACCAACCAGGCTTTGTGCCTGCACATTAGATGTCCCACTAAGTGCTATTTTTTGGAAATTTTGAGCCTTTTATACACTTACACTAGAGGCCCAGTGCACAAAATTTGTGCATGGGTAGGGTCCCTAGCAGCCTCCTTCCCCCCAGCTGCCTGCCGCCACCACTGCTGGCCAAGGCCTCTCTTCCCTCAGTTGGCCAGCCGGCCCTGCCCCCGGGTCAAACTCACAGTCAAGGGACAATTTGCATATTAGGCTTTTATTATATAGGATGTTTTCAACCACCCCCCCCCCCACAGACACACACATGCTCACACCAACACACACACTAGTTGATCAAAGTCTCTGCAGCTATTTGAATCCCCTGCTTTGTGCCCCACATTCTGAATTGTACTCTTTATGTTTTAAGTTCTCAGAAACAGGTATGGCAGTTTATCTGCATCTCTGGCTGCCTCCCATTCCTCCCATCCATAGAGAGATCTGTTTGAATCTGGTTCAGCCCTATGATTTGCTTTTACTGACAGAATTCTCCAGAACTGATGCTGTTCTAGGAAGCCAGCCTCCATGCTGTAAAGAAGCTCCGCATCCTACAAAGTCCTGGACAATGATAGGCCACAAGGAGAGAGGAGGCCCTGGAAGATGGGAGGTCCTTGTGGACACTGCAGCCACATTCTAGGCCCCACTTGATGCAGCCCTTGTGTGACCTCAGCTCACAAGGAGCAGATCCACCCAGCTGAGTCCAGTAAACCTCAAATTCATGAAAATTTATTGCTGTTGACTTAAGCCACTAAGTTTGGGGGCAGTCATAAATATTCTGAAATCATATATAATGAGAATAAAGAAGCTCTGAGTATGCAATTAGGTCACCCTATATATTAAATATATCTTATTTAGGAATAAATTGATACCTATTTAGAATGGTCAGAAAACTTTATTTTCTCATCTTCCTAGTTATGCTATATTCTATACACTTGGTGTTGCTAGATGAATGGGGAACTACCAGAAAGGAGTGAGAAGTCTATTCTCACAAAGGTATCTAAGGAAAAGAAGAAGAGGCAGGACTGAACATGGTATGAGACAAGATGGGAAGATGAGACTGGTTCATGAAATCAAAACCAAGACAAAGGGGTAACAGAAAGGTTAGAAGGATGGCAAATAACAAAGGATCTTAGGAGTATTTACAAGGTAGCTGAGAACTTTCTTTGTGAGATGTGTTTTAGAAACAATAGAATGTCAATTCTGAACATAAACTAATTAATACAAGAATAGTTGTGATATCCTTAGCACAGATGACCTGGAAGTTTAGCTTGAAGGGTTTTATAAATTCTCAAAAAGTTTCCTAGAACAGCATAGGTAAGTTGATGAAAGTATAAACTAATCAATATTCAATTAATTTATTTGCCCAATGTTTATTGGTTCTAGATGATAAGAGCTAGGTCAGTGAAAAACAGGCGACAACCCTGCCCTTTTGAAGATCACATTCTACCTGGGGAGACAGATAATAAGCCTAATAAATAGGGAAGTTACATCATAGATTAGATAAGGACTATGAGAAAAACAGAACATTAATAGGTCAGAAGCACTTCACAGGAGTTTTAAATCGGGTGATCAAGGTAGACCTCATTGGGAAGGGGCATGGAGCAAAGACTTGAAGGAGTGAACCACGTGGAAATTAGGTAGGAGAGGGCCGTGTGCCTGGCCAATGATATAACCACTAAAAAAGTCATCAATTAGGAGCAGGCCCAGCGTGTGTGAGGAGCATGCAGGACAGTGTGACTAGGTGAAGGCAAAAAAGATCAGCATGGTAGAAGGGGGCAGAGGACTCGGTGTTTACTCAGAATGAGGTAAGAAGCCTGGGGAGGCTTGGACAGAGGAGTGTTATGATTAGTTTTTAAAAATACCATTCCAGCCCCAACTGGTTTGGCTCAGTGGATAGAGCATCAGCCTGTGGACTGAAAGGTCCCAGGTTCGATTCCGGTCAAGGGCATGTACCTTGGTTGCGGGCACATCCCCAGTAGGAGGTGTGCAGGAGGCAGCTGATCAGCTGATCGATGTTTCTAACTCTCTATCCCTATCCCTTCCTCTCTGTAAAAAAAATCAATAAAATATATTTTAAAAAATACTATTCCAGCTACTATGGTGAGAAGCAACTATGGAAGAACAAGAGTTAAAGTAGTAAACTTATTGAGGAGGTTATTTACTCCACCCAATGGAGAATTAATAGTGACTTAGATCACAGTGTTACACATACACTCACACACACTCACAATGATTGGAGTTTAAAAAGACTTTTTGAGAAGAACTAGTCACAGGATCATAAACATGACATTGAAGTTTCTTTCCCCCCTCAGGCTCCAGGACCTTGGGCAGACACCCACAAGGTGAGGTTGTAGGGGACTCAATAGGTCTGCTCACCCCAACATCCTTGTCGCTCAGGATGCTTCCTGACATTTTACCACTGGAATGTAACTCTCCTTTTTTAAGAATTCAGTTTTGATTTAGAGGTGAATTGCCCCTGAGGCCCAAACTCTATAAAATAATTGTCACTTACATCTCTCTTTGAATGGAGAAACTGAAAAAAGAGAGGGTTATTGTAGGTAAAGAGGGATGATGCTTGCTGTACATATGTCCCAAGATAAATACTTCCTTTTATGTGTAAGCTAAAGAAACTTGATTACAAAAGAAAAAAATGTGATTGATAACTACAATTGCCTTCGGCAAATGTTCAGCTTGTTATGGAGAAGACTTCCTTTTGGTCAACAGTGATGTAAGGAGAGGTGAAAAGTAGAACCCGTGAGAGGCAAAGCTCCCCATTCTACAGTGGGGTCCTTTCCCATGACTTCCAAGTCTGCATTAAGTGTGCTCAGTTTACAACATGCTCAGAGCGAAGGGTGTGTGTGCATGTATGTGTGCCTGTGTGTATGCAAAGGGACTGTGGTGTGTATCAAAGAAGCTGATATAAGAGAAAGCATAGTGAGGATGTTATGGATACACCTAGTAGAGGCAGCTAAACCATAGTGAAAGATGAGGAAAATATTGCCAGATTAGGAGACCTCAAAGCTGAGATGTATAGAATGAGTAGACATTATTCAATTGAAGGAAGTGGGTTTGGAAGGAGAATAACATTCCAGGTAAGAACAATACCATGTGCAAAGGCCGCGAGTTGGAAAAAAATGTGAGTTGGCTCTTTCTAAGAGATCAAAAGGTCACCGTGCTGTGATGAGGAATGGTCTGGAGATTGGGGGGTGGGGGGGGGTGGGCGGGGGAAGAGTACAGGAAACCTCATTAAAATGCTAAAGTTGAGGCAAGGGCAGTGGGAGTCATTGTCAAGGTTTCTGTAGGAACCTGCCAAGACCAGACTTGATTTTAGACAACTTCCTGTGTCTGCTCTGAGCAGAGAGCCCACTGTTGATAGTCCACAGTAGTCCAGGAGAAAATGACAATGACCCATACAGTGCAGAGCAAAAAATGATATGTAGAAGTCCTCACAAGAAACAATAAGTAGGATGTACTGACTGACTACATATGGCAGAGAAGCGAGGGAGGGAAGTAAAGATGGTGGCCAAGTTCCTTTTCATAATAAATGCACGCCCTCTATCACATTTTACTCAATTTCTATTTTTAAAATAACGTTTCAGATTTTGAAGATTAAGGAGCACCATGGAAAGAACACAAAACTGCCACTGAGGAAACTTGGATTCTATCCTCAATTCTGCCACTGGCTATGTCACCCTCCCCTGTTGAAAGAGTCCTTATTCCACATGAGGCATGAAATTTGTTGATCTTTGAAAAATAGGAACTTCAGCTTAATGGTGGGAGCCCAGCTGGTGCTGCAGACAGAGGAAAGTTCCCTCTGACATTCTGGCAGGGCCCACCGAATGCACTGATTCCATTTGGCAGCGGCAAAGTAGCTAATGAAAACTCCTCTTTCAAGATGTGACATGTTCCACGTGAGCTGTCAGAAGGAAAGTTTACATAATGAAGAGTACTGGCATGGATCAAAGCCATCTGGAGTAGCCCAATCCCCCTTGGAGCAGCTTGCGACTGGGGAGTCCTTATGAGAGGAAGAAGGAGAGATGAATTCTGGTTCTGTGAACAGTTAGCCAAAAGGATTAGCTCGTGGTCCTAAAAAGGTTGAGATTCGAGGGTTAATTTTTGGGAGATCAGTGAATGCAGTGTTGCATCCTGTGCATTTTAGGGGTAGAAGACCACCCAGAAAGCATTCACCGTGCTCCCAGCAATAGACAGCCCTCTATCCCAAGGTGGCCTCTCCTCTGGTTTAGGTGATGCAGACGCACAGCTGGCACGCCATTGCCCACACCCGAGTAAGTGGTTCTGGGGTGGACCTGTGAAATATGTGAGTCCAAATAGAGAACTATTCCTGCAAATGCTGTGGCCAAGGTGCTCTCCCCTCCGATACCCCTCCACACTATAGATTTCCATCTGGAAATACACATTCTAGGGGCTAACTCACACTTTTCTGACCACTCTGCTCTGACAGGTGACATTCACACAGCCAGGGGCATAACGGAGACTCAGTCAGATTTCCTAACTATCACTCGTGTTCTTTTCCCACTATGTGCTACTTAATATTTGAAATATGGAATTCTCTTTGCAAAATGAGGAGAGGGCTTATCTGATCTTGGAACCAATTCAGAGTTCAAGGAGATGTGCAACAGGTCACGATTTTATTATTTGAGTCCTGAAGCCAGTCCTACCTCTGGACTCTAGTTATAGGAGCCAATGAGGTCATTTGATTTTTTTTATCCCATTATGGGTCACATTTTGGTTATTTGTATTACAAAGATTCCTAATGGATACACAGACCTTTCCTTCTCTGAATGCAAAGGCTTTCCCTAGTTCATGGTTTTGCTAGTGCATAGCACTGAATATTAAAGAAGGTATAGAGGAGAATCTGTCCTCTTCTTTCTTCCAACAGAAAAAAAAGGGCAAGTGATATAGTGGCCTGTGTCCTGGCTTCTAGTTCTTTCTACAGGTCATTCAATATCCCTGGGCATAGGAGAGTTGGCCTCAGGGTCCCTGTAAGTAAAAGGCAGAAAATATTCCATGTCATACCATCCATGGGGCTGTTGAGAGTATGATATGACACAATGCTTGTGAACAATTATGAAAAATCTAAAGCCTGATAGAACTGCTTGGCATGATGATTAGCTCAAAATAGATGCTCTTATTTATATGCTTTATTTAATATCATATTGAGTTATTAAAACCTACCTGCTGCTCTAGCTGGTTTGGCTCAGTGGATAGAGTGTTGGCCTGCAGACTGAAGGGTCCTGGGTTCAATTCTGGTCAAGGGCACATGCTCGGGTTGCGGGCTCAATCCCCAGTGGGGGGCGTGCAGGAGACAGCTGATCCATGATTCCCTCTCATCATTGAGGTTTCTCTCTCTCTCCCCTCTCCCTTCCTCTCTGAAGTTAGTAAAAATATATTTTAAAAAAACAACCTATCTGCTGACATAGAATACATGTATAATTTGGTGCTGGACTACAGTAAAAAAAAAAAGTTGAAAAAGTAAAAAAAAAAAATCATTCAAGTCAATGTTAGTCATTGGAGATTAATAATTAACACAACTGTAATGCATATTGCTATTTGACTGAAAAGTGCTATTTCTGTAGAACAAAACACATAATGACACTTTGCATTTTGTCATCATTTTTATCAGTTAAAGGTAATTCTCTTGCCCCTAGAACCCAAATGAATGTACCGTGATTCCAGAGAAAAAAAGAAAGTACATAAACATTGCCCCAGAGCCGTGGTCGGCAAACTGCGGCTCGAGAGCCACATGCGGCTCTTTGGCCCCTTGAGTGTGGCTCTTCACAAAATACCACGGCCTAGACGAGTCTATTTTGAAGAAGTGGCGTTAGAAGAAGTTCAAGTTTAAAAAATTTGGCTCTCAAAAGAAATTTCAATCGTTGTACTGTTGATATTTGGCTCTGTTGGCTAATGAGTTTGCCGACCACTGCCCCAGAGTAATCCACATTCTCAAATGCAAGTTTTTGGCAATTTTTAAAATCAATGAAGCTGACAAAAGTGGCAGCTGAGAAACACCGCTTTTTGCCAGTACCCCATACCATGGGCACTAAATCTCTATAACGATTGAATCTCCCTGAAGACATCACTCTTCTCTAATCTGAATATCCATTTAGAGAAGAAACTCCAAAAACCAAGAATTGAGAGCTTTAAAAATAGTCAAGTTATTTTAAGTCAATTTTCTATTATCTTCTTTACCTCCCCCATGTTTTCTCTCAAAAGCTTCAGGACATAAATATCCCCACGCTTTCTTTTAGCAATGTTTTAAAAAATAGAATATTTTTTATCCTACTTTTAATCATCTATAATTAATTACTCTTATTAAAACAACATTTTAAAGTATTATTTAGTTTGCTACACTTCTTGTCTAATTGAACTTATTGCCCAGGCCTGCAGATTGAAGGATCCCTGGTTTGATTCCAGTCAAGGGCATGTACCTAGGTTGCAGGTCCCCTGGGCCCTTGTCAGGAAGTATGGAGGAGGCAACCAATTGATGTGTCTCTCTCACATAGATGTTTCTCTCTGTCTCTCCCTATCCCTTCCACACTCTCTAAAAATCAGTGGAAAAATGTCCTTGGGTGTGGATTAACCAAATAATAATATTCCTATATAATAAAAGCCTAATATGCTAAGTGTCTAGTCATCGGGGCATCTATTCAACCAATCAAAGAATAATATACTAATGATATGCTAAGGCCACTCAACCGCTCACTATGACATGCACTGACCACCAGGGGGCAGACAGTTGATTGGTCAACCAGTCACTGTGATGTGCACTGACCACCAGGAGGCAGACACTCCGACCAGTAGGTTAGCTTGCTGCTGGGGTCTGGCTGATTGGGACTGAGCAAGACAGGCTGGACATGCCCTGGAGCCCTCCCACGTCCCTCCTGGGCCCCGATTGTGCACCAGGGGGGTCTCTCAGCCTAACCTGCAAGGAAAAGGCTCTTGCCTCCCCTCCAACTTCCTCTTGTACACACTACTTCTCACTTGGCAGGCTCCAGCCACTCTGTCCTTCAAATATGCCAAGCAATTTCCTACTTGTGTGCTTTTCCCCACTTTGTTCTCCAAGAATCTTTTTTATAGCTGTCTCTTTCTCATCCTTCAGATCTCAATTTAAATGTGTTCAAAGTTTTACTGGGCCATCCTTATAATACTTCCTCTCCCTTTTTGTTTTTATTTTTATTTATTTTTTTGTTAATCCTCACCCATTAATTTGTATAAAGTGCAAGAGATGGAGGAAGAGATGAGAGAGAAATATCAATGTGAGAGAGACACATCGATTGGTTGCCTCCCACATGTGCCCCGACTGGTGCTGGGAATTCAACCTGCAACCCAGGTACATAATGCCCTTGACCAGGAGTCAAACCTGCAACCCTTCTGTATGTGGGCTGACACTCTAACCACTGAGCAAAACTGATCAGGGCTCCTCTCCCTTTTATTTTTTAACTTAGGACCTCATTTATTTCTTTTACAACACCTAAATTATAATTATTTTTTAAAGCATCACCAGTTTATTATCTAACACTCCTTCTAGAACTATGCTGTACAGTTTAGTAGCCACTAGTCACATGTATCTATTTATATTTAAATTAATTAAAATTATATAAAATTAAAAATTCAGTTTCTTGGTCACGCTGGTCACACTTCAATGATCAGTAGCCACCGTAGCTGGTGGGAACCATATAGGGCAGCACACCTATAGCATATCTCTATCATCATAGATGACATTGATGTAAAATACAAGCTCCTTTAGGGCAGGGTTCCACTGTCCATCTTGTTCGTTGCTGTACCCTAGTGCCCATCACAATACCTTTGCAACATAGTAGATGCTCAAATATTTGTTGAATAAATATATAAATGAATGAATTAAAGAAATAATAAAAAGCATTACTGAATGGCTACCCATAAGGAAAATCTTAAGGCTGAGAACTAGAATGGATAGTTGGAGTAGATGTCACAAGGATTCCAGCCCAGCCCTGAGATGTAGATTGCCACAGAACACACTGCATCTGTAATTGTTGCTGGTTGACTTACCCCTCCCCACATTAGATTATAAGCTCCTTCTGGGTAAGGACTTTTTCTTGTTCACTGCTGTATTCTCAACACCCAAAACAGAGCCTACCAGGTATATAGGGTGAGAAAATCCAGACCATCTTGTCCTTTTCCGTATACTTATTTCGTATAAAGAAGTGACTATTTTATTTAGGGATGGTCACATCCACTTCCCAAACATCCCACTTGTATCATTGCCCTTTAGATTGCCTTCCCAATTGTATTTGTCTATTCCCTCCTTTTAATCCATAGATCTCTCCCCACTCTCGGTAGCTCTTTGAAATCTACCTGAGAGTAGATGCAGAATGTCCTCCTCGCCTCAGTGTGACCTGCCTCTTCAGGCAGGAGCTTGTGCTCAGCATTTCTCCTTTCTACCCACAACAAATAGCTGTCACCCCAAGTTAAGCATTTAATGGAGGCCAATGGGTTAAAACATTTCTTCTTCAATTATTTCTTGGCATTGCCTTAAGTCTGAATTATACTCATCTCTTGGGGGGCTCTGCCTAAATCTTGTCACTTTCATAAAGACTTCTCTTATTCCCAGAATGAAATGGGAACATGCTTTTGACTTTAGACTAAGCACATCTGAAAATAAGTCATTTACTTCTAGCCCAAAGATGCCAACTTACAGCACTCCAAAGCCCCTCCACAACCAAGTAATTTCTTTATCCTCTCACCTCTCATAGCAATTTATCTATTCCTCTCCTATGACAGATATTACTACCCATCTTGCATCGTAATGATTTATATGCAGGCCTTATCACTGTAAGACAGCAATTCATCTCTATATATTATCCAGCCTTATACAGAATAGGCATTCAGTAAGTGATTTTCACGTGAATGAGACACAGCATGTTGTGCTGGGCCCATGGTTTGAATTTTAAATCCTTACCTAATAATTTTTATGTCAAACATTTCCAAAGTGTGGAGAAGAAAAAGAGCCTTTCAGTTCTATGAATGCACAATAATAACAACAAATTAGCTTTATATAAAATACACAAGGACTTAATATAGTATATTTAAAAATTATCAAAAACTCTACTCAATTCTAAATTTTCACTCACATTGATACATCATTGTAAGGACAATAGCTAAGGAGCAAGGAGGAGCCATGTTCTAGGAAAGTGACACGTTTTTATGACTTGATTAGATAATAGTTTAGGATGAAAATATTGTTAAAAATGTGATGAAGAGGTCATCCATAGAGCAAGCATGACACTCATGATAACAAGAGCATGGTGAGACAGATCAGGAAGCAGTCAAAATAAGACAGATGATTTTTAAACTAAAATAGATGCTTTTAAAACTAATTACTTCCCCCCTGAAATGATGGCATAAACCCTGTCTTTGTTCCGAAGTTCCTTCTCAATATTATGGCCCACCTGCCCACTTCTGGTAGTAGTACCTAAAATTCCAGCTTTGGAGACATACACCTTTTAGTTATGGCTTTCTATTTCTAGAGAGACTCATAAATTATAAAAGCCTCTTAAAGGGTTAATATGCCAAATGTAAGCCATGAATATTTGAGTATAATCTAGTAAATAAAAAAGACTGATCACTAGGAAATCTAGAACTATTTCTTGTCACATTTGTCAGTGGGACCATGGTGACTTCTCTGAGTCTCAGTTACCTTGTATGCAAGCTGAGGGGTACATGTACATGCACACACACAGGGACTTATGCACATGCAGACATGCATTTTTATATAAGTACATTTACTATAAAATAGGTAATAGGTACTAGAAAAGGCCACAATGTTCTGTTCCTTTTTGTAGAAAATCAAAATGATTAGGCAACTCATAAGATCAACTGATTTATATTTTCTATTTTACATATGGAAAAACCATGACCTAAAGCAGTGATATCATTTTTTAGAAAATATCTTTCCATTTCCTTTTCTTCTGGTGTTTTTTCCCCCTTGGGACCTTCCAAATTAGGTTCAGGAAAAATCACACCTGTTCTCAACTCTAAGATCCTGTCACCCAAGAAGAAAATATGTAACATCTGGAACAGCACAGATGCCAGTCACAGACAACCACATAACAACAATAGAGGATAATAATGGGCAGTAACTTCTCTGCCCAAAGTAAGCAAGTTACAGTGTTCCATCCACACTGGAGATAGTCAGGAGACAAGTTAAGCCAAAGAGTGGAGCTAAAGCCTTTGGGAGACTTATTGGGGAAAGAAATTACTCCCTCCTTGAAATGAGTGAGGCTCACCACATAAAATCTGAGAAGAGCACCAATACAGAGGAAAGAAGAGCTAAAAAGATGGAGGAAAAAAATAGGTCCTTATGATATTGCTGGGATCCCTGATTCAGTAATACCTGAAGCCAGCCAGAATCAACTCTGAACATGTTAATCATGTGATCTAAAAACTCCACTACCCCCTTTATTTTATTACTAGAGGCCCTGTGCATGAAATTTGTGCATGGGGGGGGGGGTGTCCCCTCAGCCCAACTTGCACCCTCTCCAATCCAGGACCCCTAAGGGATTTCTGATTGCCGGTTTAGGCCCGATCCCCGGGGATCAGGCTTAAACCGGCAGTCAGACATCCCTCTCACAATTCGGGACTGCTGGCTCCTAACTGCTCACCTGCCTGCCTGCCTGGTCACCCCCACCCCCACCGGCCTGATCACCCCTAACCGCCTCTGCCTGCCAGCCTGATTGCCCCAAACTGCCCCCTCCCTTGCCAGCCTGGTCGCCCCCACCTTCCCCCCATCTGCAGGCCTGGTCACCCCCAACTGCCCCCTGCCGGCCTTGTGGCCCCATGCAGCCTGCTGTTTGGTCGTCCATCCAGTTGTTTCAGTTGTGACGGCCCCTGGCTCTTTATATATTAGGATTATTATTATTTATTTTTTATATTTATTATTTATTTATTTATTTTTTGCTAAGGTCACTTTGACTTGGGTTTCTGTCACTTGCAACCAAATAAGATGTGAGGAAAGGCCCAAGTTTACCCAGGAAAAGTGGCAGGACAAAAAAACGTCAATTCCAACAATGTCTCTCAACTTAAAATTTAAGGTTTTTTTCCCATTGTGTGGCTGTTCTCATTTGGGAGGGAAAAAGATTTAGGTATCAGAATCACTTAGAGAAACTTTTCAAAAATGTACATTTACCTCCAACAGTTGCCTAATCCCGCCCCCTCCCCAACCCCCTGACACCAAAACAAAGGAAGACTGGAGGTAGGAGGTGAGAAGGGCTGTGGAGATGACAATACAAGCAAATATACTTTGAGAAATCTCCCCAAGTGATTGATACTTCCCTAGCTCTAGAACAACTCTACACTCTAATGCTGCTTTGTTACTTTCAGTATCAAGGGCTCAATTATGTCGTAGAAGTGAGACTCATTTAAAGTGCTGCCTTACACTTTATGGAATCAAATAACTGGTTTCTGAGATAGTAACAATGAACAATGCATGGAGAAATTTTTTTCCCAAAAGAAATGATTCACTTCTCTGGGTCCCTGAAATAAAATTAATTTTTAGAATTGCAGGAAATAAATGCATAACAAACACACTTTTGAAAAGTGTAAGGCAGACAAATACTCATAATGTGCAATCTAGTGAACAAAATAAATTAAGAAACAAAATAGAGAACAGACTGACAGCTGACAGAAGGAGGGGGTTGTGGGGCTGAGTGACAAAGGTGAAGGGATTAAGAGAAGAAAAACAAAGCCCTCATAGACACAGACAACAGTATGGTGATTACCAGAGGGAAGGGGGAGTGGGAGGAGACCAATTCTGAACAATGAGCAGTGCCTGCCAAGAACACTAAATTGAAAACTGGGAAGCCTCACCTCAACCCAATGGGAAATGATATCATGATCAATTATTGATGTCTGTCATGGTCATGGAAAGGGAAAGTGGCAGCCTGAGTATAAGTTACTTATCCTCTCTGACCTAAACCATCCACAAGTAATACAGGATTCTCAAATGAATAATTGCATTGACATTGGGCTATTATTTTGGAGCTAAACAGCCACAAAGTGGCTTGTGTTGAGAAATAACCCTTAAGTATTGGCAGCAATGTCAGTCAACAACTGCACCTCTACTGACCTTCCCAGGGACATTTCTCTCCTACTATTTCCTTCCATCTAGTACAAGTGGGATGATTCGTAACTGATAACTTTCACGCTCAGAGAGAGACACAGCTTCTGAGAAAAGTTAAATGTTATGAGTTTACATTCTTGGTACCAACCCTACTTCCTCCAACAATAAGCTGTGCATCCTTGTGCTAATCATTTGACCTTTCTGAGCTTCAGGTTCTTCATCTATACCATGGAGATGCCTCATTAAAATAACATATGTAAAAGTGCTTTGGTACATTTGATATTGAAAAATGCTATACAAATATGAGTTATTACTAAGTGAAAAAGATCACAGAGAGCTTACTATGTAACACAGAGATATTTTGCAGTTCCAAGCCCTACAGGTCTATCTATTCCACTTATGACTAAGTGAGCTCAATTCTGCCACACGGGGTGATAACTCTATTATGCTGACTCAGGGGATGCCTTCAGCCTTGTCACCTGTTGAGCATTATTCCAACCTACCTCTAGACTAGTTAGTGCTCTCTTCATGAGCTCCCCTCTGGTTTGTCTTGATACCCTACTAGAATAGAACCTACTAATGTTGCCATTGTCTATCCCAGAAAGCTGATATTCTTCCCTTCTTCCCATATTTCCACTGTGGATACTATCCTTGGTCTATAAATACAGGTTCCAAGCTCCTCGAACCTCTAGCTGTGCTCATCACCTATTTAACTATATGAGCAGTCTTAGAGGGCAATTCTACCTTTGCATCTAGACCAGAATTTTTGGCACCAACATTTTATACTCTTTATCCTCTTTCTGAATACTTCTTATAGTCTCCTTTCTTCTCACACATTATCTTTCCCTTTCTTATTTTTAAAAGCTACACAAATAATAGGTACTTTAGGAGCATTATCTTATTTAATCCTCTTAAGAAACCCATGAAGCCTGTAGATGAGAAAACAAATTTCCGTCAAGGTTAATAAAACTGTCCAAGGTCACAGAGAGAGTACATAATGGAGACAGAATTTAAATCCAGGTCTCCCTGACTCAGTAACCTTTACTCCTTTTCAGAATACTGTGCTGTTTTTCAAAATCTTCATCCATGTTGCAATTACTAGTATTTTCATTCTGGAGTTCAGATTATGACTGTGCCAGAAAGTTCTATAACAATCATTTCATCCTCCAGGAAACAGATACACCATTACAGCAAGCACAGTTTAAATACTGATCAGCATTGCTGAAGCCAACGACAGGCCTCTGTATTTATCCATAATATCTATGGCCTTTGGACAACAATAAGGAAAAAACTATGGGTTAGTATTCCTGGACATACAATTAGGACAGATTAAGAAAATATTAAATGTCTCTATTTTGCAAGTTGGAAGTGAAGACGCAAGTCAAATCCTTATGGTTCTCATGGGTTATGTCAGAGGTCTAAACCAGGGATCGCCAATTGTGGTCCAAAACCTTGGGCTCCGGGAGATTACTAAGTGTAGGATTATAGAACTCAGCATTTATTTTTTAACCCAGTAATTTGAAAGTAGAATTTTGTGATTAAAAAAAGTCAAATGATTTACTTAAAATCACTGCAGCTAATACTAATCAGAGTGTCAGGCTTGTAATAGAATATAAATCAGCATATATGGCTTCCTTCATGGAGGAAGTATTGCCAGGAAAACAAAAAAATCAGCTGACCTAAACAGCATGCTTAGTGACGTAATTGATGTAACTGATTGACATTCTGTGCATGCTCCTTAGGTAGTGCAGTGTAGTCATAAGCTGTTTGCAAATTGGCAGTCCCTGGGTCATATTTTTAGTACTGACTGCAACCAAGTCATTTACAAAGCCAAGATTGGAAACTAGTTTTCAGATAGCCAAATCTGAAACAGCATTCAAGCATATTTAATTTTTTCTTTATACTATTAAATTTCTCAGTAGCTTTATTCTGTTAAAGTGCTCCATGACACTCAAAATGCAACAGACTGTTAATTACTCTCCGAATTTTATTGCACAAACACCTATTAGCATAACTGAACAAGTGACCCCAGGAATACAGCTTAGAAACCCGTGTCCACTACCTAACTCACATTTTGGATTAAAAGCGACACTCCCCAGGCAGGTTTCCACTCTCCTGTTCTTGGAGAAAGGCCTAAATGACAGAGAGCTCTGTAACCCAACCAGAGTTCACAGGAGCCTAGGAGCAAGATAAAAAAGCCAGCAGAACAAACACATGCAGCCCTAGGTAGATATTTTTCTCCCTTTATGTGCAAAGGGTTGCTCCTTGTTGATCACTCACCTGAGAGTCTACGACAGGCACTTTGGTAGAGGACAGACATGAACCAAAACACCGTGTCACAGGCCTTGAAGGGCTGGCTAGCAATGGCAGCTACAGGATTTCTATACACAGGGCTATTAAGCCGACAACTGGGATAAGTGGAGACTTGGGGAGAGAGGCAGGTAAGTGACTTACTTGAACTTGAATGTGCAAAGCAAAATTATTGTTGGATTGTATAATTGGTTGAAGGGCAAAATTTGGTGGGGTTGCAAGAAACTGTGGAAGGATGACATCCCCTGGTTCCCCCCTCAGTGCTGTCGTTAGAAATGGGCCTTCTAACTGGGGACAGGTGACAAAACAGATTCTAATACGCACAGGAGTTCTCTGATCAAGGAACAGCACATTGTGCTCAGGCAGACCAGTGAAGGGAATCCACATCCATAGTAGGGAAAAAAATTGTAATTGCTGCTAGAGTGCCATATTTAGAATAGAAAATGTAGGATTCTCACTTGTTGCTCTAGTGAAGAAGACATTGTATAAGTCTCTGAATAATAACAACATTCATAATGTACTGGACTGACACTGCTTACTTCCAAAACCTCTGTTATCAGAACCGGACTGGGAACAGAAAATGTAGGTTCTTATACTGTCACCTGTCAACCAAATAGCATTGGACAACTCTCTTCATATATATGAAACTCAGTTTCTTCATCCATAAAATGGGAGAGTTAACCTAAAGTATCACTAAAATCCTTCTTGGGTCTGATATAATGTGATTTTATAAGATTCTTCAATGCCTCTCAGGTATTCAGAGATGTGGTTAAATGATCAGGCTCTGGGTTTAAATCCCAGTTTTGCCATTTAATGTTGGTATAGCCTTGAACAAACTAATTACTCCCTCTGGGTCTTATTTCCCCAACCTATGAAATAGAGATAATAAAAATAATACCTACCCTTTAAGTTTTAGAGGAGATTAAATGAAGCAGTGCATTTAAAGTATTTAACTGAGTTGCTAGCATCTGGTTACAGCTCAATACATAATAGAAGTTTACATCATCTTATATGTTTTATATTTTTAAGTTTCATGTGGTGCCCGTTATAAAAACTGGCATATAGTACTCAATCAACAGGTGCTGAACTGAGCACATCCCAGGTCTATGTTCAATCATTAACCTTATTTTGATTTCTTAGGCCCTAGTTCCATGAAACATCTTATTTATTTAACAAATATTTAATGTAGCACTTATTAAGTGCTGGGCACTCTAAACACTTGAGATATATTAACTCATTTAGTCTTCCCACCACCCTCTGAATTAGGTATCATATTATCTTCTCACTTTAGAGGTGGGGAAACAGAGGCACAGTAAGGGCAAGTAGCATGTCCTAAAGCCTTGCCAGCAACTAGCATGTGGCAGAGCTTGGGTCTGGGCCCAGACAGCCTGGCTCTAGCATCCGTGCTCTTAACCACATGCTACATTGCTAGCCTTGCACTGTCTCAAGTTTCTCTGACTTAACCCTTCTAGAATGTTCACTGTTCTCCCCACATTCCTTCAGACAGTCCAAGCTGACTCACTCACTCACGCTGTTAAGCTTTCAATCCTGCCATCCTTTTCACCACTTCCTAACCCATCAAGCGCCCTCTCCCAGGTCCTATACTTGTTTGACCTGAATCTAACATTCCTTTATTCCCGCCCCCCATAAAGTTGGCAGTTTTTCCTTTCATTCACTTTGGTTTCCCCTCTCAGTCTGTTTCATTGGCAAGCAGAGGGGTTAGGATAACATGTCCTATGCCTTGATGCCTAACTGCTCCTATGCCACTGAAGTATAAGTGAGAGATCCACAGTATCTTTTCACATTTGGTTCTCATGGTTGGCTGTCTGTCCTAAGACCACCCTAGAAAATTCCTTGTACCCTGAAAGATTAGGATGCATGACATTTATTTTCTTCTCACACCCCCTCCTCAACCCCCAAACAAATTTGGGAACAATGGATACAGGACTCTTATTTGACAAAAGCTAGTCTAGAGTGACATCTGGTGGCTGTTTCTGAAAAGTTTCACAAATATTGACTTCCTTATAGGTAAGGTTTGGTCCTTAAGGGAAACGTGTGTCATCCATCAGAACATATGTCACAACTGGGCTACCCTCCAAGACAGCAGGGAGAAACCGGTGAGACCAGAGGTGCAGAAATCCCTCTACACTCAGTAAGTCATAGAGGTGTGGAGCGCCTCTCCTCAGGAAGAGAGACCGAAGGCACTGAGTTTAGGGACAGAAGTTCAAGTCCCATATTCCAGGCCTGAATGTTCACTCCTAGAGAATTGTCAAGCGTGCACTCTCGCGTGCTCACTCTCTCTCTTTCTCTCTCTCTCTCTCTCTCTCTCTCTGCCTCAGTTACCTAATTTCCCAACATTGGATTACAAACCACACCTGCCCTAACTCCACTGCCCTTTTCTTCTTCTCACAGCCCTTCTTCAGTCCGATGGGAGCCAGAATCAGTTGCATAAGTGGAGGATAAAGAGTAAGAAAGACAAATGAGTAAGTGGCAAAGCTAACCCATCATATCCCTTCTCCACTGGAGGCATCTCAGATTGAATCGAGCTCAAACTGAAGAGAGGGCTAAAGTCTAAAACTGGAAGAACTGATGTTCTGATAATAGACTTAATGAAATTTTTTTGTGCCTGAAAAATAAGACCATTTGAAAGTGACAGCAAAAGCTATGACACATACCCAAGGCATTGTCAGGGACGTTGAAAACAGGTTTGACATAGTACAGAGTGACGGAAATGGCAGAAAAGAATAAAGTTATTTCCTGTTAGGTTTACCCAATCCAGTTCACTCAATAAACCATATTTGCTATTTTGTAGTGAGTAGAATTGTCCATTTTGAAAGATGAATAAGCAAAGGAAAGAACCCAACACAAAACCTCTGAAAGAATGGAAGAAACACAGACTGCAAGAGATAGCAAAGAAAACGGTACACCATAAATGCCTTTCTCTGTCAAGGAAAATTAAAACATGAGTGCCGTGATACAGGAAATAAACCCATAACACACAATGATAAGAAAACTGTCAGAGTAAGAAATACTGGCATTACATGGACTCTAGTAAAGGATGAGCAGTTAACCAAAGCAGAATTAACATTTATAAAATATGAGACAGTGACCAGAGGGCAGAAGCCTTGGGGAAAATCAGGAACTGACTGACAAACCTCAGAGGGAAGGCGGGGGTGTGTGGTGTATGTAAGAGATCAACGAAAGGACTTGTATGCATGCATATAAGCATTACCAATGGACACAGACACTAGGGGAGTGAGGGCATGTGCTGGGGGATGGGAGTGGCCTGGGAGAGGTCAATGGGGTGAAAAGGAGACATATGTAATACTTTAATCAATAAAGAACTAAAAAAAAGACTCAGAAAATATAATAAATATTAGGGGATGATCAGAAAGGTCTGTTAGATTAAGATTGTTCTTTCTGAAGAAGAGAAAAAATAATTGCAATAGAAAAAATTACTCAAAGATATATTAGAAGAAAACAGGTGCACTCTCCCTCTCAGAAGCATGTCCACATCTTGTCCTTCCCCATCTTCTTTCCACCAGGTGCCTTACCTTTGCCCTTCTCTCTCCTAAGCCTCAAGGGCCCTTCTTTTGCCTCTGCAACATGTTTCCTGCGCCTGTCCAGCCAAGCTGGCTCACTTCTACTACCTCCATTACTCTCTAAATAAACTTTCTCTTATAATTTGAAAAAAATAAAAGAAAAAGAATTTGGAAGTGAAGGCAGAAGATTATCTGAACGTCCAATAAGTTTCCTGTTTTCCGAGAAAGTTTAATAAATATTGTCACAAATATATTGATTGTTATATTTCACATCTTATAAAAATAAGGCACAGAAGGAGGGTAGGAGTGTGAAAAATGGGTAAAGGTGGTCAAAAGATACAAACTTCCAGTTATAAAATCAATGTCAGGGGACGTAAAGGACAGCATGGTGACCACAGTTAATAATACTGTTTTGTTTCATATTTGAAAGTTGCCAAGAGTAAATCTTGCAAGTTCTCATCACAAGAGAAAAAATTGTAACTGTGTGGTGATGGATGTTAACAAGACTTACTGTGGTGATCATTTTGCAATATATAAAAATATTGAACCATTAATGTTCAACTCTAAAAACTGTTGTATGTCAAATATATCTCAAAAAAAGAAGAGAAAGATGAAGCTCTGTTGTATAACAAGTAGGAAAAAAATCTCAAGAAATGCACACCTAGGCACATTATAATGTAACCGCAAAACATTAAATCAAAGAGAAAGACTTAAAATCAGCCAGGGAGAAGAGATGGATTTCCTGCAATGAATAACAATTAGACTTACAGTAGGCTTAATATTGAAAATGGAACCAGAAAGTAAATGTCAGTCTAGAAATATGCTCCCCATAAAACTATTTAAACATGTTTTCACAGACAAATAATTCTTAAGAGCTTGTCACTAGTAGAATTTTAATAAAGAAATTCTTAAAGGATTTATTTTATGATTATGAAATATTGAAAGATGACCTAGGAAGTTCAAAGATTTTTTTAAAAAGGGAGCAAAGAAGTTGGTACGTGCAAAAATAAACATAAATTTTGTCTGAAAATAATACTACTAGTCTGGAGGGGATCCACTACCACCTTAGGTCTCTTTGCCTCACTAGGGCCCTCCAGAGAGTCCTGGCGCCCAGGTCCGATAATCCTTCTTGGGGACCAACCTTGTGCCTCCCGAAGATCCACGCTCCCACCTGGAAACACGTGAGAAACCAAGCCTCTAAAAAAGCGCTGCCTCCTAGCTCTACAGTGGGAGTATCCGAAAGGGACCCCAAATGGAAACAGTACCCCTCTCCCCTCCGCACCTCTTCCTGCATCACCAGGCCTGAAGTCACACCCTCCTCCTCAGGGGAAGTAGTAGAATATACTTCTCCTACCCTAAGCCAGTCTTTTTTTTTTAACTTTTTTTCCTTTATTGATTAAGGTATTACAAATGTGTCCTTACCGCCCCCTCCCCCCTAAATGTCCCCCCATCCCCCCACTCATGCCCTCACCCCTCCGTGTCTGTATCCATTGGTTATGCTTATATGCATGCATACAAGTCCTTTGGTTGATCTCTTCCCCTTACCCCCACCCTCCCATGCCTTCCCTCTGAGGTTTCTTTGAGGGATTGCAGCATGACTCCATTTCCTTGGTGCCTCCATAATAAAGTTAATCCAGTGAAGGTGATGAAGATAATTGACAATACTACCCTGCTTTCTCATTGTTCTGCACTGGGGAGTTGTGATTTCTAAGAATTATGACACAATCAGAGTAGTTCCATCTACTGATTTGGATTAATTCTGGGGCATGACCAAGATCAGGCTGTAGGCTTCTAAGATTGAAGGCCATGACCTGGATCATGGTGAACTCACCAAAGCAAATAATGCCTGTGAGATGGCCCTGCAGCAGCCAATCAGGGCTCGCTCTGTTGGTGACACCCAGTCCTTACTATATAATTTTGAATTTCTGTAAATCCATTAAGGTCACATTAAATTTTGTCTCTCATTGCTGTGTTAGTTCTGTATGACTACTATCTAGCAAATTGTGAATTTTCAGTAAATGTTTCATAATAACTCCAAATATGAAATATTACTAAAAAAAAAAGAAAGAAAGAAAATAATAGTACCAATCTGTGGGCTTTAGGAGCAATAAGTGCTATACAAAAATTACATGTAAATTGGAAGGGTTGTGATCAGAGATAAAATACTCTTGGGGTCCTTATAATTTTAGTAGAGAAGGTTAATATGCTGATCAACTTTAGATTGTTAACTAAGGATAACTGTACATTGAAATAAGTAGGAATCCTTACCTATCCATACGTTTTTCCTACTTTCAAGACCCATGTCAGTTAATAGTTTTTAGTGACACCTTCCCTGAGCACTCTGCCCTCTGGGTTTCCTTCTCTTCCTACTTACAAATTATAATTTAAATTGAATCATATCTTGAATGTTTACATAATTGGTCTTGTCTCACAACATGGGTAGAAGACCTAAAGACAATGGCCATGTTTTAGCCTTTACTAGCAATTCTCTTTTTCTCTCACTCTTTACCTACCCCACACCCTACTCCCGCTCCACACACTCACCCTAAAAAAGCTCTGTATATGTATGAAGACCCAAAATCATTTTGGTGAATGAATTCAGAGATTCAGTATATTAACTGGCTGATTAACCGTTGTTCCTTTCTTTCTTCTACCATGCCTTCCCTAGTTCATTTTTTGAAATGTTTTTCTACTTAGCACAATGGAGTTTTGATTTCTTCATTTTCAATTCATCTTTAATGAATCCTTTGTGGTACTTGTTCTATGAAAACACATTTTGTTTATGTCCACTAGATGGCACCCACGTCACTAATCTAATGGGAAGCCCGCTGGAAAAATGTGTAAGGCAATGAAAAGAAGGTTTTAATATACAAGCAGCAGTAGCACACGACCTATTAGCTGTGGTGGCATATATATGACAGATGAGGCAATTACGAGGACCTGTGTATGGAATTTAATACAATCAAATTGCGCCAAGTTTCTAACACAATTAAAACATATTCTTACCATACGGTCCAGCAATCATGCTCCTTGGCTTTTCCCCAAATGAATGGAAAATGCATGCCCTCACAAAAACCTGCACACAGGCTCCTACAGAAGCCTTATTCGTAATTTCCCAAAGCTGGAAGCCACCAAAATGCAATTCAGTAGATGATGGATAATCTGAAGTAACATCCAAATAATGGAATATTTATTCACTACTAAAAAGAAAAGGGCTATCAAGCCATGGAAAAGACACGAGAAACCTTAAATGCCTATTATTAAGGGGAAGAAGCCAATAGAAGGAGGCTACACATTGCATGACTCTAAATACATGTATATGACATTCTGGAAAAGACAAAACTATGGAATTGGGGGGTAAGGGAGAGGAAAGGATGAAGAAGCAGAACACAGAGGATCTTCAGGGTAGTAAGACTGTTTTGTATGATACCACATGGCAGTTACATGTCATTAAGTATTTTTCAAAACCCACATAATGTATAACCCTAATGTAAACCATGGACTCTGGCTGATAATAAAGTGTCAATAATAATGTCATATATTGTAACAAATGTGTCATGAGATGTTGATAGTAGGGGAGGCAGTGCATGTGTTGGGGAAGGATATATGGTAACGCTGTATACTTTTGCTATGAACCTAAATTTTGTCTTACAAATAAAGTCTATTTTTAAAAAATACTACAGGACATTGATTCTTTGTATCTATCCTCCCTCCAGTACCCCAACCTCCAATATACTTAGACCCAATGGATATACCACCTCTTGATTTCTCTCAGTCACTTATTTCATCCATTAGGAAACCCCATAGACCCTGCTTTCAAATACATGCAGATTCTGACCACTTCTCACCAAATCTATTGTGTCTACCCTAGTCTCAGTCATCATCTCTCTGAATTGATGCAATAGCCTCCAAACAGCTGTTCCCTTTGCTTCCACTCCCCTCTTTAGTCCATTCACAAAATGAATTCCTTTGAGAGCAAAAAAAATGATGTTATCACTCTCCATATTAACCCCTCTGCTGGCTTCAAACGATCTGCATATATAAAAGGCTAATATGCTAAGTGTCCAACTGTCCGATCAGTCGCTATGATGTGCACTGACCACCAGGGAGCAGACACTCAATGCAGGAGCTACCATGACGCACACTGGCTATTTACAAAGAAATAGTACCATGCACTGGGTGCCGACAAAGCAACACTCAGCTTCCCCAAGTGGAACACAGGCCCCGCCACCACACCACCAAATTGTAGCCAATGCGGCTGAGACCCCAGGGTGCAAAATGCAGCCCACAGCCCAGCCCAGCCCGGAAATGGTAGCTGTGGGCACAGGGTAATGACATCATGTAGCAACACCCAGCTTCCTCTCCTTAGTGACTAGCCTTCTTGGAGTTTCTTCAGCCCAGGAACACGACTTGCTTTATAGCCAAGTGAAAACATTTTACACTTTAACCAAATGTCTGTGAAGCATTTTCCTGTGCCTCATCTCATTTGACCCTCAAAGAAATCCTGGAGTAGATGGAATCCTGTTTTCTTTTCATTAGCTGGAAACTGGAGATTTAGAAAGTTTAGAAACTTGACCCGACTGAAAAGAAGAAATGGTGGAACTTGAAAATGGCTTCAGGTTTTCTCACTGCACAGAATATAGTCAAACACTGCTACAGTTAAATATTTCACCCTTTGTTCTCCCTGCATGATCTACAATAATAATCTGCTTCATGTTGATATTTACTTCTGTGTTGCTGACAATTACCTGAAAGAGAAGTTGGGGTGCTTCACTGAGCTGGAAAAAGTTTAACTAAATCAGAAAGCAGGTCTAATTAAGCAAGTTTATGTTAGCCTATATAATAAAGAGGTAATATGCAAATTGATCCTCACGCCATAATACCATCACAAGATGGCTGCACCCAAAGCGGAGGTGGGGTTCCCATAACACAAGATGGCTGCGCCCACAGTGGAGGCGGGGTTTCTGTAACAAGCCACAACGAGCATCAACAGGGACCTGAGGATGCGTAGCGCTGGGAGACCTGAGGCGATGCCCCTCACCCTGTGGGGCTTGACGGGGGACATCAGGCCACACCCCCTGCCTGGCAGGGCTTGACAGGGGACCTCAGGCCATGCACCCTGCCTGGCGGGGCTTGACAGGGGACCTCAAGGTGCGTCCCCCACCCTGGCCCAGGCCAGGGGACCTCTGGCCGTGACCCCCACCCCTGCACTGGGCTGGGGGACCTCAGGCCATGCCCCTCGCCTGGCAGGGCTTGATGGGGGACCTCAAGGTGCACCCCTCAGCCCGGCCCAGGCCAGGGGACCTCAGGCTGTGCCCCCTGCCCTGGTGCCGGGCCAGGGAACCTGAGGCTGCAGCCCCTTCTTGGTGGGGCTTTATGGGGGTGGGGCTGGTCAGGTCTGGATCTTGCCCAATGGGGATGGGGCTGGCCAGGTTTGGGTCTCCCGCAATTTCAAGGAACACGTGGGTGGGCGGGAACTTGACCCTGGGTCCCGCGGCACGCCCAAGACTCTGACAGGAGGAAGATTTTCATATACATTTTATTAATTTTCTTTCATCTCTGACACTTCTATTTTAGAGAAAGGGCAAATAGCAATATTAAAATATTTCCTCTAATTAATTCCCTTTTAATGTGCACGAATTTTGTGCACCAGGCCACTAGTATATACACATATAAAAGGTTAAGTTGACTCGTGCATGTGCAATACATATAAAGCTCTCGCTGGCACCAGTTGCATGTGAGTGTTTTGATCTGTTATTGTCCATCATGAATTTGGTTGACACTTCTATTATAGAGAAAGAGCAAATAGTGATATTAAAATATTTCTTCTAATTAATTTCCTTTCAATGTGCACAAATTCGTGCACCAGGCCAACAGTATATAGATAAAAGCCAGACTCCTCACCATATAGCCTTTAAGTCCCAAATGGTCTGATCACTGCCTACCTCTCTAAACCCATTCTTATGGTCTCTCTAGGCTACTGGACTCATTTCATTACTAATTTATTATCTCAGGGTCTTTGCACATATTCAATCCTTTGCCTATTGTATATATTCACACAACTGATCATTTCTCACGCTTCAAATCTCAGCTAATTTTACCTCCCTACAGAGGTCTCATCTAACCACACTTGCTAATGTGCTTCCTCCAGTGACTCTCCATCTAATCACTCTATTCATTTTTTATAACCATTTGATAGTATACTTCATATGTGTATCCTCTGATTTCTCACGGTAGAATATCAAACCCATGAGTATGGACAGACGCTAAGGGGGCTGCCATTATTCCACTTTTTGATGTTCACACCCTTGTGTAATCCCCTCCCCTGGAATGTGGGTTGAAACTATTCCTATTAGAATACAATAATAGAAGTGACATTTAATTTGTTCTTGAATACACAAGATTGTGATGTGTCTCTGAGTAGAACTCTCACTCCCTTGCTGGCTTTGCAGAAGCAAGCTGCCGTGGCACAAGATGCCCTTTGGAGAGTGCCACAGGATGAGGTCTCCTCTGGCTGACAGCCACTGTGTCTGATAGCACACACAGGATTGAACGTGGCCAACCACAACCTGATATTGGAAGCGGAGTCTTCCCCAGTTGAGCTTTCAGGTGAGATAGACTTTGAATTCTTAGATGTGTGATGTGTACTGAAAGATTTAGGGCTCCAAAGGCATGTATATTAGGAAAAAAAAGTGTCTTAATCCTGAGGAATCTGGGACTTTTGGGTATTTTTTGAGGAGACAATCATTAAACTTAGTTGAAGGATGATTTAAACAGGCAGAAGAGTCACTGGACAAATGACACAAAGTCAGCTGCACTTTTCTCTACATCTTATTTTACACCAATATCAGAGTTTTTAAAACATTTGCATGGTGCTTCCTCTATACTCACATCTCAGGTTCCAAATAGCATTCCCCATTCCTTTTAGCACTAATTCCAGGTGAGGTTAGGAAAGGTACAAGATGAGCCTGGGACAGCGTGTGCCAGGGAGGAAGGAAGTAGTCAAGTACCTGGGAGAACGGAGGAGCTGGCCTGGAGGAGCTTTCAATACCTAAATTTGGGACAACTTGACCTTTAATACCAGGAATATGATGGCAAGAGAGTAAACCACATTGGATTTAAATAAAAAAAAAGATTGGGTCCATGATACCCTACCCCCCCCCCAAAAAAAAGGGGGGAGATTCTTTTTAAAGGACTGCCAGATAAATAATGTAGAAAAAAATAGGAAATTACCACTCTCATCCTCCATTGTATTAACAATTCAGCTAAAGTCCATCAGTGGCTGCATAAACTTCTGGGTCAAAATATATTTGGGGATATAATGTTCACCCAGTCTCAAAATATCACCCCCAAAATACTTAATGTAACCAAAAAATACATACCTTTATGACAGAGACACCTAGCAGTCACCAACTGAATCAAGTGACCAGACTTAGTATAGCCAAAAGTTATATCTATATCCTGAAATCTTCAAAAAGTCAACATCATGAAAAATAAAACATTTAGCTTTATCCCAAAATACAAGAAACCAAAGAGACATAACAATCCAAGACTTTGTTTAGATTCTGGGTTAGAAAATAATGCTGTAAAAACATTTGTGGGACAATGAAAGAAATCTGAATATAAATATCAGATAACATTACAGAAATATTAATAACTTTCTTTGTTGTATTAATGGCATTGTGGTTATATGGAAGCTGTCCTTGTTTTTAGGTAGAGACATGCAGATTTATGTAGGAGTGGTTAATTAAGGAGTAAAGGGTATAATGGAGATTTGGGTATAGAGTGAACTGTTCTTTTAAGTTTTCTGCAGGTTTGGAATTACAGGAGAAAAGACAAGGAAAACTGAATTTAAAAAATGAAAACTTTCCACAGAGAGGAGTGGGGAGAGGGATGGAGAAAGATAAAGGTTGGGAATTCCTACAGATGCGTTATGCTTCATCTCTTTTAAACCTCCTGAGGACACGGATGAAGGACCCATTATCACCATCTCTATTCCAGAAATGAGGAAACAACAGCAAAAACCAATTCCAGATAGCAGCCTGGACGAGACACAGCGTGACGCTAAAGAGAGATTATGCCACTTCTCTGTATCTTAAACATCTAAACTGACATTTACAGGGGGTCATTTCTTCATAATTCCTCTCCCCTCTAATTTTTCTGTATGAAAAACATAGGCACAAAAGAAAGAGTTAATAGATGAATGGGGATAGAGTAAAAGTAACAAAATCATACAGAAACCCATAATATTATCTTCAGGTGTGTGTACTTTGAAAATCCCTAAACAGCAAATACAGAGAGATGCTTCCGACCCCTCAGTAAGATAATTGTGTGTTACGATACCACGTTGTAGGTAGTGCTTCCGGTGTACCTGTCCAAAAGAGCTGGAAAACTGACCGCATACGATATCCATCTTCTGTAACTATCCTATTTAATAAGATGTAATATGCAAATGATCTTTACGCCGTGAAGCATAACGACCAACCCCGTAACAACTGGATCGCGAATCAGCAGGAGGGTGGGGCAGCGAGCTACAAGTGGGCACGAAAAGCTACAGGAGGGGGCAGGGCAGCAAGACATGAGGGGGGCGGGGGGAGCTAAAGGAGGGCGGGGCAGCGGGTGGAGAGCTAGAGGGCAGCAGTAAGCTACTGGTGAGCTACTGGCACATGGATTCGTGCGCAGGGCTACTAGTGAGTCTATAGTGAGTAGTCGGGACAATTTGTACAATTTGGGATGATTCCTTTCCTTATTGCCGAATATTATGAAGAACAATGTCCTGCTCTATACACAAGATAAAAGTCTGGGCACCAGACTTAAACAGGAGAGGCCTGCATACAAGTCATCACACCTGTGTGATCCTAAATGCGTTGCTTTCCTTCCCTGTAAAGGAGGGCGATGTTAATCTCAGATTCTCTTAGTGCCAACATCCTACCCCTAAGATCCTCCCTAGTCTTCTGATGTTGTCTGAGGCAGAATTCAGCTTGAGTATTGGTCTGACCTGAGGTGTATTCCTCCGTTGTATATTTAAATAAACTACCCATAGTGTTACTTCCCATTTCAGGTAAGCTTTACTAAAACACAGCTAATTTTTTGAGCTGAAGTTGACTCAGAGTCCGCTAGATGGCAATCTTGTCCGTTTTTCTTCCAAGACCTAAGAAGCAGCTTCAAGCCCTCTTTTCAACATTTCCAGAACCTGCATTATGTGTCAAACCAGAGGGCTCAGCTCCTGCCTCCACAGACTTCACAAGGCAACAACCCCTCTGAGAACTCAGTGCCGTCCACTTCATGTTTTTCAAATCAATCATCAGTGCAAATTCCTTCTTTAAAGTCAAATTATGGCACTATCATTTCAATTAAATTAACATTTAAATAAAAACTGTCATTGCGGAAGAAAAAAATCAGGAGGGAAATCGCAGTGCCTCTAGTGCTCCTTATCCTGTCTGTACTTCTTTAATTTCCATGCCAAGGTCTTGTTGGTGAGGGCTGGAAAGAATTACCACCACAGTCCCCGTAGCCTCTAGGCCCGTGGTCGGCAAACTGCGGCTCTCGAGCCACATGCGGCTCTTTGGCCCCTTGAGTGTGGCTCTTCCACAAAATACCACGGCCTGGGCGAGTCTATTTTGAAGAAGTGGCGTTAGAAGAAGTTTAAGTTTAAAAAATTTGACTCTCAAAAGAAATTTCAATCGTTGTACTGTTGATATTTGGCTCTGTTGACTAATGAGTTTGCCGACCACTGCTCTAGGCTAACAGCACCAAGGGGCAGGTGACAAGAACATTTAACTTGAGGACAGAGGGCAGGTTAAAAGCCTCTGGCCCACCCTAGCCAGTTTTACCCAGTGGATAGAGCATCGGCCTACGGACTGAAGGGTCCTGGGTTCAATTCCGGTCAAGGGCACATGCCCAGGTTGTGGGCTCGATCCCTAGTAGGGGGCATACAGGAGGTAGTCAATGATTCTCTCTCATCTTTGATGTTTCTATCTCTCTCTCCTTCTCCCTTCCTCTCTGAAATCAATAAAAATATTTTTATTTTAAAAAAAAGTCTCTGGCCTGGGACAGAACATCTTTCTCTGCCACTTATTGACTGTGAGACCTCGAGCCTCTATGAACCACAGCATCTTTCTCTGTAAAAATGGGGATAATTAGATACCTAGTTTACAGGGGGTTAATGTGAATTAAATAGGCTAACATAAGCAAAGCTCTTAGAATAGTGTATGGGGGCAAAAAACAAGTGCTCAATAAATAGTAGTCAGTGCTGTTGTTACTGGCACTATTACCAGTGTTTCCAAAAAGAGGTTTAATGATTATAATTATTCTTCTTGCTAATTAATTATAGCATATAATCACATGCTACTAGTTATGATTGGCCTTGTGTTTAGGTAATCCTATGATAATTACCTCTTTAACATCAGCTATCTAATATTAGCCAGAAACGTTATGAAATAAATATATTATTCACAGCTAGAGATACACTAAAGCTCAGGAAAGTTTAGTAACTTGACCTAGTCACACAGCATTAGGAGGTAGAGCTGAAATATAGTACAGGCTCTCTTAACCTTAGATTCAAGACTGTAAATCATAGATTACAACCAAGTGTCAGGCTACAGCCCTACCCTGCAGAGCAGAAAGCTACTGTGACCATCACTTCACAGTCCTACCGAATTTCAGGGTCTTGTCAAGGTCACACAGAGTGGTAAGGGAATGCCTAGTACCACAAACCAAGTACCTCCATTTCTAAGCTGATGTCTTTTATCTTATGCCAGCACTGTTCCAAGTGCACAAACTGATTGGACCCTTTTGCCAAACAGACCCTGCAGGTTCACTGTCTATGGGTCACAATTGTGAAACAATTCCTCACGCTGTTACTTTTCTTAAAACAACACTGCACTTCATCAGAGCACCTGCAACCCAGACTGCCATAGAGCTCCGAGGTGATTCTTGCTGACACTGCAGAGCCCTGATGGTCATTTACATTAAAAGAAATACTAGGATGGCGACTTATTATGTCCAGTCCCTTTGAATGAGGCCGAGGAAGAAAGACAGAAAGCAGTGTGAAAAACACTGATGGAAAATAAATCTCAGGGGCGCCACGCCAGTGAAAAGAGTATGTTGTTATACGGGTGAAGAATTGGTATTGACTATTTTAAAATTCATTTCAAAGGTACTGCATCATTAAATCGCGAATGCTCAGACCAGGAAATCGGCTCGATTTATTCTCCTCTCACAGAAGATGTTCTCAGAGTAAGCCATAAAGACGCCACAGTCAACATTTTTGTAAAAAATGCCAGGAATCGGGTCTGTCAAGTTACGTGAATATCAAAAAATTTCACCTAACAACGTCTACAACCAGGAAGGGCACTTAGATCTAATCTGCATTTTCTTGCTTAGAATGTTGAATCTTTGGTGGAAATAGGAAACATTTCACAGTTTCTTTACTATGCTCTTATTTCTATATTTGTATTCTTCCCATTTACCCCTCAACGTTTTCATTCCCTTCCATCCTTTGAGGAATCTTAACATAAACGTATTCGTGTCATCTGGTGTTGGCTCTCGTCTTCAGTGAACAGCTCTCAGAAGCAGTGGCAGGTGCCTGCAGTCTACTGGCACTCCTCGATGACATCAGTGCACAGAAAAATTCTGTTACATCTTCTTCCCCTGTCCTCGCACTCACCATTTTTCTTAAACACCATACCTGCCCCAACGCCTCTCCTCTGTCCCAAATCACTCTGAGCCTCACCAAAACCCTTGCTCCGTTAAGCCCCCTTGTGTCTCTCTATTCTTTTGCTCCCAATCTTTGCATCCCCAAAACATTAGCTGTTCCTTCCCCTGATGGGGGTTTTCCTCTCCAACGCACCCTTTATCCTCTCCTGCTTCTCATGCAATATCCACCTCCTTTTCCAAAAGTGATTAATAGGATCTAAGGGGGGAAAGCTCAGACACTAAGATACAAAAGACAAAATTCTATAGTAGGAGGTAGAGTGTTTAAATATATATTTTGCATGTTGCTACCATATGAGGGAACAAAGAAAGGACAGAGGCTCCAATGGACTTGACTTAACAGCCTTTATGACTCTTCGAACCACAAGAGTTAACATTAATTTGAAAATGCTCTCCCTTTCCATCTTTCCTTCTCTAAATTGAGTATATTTCTCCATTAGTCTTTCTCTTATCTTTCATCGTGTTCTCTCCTACCTCCATGCTCCCATGGCTTTTTAACCCCTTTCCCTTTACCAGCCTCCTGGTATTCTTCCTTTGTTCTCCCTATTCCTTAGGTTTGCTGGTGGTTCCCAAAGGCACAACTAGGAGATGGTCAAGGCCCTGGTCAAGGCCCTGAGAAACAGAGAGACTGATGACCATTCTCAAAATGAGAAAAGGAGGGAGGGATGGAGAGGTTTTTGTTTTGTTTTGGGTATATAGAACTCACACAGCCTTCAGCATGCAGAAATGTGGCTTATATTTTCATTGTTTCTAGAGTGCAGAAAATGTGAACAAGAGAGTCCTTTCTCAATAATCAATAAAATAGAAGCAGACTCATAGAGAACAGACTGATGGCTGTCAGAGGGGAGGAGGGTTTAATGCTGAGTGAAAAAGGTGAAGGGATTAAGCAAAGCAAAACAAAAACCTCATAGACACAGACAACAGCATGGTGATTACCAGAGAGAAAGGGGGGTGGGTAGAGGTAGATAAGGGTATGGGGCGGGGGACATAACTGGTAATGGGAGGAGACCTGGCTTGGGGTGGTGAACACACAATACAATATACACATGATAGATTATAGAATTGTACACCTGAAATCTATGTAGTTTTATTAATCAACTAGAGGCCCGGTGCACGAAATTCATGCACTGGGGGGTGAGTGTCCCCTCAGCCCAGCCTGCACCCTCTCCAATCTGGGACCCCTCAGGGGATGTCTGACTGCCAGTTTAGGCCTGATCCTGGGGATTGGGCTTAAACCAGCAATTGGACATCCCTCTCACAATCAGGACTGCTGGCTCCTAACTGCTCACCTGCCTGCCTGCCTGATTGCCCCTCACTGCCCCCCGCTGCCAGCCTGATCACTCCTAACCACCTCTGCCTGCCAGCCTGATCGCCCCGAACTGCCCCCACTGCTGGCCTGGTTGCCCCCAACTGCCCCCCTGCTGGCCTGGTCACCACCAACTGGCCCCTGCCTCGCTGGCCTGGTTGCCCCTCACTGCCACTGCTCCCCCCCCCCCCCCCGCCTGGTCACCCCACGCAGCCTGCTGTTAGGTCGTTTGGTTGCCTCTCACTGCCTATCCCCCCACCCCCCACCACTGGCCTGGTCGCCCCACGCAGCCTGCTGTTCAGTCATTTGGTCATCCCTCACTAACTCCCCTGCAGGCCTTGTCACCCCACTCAGCCTGCTGTTCCGTCGTTACTGTGAGGGCATCCTAACCAATTTGCATATTACCCTTTTATTAGTATAGATGTAACCCCAATAGATTCTATTAAAAAGTAAAAAAAAAAAAAAATCTACTGAAACCCAGGGTATAGGATCCAGAACAGTATCATTGGGATTTCAGAATATAGAACACTATCTATCATTTGACATAAATAATGAAGTTTTGTGAGCAGATTGAAATAATCCCCTTTCAAAATAGCAATAGAGACATGAGTAAGGATATCAGGCCTTAAAATTTCAGAAGGGTTATATCTTAGGGCAGGGGCAAGAGTTGTTCATGGGAAACCATGAATCCCAATGCAGAGATGATCCCTACTGGGCATTATGGCTGGGGGTTAAGACTGTGGCATCTAGCGTGATCAAACCTAAATTTAAATCCAACCCCACCACAACCATTTTTTGGCAACTTTGAAGAAGTCATTTTTCAGGCCTCACTTTCTTTCCCTGAAAAGAGCCACCCCAATATTTATGTTTTTTAATGACAATTCAATGAGGTAATGATTGTAAAACTCTTAGCACTTTGCCCAGCAATTTAACCACTGGATTTTTTGCCCATCTGAGGATAGTGACTTTATCTTACTCAATGGTATTCCTAGAAAATAGTGCTTAAATGGTATAAAGTGCTCAAGAAGCTTTCAAATAAATGATGCCACATGCCCAAGGGTCTATGGAGCTGCCCACAATGATGGAAACTTCTGACTTGATCCCTCTATTGAACAGTATCACTGTTCTTATTGTGCCCCCTTTCTTCTACATCTGCATTTATGTGATGTAACCATATTGACTGAATATGTTAGCCATTGGGCCCCAACCTAGATGACGTCAATGGATGTCACTATTCTTGGTCATAGTCAAAGTTTCCTGCCTTAGGATCCTGAAATTTTAGTCTTTTGATTTTGGGAGGTTAAATAGGTTCTTGACTTTGTTTGGACAGCACAGGTAAAATAAACCACCTATAGTAATAAAATCTATAAGCAATTTGATGAGTTATTGGAATTATAATATAGGTTATCACTGCACAGCTACCCCAAAAAAGGGTACAAAGAAAACTATAGATATATTGTCAACCCAACCAACCACCAGTTAAAAGACTTTTATGCTAGTTTACTTAGCTGGAATTTTACATAAGCCAATTTAGACACACTACTGCCTTGGGAATCAAGGCAATTATAACCCTAATGCCAAAAGACTACTTTTTAAATAATCAGCATCATCATTGTAATTATTTAGCCAACAGAAAGGGACACTTTCAAAGTGGCAGAGACTTTTATAACCAGGATATTATTAAAGAGGAACCCCCAAAGGATAAATTCACAGAATAATGAGCAACGTGTTATATTAAAAATAGCAATTTGTCGACAAATTGGCACATAAACAATGTATGTTGTGCAAACCAATTTGTCTTTACAGTTACCAAAATCCTTTTGCAAAAAGTTTAGGAAGGAATTGTTTTCCTGTCTGTATATATTGCAAGACAACGTCTATTTCCTTTAGTTTTTTCAAAGTAGAGGTAATTGTATAGGAATCATTTTTAATTCCTATACCCTTGTACTTATATTGATGCCTTATATCCAGGCCAATTCCTTTAGTGAAAAAACAAGATTTCTTTCTTATTACTGAGACCTATATGCTGCTCAACATGGTAGCTATGAGCCACATGTAGCTATTGGACATGGGGCTAGTAAAACCAAGGAGTTGATTTTTCAGTTATATTTCATTGTTATTAATTTTAATTTACAAACTAAAGCAAAATAAAATACTTTTCCATGAAACATAACTTTGTGATTTCAGTAATACTACGTTCCTCTTTAACCATTTAAAATGTAGCATCCCAATGGAGCTGTACTGAAAGTCTAATATGCACACCCGATTTCAAAGACTTGGTAAACAAAAATAATGGGAAAAGATCTTACTAATATTTTACATTAATTATTTGTTAAAATGGTAATGTTTTGGATATGTTGGGTTAAATAAAGTATAGTATTAAAATTATTTTTCCTATTTTTTCACTTACTTTTTAATGTGCCTACTAAAAATACTTTTCATTATGTATGTGGCTTATATTACATTTCCATTGAATGACATCTTGCAATCTAGAAATATCTACTTACTCAAGTTCTACTCCCTGTAATGGTGGTGAAGTTTATATTTGACTAACTCTCCCATGGATAACATTTGTAAACACTGAACAAAATGGGCTGTGAGGGGCCCAAGTTGGCCCATGAAAGGAAGAAAACTGACCTGGTTAAAATTCACATTCATTCAGCTTTGCACCTGAGGATATTCTCTGATGAGAGAAGAAGATAGAGAGAATTTAAGCAGCAAGTCATAATCATAATGAATTGACAAGGCAGAGGCTGGAGGTTAGGGCTGCCAGAGCAGCTAAAAAGTGAAGGGACAATGTAGGAAAGGAGAAAGTCCCTAAATCTGCATAAGAATACCACTCAAATCCCTGGCTCACCTGTGAGCAAGTGCTTGGGAAACACCAAGATTCATAGTACCTAACAATAGTTACAAAAGGGAAGGAACTGAGCAGAGATCTCAACTTCTACCCACTGCACGGGAGACAGTCTGGTGCTTAAGTGGACAGCCTGCTAGAACAAAAACACTCTAAAAGAAAAAGGAATCTGAGTCTCTACCACGTTTTATTCAGAGTATGCAGTAGAACAGATTCAATTAGTAGACTCACAAAGAAAGGAAAATGGTTACACTAAGCCTGAAATGTTTGAGATGTTGGATTAGGAGATAAGGATTTAAAAGGGTATATTAAATCTATGTTTCAGATGGTGGAGGATAATATATCATAATGCATAAAGGGCAGAAAAATGCAAACGAAATTAATAATAAAATAAAAATTCTAAAACTGAAAAGTAAAATATCTGAAATGAAAATGTCCTTAAGTCTTTAAAGGCAGATTGGAGACAGAGAAAGGATGGATCGCTGAAATTGAAGCTAGGTTATCTTCTAAGCATTATTATCTGAAGATGGATAGAATATCAATATAAATTATCCAATGTGAAGAACTGGGCAAATAAAGATCAAAACTAAATCAACAGAAGCTCAGAGACTCATGGGACAATGTCAAGTGGTATAAAATCTATGTAATGGCAGCCATATTGATAACATGCCTGCAAATACTTGTGAACATTCCTGAAACCTGCTGGAACTTCTGAAAGAAGTGTGGCAAGCAGCAGCCCCACAACATGACACAGTACAAGCAGGCCAAGGAGTCTTTCTATGCCCAGGGCCAGTGACATTATGACAGGAGGCAGAGTGACTATGATGGGTAGACTACGCAGATTTTCTTTTTTTTTTTTTTAAGTCTAAAACTACAAAGAAGATTATGCTGAGGTTTGGATGCATTGAACCTAACTGCAGAACTAAGAGAATGCTGGCTATGAAGAGATACAAGCATTTTGAATTGGGAGGAGAGAGGAAGAGAAAGGGCCAAGTGATCAGTTCTAAGCTTCATCTTTTGTTTTATGAAGGAGACAATAACATCTCTAGTTCACTTCTATATAAAATATAACAATATTATATAAAATATATATTATATCAGCATAAAATATATGTCCCAGAGTACAGGTGGAGGGAAAGTAGCCAAATATCCCCCCAACTGGGGGGGGGGGGGGAATCCAAACTTGCAGATTCAAGAAACTCATCAAATCCCAATAATAACCATTACAAAGAAAACTATACCAATGCACATTATAGTCTAACTTCTGAAACGCAGAGTTGAGTGGAACATCCCCAAAGCAGCCAGAGAAAAGATAAAATACATCCAGAGGAACATATAGTCCCTTGTTAATAAAATTAGTGGCTGATGTCTCATCAAAAACAAATGAGGCTAAAGGCAAGGGAACAATGTTTACACTGTTGAAAGAAAAACTCTTTTACTAAGAAATCTATGTCCAGTGAAAATAACCTTCAAAGTGAGGGCAAAAAAAAGAGATTTTCAGGTAAATAGAAACTGGAAGAATTTATTGCATGCAGGTGTACACCTCAAAAAATACAAAAAGTGTGTTGTTCAAACTTAAGGTAAAAGAAGGTAGATTCAAACTTGAGATTCCATTAACTAATGCACAGCACCATAAATCATAAATATATGAGTAAATATTAAAAACCTATATACTGATCTTTTTATTTAAAAATATATTATGACTAAAAGGAAAAGTTTAATACTTTAACACTACCTATTATGTTAGACCATAGGTGTGATCATAATGCATGCCATAGGTATAATATATATGTTAACAGCCCCAAGGATGGATGGTTAAATGGAACTATGTTGGAAGTTTCTAGTATTTTACATGGATTGATAAAATAGTAACTCTAAGTAGACCAAGTTAAAAATGCAATAGGTTAAAAATGCATAGTGTAATCTCTCTAAAACAACCACCAAAAATATAAAGAAATATACCTTTAAAATTGACCACTAACAATATTTAATTAACATATAAGAAGTCAGGAAAGAAGGAAACCATACAGAAACAAACAAATTAGTCAACCAATCAAAACAAATGGAAACAAACAGCAAAATGACAGACTTAAATCTACGATGTCAATAGTTATATTAAACAAAAATAGATTGACTACTCCAATTAAAATGAAAGATGATTGGACTGGATATAAAAAGCAAGAACTAAATGCTATCTATAAATGATGGCATTTAAATTAAAGAGAAAGATCATCTAAAAGTAACAGAAGGAAAAATTATTTACCATGCAAATAATAAGAATAAAGGTGGGTGACTATATTCATTCCCAGACAAAATAGAATTTAAGATGTACTATAAGATATAATGAAGAATCCTATATAATAAAAGCCTAATATGCTAAGTGTCCAGTCGTTTGGTCGGCCGTTCAACTAATCACAGAGTAATATGCTAATGATATGCTAAAGGCCACTCAACTGTTCACTATGATGTGCACTGACCACCAAGGAGCAGACAGTCAACTGGTCAACCAGTTGCTATGATGTGCACTGACCACCAGGGGGTAGATGCTCTGACTGGTAGGTTAGCTTGCTGCTGGAGTCCAGCTGATCAGGACTGAGCAAGATGGGCCGGACATGCCATGGAGCCCTCCTGTGGTCCCTCCCCGGCTGGCCAACCTCCCGCATCCTTCCCCAGCACTGATCGTGCACCAGTGGGGTTCCTTGTCCTGGCCTGCACCCTCTCACAATCCAGGACCCCTCGGGGGATGTCGGAGAGTTGGTTTCGGCCCAACGGCAGAATGACTGGTTGCTATGATGTGCACTGACCATCAGGGGGCAGATGCTCAACACAGGAGCTGCCCCATAGTGGTCAGTATGCTCCTATAGGGGGAGCACCACTCAGCCAGAAGCCAGGCTCACAGCTGGCAAGCGCAGTGGCAGTGGCGGGAGCCTCTCCTGCCTCTGCAGCAGTGCTAAGGATATCCAACTGATGGCTCAGGCCCGTGGGGAGCGGGCCTAAGCCATCAGTCAGAAATCCCTTGAGGGCTCCCAGACTGTGAGACAGCACAGGCCGGGCTGAGGGACCTCCCCAAGTGCACAAATTTTGTGCACCGGGCTTCTAGTATTTCATAAGAAAACTGTTAGTTTTGAGAAAGACAATAATAATAAGTTTATGTGCCTATTATGAGACCTTTAAAAAACATCAAGCAAAATGGAAAGACCTAAAGGGAGAAATACACAAATCCACAGTACTCATTAGCAACTTTAACATTCCTCTCTCTGTACTAATTACAAAACAGCCAGACAACAATCAGCAAGAACACAGAACATCTGAGCATTATTAGTCATCTTAATCTATAAAACATTTCAGAGGTGGAGAAGAGTGAGGGGGACTGGATAAAAGAAAGTTGAAGAGATTAACCAAAGAACATGTGTATAGCCAATGGACACAGACAACAAGAGTGTGGTGAAGGCCAGAGGAGGGGTGTTGGGCTGGGTGGAGGTGGGCAAAGGTGGGGAAAATGAGGACATCAACAATTTTTAAAAAATTAACCATTCCAAATAACTTTTGAAAACACTTTTAAATTTTACCCTCAAGCTAAAAACAAGAACAGTAAACAAATGTTAAACTTTAGGCAATATATGTTTTAGTAATACTAAATTTAGCATTCCTAAATACTAATATTAATATGAGTTAGCAATAGTAACATTACTATACATATACACATATACATATATATGCATATTATAGGAATGAGGAAATATGAAGTATATTTTGGATAATGAGAGTCAGTTTTCTCAGTGTAAGAGCAAATGTGCTAAAATGTTAACATTTGAAGAATCTGATTGAGGGTATGCAGATATTATTTGTATTATTTCTGTGACTTTCATTTAAGCCTGAAATTACTTCAAGATAAAAAGTTTAAAAAGGATAATAAAAGAACATGGGGAAAATTATGCCAATAAATGTAATGACATGGATATAATGGACAAATTCCTAGAAAATCATAATCAATAAACAGAAGAAAATAAAAATATGAAGTCCTTTGTCTAGTAAAGAAATAAAATTAATTATTAATAACTCTCTCCAAAAAAGAATTCTAGGTCCAGATAGTATAGCTGGTGAATACTATCAAAATATTAAAGAAAAAGTGACACCAATTTTGTACCCTTTTTTATAAAATAGATGAGAGAACCCTTTCCAACTCTTTATAAAGCCAATGTAATGACACAAAAATTTAACACGGACATTAAAATGTTACAAACTAATATATCTTATGAACATAGAGGAAAACATTCTTCACAAAAATACTAGTGAATTAAAACCTTGTTTTTGAGAACTAGACACCAAGTAATTTAGGTTTGAAAAGGCAAAATGCCTGCAAATTTCACTCAAATGATTAAAAAATATGCACACATATCTCTATCTCCTTGTAGGTAAATAGAGAATGAGGAAGCAAATAGGGCAAAATGCAGGAGTTTCTTGCAACTCTAGGTAATTTGAAGTTCCATTGATATAAAAGGTTACAAGAAAATCTATTTATGTCCACAGCTTAACAATGTGTATTTTACACACCCAGGTCAAAGACTGCTTTAGGAATATAGAATACTACAGAAATGCAGCCTAATTAAATACCCCCAAAAAATCTAGTAACATCATTTTATAAGATATGCCAATATCGTTATAGACCATATTCCATATCCTTTTTATCTCCTTTGAATCAAGTTTTGATTTTTGAAAGAGAGCAGCCTTATGCAGCTATGGTATCAGCCATTATATCCAATGACTCATGAATTACTGTCCCATTCTCCCTTCTAAACATTTCTAGCATTTTCCCCTCCTGCCAGCCTGTGTGGCAATTATCAACATTGTACTCTTGAGGCCATCCTGACTCAGTTATTTAAACAACTCCTAATTGCCTCTCATCCAGCTCCACTACAAATCATTCTTCACACAGCCAAAGGAATCTTTTATTCTGTTAATTGTCATGTCTCCATGGTTTAAAACCTAACAGTAACTCAGTATTACCTACAGGATAAGATCCATGCCCCTTAGAATTTTGAACAAAATCTCTTATTATTCCATCCTGCTACAGCCTAAGTCTACCTATTCTGATAAATAGAATTCTGAGATGACCCACACTGATTTATAGCCTTGTATAATCTTCTCCCCTAGTGTGTGGGCAGAGTCTGTAACTTTCTTCTAACCACAGAGGTAATGAGACATCACTCCTGTGATTATGTTATATTAAAGGCCCGGTGCACAAAATTTGTGCATGGTAGGGTTCCTAGGCCTGGCCGGAAATCAGGGCTGATCAGGTTCCCCACCTCCCAGCCTCCTCCTTCCCTCACTCCCTCAGCACCCTGCCACCACCGCTGGTCACCTGTCATGTTCTGCGCCGCCCCCTGGTGGTCAGCACACATCATAACAAGCAATCAAACTCCCAGTGTCGCGGTCAAATTCCCGAGGGGACACTTTGCATATTAGCCTTTTATTATATAGGAGGATGGTAAAAATGAAGGGATTTTACAGAAATAATTAGGCTCCCAAAAGCGTTGATTGTGAGTTCACCAAAAGGGAGATTATCCTGGGTGGGCCTAAATCAGTCAAGTGGGAGGAAGGGTAGGAACTCCCAGTGTCTCCACTCTGCTGCTCTCAAGAATCAGACAGTGATGCTGTGACCTACCAATAGAGGGAGCCACAGGGCAAAGAACTGTGGGGCCTCTGGGCGCTGAGGCCCATTGGCTGACAGCAAGAAAGTGAGAACCTCAGTCTTAGAATCACAAGCCAATTCTGCCAGCAACCATATGAGTCTGGAAGAGGATCTGAGCCCCAGATGAGGATGCAGAATGGATGAACTTGAAGTTTGCCTTGTGAGAACCTGAGCAGAGAACCCAGAGAAGCATGCCCCAAATTCTAACCTACAGAAACAGCGATAATTAGCAGGTATTGTTTTAAGCCACTAAGTTTGTGGTAATTTGCTATACAGCATTAGAAAACTAATACGCCTACCAAGGACCACCTGTGCATTGATCTTTCATGTCTCAAAACACTTGTATCTGCCTGAAAAGATGTCTTTCCATTTTGCAACCTCTAATTTAGAGGTAGTTATTCCCCTGTCTCTGCTATCCATTTTTATCTATGTTATACTGAGGGTATAATATTGGGGTAAACATTCATCTTTCTCACTAGACTAATCTTGCTGTCAAGGACAAGTTCTCATCTTGGCATTTTCCTAGTAATTGGCTCATAAGAGAGTTTCAATCTATTTTAGTTGAAATTGTTCTAATTGACTGGGACGGCGGGGGGGAATTACTCTATTATCTATAAGCACATTCCTTTTTGTCATTTTCCCTATGTAATTAATAGATATGGAATTTTAAAAATATTTTATGCTATAGGAAAGAAACAATGCATAAATTCACACAGAATCGTCCAAATCCAATATAGTAATCAATCACCCTAATTCCTGGTCTATAGTTATAAATGCTTCTATGATTTCTATAACATTCAATTTTTCTCAAAACAGAACAATGAAGGTTGTCAGCAAATTCACTAATTGAGGGATGAGACAAAAGAGATGGTCTGTGACTGCTGACATTTCACAAATGCCTTATTAGTATGCACTTCTCCAGTGGACGGGAATTGGCACATTTATAGAGAAGAGATCCTACCCAGCAGGTGTGGCTCAGTCGTTGAGTGTCGACCTATGAACCAGGAGGTCCTGGTTTGATTCCAGGTCTGGGTTGTGGGCTCAATCCCCAGTGGAGAGTGGAATGGGGAGGAGAGACACAGAGAGAAAAAAAAACATCAATGTGAGAGAGACACATTGATTGGTGTCCTCCTGCATATGCCCTGACTGGGGCTAGAGATCCAACCTGCAACCATGGCATGTGCCTTTGACTGGAATCAAACCCACGACACTTCACTGCGCAAAACCGAATAGGGCTCTTCTAACTTTGAATTAAAACATCATTTATTCAGAAATTTTAGCTTGTAGATTTATGAACCAGTAAATATGTAAACAGCTATCTCAGTGGGCTCTCACACACTGCTACTTTTATCAATAGGAAACCAAATATAAGAGAGGAGTCTTGAGTTTGGGGTGGGGAGCAGGAGGTGTCTGAAGAGTTAGAATTCTTTAGTTCAAGATGGAAACCTTGCTTACATCACTTGAGTTTTTCAAAAGCTATTAGCCTCATTCTTGTGTCTGCACAATGTCAATAATACTTGCATCAACTCTTGTCAGGCTGTTCTGAGGACTAAATAACATAACAAATGTCAATCATTTAGCACCGTGGTCGGCAAACTGTGGCTTGTGAGCCACTTGCGGCTCTTTGGCCCCCTGAGTGTGGCTCTTACACAAAATACCACGGCCTGGGCAAGTCTATTTTGAAGAAGTGGTATTAGAAGTTTAAGTTTAAAGAATTTGGCTCTCAAAAGAAATGTCAATCGTTGTACTGTTGATATTTGGCTCTGTTGACTAATGAATTTGCCGACCACTGATTTAACACAATTCCTCATTTACAGTAAGGACTCAATTCACTGTCATCTTCAGCGCCTACATAGGCTCGTGGAATAGACTAGAAAAGATTTAGAAGATACCTATTTCCACTTAGGTATATCATTAACCACCTATTTGGGGTGAGTCACTTCCCTTCCCTGGACTTCAATTTCCTCATCCATATTGACTCTGAATCCCCAAGAAAAGATTCAATTGACTAAGGAAATTTTAGTACTCCAAGTTAACTTGTAGAGAACCAAGTTAACTCACAGCTGGTGAACACCTGGGATGATCCTTTTATTTTTTTTCAACATATTTATGTAATAAACACTGATAGAGACCTGAAAAACCACTTGAAAATAACTTATGGACCTGCCAGTAATTTAATAGTAGCTGCAATGATACAGTCTGGTAAGTACCATTCTAAGGGAACTTTAAGGTGTAGTGGTGGGGGCAAAAGGGAGAAGAGTCCAGGGTCTTCTAGTAGAAGTTATATCTAAACTGAGAACTGTATATCGGAGTTACTCTCAAGCCCCAGGGATAACCACCATATGGACCACCATTTGCCTCTTCTCCAGATGATTCAAGATTACTATTGTGTCTTCTCCAACCACATCTTTCCTTGATTTTTCACTTGCCAGCCGTCTCATGTGAGTGTGAGTGTGTCTAAATCTAGTCCCAATTGCTTGTACTCAATTTGTTGTGGGTAATAAAATCAAATGACTAATTTTCTTAAAAATAATGTGTTTTATTTTAAAAAGAGTCCTAAGAAGAATGCATTTCTTGGTTATTGACTACTTTTGTTTTACTTTTTAAAAAAAAATTTGCATTGCTACTATACTTCATATCATTGACCTTTATATAAGTAAGGGTTTATTTTTTTCTTTTCTTTTTAAAAAGAATAGGTGGGGAGGCAGGGAGAAATAATTAGACATTATTATTGAAAGGGAGTTTTTATGGTAAAAAAAAATGGAAATCACAGAACCACACTTTTCTTGAAAAAATATTCCTTACACATAATCCCTAGTATAATGTACTATAATAATGCCCAATGGAAGTATTGTGAACTTAGTTAATGCCTAAATTAACACAATAAGAAGAAAATGCCTCATAAATATTCTATCACACAGGTGAAATTTTGCTTTTAAAGAGGATAGATGAGAAACAGCTCTGTGGCCTGTAATAGCAGTAATTTTCATCAAGAACTAGGCAAAAAAGAATGGAAATGTGGCAAAAATAAATTAACTGGAACAGAAAAAGGCCTACCTTAGTAAACAAAGTGAACATTATATATTTGGGTTTGGAAAAATAGTCACTCTCAGGAAATTTTTATTGTTTTGGGCTTTAATTCTATTCAGTTGAATTAATATACTATCTACATTTCAGATACCTCCACCAGATGATCTACTGGGTTATAATTTTTTTAAATAGTCCAGCATTTCGTCAGTCAGTGAAAAGAAAATGATTTATTCAACCATTATGCTTTGATAAATGTCCTATATAATAAAACCCTAATATGCAAATCAACCAAACGGTGGACCCACCAGACACTATGATGCACGGTGACCACCAGGGGGCAGACGCTCAACACAAGAGCTGCCCCCTGTTAGTCAGTGTGCTCCCACAGGGGAAGTGCCGCTCAGCCAGAAGCCAGGCTCACAGCTGGCGAGCACAGCAGTGGTGGCAGGAGCCTCTCCTGCCTCTGCTGCAGGCGGGTAGTAAGGAGTGAGGGGTCCCGAAATGCGACATCCCCAGACTGCAAGAGGGATGTCTGCCGAGGGGTCCTGGACAGTAAGAGGGCGCAGGCTGAACTAGGTCTCCCCCTGCTACCGCCCCCTCTCCCCAGTGCACAAATTTAATGCACTGAGCCTCTAGTAAATAAATAAAATTAGTAAAGTAGCAAGTATTCCAACTATATATTTCACATCTACAATATTTAGAAAATACTAGTACATGACATAAAAAAGGAACACAAAATTAAAAAGTTAGTACAAATTATCTTAAAGTTTTATATAACTCCAGCTTTATAATATAATTTTTAAAGGAACAGATTTCAAGATCCACTAATATTTTTTATTGGGATCCAAAGTTTTCTAGAACTTCCTTTCAGAATGGACTTGGGTCAGTTCTAGGTAAATAGTGTGTGCTCAATGAACAGCTTTCTTTTTCTAATCAAGTGGTCTGAAACTCCCAGCTCAAGTAACTGATGTAAACATGGTCCCAGGCTGTCCGAGTGCCCATTCTTACCATGCTCATCAGAAGCCAATGGGAACACACTATGGAGAGAAAAACATAGCACCCTTAACCGCCCACGATTCTATCAGGTCAAGTACCATGGAAATAACAAACCAGTAGAAACTATCAACTACACAAGGAAACTTGCCAGCATTAATGAGAGTTAACAGACATAGTAGGATGTCTAAACCTTGACAACTTCAGATAACACAAAATCTGAAAGCAATATAACTCAGACAATTAAAAACACCAATCATTAAGAAATAAAAAAGAACACGGAATTAAGAGATTTTTAATGAGTAATTAAAGAGATGCCAAAAGACAAATAATAAAACGACTGAAATTTAAAATCCAATGAACCATTTTTATAATCACTAGGTTGGCAAAAATTAGGAAAGTTGTCAACAATAAGTGTTGGTAAGGATGCAGAACAGTAGGAACTTATGTTAGTCAGGCAAATTGGTACAAGTACTTGGAAACAAACATTGTCATTACCTAGTAAATGGAAGATGCTCACAGCCTTTAATCCCCAAGCAATTCTATAACTCTGCTCCTAAGCAAATACCCTAGAGAAATTTTCACCCTCATGTAATAATATTTGCATAAGAATTTTTATAGAAGTATAATCAATAGGAGAATTGAAAAATTGTGGTGTATTTACCTTGGGTGAGGATTAAAAAAAAAAAAAAGAACATTGACTACCTTCTCACAATCTTAGAGTCCTTTCACTGTGGGCTAACATCTGGATGTCATTGCATGCTCAAGTTCTGTGTCAACAGTTATGTATCTTAAAAATTATATAAGTAACACCAAATGTGCTTGAGGGAAGAATCCATACCTTTGTTACCATTCTAGGGACTCTTTTCCATCATTACTAAGGAGCTGTCATAAACGGTCAGCAGATCCACACTCAGTAGTTAGTGTGGAAAGATGAAGGGATGCCCGGCTGGCATGGCTTAGTGGTTGAGTGTTGACCTATGAATCAAGAGGTCATGGTTCGATTCCCAGTCAGGGCATATCCCTGGGTTGTGGGCTCGATCCCCAGGGTGGGGCATGAAGGAGGCAGCCGATCGACAATTCTCACTCATCATTGATTATTTCTGTCTCTCTCTCCCTCTTTCTTCCTCTCTGAAATAAATAAAAATATTTTTTTTTACAAAAAGAAAGATGAAGGGATGACACCTTTCCCAAATTGGCCTTCAGGTTTGGACAGTGGGCTCCTTAAGGGACCATGGAGAACAGAATTTCATCGATGCCCTTTCACCATGCCCCAGGGACATATAGGATACCCTGATCCTTGAGTAAAAGTAGGGATGGAGAAGGTGCTTGAAAACTAAGCAGCTGAAAAGTTGGGTCTCAGAGTTTAATTCAATTTGATATTGAGAAATGAACTAATATGGCATTTCTCATACTGAGAAATGTGGAACAAAATTCATTCCCATTACACATGAGTTTCAACTACATATTAGGGAATAATTCATCTAATAACAAAACTATAACTTCCCAACTTTCTCCAAACTTTCTCTTTAAAAGAGTTTTATTGGAACAATTAAATACGTATTTGATTTTAAAGAGAAAGATTTCAAGCAGAAGTGAGGACAATTTGTCTTACATGTCATGAAAATTACATTTCTGACCTGGCCAAGCAATCATTTCACTTAGATACCTGGAGGGAGTAACTGATCTTTAAAAGGTCCCTTGAATACAAATACTGACACATTTACAAATGTATTTCAGGGTTGCCCGAGAGCAAGGATTGTGTACGGAATGCTGAGGTTAGACTTCGAATTGATACAATTCTTTTCAGTAGACATTATTCTACCAATGCTATTTAAAAGGTCCACTGGAGACTATGATAGTTATACCAGTTTCAAGTGGCTTGGCAAGAGAGAGAAATCCAATAACACAACTGCCATGAGAAATTAATCTAAATGTTAATACTTCCACATCCCAGATTCCTCTGAGTCTGGGTTTGAAAGCCAAAATGTTATTGGGGGAATTGCTAGATGGACAGCACCAGAGGAAGCACTGCGAGATCGCCTTCCTGATAGGATGGAATCCAATTAGAACCTGGCCACACATTAATGCCCTCGAAATAGGTCAAATGGTGACCTTTCCCAATGCCTATACCCAGACTCCCACAGAAGGGAGGGTTCCTCAGCCGTGTGTGTGTGTGTGTGTGTGTGTGTGTGTGTGTGTGTGTATGTGTGTGTGTCTTTCTTTTAATCCTCAGCTGAGGTTATTTTTTCCATTTATTTTTAGATAAAGTGGGAGGAAAGAGGAAGGGAAGGAGAGAAGAGAGAAAGAGAAACACTAACGTGAGAGAGACACATGAATTCGTTGCCTTCTGCTCGTGCACCAACTGGGTCCGGAGATTGATCTTGCAACCCAGGCAAGTGCCCTTGACTGGGAATTGAACCATGATCCTTTTGTCCGAGCAGCCAATGCTTTAACTACTGAGCCAAACAGGCCAGGGTGGTGTCTCTCTTAATGAATAAGTCTGTCCATCCACAGGCATTGATTAGGAAGCAATGACCTATTTAACCCTGCAACAGTCTGTAGAAGGTTATCATAATCACATAAAAGTTTTAGGACACGTTACCATCTACAAATCAGTTTCTCTCTCCCTCTCCCTCTCCCTCTGTTTCTATCTCTTCCCCCACCGCACGCACCCCCCAACACACACACACACACCCCACAAAGTATATTTCTGCACTTCAAGAAACTTAAAATTTAGACTGTGGAGAGTGAGGATAGATGATGAATTTCCCTAAAATGATAAAGTGAAAATATACAATTCTCTTTCTAACAGCCTTGTGATGGTGACCCTCCTCATTGGTAAAAGTCAGCAGATGTGTGTGGTGTAACAAGCACGTGGCACCCTGGGTGGGTGTCCAGGTAGACGGTATGTTCACCGGCTTCCTCTCCAGCTGTGGAATGACTTCAAGCTGCCAGTGGTAGGTTCTGGGAGACTCACTCAGCCCAACGCAAAGCCTCGTTTCTCATAAACTTACTTTCTTCCCCTATTTTCATCCAGTTCTGATTCTGTTTCAAATTGTGTTCATCGTGGGCACTGTGGCTGACATCTCAGCTGCATTCTCCCTTCTCATGCCCCCTTCCTTCAAAGCATCCCAGTCTCTCCCCTGCAATCTATGGGAGCTGGAAGGAGCCCCTTTCGGGTTAGGGTGTGCGACCCAGGCATTAGCTAACCACCATATTCTTGTTGCTGACCCACAGAAAATCAGACCAGTAAGAGGGTAGTCATGGTTTGCTGAAAGCAGCTTGTTCTCCCAGAGCAAGCTTCTTAAAAGGACCCTTCCTTCCTCCCTGTATCTGGATGCGAGGCCTGCTGCCCCAGGAATTGCTGCCAGCCCCGTTTTGACCTCAGAAAAAGCTGGCATGGCACAGGGCTAAGGGAAAATGTCAAGTGATTTAGACAGATCCGTGATGATAACATTGAAATGCTGAAGCAAACTAGCCCTGAAATTCACTTAATCTCCAGGTTTGCCAGTTATTTAAGCCAAACGCATCTTCTCTATTGTTTAAGTCAATCTGAACCAAGTGTTTTCATATCTGTAGCCCTAACGCATCCTAAATGATATTGAACATTCATTAAGCAGGGCAATTCGGCAATGTGCAAAAGCCTCAAAGATGCACGAACCCTTGGAGCCAGCAGTTTGTCTTCTAGGAATTTATCCTAAGGAAACAGTTGAACAGCTTTGAAGAATTTATAGCCAAGCCTCTCCCCATCGTTGTTTAGGCTGGTGGGATTCTTAAAATGACTTAAGTGCCAAATATGCAGTTAATCAAGAAAATTAAGATATAATGATACTACCCAATACCATGCAGCCATGGAAAATGATAAATAAGGTAGCTACACATGTTTGTTAGTAAAAGCTATAAAGTAAAAAAAAAAAAAAAGTGCAGGTGATAGACAGCATGTTTTGTCAATCCACTTTCTTAAGCACAGGACAAACATGACGCTAATGCCCTTTCTGGGTTTTAAGTGTAAAGGGCTGGGTGTACATTACTACAGAGCATCTCTGTCCTGGCTGTGTTGCAGTCACCTAGAGAGCACTTAGAAAGCACACAGTCCAAGCCAGGGCAGCACAGGTAGTCAGGCTCTCTGGGGAGGCGGGGCACATACATCAGAATTTTTTCAAAACCTTGAGTGATTCTACCTCGCAGTGAAAAATGAAAATCACAACATGACCTCTTTTATTCTTGAAACAACACCAAAAGTGGTATTTGTGTCACCTTCCTCATATAGTTGAGGAGATCTTACAAAGCTTAAGTCACTTGTCCCCTACAACATAGAAGAGCCCAGACTCTGCCCAGGACTGTCCAAGTTTCAAAACCATGATCTTGACAATGAGAGCAAATTATTCTTTTAGTGAGTGAGAGTGAATATGTGAGGAATTTGGGCGCAAAGTTAGAAGACCAGAAGACTCGCAGAATTAGTGTGTATCTCTGGGTGAGGTTACTAAGAATTTAGGTATGCTTTCTTATAAATTTAAGTGTTACTTTTAATAACCAGTATGCATTTGTGTTGTAAGTACATTGCTTACATTAGATTGTTCTTATCCCCACTTTATCTCAAAACTCTAGCTCTGGGTTCAAAGGTAACATTTCCTTATATATTGGAAATAATCATTAAAAAACAAAAGCAGCACAAAAACACTGAGGCTGACCAAAGCACTCAGGTTGCTAACAACAACAACAAACACAAATCACTCATCCATCAGGTTAGCTCCTAACTTCACCATATACCCATCTGAAAAGTTGATGATATGGTTAAATAAATTATTTTGGCTTCATTTAAAACAACCAAATGTTGTTCCACTAAACTTTTAAAAACTTGTTGCAGCAAAATTGTGTTTTATGTTAATACTAGAGGCCTGGTGCATGAAATTCGTGCATGGGAGGAGGGTGTCCCTCAGCCTGGCCTGCACCCTCTCCAATCTGGGACCCTGTGGGGGACATCCCCCTCGCAATCTGGGACCGCTGGATCCTAACGCTCACCTGCCTGCCTGCCTGATTGCCCCTAACTGCTTGCTGTGGGGTGGGGCCAGCCCTGTGAGGGGCCTTCTGCCTACCTGATCACCCCTACCCACTGGTCTGCCTACCTGATCACCTCAACCACTCTGCCTGCCTGCCTGATCGCCCCTAACCACTTGCCTGACTATCTCATCACCCCTAACTGCTTGCTGGGGGGCGGGGCCAGCCCTGCGAGGGGCTGTCTGCCTACCTAATCACCCCTAACCACTGGCCTGCCTACCTGATCCCCCCTAACCACTCTGCCTGTCTGCCTGATCACCTCTAACCACTTGCTTGGGGGCGGGGCCAGCCCAGCAAGGAGCCCTCTGCCTACCTGATTGCCCCTAACCACTTGCCTGCCTACCTGATCTCCCCAAACAGCTGGTCTGCCTACCTGATCATCCCTAACCACTCTGCCTGCCTGCCTGATCGCCCCTAACTGCCTCTGCCTCAGCCCCCACCACTGAGGCTTTGTCCAGAAGGACTTCTGGAAGGATGTTTGGAAGGTCTAATTAGTATATTACCCTCTTATTAGTATAGATAGAGGCTTGGTGCATGGGTGGGGACTGGCTGGCCTGCCCTGATGGGGGCCCCAGATACGGGTGGGGGGTCCCTATTGGGGGTGGGGCCAGCCTGGGCGAGGGGCCACCAGTGGTTTGCAGGCTAGCCATGCCCCTGATTAGTGTGGGGGGTCCCTGCTGGGGATGGGGCCGGCCTGGGTGAGGGGTTGCCAGGGGTTTTCAGTCTGGCCACACCCCCAATGGGGGGGGGGTCCCTACTTGGGGGTGGGACTAGCCTGGGCGAGGGGCCACAGTGTTCTGGTCTCTGGTTGTTCTGGTCATGACAGCGTTACAGTCACTGACTTTTAATATAGATAGTTTCCCCTCCTCTGATTTCATCCTGGTTTGAAGACATATAAAATGTATTTTCTCAGGCAGTTGAACACCCAAATAAAACTGGGGTCCACTGTTTTCACTGGTCTGACAATAGAATGCTGTGTCTGATTATCAACACTACCAGATATATTTTCCTTAAAAATGTTCCCATGCACATTACTCAATAACCCACTGCATAGAGACGAATCTGTGCCTGTGATAGGACCAGTGCCTTCCCTCAGCAGGAGGAGGGGCCCTGAATGAACCCTCTATTGGCCCACCTGGTTCTCGCCCCATCAGACTCCATACCTGCCACCTGCTTCAGAGCAGCTTCACCTCCTGTGCAACATTTCTTTTGAAGAAAAGTTCTGTTGCAAAAATGTTTGAAAACCACTCATCTGAACCAGCTCTTTCATTTGTCAGATGAGGAGACAGTAGCTCTCAGAGTGGGAAAGCTCACAGAGTAAAGCACCTGCACGAAGGAGAACACCGGGCCTCAGTTCCTTGAGCCCCAGTCCCAGGCAGTGGGTGCATTCATTTCCCATGGCCACTGCAACAAATTACCATGAACTTGCCTAATAATATCACAAGCTCATTATCCTACAGCTCTGAAGTTTAGAAGCTGACACTCACAAGGCCATCCCTTCCAGAAGGCTGTAGGGGAGCACATTTTCGTGCCTTTTCCAGTTTCTAGGGTCTGCCTGCATTCCTTGGCCTCTTTCCTCGGTAACCCTGGGCTGAGTACTTTTCATGCTGCCTTCTCTTCCACAGTCTTATCTCCCTCTGATCACAGACAGGAAAGGTTTTCCACTTTTAAGGACTCAGGTGATTAGATTGGGCTCACCAAGATAAGCCAGAGTCATCTTCCCGTATCAGGGTCTTTAACTGAATCACTTCTGCACAGTCCCTTTTGCCATGTAAGGCAACATTCATAGGTTCTGGAAATTAGAATGTGGATATCTTTGGGGAGCCATTATTCAGCCTACCAAAGTATCAGAACTTTTCTGTCCTAGCACAACTGAGAGATAAGAACATATTAACACCAACTGGCCAAGGCAATGATCCCCAAACATAGAAACACAGGAAAGCAAAAAAGTCAATAGGATAGAATAGAGATGAGAGAAGGAAACCACTTAAAAATCACAGATACCCTCTATTTCAGGCACTGTATAAACTCTTAACAGTGACTATACCAACACTCCTGTTTTGCATACTCTCATAGAATCCTATCTAATAATAGAGTAACATGTAAATTACCATCACTCCGCTACGCCCACAATTGGGTGGCGGGAGGCTAGGGGGTGGGACTCAGGGTGGCCTATCCGGCCATGGAGAGGCACAGATCCGCTGCCACTGAGGGGGGCTACCCTGCTGTTGAGAGGCACCAGGGGCGGGACTCCCGCCCCCGGTGCCTCTCAACGGCCAGATCCGAGGCCGCTGAGGGGGCCTGCCGCGGACACCCAGCTGCGCCTCTCAACGGCAGGGTAGCCAGGTGTCCGTGGCAGCCCCCCTCAGCGGCCGTGGACCATCAAAAGCGTGGGAGCTGGGTGCCTGTCTGCTCTGGCACCAGGCCTTTCAGAAGCCTCCGCAGAGCCAGAGGCTTCTGAAAGGGCTGGTGCACCAGCGGACAGGCACCCAGGTCCACCGCGAAAAGTGAAAGCGTGTAGGGGACCCTACACGTGCATGATTCAATCATGCACTGGGCCTCTAGTAGTTATAAAATATGCAAGTGGCACATCTACTAGTATGGAATATTCAGGGTGTCCCAAAAAATGTAGACACCCTTTGAATAATTATTCATTCCAATGGGTTAAACCTGAAAAGAAAGAAACATCAATTGAGCTTCAAAATGTATATGTGTGTGTGTGTGTGTGTGTGTGTGTGTGTATATGTGTATATATTTTTATTTTTTTTTTTGCGGACACCCTATATAACTAAAGCAAGAATGAGAGGTTAGATGTACCTATTCCTCTAGAGAAAAAAAAATAGAGATTTTTATGTAAGGACTCAGCAAATTAGGGTTTTCAGGTTGCACACTCTCACATATAATTTATTTCAGATCAATCTTGTGCAAAATGTGGACTTTATTGCCAAGAAACTACATGTCCTTAAATGGTTGAGTAACATGACAACTTTTTTGAAAAACAAACTGGCAACTGCAGTTCCTGAGGGCACAAATGTCAAGTCTCTGAGTCAGACAGCCCTTTCCCATTAGCAAGTTGCTGTAGGCAATGTCACAGTGTAAATCAAGAGATCTGGTTTCCCCAACAGGAGATTAAAATCCTCCTTGGAGTCCCGCACCTTCACTCTGCCTCTGTCCTCAACACAGAGTACCTTGGCTGCACTGATCTCATGGACAGAAGTGACATTTACCCTCAAAATCACCCTTCCTTTCCTTTCCATTCTCCTCTCAAAGCTTATAGAGTTTCCTTTAATCACAGGAAATTCTGTCATGCTCATTCTACTTTTAAGTTAAAAACATAGAGGTTTAGGAAATGTGAGATTATGCTTCAAACTATAATACTGTTCATTGATGACATTTCTGGAAAACCATCCAGAACATTCCTTTAATAAACCTACACTGAGAACCAGTGTTTATCCAATTCCTAAAGGCAGTAAGTCTTCATCCGGGTTATGCCTTGGAATCACCTGGGACAATTTTTAAAATATTGATGCCAGTTGTTCTAACTTGAAGATTCTGGTACAATTGTTTGAGATCACTCCTGGGCAGCTCCTTAAAAACACAAATTCCATGGTTCCGACACGGGGTCTTTCCCTCCTCCTGAAATTTTGTTTTCTGGAGGAGAGGGGTGGATCCCAGAAATAAGTATATTAATAAACACCCCAGATAGGTCATCGGTATACTTTGAGTATCAAAGGGATGGGTGATAAGGAATTGTAGGGCAGCAGAGCAGGGATGAGTCAGAGGGTATGCTCATTTGAGACATGAAATCTCTGCATGACTCTTACACGGTGAAAACAAAGGCATGAGCATACGTCATAGGCCCTACAGAACTAAGTAAAAGTAGACTGCGTTTCCCATGGACAACAGAAATAAATAGCAAATCTGGAATCCAGACCCAGAAATTCTAACTTCTATACTGTTTCTCTCTGTACTGTCTCTATCATTTTCTGTATTTTTAAATATATCATAAAATGTTTAGAATGAAAATATTTCACTAAACTTAAAGCAGCCTTAAACATTATTGTAGATTGTATACCCTGCTTAGAAGATAGTAATTTCAAAATGAGATAAATAACTTCACTCTTTGCCATTACTAGATAAAAATCATTCTATAAGCTGCGCCCTTGCCAGTTTGCTCCTCCGGGATCCAATAGCTATAATGTTGAGGAGATTTTATGGAGGATGACCAGCATAATAGTTAAAATGGTTTCTTAAGCCAGGTTGGAAGAATTGCTTTTTATGTTAAAAACTAGAGGCCCGGTGCACAAAATTCATGCACGGGGCGGGGGGTCCCTCAGCCCAGCCTGCACCCTCTCCAATCTGGGACCCCCTGAGGGATGTCTGACTGCCCATTTAGGCCTGATCCCTCTCACAATCCAGGACTGCTGGCTCCCAACTGCTCACCTGCCTGCCTTCCTGATTGTCCCTAACCACTTCTGCCTGCCAGCTTGATCACCCCCTAACCACTCTCTTGCCAGCCTGATTGATGCCTAACTGCTCCCCTGCCAGCCCGATTGCACCTAACTGCCCTCCCCTGCAGGCCTGGTCACCCCTAACTGCCCTCCCCTGCAGGCTTGATCGCCCCCGACTGCCCTCCCTTGCAGGCCTGGTCCCTCCCAACTGCCCTCCCCTGCTGGCCATTTTGTGGTGGCCATCTTGTGTCCACATGGGGGCAGCCATCTTTGACGACATGGGGGCAGCCATCTTGTATGTTGGAGTGACAGTCTATTTGCATATTACTCTTTTATTAGATAGGATAGAGGCCTGGTGCACGGGTGGGGGCTGGCTGGTTTGCCCTGAAGGGTGTCCTGGATCAGGGTGGGGGTTCCCTTGGGGCATGGGGTGGCCTGGGAGAGGGGCCTGTGGTGGTTTGCAGGCCAGCCATGCCCCCTGGTGACCCAAGCAGAGGCCCTGGTATCTGGGATTTATTCATCATCTATAATTGAAACTTTATACCCTTGAGCGGAGGCCAGGGTGGGTTTGAAGTTTGGCTTCCACCATTGCTGGGGAAACCCAAGCCTCCAGCTCACTCCGTGGCCACAGCCATCTTGGTTGGGTTAATTTTGCATACTCGCTCCTGATTGGATGGTGGGTGTGGCTTGTGGGTGTAGTGGAGGTACGATCTATTTGCATGTTTCTCTTTTATTAGTGTAGATCATTCCATTACTCTCTGATGTACCTGATTATTTCTGAATGACTGAATAGGATTATTTTCCACAAGCAAACTGTTTCATTTTAAAGGAATAACTATTCACAGGCATCTGTAAGGGTTTTTGCCTAAAGAAACATACATGAAGCAACACAACCAAATTGAAAACAAGCCCAATCTCTGGCTAAAATACAAACAGTGGAAAACTCAGATGCATAAAGGCCTCTTGCAACTCAGCATGACCCTGGGACAAACCAGCCTATATCCAGGATAGAACCACAGGAAATACTATAAATGCCTAAATCGGCCCTGTTTTCTCTTAATGTTATTTTTGAATTTATTTTTCTAAGTTAATCTATTTGCTTCTCCTCTGAAAAATAAAATAAAATGTGGAGGAGCTTTCATTAGAAGTTAATGAATATACAGCCTCTGCATACTATGCTCATGCATAGATAAGGAAAAAACAGCTACAAAATTTCCTATTGGGACTTTCTATAAGAGTTTTAACTTCAAAGTGTGCATATTATTTTAAGGCACTTTAATAAAATTTCCATATGCATCTTTTAAGCATGACAGAAACTACTACTTGAAGCAAATTTTAAAAAACAAAAAAGTTAAAGAAAGGTGACATTAGCCTTTTAACTTAATTCTCTCCTTTAACCCTTTAATTTATTCCCCAGGCTAAACAGAACCTTCCTAACTTTAACTCGGGAGTCTGAAGTCTTTAATACAGTATACTCTTTCTAGCTTTACTTTTACTCCTGGGCACAATTTCTGAGAGGCAGACTAATTGCTCATTTTGGGGACATCATAAAGACAGAGAAGATACACCCTTTGCTGACATCTTCACTTGTAAATCATTAATGCTCTGCCCAGCATACTTGTAAAGGGAGTTTAGCTGCAAATGAAACTTCTCTTATTTTGCATCTTGATCTTTGTGAAAATGACCTTTTAGTTTTATTATGCTTTTTCTTAAAAAGACAGCCACTTGACAAAGAGGGGATCTATCCATCAGTTAAATGTTCCCTGGCTTACCTGAGTAGTTACTAAGGTAGAGTAGCTCTTCCCATCTCTTTGACATTGTCACTTATCAAGACTTCATTCAGTTCAAATGCATATTCCCAGGCTCAGGGAGCACACATGTTCACAGCTGTCTTTCCCACAACCTGTATCTAGGCTCCGAGGAGCTTTACCGTTTTTGCTCTTATTAGCACAGCACACTCACAAAATTAAGATTTTGATCTAGTGATACAGGTGCCTACTCTAAAAGTCAGATAGTACATTAAGCAAGTACAACAAAAATGTAGCCATGCTCTGCTTGATTCTGCCACACTGTGGATCCCCACTCCCCAGAAACTGTGATTGCCTCTGTGACATCATTTCCCAAGCAAAGCCGCCCCTTATCTGCTCATCATAAACCAGAGAAAAGAGATTCTTTAAATCACTCCATCAAGTCAAGGTGAGAGGACCCTGAGTTCCCATGAAGAGTCATATTTGCTCTAAGAATGTGATTTCCACAGTGTGTGGGGGGGGGGGACTCTTTTTGGAAACACAGTCTGGACAATATCTGGCAGCCTTACTTCTAAAATCCCCCTGCCCCCGCCCCCCCCCCCCCCACCAGCACTGTAACCACCAACCTGCCAACAGCTCTCCTGACTGGTCACCATGCATGCACCTCCTTTTGGGGGGGTGGGGGGTGGGAAGGAAGCAGGGGTTTGCAGGGAGTGAAATTTATAGCAGCAAATTCATCTTTTTTATTTACTCATTAACAGTCAACCTCTCTCACACACAGATATAAAAGAACAAGATCCCTTCTCTCTCTTAGTACTAGGAGTGAGGAGGAGTATCTCCCGCTTTTCCCTTTCCCTCACAAAAACAGAGACAGGGGAGTGAGCCACAAAGACATTGATTTCCATCAGTCACTTGTGCCCATTTGCTGGCCACAGTGCGGTCCTTCTTGGAATACTAACAGTTATTTTGTCTCTCAACTGTTATAAACTCACTAGAGGCCCGTTGCACTAAGAGATTCGTGCAATAGGCCTTCCTTCCCTTGGCTTCCAGTACCGGTTTTCCTCTGGCACCCGGACCCAGGCCTTTGCTCCAGCCAGAGTCTGCCATCTTCATCTTCGTTGCAGACTCCAGGGGTCTGCAGTCTTTGTCTTTCCTGCGGCCGGAGTGCCGCTCCTGTAGACCCCTCCCCCCCCAACCCCGAACTCCCTCTCATAGCAGATGTCCTGCCCTGCCCGGCCACTCCGCGCCTGGAGCAGCTGGGCGGCCACCATCTTTGGCCTTCTAATTTGCATATTCCCTCCTGATTGGCTGGTGAGCATAGCAGAGTGATGGTCATTTGCATGTTTCTCTTTTATTAGTGTAGATAGGCTCATATCAATGTATGAGAACATTTCCAATTCACATTTCATCACACATCTAGGTCCCAGTGCTTCCCCCCTCTAGCAGCTCACTTTATAGTTTTCTGAATAATCTTTTCCGCTGGTGTGTGAATGGTTACCTAACTATCCATCCTTTAGCTAGCCCCCTCTCTTGTGCCCTCCCTTCTCACACACTGTTTAACTCTTCCTTGCCCTTTTCTTTACCACCCAACTCAACCCCTTATCCTTTGGAAACAGCTCCCTGGTGTCACCCCACTCTGTTCCTCTCACCCCAGGCTTCTCTTGAACATTCTCTGAAGCTGTGGTCCCCAACCCCTGAGACCATGCCACAGAGATGGCCAGGCCTTCTGCCCACCCAGGAGAGTAGCCTATTTGCATGAAGTACTTATTGGTTCAAAAATGCAAGTAATTTTCTACGGATGCAGCAAGAAGCAAATTTCCTCCCTATAATCAAGGGAAATGAGTCCCTCTCCTTTGAACCTGAACACAGGGGACCTTTGCACTCAGAAATCTCAGACCAAGCTCCTTGGCAATTCTTTCCCTCAATCACAGTCAAAATTAGTGGCACCACTTGAAATTCCAGGGCTTGCAATATAGAGGGAATTCGGTAAGAATCATCTCCATTAAGGAAAAATCTGAAGTCACAGGGTTCCATGTTACACAAGTCTTGTCCTTGTTTTCTATGTCAGTTTCTACTCACAATTGAAAGGCAGCCCTCTGGCATTACTATATCCAGGAAGCCCCCAGTTAACCCCTCCCTCTCCCTCAGACTTTTGTGGACTGTAAGCCTCTGCCCAAGTCCAGGCTCCGATGGCATGCACAAGCCTCCTGCACGTGGGACCTGGGGGCAGTGGACCAGGGTCTGCCTGAATGACAGAGATACAGCTGGGTTTTCAATACTCAGCTAACCAGCTTGTAGACATCCACCTCAAGGGAAAAACGGCACCAACAAGACACAAAATTAAGCCCTTGGATCATCCAAGCTTGCCTCTCTCTTTCCAACTTCTTCAGAATGACACAAAATGCCCCTATCAACCAAAACCTCAGCCTGTGCCAGCACCTGAGAACAATTCCAGCCCCACCCCCCACCCCACCCCAGGCTGCTGACTCTTCAAATAGGAATGGGAGACTCTAAGACCCTGCTAAGGCCCCGCCATGCCAGAAACCAGTAGACATCAGCCGAGGTAATGCTATGCTCCAGATGCCTGATTCCTGGGGTGCGGTTGACTCATGCTGCCCATGCCCCTAGAGCCATGGTCGGCAAACTGCGGCTCGCGAGCCACATGCGGCTTTTTGGCCCCTTGAGTGTGGCTCTTCCACAAAATACCACGGCCTGGGCAAGTCTATTTTGAAGAAGTGGCATTAGAAGAAGTTTAAGTTTAAAAGTTTGGCTCTCAAAAGAAATTTCAATCGTACTGTTCATATTTGGCTCTGTTGACTAATGAGTTTGCCGACCATTGCCCTAGAGCAAAGTTCACGACTCCAGAAAAGTCACACTCAGACATATCTCTGAAGTCCAAGGCAAGCCACTGGCTGCAGTCACCTATGTCCTCAGTGATGGCACTTGACCTTCTACTCCAGAGCTGACTGGCTCTCCAGATCTGAAGCCCACACAGATATCAGAGTTTCTGAAATTCTGTTCAGTTACATAGCTTCTCACTGAAGATTCAGTCTGCTCCCAGAGTCAATAATCCTTTCACCTGCTGGCCCAAGGTATGGTGGCGTGGGGTGGCTATCTTTGCAAGACCTCTGTATTTGAGAGCCCAGGACAGGCTGGGCCATTACTTACCCCCAGATCAGGAGAGGAAACCCCAATATCCAGCTCCAACGTTCTTGGTTAGATCTCCCAGCGGCCCCATCCTGACTATAAATGGAGAGGGTGCTGGGTGTGTCCTGGTAACTTACAACACGTGTGGGGAGGACTGGGATTGCCTCAGAGAAACACCGGGCACTCAGAGGGGAACAACAGGCAGTAGAGCTTGTTTTCAAAACCCCGGTGTATATAAGAATCACCTGGGAATAGCTGGGACATGTATTTCTAGGCTGCAGTCACCGAGATTCTGTTTATTGATAAACACCCTAGGTTTGCCTCATGCACATGAATTGCCAAAACCAAAGAAGCAGTTCTAGGACTACTATTAACCTCAGAGGACAGACCTTTCTCCATGATGGGAGGGTCCTGTGCCCAGGGAAAGAGCTTTGGCTCCTGGCTGAGTCGGTGATAATAACAATAAAGTTAATTTTTACAGGGTGCTTGCTCTCTGCCAGATACTGTGTGGGGTGATCAAGAGGCATTATTTAGTTCATCTTCACCAATAAATGTTAATGGCATCCCTATTTTATAAAAGGGGCCCAGATTGGCATGTGCCTGAGGCCACACAACTGCTAAGTAATTAAAACTCAGATGGACTCTTATTAGTCTGACTTAAATTGCTGATTTCTTTTAACAGTATGTCTCATATCCTAGTAATATCCCGTCTTGTCACTGAAAACACTGACATGGCGTGACCACCCCATTGCTGACAGTCACTTCCTGGAAACTCGGTGTTTATATCTCGGCACTTAGGGATGTGCAGACTCCTTGGTGTAGCTGCAGGGGATCACAGCCCCTGAATGCAGCTGCAGACTTACTCAGCCCTCACTCCTCGTTAGTGGGATTCTGAGAGTTCTACCTGAGTTAACTCATTTCATTCTCACTACAACCCTATTATTACTATCACTGTGTAGATTAGGAAACACTCAAGTCCAAAGAAATTTAAAAGTTGTGAAAGACTGAATACACAAATGAACAATGAGGACCCACAACCTGCACAGCCTTTCCAGGAAACCAATCCTCTTCTCTATGATAAACAGCCCAGAAAGCCAGCCTGCTATGAGTCAGACTTGTAAGAAGTCTGAGAACTATATGTACAAACAGTCCAGGAAGCAAAACAATAACTCTGTAACTCTCAGCCCCTAATGGCCAGGACTTAACAAATAAGTCACAGTTTCCCTAAATTTTGTCCCCACTTCCACCTTAAGACCAACCTGAAACAGCCAAACATGTTCTCCTAACCAATCACCTAGACACCCCACTTTTAATTAGCCAACAGCCTCCTATTAAGGAACACCTGGAGCCTTCGCTTTGTCCCCACAATAGTTTCCCACTCCTCTGCCTGACCTTAGCTCTCTGTGAAAACCCAAGTCCTGGTGGCTGACTCTCTTGCTATAGCCAGTTCAGAATAGTGTTTGCTTGTTCTCATTTGGTTGATCTTTATTTATTTCCATAGTACCCTAAGATCATATAGCATCTCAGTAGCAGAGTTGGCATTCAAACCCAAGCATTTGGACCCCAGAGCCCCTCTCCCTCTAGTCTGAGAATGTAGAGGCTGTTTGGAGCCTTCAGATTCACTCCCAAACTAGTAACTGTTTCTTCTAAGTCTTTGAAGATGGTTGGCTTCCCAGACTAGTCTACCATCTTCTTTGTAGTCGTCTGGCCTGGGTTCCTCAACTATGGTACTGTTGACATTTGGGTCTCATAGTCCTTTGTTTTGGGGGGCTGTCCTGTGCATGTTTGGCAGCATCCCTGGTCTCTACCTACTTATACTAGTATACCTGGAGCTCCTTCCGAGTTATGAAACCAAAAAAAATCTCCAGATATTGTCTTGGGTGTGTGTGTGTAGGGGTGTGTGTGGGGGGAGAGGGGCAAAAATCTCCCCTGGTTGGGAGATTTGGCTTTCATTGTTTTAGATCAGTGATTCTAAAACTTTTAATGTGTAACAAATCCCCTGGGAATCTAGTTAAAAACTCAGATGGATTCTGGAGGTCTGGTGAGGGGCCTGAGATTCCTCATTTTTAACAGCTTTCAGGTGATATCCATGTTGCTGGTCTAAGAACTATGCTTTAGAAGTAAAACTAGATTGGAGTACTTTCTTTAAATATAGACTCCTTAGGTCCAACCCAGGAGATGCTGCTTCAGAATCCCTGGGCTGGGGCTCGACACCTGTGTTTTAAAAGCTTCTGTGGTATTTCTTATGCACAATAAAATGGGAAATAACCTTGGGCACGTTTTAGTGACCTCAGGCCCAGGACTCGGGGTTTCAGATATTCTGAGATCAGCTTGGAAATCCCGGGGAATACCACCCTAACCTGGGTCCACAGCTGCGATCAATGATGTTGCACCAGCAGTGAGACATGTTTGGCTCTCTGCCCCAAGGGAAGGAAGGCTCCTTATCTTGAGACGACTGGAGAGAAAGTCCAAGGGAGCTGGACACCTCAGGGTTCCATGAGTGCAGACAAGAGAAGATGACTCTGGCCACTTGAAGCAGATGTGGACTGTGCTCAGGGGAAAGGGAGTCCTCACGGAGGCTGCCAAAACAGGCTCAGGGAAAAGATGGAAAGGCAGCTCCAGGGGGTCCAGGCAGCAAAGAAAAGCCAGTATTGGAAGAATCTTCCAGAATGAATAAACACCCAGTATTTATTCTCTTCTTAGATCACTTGGCTTATGACTCAAAGAGGAAGAGAAGCAAAGAGAGAGAGGGATGGACACACACACACACACACACACACACACACACACACACGACCCAGGGAACATGATTTGCCTGGTAGGTATTGTTTATAGATTGTTCACAAGTTATTTGGAGCCTTTCATTTTATAGGTGTGGAGATTTCCTATCAGAAGGGTTAACAAAATGTTTTACTCAGATCTTTGAGTTAAAGTGGTGTTTACTTACATGCAATGTAATAATGTAAGAGATGAGGGAAAACAGAAAAGACATAGAGACAGAGAAAACCTAACCTCTTTACAGTTAACTTGATTCTCCAATAGGAATGCATCTTACATCCTTGCTGCACACAGAGGCAGTCAGAAGGGAAGTACCATTTATAAGCTAAGCCCTGTGTAAGATACTTAATTTACATTATCTAATTTAACCTCAAAACAACCTTATAAGTAGGTGTTATTGCCTTCGTTTTACAGCCTGGGAAACCGAAGTCCAAAGAGTTTAAGTAATCCTTCAATGTCACAGGCCAGTAAAACTGAAATCTGAGTGTCCTTTTCCCCCCTCTCTACTTCATCTACTACATTCATTAAATTAGCAGTCTACCATTTTATCCCTAACTATGGCTCAAATGACCATAAATGGTGCCATAGTCCAAGTTGCTGTCTGGTTCATGTTTCACTTGGATGACACTAAGAACCTTCTAACTTGTCTTATGGCTTCCAGTTTTGTATTTAACCAAACTGCTCTTCACATAGCCACTGAAGTGTATTTTTAAAGTGCAAATATGATCACATTACTCAACTCCCACTCTCCCTCCACTAACCTACTCACTGCTTAAAACACTTCAACTGCCCTGGCAAGGTAGCTCAGTTGGTTAAAGGTTCATTCCCATACTTGAAGGTAGTGGGTTTGATCCCAGGTCAGGGCATATACAAGAATCAACCAATGAATGCATAAATAAGTGGAACAACAAATCTCTTTTTCTTTTCCTCTGCTTTCCTTTCTCTCTAAAATTGATTTAAAAAAAAAAACAGTTCAACAATTTTTGCCATTGATATAAAATTCAAACTGCTTCTATGCCTCACATCGCTAAAAGTTGACCCTGACTACCTTTCTAACTACATTTCTCCTAACCCCTCCCTCCTTTCTCACCTTCATTGTCCTTGCACTTGTGTTTAAGTCAGAATGAATTCCTTGTGTTTCTTTCAGCAACTTCCTCACTCTCGCTCTCGTTCTTGCTCTCCATTCTCTCTTGCCTGAAATGCTTTCCCCTTTTTGTCCCCTCCTCTCTCTTGGATAAGTTTGAATTATTGCCCCAAGATATCGCTTCCTCAGGATAGCCTGTGGTCTCTCGGGCTTTATGTTCCCACAGCACCTTGTACTTTCCCTATCATGATGCTCAACACATGTTGTGGTGGCCATGACAATTCTCTCAGATCTCTGACTGAGGGCATATTATGTGATGGCCCAGCACTGAAGCCATACTTCTCACCAGCTGCTCTACCCATGACTGAGCCGAGAGGAATACTACAACAGGTTCATTTTTAGATGTGACTCCTGATTGCTAACTTGGCTGGAAGACTCTCAGTAGTTTTACCAAAACATCATGAGAAAAGAACAATGGATTCTTCTATACCCATTCCTTCCTTCCTTCTCTCCCCCACAAGGGTCAGATAGGCATTATGGTCTGATATCTCAGCCATGCTGTCCCAGCTCTCCCAGTTCCCTCTTCATTTCCCTTTATAGACGTGTTCTCCAATAAGTCTCTTGATGCCTATTTCTCAGAGTACCAGAGTTAACATACTCATTTAATTCTCTTCAATAGATTACAAGCCATGTTAGAAAAAGGACACGTCTATCTGATAAAAATCCCCATTGTGACCTCTGTACCTAACACAGTGACTAGCACAGAGTAGCCACTCAATAAAAATCTGTCAAGTGAATATCATCAAATGAAAGTTTGGATCAGTGTTTTCAGTCTGACTCAGGACCTAGGAGAGGAGCAAGAGGAAAATATTCAGATATTTGGTAATAATATACCCAACCATCAAGACTTTTGTTTACTGGTATATTATTGCCTATAATACTGCATGATACATAGTAAGCACTCAATACATTTTGCATAGTGTATGAATGGATGAATTGAACCATTCAGTCCTATGGATTGCCCCCTACCCCGATTCTTTCTATGTATTTGGATGCCTTCTACTCAAAAGTCCTAAAGCTAATGCAACACCAAATGAAATGTAAAAGTCTATACTTGACCTTCATTTTCTATTTTGTGATGACATTTTCCCATATTTTGTTCTGGAGCAATCACAGCACTTGAAAAAAAAAAAAACTGTCTCTTAAATTCTTAGTTTCTGAACTGAGAACTGGAATTTGATTCTTGAGATTCTAGGAGAGGTACTTAAGGAATTTCTAAGTAAGAAGTTAGAAAGTAAACTATTACCAGTTTGTCCTTAAGAAACAAAGAAATCTTGCCCCCAAAAAAGCATCCCTAATTAAATAATTCAACTGAAATAACACCAGCACACACAATGCCAAAGCTTGCGCTGCGTACAGTGAGCACCAGAAAGAGGAATGGTATGTGGCTCCTGTCATCGATGACTCTGGTGATGGGCCATCTCAAAGGGACACCAGAGCTCAGCTAAAGGAGCTCCCAATGACCAAAGAATAATTCACCCAATGAAATCCATAGCAGGGTTTTGGGTCATAACACAAAATATAAACTAAATATACATGATGGTTTAGCCTGTTCAAGCTGTTACAACAAAATACTACAGACTGGGTAGTTTATAAAGAACAGAAATCAATGTTTCACACTTCTGGAGGCTGGAAGTCTAAGATCAAGGCACCAGCATGGGCACGTTCTTGTGAGGGTCCTCTTTCTGGTTCATGGCTGGCAGTCTCTTGCTGTGTCCTGACATGGTAGAAGAGGCTAGCATTCTCTCTGGAGCCTCTTTTATAAGGGTGCTAACCTCATTCTGGAGGGCCCCACCCTCATGACCTAAGCACCTCCCGAAAGCCCACTTCCTAATGCCATCAACACATGAATTTGGGGGAGAGGGGAACAAAAACCATCCAAATCATAGCACATGACTTCATACTAGTATAAATAAACTACTGATTAAATAAATAAATGGGAGAGAAGACACAAGTCTTTCTTACAGAAGAATTCCAAATATATGTAGAAACACTCTCTCCAGAAGGCAGGGCTTACTCCACCCCACCTTTTGAGTGTGAGCTGGACTTAGTAAATGAAGGTGAAAGGGCAAAATAGTAAGTTTACAGCAGAGAAATCTGGCAAACACTTCTTAACCAAGTGATCAAGGTTAATATCATTGAAGTCATGCATATCTGATATGATGTGGCAAGAAGTACACTTGATCACTGTGGTGTTCTTTCTAAAAACCCATAACCCCAGTCCAATCATGAGAGGAAGATCAGGTAAACCCAATTGGACAGATATTCTACAAAATACCTGGGCTGGCGCTGCTCAGAATTGTCAAGGTCATGAAAACTAAAGAAAGATTGAGAAAATGTCACAGACCAGAGGAAACTAAGGAGACAGGAAAACTCAATGTGGTATCCTGGATTGGATTCTGGGACAGAAAAAGTACATTAATGGAAAAATTGGTGAAATCTAAACCAACTTAGAGTTTAGTTAACAGTAATGTGCCATTGTTGATTTCTTAGTTTTGACAAATGCACCAAGATAATATAAGGTGACAACATTAGGGGAAACTTAAACAGGTGATACAAATTTGGATGAGGGATTATGAGAACTATGTAGTATCTTTGCAACTTTTCAGTAAACCCAAAGTCATTCCAAAATGAAGAGTTCATTTTTTAAAACTCTTACTCTCTCAATTTAATATTTACAGTTAATTTAAATTAAAAATTTTTAATTTAACTTCAAACCCTCACATGCTGGGGGTGCGGGGGTGGAAGGAGGGGAAAAAAAGCGGTCTATTTTGGAGTTACCTCCATGACATCCTATATTTATGAAGTGGTAATAGGGGAGGGAGAGACTCACATGTTAACAGAAAAATAGAGGAGGGATCTTGGTCGTCCATTTACTATAGCTGCCAGTACATTGCTCACTATCCATGACTGTCTGGTCTATTTGAAGATGGGCCAGTGTTAAATGGGGTGCATCTTGTAGTGTTCATTAGACACCTCCACCCCCACCCAGTCCACGCCTTCAGCAGAGATCCTATCACCTCCCTGGGTGCTGTGAGGAAGGACACAGTGGCACAGTTTAGACACACATGGCTTCCTTGCCCTACCATCCCCTTCTGTTAGAAGCTAACCCTCTTTTCTTTGGAAAAGGCCAGTTCCACTATGTGTCTGGAAACTTTCATTTGTAATCCTAAAAAACAAAAGTGTTTATCTAATCCTTGACAAAAGAAAGGGCAGACGCAAAGGCTTCTATGCATATAGTAAAGGAATATATTCTCTTCTCTCTCTCTCTCTCCTTCTCTCTCTCTCTCTCTCTCTCTCTCTCTCTCTCTCTCTCTCTCTCTCTCTCTCTCTCTCTCTCTCTCTCTCTCATATATACACACACATACCTCCCTCTCATTTTTAGTCTGCTGTAGCTGGAGGAGCATAATAAAGGAATCTTTCAATACACTGATTTGACACTCTCTTTTTTAACCCATTTAAATCTGGGTACAATTTTGTTTTATCAACAGAGCCACATGTTAGCAACATCTGGTAAATGCTGGGGCTCACTGATCACCATCAAACTGAAATTGAGGTGAATTTCTGCAGGTAATGGGTTACCAAAGTGCTGGGGACCCCCTTCTGTCTTCCTGACCAGCAGTGTCCTCATAATGCCAGTGGTGCTGAGGAGATCAGGATCCCAGGGCAAATGTCCCTGGGTATAGATGGCCATCATCCTCATGCGCAGCACTGTGCCCAGCCTGTGCAAATAGTCTTCCCAAAATAAATGCATTGGTTATTGTATAAGAGTCCCTCTGCTAACTCGTCTCAAGAGTTCTCTCTGGAAAACTCCCAGAGCCAGCTCAGAGCTGCCTGCAGAAAGTTATGCTGCATCTGATAAAAACAATCAGGGCTATGGCTGAAGTTTTTCATTAGGATGGGGGTGGAGTATGAGCAAAATAAAATTACTGGAATCTGCTAAGCTCTCTGCAGCCAGCAGCTAAGAGTTTCAAATTGAACACCAAGTTCAATGTAATTTAGTGTATTTGCTCAGCGTGCCATTTTACCCCTGGGTTAGCATGGGAAAATGGAGAAAGAGCTAATTGCACTATTATCGCTTCAACATAATGGGCCAGTGCCCCAGAGCAGCTGCTGTTCTTATTAGAGGGTGTCACCAGGGGGAAATACTATTTCCTCTTTCCTTAGGTTCAACTGCTTTTGTGCAGTAACTGTTTTCACAGACACACCTGTCTGGGGTTGCCACTCTATGTCTGGTGGCCTGGCTTTCCTTCTCCCAAACCCTCAATATCAAGCTTGTATCTCTTAAATGACTATGCTGCTTTTGAAGGCAATGTGTCTCTGGACATCATTAATAAGGTAGGGAACAAAGGTGACTTCAACAGGCCCTGAGCCCCATTCCTACCTCTTTCTAGCCCTACCTATTGCAGATTCCTGGGCAAGTTACAGAACTTGCCCAGAACCTCAGTTCCTCATCTTTAGAATGGGAATAATAGAAACTACCTCCGATGGTTGTGCAAAATAAATGAAACCAATGAATTGCTTAGCCTGTGTCTAGTCTATGATGAACACTCCATTGCTACATACTATTATGCTTGTTAATTTTAAGCACATTTTGTACACATGGTGAAGGGTAATAAAAGGTGATTACAAAACACAAAGAAGAGGTGCCTTAGCAGTATTCTCTAAGTAAAGCAGTGAGGTAAGAAGTAGCCAAGGATAGGGGTGACCTTTTAATTTCCCTTTTCATTTATTTTATAGCAGATTGCACTTTCATTATCTTTGCCTCGTGTGTGGGGATAAGTATACAGACAAAGACAATTAAGAAAAACAAGAAGCTCTGGCTTAATACCATTTGGATAGTGTATCAGAGTTATTTTTTATTTTCTCAAATAATATACTGAGAGCTAGGGAGCGCATGGGTTATGAATAAACAAAGAAACACAATATTTGGGGTTAGAAGTCTCAGCTTTGCCCTTTACCAATTGTACAAACTGAGGCAAGAACCTCATCATCCTGAGTCTTTTCCGAGGTGTAACACAGACATGATGTTACTTCATCTACTCCATCCTTAAATGTTTTGAAAATCAGGATAGAAAAGAAATATAGAAATGCCTCACACACTTAAGTGCCACACAAAAACTTGTGCATGAATGTTTGTAGTAGCTCCATTCATAATCTCCAAAAACTGGAAGCAAATAAATGGTTTTTGGTAAGTAAATGGATTTTAAAAAATTATACATACCTTGTTTTGTTAAGATCATTCTTTAATAAAAGGAACCAGGGCTCATTGTGAAAATGATCCATTCCAAGCTAAGGCAGAGAATACACAGATGAGTTTGGAGTATCTTATAGTGCCAGAGAGTTAGAAAATGATTTTTATTTTATTTTTTTAATTTATATTTTTATTGATTTCAGAGAGGAAGGGAGATGGAGAGAGATAGAAGCATCGATGATGAGAGAGAATCATTGATTGGCGGCTTCCTGCATGCCCCCTATTGGGGATCGAGCCTGCAACCCAGGCATGTACCTTGACCGTAATCAAACTCGAGTCCACAGTCCAATGCTCTATCCTCTGAGCCAAACCAACTAGGGCAGGAAATGATTTTTTAAAAAAGAAGAATGGCTCTAGTTTGGTCCAGTGGATAGAGTGTCGACCTGCGGACTGAAGGCTCTTGGGTTCAATTCTGGTCAAGGGCACATGTTGGGGTTGCAGGCTCGATCCCCAGTAGGGGGCGTGCAGGAGGCAGCCAATCAATGATTCTCTCACATCATTAATGTTTCTATCTCTCTCTCCCTCTCCCTTCATCTCTGAAATCAATAAAAATATATTTTTAAAAATAAATAAATAAAAATAAAAAAAGAAGAAGGAAGGAAGGAATCCACAATGATTGAGGTATGCCAAAGGAACACAACAGCCAACCAATGACCAAAGCTGAAACAAATTAAGCAACAAAATAAAATAGTATTGAATTATATAACCCAAAGTATAAAATATCTATGAGTTCCTACCGATATAAATAAATGATTAAAAAAATAAACAGATGGGTAGAAATCTCCCATGCAGAAAAATTCCAATAGCTTTATGCAAATGCTCTGCCCTCTTGGAAGAGGCACACAACTCCCACATCCCAAGTGTAGACTGTGGCTGCCTGTGACTTCCTTGCAAAGAGGACAGTAGGATAGGAGGAGGTGGGAGAGATAGCTTTACTGTGGAAAAACCTGACAAACACTATCTTAGGGTAACATCAATAATAAGGAATCATGTTGACATTATGTAGCCTGAATAAGATGTGATAAAAATGTCATTTATGTCTGTGATCTTCCTCCAAAATATTCATAACCCTAGTCTAACAATGAGAAAAGCAGCAGACACATCCTGTAATATATCTGACCAGGACTCCTCAAAACTCTCTAGGTTATAAAACCACGGAAAGCCTGAGACATGTTCACAGCAAAGAGGAGTACATGGAGACACAACAACTAAATATAATTGACATCCTGGATGAAATCACAGAGCAGAAAAAGGACATTAGGTAAAACCTAGCAAAATATGAATAAAGTATGAACTTCAGTTAATAATTCATTCACATTAGTTCATGAACTGTAACAAATACACCATACTCATGTGAGATGTTAATTACAGGGAAAGCTATGTGCAGAAGTACACAGAAACCCTCTGTATTATCCTCTCAGTTTTTCTGCAGATCTAAAATTGTTCTAAAATTTTAAGTTTATTTAAAAACAAAATTAAAAAACAGAATCTAATGTGCTGTGCAGCTGTGATGTCTTACTACTTCATGTAACCTTGTGGCAGCAGGAGCCTTGTTATCATCCCTGTTTAACTGAAGGGGAACTGTAGAATGAAAGAGTCAGGAATTTTCCCAAGACACTATAGCTTTAAGGTTTTGGATCCAGACCTCAAACTCAGGCTTTCTTATCCCTTCCTTAATCCCACAGTCTTTCTCTTCTGCCAAAAACTAATTCATAAGCAGGAACTTTGTATATACAGGTCATCACCATTGTATCCCCAACATCTAGGTCAGAGGTTGGCCCATGGTAGCTACTAAATAAATAATACATCATAGATCACAGGATCACTTCCCTACAATGTGAGAAAATAGCTTAATAAGGGATTACCCTCCACACATGCTCCACAAGTTGTACTACTGGTGTCGTGTATGGGTGTCTGCCATTATTGCAATTACAAGAGTTTGTATATGTAAGCATGTCCTAAAGGGTGGGGGAACACTGTCAACCTAGCATTAAGTGACTTATGTTTAACTTCAGCTGTTAAACATCATATCAAATGTCTTATATGCAAAAAAAGAATGTCTTGCATCAGCAAAAGATATCTAGGTGACCCAGAGTCCTGTGCTAGGCAAATGTAATGAGGATCACAAAGTACTGTGTGCCGACAGTGTCTGTAAGAGAATAAAGATCTAAAATACCATGTTAGGAGAGCATGAAGAGAGATGATGCATTGTTGAATAAAACCTCAAATCCAACAAGAAAGTATAGAGATTAAATTAAAGACGTTCTAACAGTAGACAAACCAATCTGACATTGTTCCCCAAAATCTGATCTTAAGATGAGAAATATCAAAGATACAAAGTTTTTGGGTAAACTCATTGTGGTAGGTTTTTCTCAACTCTCCCGTCATCAAGGTCAAAACTTACCTTCTTCTATTCCCTTACTAGGCAGAAGATGGAAGAAGAAGAGGTGTGGTGGCCAAGGCACAGGGAGATGTGGGATCTGCCTGAGAAAAACCTCAGTGCAGACTCCATGGTTATCTAAGTCAAAAGGACTGGCACATGTTTTCAGGAAGTGCCTTCACTCTCAGATCATCTTATCTACCAGCTTATAATACTCCAGAGGCTTCCTATCATATTAACATAAAACCCAACTTCATCAGCATGGCCCATAAGATCTGACATGATTGGGTCCCCACTTCCCTTTCTTTATTTCTTTCTTTATTCTTTTTAATATACACTGAGTGGCCAGATTATGATGATCTCTGAACTCATAATAATCTGGCCACTCAGTGTGTGTGTGTGTGTGTGTGTGTGTGTGTGTGTGTGTGTGTATATATATATATATATATATATATATATATATATATATATATATATTAGAGGCCCAGTGCATGAATTCGTGCATGGGTGGGGTCCGGCCAGCCTGGCCAGGGGGACGGGACATGGGCAGTTGGCCGACCTGACTGCTGGTCGAACTCCTGGTCGAGGGGACAATTTGCATATTAGCCTTTTATTATATAAGATATACACTGAGCAGCCAGATTATTATGCATTCAGAGATCATAATAATCTGGCCACTCAGTGTATATATTAAAGGTGTACCAGTTAATAATGTGGATTTTTTCAATAGATGAAGTTACAAATATGTTGATATATATGCGATTTTATATGTATGCTATTTTGTTGTATTGACAGCAAGCTTCAAAACTTCATATGTCAAATTTTCTGAAGGTGTTAACATCATAGATATTTTTATGCTTAAAAATGTTGAATTTCGTGCCCAAAAAAAAGCATTTGCAGGAAGTTTTAATTCATTACTTTATTTTGAAGAAAAGTGCTACTGAAAGTTATCGTATACTCCGGGAAGGTTATGGTGAACATGCTCCATCTCAAGATACTTGTGAACACTGGTTTAAATGCTTTTAAAGTGATGATTTCTAAGTGAAAGACAAAGAAAATCCAGGACAGCCGAAAACGTTTGAAGACCAACAATTACAAGCATTATTGGATGAAGATGTGTGTCAAACTCAAAAACAACTTGCAGAAAGATTAAACATTGCTCAGCAAACAATTTCCGATGATTTACAAGCAATGGGAAAGATTTTAAAGGAAGGAAAATGGGTGCCACATCAACTGAACGAAAAGACAAATGGAAAACCGAAAAGTCATCAGTAAAATGTTGCTTCAACGGCACAAAAGAAAGTCTTTTTTTGCATCGAATTGTGACTAGCAATGAAAAGTGGATTTATTTTGAGAATCCCAAATGCACAAAATCATGGGTTGATCCAGTTCAACCATCAACATCGACTGCAAGGCCAAATCACTTTGGAAAGAAGACAATGCTCTGTGTTTGGTGGGATCAGGAAGGTGTGGTGTATTATGAGCTTCTAAAACCAGGTAAAACCATTAATACTGATCGCTACCGACAACAAATAATCAATTTGAACCACATTTTGATATAAAATGACCAGAATGATCCAGAAGACATGGCAAAGTAATTTTGCGTCGTGGTAACACACCATCGCACACCTCAAAACTAGTTAAAGACATGTTAAAAGATCTTGCCTGGAAAGTATTAATCCACCTGCTGTATTCACCAGACCTTGTTCCTTCAGATTACCACTTGTTCTGATCAATGACACAGGCACTTTCTCAGCAGCAATTCAAAATGTACAAAGAAGTGGAAAATTGGGTCTCTCAATGGTTTGCCTCAAAACAAGAAAAGTTCTATTGGGACAGTATCCACAAATTACCTGAAAGATGGAGCAAATGTGTAGCTAGCAATGGACATTACTTAAAATAAAGCACTTTTGATGTTTCTCTTGAAATTATCGTGTTTTCTTTTATTACAAAATCCACATTATTAACTGGTACACACACACACACACACACACACACACACACACATATATATCCTACCTAATAAAATAGTAATATGCAAATTGACCGCACCTTCGCTACGCCAAGCCACGCCCACCAGCCAAAGCCACGCCCACCAGCCAATCAGGGTGAATATGCAAATTACCCAACAAAGATGGCAGTTAATTTGCATACGCTGAGGGAGGGAGGAGTGAAGACTGAAGACAACTTAGAAGGAAGAGGGAGGAAAAGCGGAAAGCAAGGTGGCTGCCAGAGGGAAAGCCCGGGCAGGGCGGAGCCAGGCGGAGTGGGGCAGAGCGGGGTGGAGCGGGGCAGAGCAGGGCGGGCTGCAGTGGTGCATGGGTGCAGGCGAGGCAGCTGCAACGGCGGTGGTAGCGGCAGCGCACGCAGCCACAGCGGCCACTTGCAGGATTCTTCCTGCAAATGGGCTACTAGTATATATATTATTGATTTCAGAGAAGAAGGGAGAGGGAGAGAGATATAGAAACATCAATCATGAGAGAGAATCATTGATCAGCTGCCTCCTGCACGCCACACCCTGGGGATCAAACCTGCAACCTGGACATGTGCCCTGACCGAGAATTGAAACATGACCTTCTGGTTCATAGGTCGATGCTCAACCACTGAGCCATGCCAGCCAGGCCCCCCTTCCCTTTCTGAACTTCCCTCCTAATGCCCCTTTCCTCCCTCACCACATTCCAGCTCACTGTCCTTCTCCCTGTTTCTTGAACAAGCCAAACCTGCCATATGGCCTTCACACTTGATATTCTGTCTTCCTGAAATGTTCTTCCTCCAGATCTCAGCTCAATCACCTCATCCTCCAACAGGCATTTTCTGACAAGTTGAAATTACCAACCCATTTCTCCTCTGAGTTAACTGAAGTCCACCAAGAAGCACATACCAAGAGACAGTAGATATGTAAGAGATGTTTTGGGAGACAAGCCTGTGAGGAGGAGAGGGAGCCATCACACTGTAATGTAAATCTGACCCCTAAAAAGAGAGAGGAAAGGAAGGAGGGTTGAGTAGGATGCATCTTAGACTGAGCTGCAGTTCTGACAAAGTTTGGGCAAGACAGATGCTGAGTCCTCAAGCCACAGTCACCATTGGAAGAGTCCTGCAATGGACTGGCCCCAGTCTCCCACAATGCTGAGTTGCTGGCTGGGAGATTTTCATGGCCATCATGCTCCCTATTGCATCTATGCTCCATCACATCCCTGTGTTTGTTTCTTCATAGCACTTACCAATATTTAATAGAATCTTATTCAATAACTAGAGGCCCAGTGCACGAATTTTTGCACCTTGAAAGGAACTGTGGGCCATGAGGTCTCGGCCCATCCTCTGTGCCCCATCCTCTGCGCCCCTGCCCAAACCCTCCCACCATGGTCCCCGGTCCCATGCTTGCCTGCAGCCCTGCTCCCACCACCGCTGCTCCCATGCACTGACAGTGCCGGCCCCGCTCACACCTGATGACAGCGTGGAGCGATTGGGACTGGCGCCAGCAGCAGGTACAAGCAGCGACTGCTGCCCCCATCGCCCCTCAGGAGCAGGGGGATGTGGAGAAGCCCTCAGGGGCTATCAGGGTTGGCAGCCACCACTTGTACCACTGACAGTGCCGAGTGATCGGGACTGGTGCCAGACGCTGGCAGCAGGTGCAAGTAGCGGCTCCAGTGCCGACTGCAGGTATGAATGGGGCCAACGTCAGCAGTGGGTACAAGCAGCAACTCTGGTGCTGGCAGCGGGTGTAAGCAGGACTGTCGCCAGCAGCAGGTGTGAGAGGCGGTTTCCGGCCCCAATCGCCCCTCAGTAGCAGGAGGAGGTGGAGAAGACCTGAAGAGTGTTGGGGCTGGCAGCTGATGCTCGCACCCGCTGATGGCACCAAGCAATCAGGGCCGGTGCTGGGTGCCAGCAGCGGGTGAGAGCAGGGCCAGCACCAGCAGCAGGTGCGAGTGCCCTGCGGGACCGCAGTGCCCTGATAACAGCAACAGGTTCCCCTCCTTGGTCTGGCACCCCTGCTCACCTGCTCCACCATCCCATCGCAGCCAATACCCACCATGTTCCGCGCTCTGCTGCCTGCTGCCTATGCCCACCATGGTCCGCAGGCGCCCCCTGGTGGTCAACACAGGTCATAGCAACCAGTTATTCAGTTGTTCCACCATTCAGTCTATTTGCATATTAGGGTTTTATTTATATCGATATATAGATGTGCTTATTGTCTCCTCCTCTTTCTCATCATCCTTTCAGACAAGAGTACAGAAATCATAGCTGTCTTGTTCACCAATGTATTCTAGTACCCCAAACACTTCCTGGCATATAGTAGGTGCTCAAAAATAATGTTAAAGACATCTCTAGGTCTTTGGGAAGGGTAAAAGGAAAGGAGGGTTATCCTATATTTCCCCTCTGTACTGGTACATTCTAATAGATGATACTCTGCTATAAAAACTAATCAACTTCATATAGGTTTTTCTGTTTTCCTAATTTATACCTAACTAGGTTATCCATTGTAACCACACTTTTCCCTGATCTTTTCTATATTTTCCTAGAAGAAGATATTCTACTTAATCCACACTCAAATGAGATATGTGATAATAATATAGTTGTATAGTATTTTATATTCCTAGTTTATAAAGTACATCCATGTACAAATATCATTGAATTCTCACAGCAATCCTACATGGTACTAGCTATCATCCTCATATTCTAGAGGACAAAATTGAACATAAACACAAAGAGAGCCAAAAGAAGCAAAGTGGGTGGATTAGGATGCCCACACTAATTCACTCAATAGAAGGGAAGAGATAGTACATTTGGTCCATGTGAACATGTTTGATTATTTCCCCAGAGGTCCAGCCTGAGTCAATGCAGCAATTCTTTGTAAGATCAGAAAATGAGTTGTAAAGTAATACCTGTTTTCTGACCCATTTCTATTTGAAATACTTTTGCTTTCCTGACTCTGGTTTGTTTTTTTTAACACAGTTGTAGTATTCTGGGCATCCACACTTCCATGCCAAGCTTCCTGCCCTGATCTTTAGAGGTTGGATAACTAGCAAACTCTGGATTCCAGCTTCTGCTGATGCAGCTCAGGAAGATCCTCATTCATCTCTCTTTGTAAAGTTGTTTTCTTTTTGCAGACTATGGCCATTTTTACCACTCAGGAAAAATCAAGCTAGTTGCACAACAATGGGATCCCTCTGCTTGCTCATTTTTTCCTAAATTTTCTTTAAAAATACATACAACTCCCTAGCTGGTTTGGCTCAGTGGATAGAGCATCGCCTGTGGACTGAAGGGTCCTGGGTTTGATTCCAGGTCAAGGGCACATGCCCAGGTTGCAGGCTCGATCCACAGTAGGGGGCATGCAGGAGGAAGCCTATCAATGATTCTCTCTCATCACTGATGTTTCTATCTCTCTCTCTCTCTCTCCCTTCCTTTCTGAAATCAATAAAAATATACTTTAAAAATATGTACTAGTACAACTAAAAATAAAATCAGTATTTACCATCTATTATAAGACTGCTTATAACTCAATGGGCAAAAACTAAAACCATTTCCCTGAAGAACAGGAACAAGACAGGGATGCCCACTCTCACCACTCCTGTTTGACATAGTACTGGAAGTATTAGCCATTGCAATCAGACAAGAAGAAGAAATAAAAGGCATCCAAATTGGAAAAGAAGAAGTAAAGCTGTCCTTATTTGCAAATGACATGATATTGTACATAAAAAACCTAAAAGACTCCATAAAAAAACCAATAGACTTAATAAATGAATTCGGCAATGTAGCAGGATACAAAATTAATGCCAAGAAATCTATGGCCTTTCTATACACCAATAGTGAACTTACAGACAGAGAGACTAAAAAGGCAATCCCATTTACCATCGCACCAAAAAAATTAAGATACCTAGGAATAAACTTAACTAAGGAGGTAAAAGACCTATATGCGGAAAACTACAGGACACTGAAAAAAGAGATAGAGGAAGACGTTAACAGATGGAAGAACATACCATGTTCATGGATTGGTAGAATCAACTTAATTAAAATGCCCATACTACCCAAAGCAATCTATAGATTCAATGCACTCCCCATTAAAATACCAACGGCATATTTCACAGACCTTGAAAGAACTCTCCAAAAATTCATCTGGAATAAAAAAAGACCCTGAATAGCCACAGCAATCCTGAGAAAGAAGAATAAAGTAGGAGGAATCTCAATACCAGATTTCAAGCTATATTACAAAGCCACTGTTCTCAAAACAGCCTGGTACTGGCACAAGAACAGACATATAGATCAATGGAATAGAATAGAGAATCCAGATATTGACCCAAATCACTATGCTCAATTAATATTTGATAAAGGAGGTATGAACATACAATGGAGTCAAGACAATCTCTTCAATAAATAGTGTTGAGAAAATTGGATAGATACATGCAAAAAAATGAAACTAGATCACCAACTTACACCATACACAAAAAATAAACTCAAAATGGATACAGGACTTAAACATAAGACAGGAAACCATAAAAATACTAGAGGAATCCACAGGCAGCAAAATCTCAGACATATGCCGAAAGACCTTCTTCACTGATACTGCCCCTAAGGCAATGAAAGCTAAAGAGAAAATAAACAAATGGGACTACATCAAAATAAAAAGCTTTTTCACAGCAAAAGAAACCATCAACAAAACAACAAGAAAGCCCACTGTATGGGAGAACATATTTGAAAATGTTATCATTGATAAAGTTTTAATCTCCAACATCTACAGGCAGCTTATACAACTTAATAAAAGGAAGATAAATGATCCAATAAAAAAAAAATGGGCAATGGACCTAAATAGAACCTTTTCAAAAGAAGACAGAAGGAAGGCCAAGATACACATGAAAATATGCTCAAAGTCATTAATTATCCGAGAGATGCAAATCAAACTAACAATGTCGTACCATCTCACACCTGTCAGAATGGCTATCATTAACAAATCAACAAACGACAAGTGTTGTCGAGGATGTGGAGAAAAAGGAACCCTCGTGCACTGCTGGTGGGAATGCAGACTGGTGCAGCCACTGTGGAGAACAGTATGGAGTTTCCTCAAAAAACTGAAAATGGAACTCCCATTTGACCCAGTAATCCCACTCCTAGGAATATATCCTAAGAAACTAGAAACACCAATCAGAAAGGATATATGCACCCCTATATTCATAGCAGCACAATTTACAATGGCTAAGATTTGGAAACAGCCTAGGTGCCCGTCAGCAGATGACTGGATCAGAAAACTATGGTACATCTACATAATGGAATACTATGCTGCCATAAAAAAGAAGGAATTCTTACCATTTGCAGCAACCTGGATGGAATTGGAGAACATTATGCTAAGTGAAATAAGCCAGTCAATGAAAGAAAATACCACATGATCTCACTCATTTATGGATAATAAAGAACATTATAAACTGATGAACAAAAAGATAGATACAGAGACAGTAAAGCATCAAACAGACTGTCAAACTACAGCAGGAAGGTTAGGGAGAGGTGGGGGAGATAGGAGATCAACCAAAGGACTTGTATGCATGCATATAAGCATAACCAATGGACACAAAACACTGAGGGGTGAGGGCATGTATGGGAGTGGGGTGGGGTGGGGCAATGGTAAGATATGTACACATGTAATACCTTAATAAAAAAATGAAAAAAAGACTGCTTATAATGTTAACTTACACCATATATGTATATATTAGATATAATATACTATTTGTTTCCTATACTATAGCTAGTGATTCTTGTATTGGTTGATCCAGTCATTGCTTAATGATGCCTTACTGTGTGTATATTCCTGTGCAAAATACCATGGAACATCTTACCTGGCAAGGGCAAGGTAAACTATGATCTTTTCTAAGGGCTTCATGCAGGAACTGGAACACCAACTGGACCATGAAAGGGAGCGATCAAGCAAAAGATCTCAAGCATAAAAACTTCTAGGATAACAAAGGAAAGAACATTCAAAGCCCATGCAATTCTATCATAGTGTACCTGTTTCTCACAGATACCGATTTTGATTAGCTTCATGTTTTTCACTGTTTTGAGCTGAGGAACTTCCAAGCACTCCAAAAACACAAATAACAAACAGAATATCACAACCTCGGGCTCCAACTCCATCTGTGTGCCTGTATCCTCTTGAACGGGTGGGTGTGTCAAGTTCAGGTCAGATAACATGTGAGGCACATGCTGCTACTCTCCACTCCCAGCTGCCTGCCAGACATGGCTAACAGATCCCAGATCTCACAATTAGCCCCCTTAGATTTCCTCACATTCAACAACCACTACAATGAAGCGGACTGGCCCAACAATTCAAACTAGCCTGCCATTCCAGACCTGACTCTGCTCAGGACAAGAAGATACTTAAGTGAATCCTGTCACTTTCCTCTTTTTGCATTGTTTTAAACTCAACTTAGCATCCTGTCAATATTTTATAATAAAAGTTAAATTACTTAGAAGTTCCATTCATTAAAATTACTTAGAAGTCTGCTTGTGAATAGTTACCAAAATAATATGACTTAGAGAGCTTAGGTATGTATAAGCTTCATTTGACTTTCAGGAAAGTCACAGGATGCTGATGGAGTAGATGACAGATGAGAAAACTGAGATAGGAAATGAGTAAAAATGACATCCAAGGTCACGCAGCGACTCTACACACCTGGGTCTCCATGTTCTTACTTAGTCCTTTGATGAGAGACCAAATAACAAGCCTTTGAATATGTGCTCCATAATTTAGGATATTACTGGGTTTTTGTTTTATTTTTTCTAAATCTTTAACCCTGAAATCAGATTAGGCGATACACAACACATTAACAATAGGTAAATTGTTGATTCAGGCATGCAATTCATTTTATGTATTTTAGTTGTGTTCTAGAAAACACCGGTTCAGAAACACTGATTTAGTTCAATCTCCTCCTAATATATTGATGAGAAAGTTGAGGATCAAGAGGTTATGATTTCCTTATGAAGAACTATAGAGAAAAGCAGAATCAGAACTAAAATTCAGGTCTCCTCATAACTACTCCATTTTTGTACTGCAATGTTGAACCTCCTGATAGTGTCTTAAAAAGCAGTACAAAGGTCTGTTAAGACACCCAATGTAGGACACACTGAACAGAGGGTTAATAATATAGCCCTTGGGTAAAGTGACTAGACAACTGGAATCACAACCTAAGGCTTTATAATGAATCGTTTTGAATTTGTTTACAAGCATGGTACAGTCTGCATTTCCAGACTCTTCGTCAGAATCTGCAGTATCATTCTGCAGCCTATTTTTACAGGTACGCAGTCTAAATTGAAAATAAATTTCAAAGAAGCTCTAAGGGGAATACTGCAGTAATTTCAGCCTAGATGAGTTGGAAAAAAAATCACCTCTGAGCTAGACCATAAATCCCAGCTATTTTATAGCTTTCTCTGCTCTATTATGCTCATTCAAAAACATCTAATTTCTTTAGTGAAAAATCCATTTTTTTAAGAAAGGTACAGAATGCAAAAGTAGATCTTAAAGTCAAAGCTTTTATCAAGACAAGTCTATCCACAGGCTGTGAAAATCCATATGGAGATCTCTTGAGCTTTCAGATAGTCTGCCTGGGAATACCCCACATTTTCATGCAGTAAAAACTCGGGCAAATCTTGAGGTTAGTATTTCCCTGAAGAGAGAGGTAGTGCTGGACCAGAGGTAGTGTTGGACCAAGTCAACAGCCTCTTGCTGGGTGCAAGGAAATGAGATACAAAGAGATACAAGAGAGGTCATCCAACTAGACCACAATTGAAGGATGATAGAAATCTAGACAAGAGATGATAAAAGTATAGACTTAATATTCACTTTCTGTGTGAGAGCAAACTGGATGTTTTCAACCTCATAGCACAGGTCTTGCATTTAGATAAAAACTTGGGCTTAACTTCATTTTGCTATTTTTCAGCTGCAGAGGTGTTTCTTTGTTCATCAACGTGTCTCAATCTTGCTGCCTAAATCCCCATCCGGTTATTACACACACTCAACAACATTACAGAATTTTCTTAAAAGGCTGGTGAGTCAAGCCGAAAGCAGACTGCAGAATTTCCCATCAGGTGGCTCTTTGCTTTCATCCATGTGTCCCTAAGCTGTTGAGATGCTGCCAAGGACCCCTTTAAAGGTGGTTTTCTAAAGAGATATTTAAGCAAAGAGAGGCAAAGAGCAGGACAGTTTAACCATAAAAATACATTTTCTTAAAATTGCATTTAAACGCTGCCTTACAATGTATAAAGCACTTTTCCAACTTATTTAGTGGTTTTTAAACCTAAATGCACATCAGAATCACTTGGAAAATGCCAACTCTGAGATCCCACTGCCAGATTCTAAATAGAAAAGTCTAGAGCAGGGCCCAGGAGTCTGCATTTCCATCAGCCACCTGCAGGAGAGTGTGACACAGGGGGTCTGCAGACCAAGCTTAGAAAAACCCTGGCTTATATCGGTCTGACAATGCCTAATTGTCACTTTTTAGAAAATTTTAAGAGAGTTTTAGAGAAATAAATGAATTCTCAGAGAGACTTAGCTATTTCTCCAAGATCCTACATGGAACAGGAGAGCTAAATCTCAAAAGCAAATGTATGATCCCAAATCCAAAGACATTCACATGAAAAAGGCTGAGTGTATTGTGCATGAATGAAAGCATGAGCATGAAAGAAAGCACTGACATATTAGACAAAAGAACCGTGTATATGGGTGAGCCTGCAAGGACAAAGAGAGGGGAAAAATGTAAGAAAGAAGGACAATCACCGATATGTTCAATGGTCCCTCCCCAGACTTTCCCCAAGGGGGTCACACAGTCTGTCCCTGACACCCTGATTGTCACCCGGCCAGTCTAAAACTCCTGGATCTTCTCATTGCTATGAGAATCTAAGCTGATCCTGTACGAGCAGCAGGTTAAAATATTAATTTCCTTTTTAACTCTTTCCCTTCTCTTTCTGTTGTCTTCTCCAACCCTGGCTCCTCTCCTATTTCATGATAGGATTCCAACTGTAAACAAGTGGTTAAAAAACAATCTGTGTTCAGTAATTCTTCAGACTACTCATAAACTGGAGTTGGAGTCAGAATGCTGACATTAAATCTGATCTCTATCACCCACTTAATGCAGGTTCTCAGGCAAGTTGTTTAACCTGCAGAGCTTTGTAAAATAAATAGATCGGACCAGATTTCTTCCAGCGGCCCGTTCAACTCTGAAAGGCAGAGATTCAGACTCTTTATAGTGAGCCCCGAACAGGTGTACCGGTATAAGGCTCTGCACTGGGCATGAAGGACAGTAAGCAGACATGGACCTCAGCAAGGCCCTCACCAGTTAACCAGACAAGATGGGATTTAATGGATTCCAGGGGGAAATTTTCAAATGACAGATAAGAGAAAGAGAAAGTATGAAACTGGGAGGGTATCTCTTGCCTTTTATTTTATTTTTTGATAAAAATATATTCAGTGACCTAATAAAACTGGTTAAGTTGTTATTCAATGACCAATAGATCCACATTGTGAGAATTTAAGATTTCAAAAGCACTTTAGAGTGCTTCATAATATTCTTGTTTCCAGGCTTCTAACATTTTTTTTATTGTTGACACAATTATCATCTACTCTTGTCCCTTCCAATCTATCTGCATACTGAGCGATCTCAAAATGCAAATCTGATTTTACATAAGACCCTTTAAAATCTTTCCCTTGAACCTACAATCTAAATAGATACAGAGATATAGAAGAATGGAATAGACCAACAAATCTCAGAGGGAAGGCAGGAGAAGGAGGGGGTCGGGGGGTGTAGGTTAAGAGATCAACCAAAGGACTTGTATATATGCATATACTAGTAAGCATAACCAAGGGGCACAGACAGTAGGGGGATGAGGGCATGTGCTGGGAAGCAGGAGGGGGTGAGGAGAGGTCAATGGGGAGAAAAGGAGACATATGTAATACTTTCAACAATAAAGAATTTTAAAAAAATTAAACAAATTAAAAAAAAATTCCTTAATGTAACCTAAAAGGCAGGGTCCATGATTATTTTGTTTTCTCTTGTATTTACCCCCAGTGCCTAGCTCAGGGTAGGTAAATATTTGTTGAATAAATAAGAGAGGGAGGGAGGAAGGGAGAGAGAGGGAGGGAGGGAGGGAGGGAGGGAGGGAGGGAGGGAGGGAGGGAATGGGTGAAAAGATGACTTAGCACCTGGGGTGGCTCTTAAGGGAAAGTAAAGTGGCTGGGACAAAGACTGAAAAAGGCAAAATCACCGGGATGGTGCAGGGAAGCAGGAAAGGGACACCTCCTCCGCCCCACCCCACCCCCAACGTACACACACACACACACACAGAGAGAGAGAGAGAGAGAGAGAGAGAGAGAGAGAGAGAGAGAGAACCGGCAGACCAGGTTGGAAAGCACAGAAAGCCCTCCTTATTAGTCTCTGAAGGAACAACTGAGATCCAGAGTGGGAGCCTGTGACATAGGGTAGGTTTGCTCTCTTTTCAGAGAATTAAAATCTCACAGCTCTGGGTATGACTGGCACCTAGAGGGCACCGACTAGCTTAGTCGCAGACACTGATGGACAGCCCTGCTGCTTTCAGAGCCCAGGGACTTATGTGGAAGACCCAGGAACCAACCCCATTATCTTGTAGACAGTTTTCACATCAGAAACTCATTTCCCCTCATTAGATTCCATGCCTCGCTTTTTCCTTTACCTATTTATTCCTTTTATTTTGTCAGCCTGGACACTTAGAGCTGATATAACCCTGGGCTTGGGGCTCATTTGAGCAAGAGAATGGATAAGCAATGCTTCGTGTTCACAATGCTTCTTTCATCTGAGGAGATCTCCTAGGAAAAGTGGGACAAACCAATTCAGAGTTGTCACAAACCTGCATTAGCCAGACAAAGACACCTCGCATTGGGCGCCACGCTGAGGGCTCCGAGAGCATTATCCAGAGGCCGCACAGCCAGGTTGGTGAGAGTGTGGGCTGCAGATCCAGACACAGAGGTTTCTCTCTGGGGTCTGTTCTGACCAGGTGGGGACATTGGGCCCGCTCAATAACCTCCAGGTGGCTTCCTCACCTCATTTGCAAAATAAGGATAATACCAGCATCTACCCCAACAGTCGGATTAAATCAGTTAACACATGTAAAGTCCTTAGAATAGTTCTTGGCTCATAATCAGGATCACATAACTGTTATATGCTAATGCTGCTACTACTCATTTAATCCTCTTAAAAACGTTTATGAAGCAGGGATTAATACTTCTCAGAAAACTGAGAATTCAGAGAGTTTAACTGACCAGCCAAGGTCACACAGCTAGTAAGTGGGAGGGTGCTATAGAACCCAAGTCACTCTGCCCCCCAAAGCCCATGCCTACAGCAGGGCCAACGTTTTCATGCTCCCAAATGCTGAGGTAAGTGGAACTGAACTGCAAAAGGAATCAGGAGCTGAAAAAACTTAAATGAACGAACGGTGTCGCTGATGTAATTCAAGTGCGCAAGCGTCGGTTGACTGCCGCGCCTCAGTTTTTTCAGTCTGCACAGTGAGGACAAGCGCAGCTTGTCAACTAAATCAAGGCAGGAAGAACAACTCCGCACTACCACTCTGCACCCACTTACCTGTATACTTAGAAAAATATGGTGCAGAGGGATCACACGGCACAATGCCTTCATTGCCTATTGTTAGGAGATAATAGTTGAGAGAAAAAGGATGAAACCCTCCACTAGACTCTAAATCACACGTGGGGAGGGGCTGAATCTCTCTTATACACAAGTACAGTGGTGGATACCCATCCACACAAGTTTTGAGTGGAACGAATAAGCACAGTGCCTTGGATACAGATTTGAAAGAGACTGACACATTCTTGCCCTTAATAGAGCTTTTATGTCAAGGGAAATGAGAACATTCAATATATTATATAATTGTTGGCATAATGCATTGCAAAGGAGAATTCAGGGTGTTGTGGATGTAAATCAGGGGACCTGATCTTGTCTCGGGGGGAAGGAAAGTAATGTGTGACCTAAAACCTGAAGAATGAGTAGGCATAACGAGGTTAATGGATGGCAGCAAAACTGGAAAGTGAAGTATATGATTTATAATTTGAGGATGAAAAAGGAGCCACACACTAAACCTGACAAAGCTCAGGAGAGGAGACCTGCACGGCAGCCTCACAAACACAGACCTGAAGTAACCACAAGGGATGATCGAAAGTTACCACTTTCTAACTCAAAGCAGGTCCTGGCAGGTGGTCATGTCCTAGGCCGGGATCTTTCTTGACAAAGGTCAACCTTTATCTTAACTGAGCCTGTCTATTGTCTTTTCCCATCTAGGATAACACCTTTGGAATGTCAGGGTAATTTCTTTTTCCAAGTCCCTCAGGGCACAATCTCCCACCAGAGCAGGACCACCGAACCCCTCATTGTTATTGTTATTATGTCAGTTGTTAACTGTTAACTATTCTATACCCAGCAATGTAAAAGAAGTATGTATCTATTTGTTTTACTTCTTTGTTATGAATTTGAGAAAAAGAGGAAGGGAGAGGAATAGAAAGATAGAAACTTCAATGAGAGAGAACCATCAATCAGCTGCCTCCTGCTCCTCCCCAACCCGGACATGTGCCCTGATTAGGAATCGAACCAGTGACCTCCTGGTTCATAGGTCGATGCTCAACCACTGAGCACACTTTTTATCTGATCCCAGAGATTATCCTCCCCCTTTGCTTTCTCCAGCCTCCCTAATGCCTCCCTAATCTATCACCAATGGATTTCACTGTCGTTATTTTGGCTCAAATAAATGCATAAAAATTCTTACAGGTTTGGATGTTTCTTATGTTGACAAATTATTGCTTCCAAAAAGATAAACATTCTTAGCATGGGAAAACAAGTGTATTGGTTCTTTGTTGATCAACAGAAAGGAACAAAACAAGGGTAAGTCAAGCTTGAGCTAAGAAGGAGCTTGAAACACAGAGCTGACCTGAAGGATGTAGGGATTTCATGTTCCAGGAGATGTTACAGCAGAGGCAGAGAGGTAAGAACAGCAGCTTATGTTGTTATAGAGAGAGTGCCTTCATCAGACAAGGGATGACTGGCCACCCTCTCCAATTCTTTCCAGCCCTGAACCTCTGTAATTCTAATTGGAATCAGGGTTGCCTTGTCTCTCAGCAGCAGACCCAGCATGAGTGCAAACCAAGCAAAGAAAAGCAAATTAATCTCCATAATCAGCCCTGCTCAGCCCAGGGAAGTTGGTTTTCAAGGCCTCTGCCTCTCTCTCTCTCTCTCTCTCTCTCTCTCTCTCTCTCTCTCTCTCTCTCTCTCTGTGTGTTTTTTTTGCAAAGTTTGTTTTCCATCACTATCCCCCCTATACTCTCTTCCATTTTCACCCACACCCCTCCCCACAATCACCACACCATTGTCCCTGTCACTAAATTCTCTTTTTCCTTATATTTTTTGCTCAATGCCTCCACCCCTCCCACCCAGGCCCCTGCATCTCCCAACCCCTAACAGCTCTCAGCCTGCTCTCTATGAGTCTGTCTCTATTTTGCTTGTTAGTTCATTTTGTTCATTAGAGTCCACATATGAGTGAAATCATATGGTACTTGTCTTTCTCTGGCTTATTTCACTTAGCATTAATGTTCTCTAGGTCCATCCATGCTGTCTCAAAGGGTAAAATTTCCATCTTTTTTTATGGCCAAGTAGTATTCTATTATGTAAATTTACCATAGCTGTTTTTGCCACTTACCTACTGATGGACACTTGGGCTGCTTCCAAATCTTGGCTAGTGTAAATAACACTGCAATGAGCATAGAGGTGCATATATTAGTATTTTAGGATTCTTTAAATAAATTCGCAGAAGTGGAATCACTGGGTCATAAGGCAGTTCCATTTTTAACTTTTTGAGGTAACTCCACATTGCTTTCCACAGTGGCGGCACCAATCTGCATTCCCACCAGCAGGGCATGGGGATTCCCTTTTCTCCACATCCTCCCCAACACTTATTGATTGATGATAGCCATTCTGATAGGTATGAGGTTATATCTCATTGTGGTTTTAATTTGCATCTCTCTGATGATTAGTGATGTTGAGCATCTTTTCATATGTCTATTGGTCATCTGTATGTCCTCTTTGGAGAAGTATCTAACTAGGTCCTTTGCCATTTTTAAATTTTTTGGTGTTGAGTCATAAGTTCTTTATAAATTTTAGATATTAAGCCCTTATCAGGTGTGTTGGTGAATATGTTCTCCCATTCAGTGGATTGCCTTTTCACTTTGTTGATGGTCTCTCTTTTTAATTGGCCACACCATGGTTGGCTGTGTTTCAGTTCCTCTTCTTATAGGGAAATTGTAGGAGAAACAAATGAGTTCACATTTATGTAATAATGACTCTATCCTAATTCTTCCAGGCACATTGATTGGTCACCAAATAGCAGAATGGTTAAGAGCATAATTCTGGAATCAGAGAGATGTGGATGGAATCACAGCCCCACCAGTTACAAGTTGTGTGACCCTGGTCACTCTCTGAGTCTCGTTTTCCCATATGTAACATGGGAACAATTATTGTACATATGCTGTGTGCATACCTTATGTGGTTGTCATGAAGAATGTGTGTGATGGTGAACATAAAGTGTTGTATATGTTGCCTGATCTGATATAAAGTCCTAGTCAATGTTTCTATTATTAATGTTCTGCTTAAAGAAACTTACATTATCATGATCACATTTCAGGTACTACAGCACTGAAATAGGGATGGTGGCAATATTCTGGGGGTCAGAGATTCAATGGCTATTGATTTGTGAAGCAAAGCTTGGGAAGGTAATGATATCTACTCCAAAAGTTTTATTAATCCATTGATAGTCTGAAATCAAGCACAGAGTAGTTAATAATTTGCCCAAAGATGCTCAGTTAAAAAATGATGGCGTATAATTTGAGCACAGGCAATTCTAACACCAGAGCCCATGTACCTATGCAATTTCTATTAGTTCTAGGCAAGCCAGCTGTAAAACAAATCCACTGGCTTAAAAAAACAGTAAATAGCATAATGGCTATGTGTGGAGTCAGACTTCCTGGGTTCTAATTCTTACACCTACTAGCTATCTAAGCTATCTCCTATAGCTTATTTAACCTCATTAAGCCTTGGTTTTCTCATCTGTAAAATGGGAAACATAAATAAACATTTACCTGGTTACTTTTCATGAGAATAAAATAATATAGTTAGCTAAATAAGTGATAACACTTAAAATGTAGTAAACTTTCAGAGCTAGGAAAACCTTAAAAACCATCCCTAGTACTTGGTTTTTGAATGAGATAAAGCTGAAGGACCAAGAAGTGAAGAGACTTGTTCACAGTAATTTAGATCAATAGCAGTGTACTGTTCTAATTTCCTTAGTGGTAGGAACTGAGTCTTACTCATCTTGCAATCTGTCAAGTGCCTAGTGTTCTAGGGGTAGCAGGAGGGGGAATGATGGAAAAGATGAATATAGAAAGTAAAGGAGGGAGAAAGAACCAAAGGTAGGAAGAGGGGCTACCCAGCGGACTCCATGGTCTGTTTTGAGCAAGTCCATTCGTGTTGAACGTCCATATCTCGTTCTAACCTCGGCATTAATGATTATCTCTGATAGCACTGCTCTCAGTTTGCAGCCAGTTGCTTTCCCACTCTTACCTGTTTTCTGCAGCTATCCCACCTCCAGCAGAAGAGTGGCGACAGGGAGATTCTGACACAGGGCACTAGCTGGGACCTAGCAAAGTCTATAATTGCAATCAAAACTGCTGCACAAAACACGCCACCTCCTTCGCTTCATTGTTCCTGTTCCCTCTTTCCACACTGAAAGGGCTCTGCACACAGAAGCTCTATGATGTGCCATTAGGCATGAGTGCAGAGAACACTGCCAACCAGTTCGCACGCTGAGAGGATAATTAGCATAATGACAGAGGGTCTTTTTTGGCTCTGTGCTCATTAGAGGAATGGCAATTTCCCATTATTCTTAAATTCCTTAAGCATTGAATGTTTTAGGTGTGGCATTAAAATCATCTCCATTGCACCATGGATGATGTCTCTGAGAATGAGACCGTTCCATATTTTCTTTTCTTTAAATGACCAACCAAGTTAATATGTTCCCAGAGGACGAATAATACTGTTTCAGTGACTTTTTCCCCTACCCGAATTTCCATCAGATCCCAAGTTTTCAGGTGAGAATAGCTAACAATAAGAGACTAAAGAAGATGAAGAGCCAAGTTGTACTTCTTGTGTGTTTCCGTCAGTCCTCACAGCTCTTATGCCCCTCTCAGCATGGCAGCCCCTGGCGACCCACAACACTCACTTCTACCTACTGGAAAGCTGCACATGGTGGGGCCAATGGGGATCTCGGAATTAAATTGTCATTTTAGCATTTAGATTGATATTGCTTTGGGCCCAGCTTTCTTATCTACATAACTATGACCCAAAGAAGCCTGGTTAATTGTCCTGAAAAGGAGTCTCTTCTTCAGTTTGTTTTACTTACCTGTGCATGTGTTGAATTTTGACCACCCAAATTGCTGACATGTCCTTTTTCCGGGGTTCCATGCTGTGTGTATTTTTGTCTCACAAAAAAGCACCTGGTCTTTTCAACGTCTGTCTCTTTTGATATGTGATAATGTAATCCATACAAAAACATTTTCTTTGGTGATCTAGCCACCCTCAGGGTCTATGATGCTTCCATTAAGCATTAGTTGACCACATTTGTCTGGAAAGGGTTTTTATGTAGGTATCAAGCTACCTTAGTAAGCCAGTAGGGCTAACTGTGCAGAGCATTTGACTTGGATTATCCAATGGAATCTTATAATAATCAAATGGGATAGGCCCTATCACTATGCCCAGGAAGCTAAAACTAAGAGATTGAGTAGACCAGCGAGGGGTGGGGGTGAAAGCTTAAGTCCTGAGGATGAAGCTCTCATGAATGGGATAAGTGATCTTATGAAGAAGACCCCACAGCCCTCCCTAGCCCCTACCACCAGGGGAGGACACTGAGAAGCCAGCAGTCTGCATCTTGGAAAAGGGCCTTCACTAGAACGCAATCAGGTTGACACCGTGATTTTGGACTTCCAGCCTCCAGAATGATGAGAAATGAACATCTGATGTTTAGAAGCCACCCAGTCTGTGGCATTTTGTTATAGCCACCAGAACAGACTAAGATGGTAGCTATCTAGAGAAAGTCTAAAGAACAAGGATCTGAAAATGGTCAAGGACCAAAATATTCCCCCATAGACACAGTCTCTTTAGAACAATGACTGGCAAAGCCACCGCTGGGCACTTGCTCTGTGCTGCTAACTTCTGGTTCTGCCACCACCCAAACTTTTACAGTGTCTGCTTTGCTCTCTCAAAATTTCCAAGTAGTAAAATTTTAACTAATAATCTTAAACCTTATGGCTGTACTCAGGGAGCAGAGAGTAATCCTAACACCTTTAGGGGAAAATGGGTTCCTGCTTCCCATCAACTACTCCCAAAGGAAAATGCTCCCAAACAAAAAGGATGTACAAAGGTTAAGTAGCCCAAAATAATAAATGTATGCATAACTGTACAGCAATTGACTTGTCTGTATCTTTTAGAAGATTGTGAGCCTCCTGAGAGTAGGAACTGGATTGTGCTGGTCACTGAAGGATGCCTAAGTCCCAGCCTAAGGTCTGTGTCATAACAGGTACCCGATAAATGTCTACTTAATGAACAAAAAAAGACATGTTTTGGGTGTCCCTAGAAAGGAATATAGTTACCAGAACAACAAAGGAGTAGGCCTTCCACATAGGGGGAACCCCATGCACAGAGAGACAAGAAAACAGGAACCATTTGACCTTACAGGGGAGGGGATAAAAAAAAGTCTCAGTGGATCAGAGGAGTCAGTAATAGGTGAGCTAATCAATAAACTGGGGTGAAATTATGGACTCCCAGTCTTAAAAGCATAGGGAAGGCAATGGAGGTGGGAGCCACCATACGTTCTTTTTCTGATAGCAGATTTTTTGTGTTGTAATTGATATACAATAAATTCCACATGTACAATTTGATGAGTTTGACAAATGTATACACTGTAGTCAACACAATCAAGATATGAACATATCCACTCCCCTGAAATTTTTCTCATGTTCCTTTCTAATTTACTTCTTTCTTACTTTTCCCTGTTCCCTTCCCCCAAAAAACATTGATTTGCTTTTAGTCCGTATAGTTTGCATTTTCTAGAATTGTATATAAATGGAATATATAGGAGGTGCTTTTTTTTGTCTGGCTTCTTTCACTCAGCAAAATTATGTTGAGATGCATTGACACTGGTGTTTGCATCAGTGTTGGACTAAAATAAGTGTTAGTTGTTGTTATTATTACTACTGTATAAAAATGTGGATAAAGGGCATGAATTAAGAATTTATAAAGAACTCTAAATTCAACAGTAAAAACACAAACAACCCAATTAAAATGAGTAAAAGATTAGAACAGACTTATTTCATGCACAATGTCTCAATACAACAGTCCTATGAGGAAGATACTATAATAATCTCAGTCTCACAGATGAGAAACTCAAAGCTTATAGAAATTAGGTAACTTGGTTAAGATCTCACTACTAAAGCCAGAATTTGAACTCCAAAATCCATGCTTTTTATCTCATCTCCAGAGACCTGGGGAAATGAAACCTAACCAAAGGAAGCTCTCTCTCTTAAAAAAATTTAGTAGAAATATGTTTACTGACTGGGTTTGTAAGACTATTTTCCCATATAGTAACCCACATAAGAAGGCTTTGAGGAAGTTTTTACCTGAGTCCCCAGAACACACTTTTGAACAGAGAGTTCTGTTCCAGAACAAAATAAATGGGTGAGGTTCATCAGAGCTTGGCTGTGCCTAGCAGTCTTCCCTTGGCTAAGTGCACCTGCATGAATCAACCACCCATCAGCAGCAATGTGAAAGGTGTAATCTGTAGAGGAAGACAATGTAAGAATTTATGGTGGGGTCACTTTAAAATCTGTTAAGGGAACAAGAACTGACACCTTAATACTTCCTGGTAGAAAGTGATATAATCGTCATTTGAAAGAACTCATTCCAGAGAGTTTTGAAATTACTTCCACTTTTCACTCAGTGTGCCCTGGGCTAGATGTTCATATGTTCTGCCCACGATGCTATGTCAACTCTTCAATAACTATTTCATGCCCATTTTTCTGTTAGCACTGACTATAAAAAATATATAGAATAAATAACAATTATGAAACACAATTGTCTCAGAGGTTATATTAAACATATTTAACCACTCTTATGGCACGGGCACTGACCAATCAAGTCAGAATACCATGCTGGTATGTACCAGACAAATACTAGTCCTGTAATAAGTATTGTCATATTATTATATCAGTTTGTAGTTTATAGAACATTTTCATATCAAGTAACTCATTTGAATTTCATAAAAGGCAACTAGGCATGATTACCCCCACTGCACATATAAAAATGATCAGACAGGTAAATGATTTTTGCCATTGCTTTTCATAGCTAGTTAATGATAGAAGTGGAAATTCAAATGAGGTTATAACTCATGATCTAATAATGTTACACTATTCCCCCATAGTCACTGACTCCAAGGAGCAGATGATCCTGTTGGAATAATGCAAATGCATATGAAACAAAGATAATACACTCAGTGGAGCAAATATACATTAGACACTTCAGATTCAGAGAAGGAAAGGGGAGGATCAAAGTCATATGGTGGCAACTACTGAATAGTCCTGGAATGAAGGAGGGTCCGCAGATTCAAATGTCCTTGATCATATGTATCTTTGGCATCCCCTCCCCAGTGTCCCAACCTTGACCTATAGAGCCTTGCTCCTCAAAGTGTGATCCTCAAGTTATCAGTATCATCATGACCTAGGAGCATGTTAGAAACAGAATCTCAGCCCCCTTCCCACTCCTCCCCACGAGACCTATGAAATCTGAATTTTCACGAGATCCCAAGGAGATTTGTAGATGCCTTAAAGTTTGAGATGTTCTACTCTACACAAGCTTTGCACATATTTTATTATGGTTTTACAGCCATTATTAACCACCCATTCCAGCTCTTCCACTGGGTTCTCTGGAACTTACGGTCTATACTAGAAAAATTCCCTATATCTTAAACCACTTTTTAGCTCCTCTATCACATAATGTGTTGTGTGTTCGTTATGAAACCTGGTTCCTTCCTATGGAAACTGCTTTCCTTGTAGGCCTCTCAGATGAAGGTTGCTTTGCTTCCACACCTGACATTGCACAGAACCTGGAGGTGAGGCTAGGTGCTCTCCACACTCCTCAGAATCATTTAGAGTCCATTTCCTTCTTCTTTCTTCAAAAATCCTGCCATTTTAAAATCATATGTCATCAAGCTCTACCCTTCATTATCCTGCCTTGTTGCAGTCATTTGTCACTCTCATTAGCTTCCTTAATTACTGGAGACTTAGTTTCAAATTCACTGTCTTACTATTCACCCCTTCTGCCCCACTGTCTCAACAGCATATCACCACTCTTCACTTTCTACATTCTGCTACTATGTTACCATTCTTGGCCACTTACACACCAATGTCATGGTCACCATCCAACCCCCTAACCTCTGTTTTTCACAGTCCTTTACTACCTCAACTCCAGTTTTCTCCTTCACCCCACCTCAGCCACCCACTACCATGGATCATACACTAGACCTTGTTTTTATTAATAACTGCATTGCTTGTAAAATAATTTTGGAACAGATGCTCTTATTTTGAAAACTAAGTTAACTTTATAATCCCCTTATTCTCCTCTACAAATTTTTGACCCCCATCAGGATCTCCAGCCCACCGGTCTAACAACTTTTCACTGTTCATTACCTATCTCAAGAAGTAGTTCTTCCCTTGTCTTTTTTAGATTCAATGATCAGTTTCTTTAACCATCCCTTTTATAAAATCCCATATCCCTGGCTTCTTGCTCCCAACTTCAGTTTAACTCAATCCTCTACCTATTAAGCAGCTGAAGGGGGCTAGAGAAAAACTCATTACAAGTCTAACCTATCTCTCTTTAAATTGATGACCACCAAACTCAAGGGGTGTTTAGTAGTACAGAGCACTTTCACTATATACCCCTAATTAATCCACCCTTCCATTTTCTGAGATGGGTATTGTCATCTCATCTGAAATTTTCAACATTTGCTCCCTTTCAGCTCTTGACTTAGTTTTTATTTCATTGTGAAAAATCGAAGCCACCAAAAAGAAACGATCACATCTTTCCACAACCAAATCTCTCAACTACCTGCTTCTCCACCCATAAACTATTTTTGCACCTATATAAAACCAAGCCCTCTATTTGTACACCAGATCCTATCCCTTATCAACAACCCAAGCTTTACTGTATGACCAATGTTTCTTTCTCCTCATCCTCAATTTGCCCCTAAATATTGGATCATTCATAGCAGAACACAAATATGTTACACTTTACATGTATATTTTTAAACATTCCTCCATTGGCCTCATGTTTCTCTCCAACTATTTCATTTCTCTGCTCACCTAGAAAAAAAAGCCTTGAAATACTAAGTAGTCTTTCACTCCCTTATGTCCAATTCTCTTTGTAACCTATTTTGGGCAGGTTTTCCTCCCATACTGCACAGAAGTCACTGTTATCAGAGTCATCAACAAACCCGCTCTTGCTAAATCTACGGTGAGTTCTCCACTCCAACCTGGACTTTGGGCTTCTTCCTTCCGTTCCTGGCCCCACTTGTGCCCCAGGCATTGTGCTGGGTGCCATTGTGACCTCACTAACAACTGAGTCTCACCTGACCTAAATAAGGTGTTAATTGCTTCCAGTGTAGGATGATTTTTATCCTAGAGAAATGCTAATCAAATAACAGGCTCTTATTAAAAGCAAACAGTCAAAAAAGAGCAGCAAAACTCCAAGGAATGTATTATGTAATGATATTTCAGGTGTTATTACAGAGAGCTTTGTCAGTTACTAGATGTGGAGACATAAAGTAAGCCATGTCATCTCACTGGGCCTGCATTTATCCATTAGTAAAATGAGAATGTTAGACTTGGAAAAATTCTAAGATTGTTCACTTAAGTGTGAGAGAGAAATCCTAAGCATCCTTGAGAATAAGATGTATTATTGGTCACACTCCCTCTGATTTGTCAGTGGATGCAGAATAATGAATACTAATAACTGAATTTATGTCAAACATTTCTGCTGTTTCCAAAACTGGTTCTAAACAAGGACCTTCCTGCCAGGGCTGAGATGTGTGTAATTTGGGATGAAATGGGAAATTTGGAGGAGTCATGCTGGGAAAATTCTGGCAGACCTACAAAATACAGCAGATGGAGAACAACGGGAGGATATAACACTGTTCCTTCTGTTTAGCCAGAGCTCTCGGCTCCCAGGGTACTCTGGAAAAGACCCAGCATGCATCAAGGGCACAGGATATTTTGGCAAGATGTTCTTAGGCTTGCCTTTTGCTCAGAGATTAGACATTTTATAGCATGATGATAAATTAATTAATGGAACTTCTATTTTTAACCAACATACCTAAACATGAATCCAGGTGACCATAGTTATTTTATTTTAAATATGTTTTTATTGATTTTTTTTTAGTGAGAGAGAAATAGCAATTATCTGCCTCCCGCATGCACCCAGACCAGGTATTGACCCAGCAACCTGGAAATGTGCCCTGACTGGGAATTGAACCAGTGACCTTTCAGTGCATGGGAAAACTCTCAATCAATTGAGCCACACTAGCCAGGGAAACCATGGTTATTTTAAAAAATTGTTGCCTTATGAGGAGGAAAAGGGTCTCTATATTTGTTTTTATCTCCATTAATTTCCTTCCCACCAAAGAAGAAAAGATTTTACTCTGAAAGCCCTTGATTAAAGAAGCAAAGGAGCCGAAACCGGTTTGGCTCAGTGGATAGAGCGTCGGCCTGTGTACTGAAAGGTCCCAGGTTCGATTCCGGTCAAAGGCATGTACCTTGGTTGCAGGCACATCCCCGGTAGGGGGTGTGCAGGAGGCAGCTGATCGATGTTTCTCTCTCATAGATGTTTCTAACTCTCTATCCCTTTCTGTAAAAAATCAATAAAATATATTTTAAAAAAAAGAAGCAAAGGATTTAGTAAAAGAACATATCAGACTAAGTGATATATATTTAAAAAAATCACTGTGTAGTCACAATTTCATCTTATTTCATCCCCTTCACAGCCAAACTTCTCAAAATAATTTTGATAACTTCTGCTTGTTAATAAAATTTCCTGACCTCTCTCTAAGTCTTTATATCAGTGCAGTCTGCACTTCCCCATCATTGAAATTGTACACCTTTTATAAAGCCATCACTGATTTTGTCTTGACTTCTCAGAGGACCTGACCTTCTTGGCCCAGTCTTGGTTTCACTCCTCTCTTCTCAGCTCTTTAGGAGAACCATCCTCTGTCTTGCTACTAAATCTTGAACTTTCTTAAGGCTCAATTCACATCCCCTTCACATCTATACCCTTTCCCTACTCAACCTCACCCATGCCAACAGTTTTCATTATCTTTTACAAGCAAAGTCTCACACCTTTCTATTGCCAGTTGAGACCTTCCCTATGAGTTCTAGAAATCTATGTTCAACCTCCTCTGTAATTTTATACATAGCTGTCACAAAGGCATATCAAAGCCAGCATGCCCAAAATTAAACGCATGCTCGTTTCCTCCTAAGCTCAGACTACACTGATGTTCTTTATCAATGTGAATGGACCTAGGTTTTGGCTGGAATAATTGAATGGATTATTATCCACTCAATGGATAATTCAATGGATCAGCAGAGATCCAAAGAGAGAGCATATAGGAGAAAATAAAGCACCAGATGACAGCCTCCCAAAGATGCCATCCATGAGGGCATCTTCAGAGATAACCTGGTTTCTTTCCTGCTTGAGGCCAGGCTATTTATCTCATCCTTTAATTTTGTGAATTACCCAGTATGTGCAGGTAAACAAGCGTATTCGTTTATTTGTTTGCTTCTACAACATTATTAATGCTTTCCATCAAAGAAAGTTAACTGATTTAGTCCATAAGATGAAATTAATGGATATAGATCAGATTTTAATTCATATGAAAATATATCTTCTTTTCGGGTTTTCATACATTTAAAAAATTGATCACAGATCAAAACAAAGTGAAAAAAATTTCAATTTCAAAAGGCAGAATTTAGACACTTTTCCAAAGTGGAGATTCAGAAGGCCAAAAGACACATGAAAAAAAAAATGCTCAGAATCACTAATCATCTGAGAGATGCAAATTAAAACAACAATGAGATATCACCTCACACCTGTCAGAATGGCTATCATCAACAAATCAACAAATGACAAGTGTGGGCTAGGATGTGGAGAAAATTGAACCCTCCTGCACTGTTGGTGGGAATGCAGACTGGTGCAGCCACTCTGGAAAACAATATGGAGTTTCATCAAAAAATTAAATATGGAACTGCCATTTGACCCAGTGATCCCACTTCCAGGAATATATCCTAAGGAACCTGAAACACCAATCAGAAAGAATATATGCAACTCTATGTTCATAGCAGCACAATTTACAAGAGCTAAGATTTGGAAACAGCACAAGTGCCCATCAGCAGATGATGGATAAAAAAACAATGGTGGTACAAACAAACAAATGGTGGTACATTTACACAATGGAATACTACATGGTGGTAAAAAAGAAGGAACTCTTACTATTTGTAACAAGCATAGCTGACCTGGAGAGTATTATGCTAAGTGAAATAAGCCAGTCAGAGAAAGACAAGTATCACATGATCTCACTCATGTGGAATCTAATGAATAATATATACTGATGAACAAAATAGATCCAGAGACATAGAACCATGGAACAGACTGATTATTTCAGAGGGAAAATGGGGGTGGGGGTTGGGGAGAAAAAGATTAACCAGGGAATTTATATGTATGTGTATATGCATAGCCCATGGACACAGACAATAGTGTGGTAAAGGCTTGGGAGGGGGGTGTGTGGGAGGAGGGGGTTAATGGGGGGAAAAAACAACAAAGGAGACACCTTTTGTGTCAACCTGTAATACTTTCAACAATAGTTAAATTTTTTAAAAAGGCAGAAGTTATACCATCAACATTTTAAAATAAAAGATAATAAACTAAAATTTAATCATATAAAGATAACTACAAAATTATAATCACCTTTAACTAAAATGTGAGTGAAGACAAAAATCAATACTATATTCATGCATTCTACTTCAAACCACTTATTGAATGCCTACCATGTACTACTACACCAGCCATCTATCAAATCTTTGCATTAGTAGATCAATTTCCTTGAACTGATAGTGCAGAAAAATAACATTTATTGAATGCTTACTATATGCCAAACCCCATGCTAAACTATTTTGCATTTAATCCTCACAACAATCCTAAATTAAGAATTGCAAATCCCATTTTTATGAGGAGAAAATTGATGCTTAGATATGGTATGTAACTTGTCCAAGGTCATATAGTTTCAAGCAGCAAAATTAAACCCGGGTCTGCCTGACCACAGAGCCCCCGTTATTTTTACTACACTGGTAACCAGTGTAGTATCATCACTAAAATGCAAAACCTATAAAAGAAACAGAAGAGCAGAAAGAGGTGGTAGGAAACCTGATTATCACAAATAAGACTCTAATGTCACACAAATAACCAGCCTGCTATCCTTGCCTTTCTTTCCTACTCCTTCTTTCCTTCCTGTGTGTATCCATCCATCTATCCAAATTTGATTGAGTTCTCTTTATGCTCTTTATGTGGCAGCAGTATGCTAGCCATGGACGTAGAATAGTGAATAAGACATTTTAAGATCTTTATTGGGAAGACTGACAATTTTAGCAAGAAATTGCAAAAATCTCTTGGAAGCTACAAAGTCAAAGTATCTTCCCCAAGTATCACTGGAGCTCACAACAACCCATATTTTCATGCATTAGGACACTGAAGTACCTACATATAAAACAACTTGCTCAAGGTCACATTAGACTAAACATAATCCCCTTGATGGTGACCTGGGATTTATATACAGGTTTTCTTACTGCTGAGTTTAGGACTTCCATCTAATGCAACCCAACTATCTATTCCCCATTTTCTTCTCTGGCCTAGACTCTTTATTGAAATAATCAAACCACAGCTGGAGAGTCTGAGGGAGAACTAAGGAAGGGCACATATCTCACTGAAAAGTGTTGCCATTCTTATATTCCTTTTTGTTTTAAAGAGTCATTTAAAAAATATTTTTATTGATTTCAGAAAGGAAGGGAGAGGGAGAGGGTGATAGAAACATCAACGATGAGAGAGAATCACTGATTTGCTGCCTCCTGCACATCCCCTACTGGGGATGGAGCCTATAACCTGGGCATGTGCCCTGACCAGGAATCAAACCATGACCTCCTAGTTCATAGGTCTATGCTCAACCATTGAGCCACACTGACCAGGCTCCATTGATTTTTTTTAGAGAGAGGGAGGGCGAGAGGGAGAGAGAGAGAGAGAGAGAGGAGAGAGAGAGAGAGAGAAAGAGAGACAGAGAGAGAGAGAGAAGGAAACATCGATGTGAGAGAAATTTGTATTGCTTGTTCACTGATGTTTCTATAAAGCTCAGTACATGATGAATCTTCAAGAAGTATTTGTTGAATAAAATAGAATGAATGACCCTCCAATTTACAGATAAGAAAATGAGGGTTGGAGTAACTTCCACAAAGTCTCACAGGATTTCTATGTGTGTGCCTGAGTCTAAACTTCACTGCCCTTTGCAAAAGGCACTGCCAACAGAGATTAAAGTGTCAGACAGCAGGCAGGGCTAGATGACAGGCAAGTGTTCTTTTAGGCTTTTCATTCTATGTGGATGCAATCAAAACCAAAAAGGCACATTGATCATGCTTTCCCCAGGGAGTCCTGAATTTCCAAAGGAACAAGATAACTTGAGAAATCTATTGATCTCCCAGTTTTGTCATGCTGTACAGGTGACAAGGATCAATGGAGATTTATACTCTTCTGCCCATGTCCCTACAATTTTAATTTGTATTTCCACCCAGAGTCCCACAACTTTACCAAATGCACTGCTCAGAGTGCCCACACCTTAAGTCAGTGCCACCGTCTGTGTCAGCTCTGTTTTGTCAGCTCCTTCCAATTCAGAGAAATGTCTCCCCCATCCTCTCCAGCTCCCTGCACGCAAAGCCAGCAAGCCCAGCCCAGCTGTCCTCTAATCTGCCTGACACACACTCATTGGCCCACCGCCTAAGGAGGGGCGGGGCTTCTGTCTCTCGGGGGCTCTTCAAAAGAGATCCTTGCAGAAAGCACTCACCCTCCCCTGCCTCCTGCACTGGGGCTGTGCTTCCCTGTCTGTTTTCTCTTTCCTTTCTGTCTCATCTTGGGACAGAGGCTCTTTCCAGAGGAAGCTTGGGTCTTGGATTTTAATGTCAATGATGGAAAAATATGAGAATGTCTCCTGGATCCCCCAGCAGGAACTGGAAGATCCATTCAAGAAATATCTGAACAGCACAGAGGACTACCTGACCTTTGTCTGTGGCCCTCAGCGCAGCCACCTCTTCCTCCCGGTGACTGTGGTGTACACCCTGATTTTTGTGGTCGGGGTCGCTGGCAATCTCCTGGTGTGCCTGGTGATTCTTCGGCACCAGACTATGAAGACACCCACCAACTACTACCTCTTCAGCTTGGCTATCTCGGACCTTCTGGTCCTGCTCCTTGGGATGCCCCTGGAAGTCTATGAGATGTGGCGTAACTACCCCTTCCTGTTTGGGCCCGTGGGCTGCTACTTCAAGACGGCCCTCTTTGAGACTGTGTGCTTCGCCTCCATCCTCAGTGTCACCACGGTCAGCGTGGAGCGCTACGTGGCCATCCTCCACCCTTTCCGCGCCAAGCTGGAGTGCACCCGGAGGAGGGCCCTCAGGGTCCTGGGCATCATCTGGGTCTTCTCTGTTCTCTTCTCTCTGCCCAACACCAGCCTCCATGGCATCAAGCTCCACTACTTCCCCAATGGGTCTTTGGTCCCGGGCTCTGCCACCTGTACGGTCATCAAGCCCATGTGGATCTATAATTTCATTATCCAGGCCACCTCCTTCCTCTTCTACATCCTCCCCATGACTGTCATCAGTGTCCTCTACTACCTCATGGGGCTCAGAGTGAGTATCCCAGCTGGCTGGCTTAGGGCAGCATCCTTTTTTTACTCGCTGACTCCAAGTTTTGTAAGAGGAACTTAGAATCGGAGAAATTCAGAATGGGAAAGGAGCATAGAGTAACACAGAATGAGCTCAGAGGGGAAACCCAGAAGTTAAAGGACTTGCCTCAGTTGGACAAATAGCACCCAAAAATATAAATTATTTCCTCTAAATCACCTTTATTATTCTTCCCTCTATACCCGGGGTTCTCAAACCTAGGTGTTCCTACAAATTATCTAGAAACCTTACTATGGGTAGCAATATGCAAGCCCCTCCCCTGGGGAAATTCTGATTCAGTACGTCTGAGGTGGAGCCTCATTAAATAGCACAGGTGGTCACCCCTGGAGAGCCAGTTTCACAGCCTCCTGTCTTTTTTCTGCCCAGATCTATGGCCTGCACTGAAATCTTCCTTTGCACCAACTTGGTCCGAGTATAACATAAACTATCCCCGCCCATTTATACTCCAAGACAAATACAGGGTGGGACAAAAGTAGGTTTATAATTGTGAGTATGCAAAACACATAGTTTATTCTTGTATTATTGTTGTTATTATTATTACCATTATTATCATATTATTTTCCATATAAACAACTGTAAACTTACTCTTGCCTCACTCTGTATACAGTTTTACAGTCAGACACTCTCCTGTGATTGCTTTGATTCTATCAGGTTTGAAATATCAGGTTAAAATGCAAAAAATATGCCCTAAGCCAGATCAGCGTGGCCTTCTCTTGAGAAGGTGGAGATTTGGGGCTAGGGAGGTAAACAGAGCACATAAAATAGAGTAGAAGGCAGTGTGAATAAGAGATTGCTGGGATTAATAGAAAATTATCACTGCTTGTGCAACATATCTTATACTTAGAGGTTCCTTTTCTGTGCACATAATGGTAAATCAATTTCTTCATTTTTTTCTATTTTTTCCAAGTCTAAATAAGCTGAGAGAAACTGTTTTTGAAGAGGGTAGAAGTAAGTCTATGCCGTTCCTCTCCTAGTATACTCTGCAACCAAATTCATAGAGATGACGTCTGCCTGTGACAGTTTTATACCCTTTTAAGGAGGTGGCTTGTGTAGGAAACAATCGTGAGGCCATTTAGACTCTCAGGTCTGAAGCTCACAGTCTACTGTGCCTTTAGGCAAGCCACACGACTGTCTTCTGGAATTACTTTTCACATTTATAAAATGAAAAGGTCACGTCAGATTATATTTAAGGCTCCTTGTAGCTCTAACAGTCTGTGATTCCTTTAAAAAACAAGAATGAAAAAATGTGTGAGTAGGAGCCATGTGAGTTATAAATTGAAAGAAAAACAAAGCTGACATCACATTTACATCATATGCTTCAATTTGGTTCAGACACCACGTATGTCCTAACAATTAATATATTCTCATATCATTGGTGAATACCAACTGGGCCTAAGGTGAATGGCAAGATTGAAATACGAAGAATAAATTCTAAGTACACAGATGTCTAGACATAGAAGCAACTCTAATCAGGCAGAGAACTGTGCTAGTCTCCTCCTGAAGGGCTGGCTGCTATATTCCCAACATATGTCTTCCCAGAGCACCTCACAATCATGTCTTTAGAATGCTCTGTGCGTTTCACTTGGGGGTTAGGACTTCTGCATGATTCCAAATACCGTGAGTCCTATGAGGAATATCCACCCCAAACTGGTCAATACCATCTCATCCAACACCAAGCAATCACTTACCTTGGATCAATTTGGAGGAAATATTTGATTTGAGTAAGAAACACATACATTTCCCCACTCCAACCAATTACATTGAGTTTCATTTTGTTTTGTTGTCATGAGACTACAGCTATCTTATATCAGGAGTTAAATGACAGCTCAGACAACAGCTTAGAAACCACCCAAATTTGCTTTGTGAATGTAATACAACTTCCAGCCTCCTGTTCTCAGGAAGGATGAAAGGATTCCCTGCTTAGGAAGTCACTCCTAAAGGAGTTTAAAGATCTGTAGACTGAAGTCAGGAGATAGGTCCTAGTCTGTGTCATTGGGCTCCGGGCCTTGCACATGCTATATTTGCTCTATCTTTGCCTGAAATGTTCCTGCCATCTACCACTACAATCCCTTTTACCTTTCTAACTCTCACTTTAAATCATGCTTCATTCACACTTCCTCAGGGAAGCTCTCCCTGATTCCCTAGCTACACCTAGACCTTGTATAGGTGCTCATGGTTCCTGGTGATTTCTCTTCCTTACATATTCCAATTTAAAATTATTGTTATATTTCTCTCCAACTTGACTGTAAGATGAATGAATGACTGCATGCATGAATGAATGAATGAAGTTGAATTATTCCCCTACTTGCTGGACTTTAGCTTCTCTACCTTCAAAACAAGAGACTTGGAAACATTATCTCAAAGGGCTATTTTGATCTAAAATATTTTAAAGAGACTTAAGCAACTCTGAGGATGATTGTTATTGATTCCCTTAGCAAATCTTAAGTTATGATAGACTCTGGGACCCACTGCCTTCAAAAGGCGTGAAACTAGAGGTTGATGAAATCCCAGGATGGGGGAAGAAGGAGGAGAGCCACATGTATGCTTGAAACTGAGTAGTCAGCGCAGCTTCCTTCCAGGACACAAGTCTCCACGGAGCTGCTCTCCAAATATCAAACATGATGGAGATGGAAAATATCCAATCCCAGGGCAAGTTCCTCCTATCTGGAAGGAGGTTCTGCTGAAGCTCTCACAAACTGCTTGTATCTCCTGCATACAGCATTAATGCTTGAGTTCAGGGACATGCATTATGGATTGCAACAGAATTCAGCCATGCCAACCAGAATGGAACTGACTTTTAAATTTAAAAAAATTTGTTCAGATTGTAGGCATATTGCTCAGTTGGTTGAGCATCAAACCATGCACCAAGAGGGCGCAGTTTGATTCCCAGTCAGGGCATGTGCCGGGCGGGTTGCAGGCTCGATCCCCAGCAGGGGGTGTGCAAGAGGCAGCCAATGGATGTTTGTCTCTCTCCCTCTTCTTTCCTCTTTCTCTAAAACCCAATAAAAACATATGTTTTTAAAAGAAATGTTCAGATGTTACTTAAAGAATCACCATCTCTTCCAATAAGGATGAATATAATTTCTAAACTCAGAAACATGTGCACTCTTGTTAGTAATGTTAGTAAAGTAGAATTTCCCAAATTGTGCTTTTCAAGATAGTACTAGGTATTCCACTAAAAGGAGTTTGGGGAAGGTATTGTTTAGTCAGAGAAGCATTATCTCCCTTGAGGCTGGGGTGAGAGATGTAGGGTGTGGAAGGTGGGCATGGGGGAAGGGTGATATATTATGCTTTATGAAGATTCATAGTGCCCATTAGCATATTAAAGACTCAAAGAAGACCCACAATGGAGACTATAGACTTCATAAAACAGAAATAATACCTGTTTTGGCTTTCTACAGCCTATCCACCACATAGCAGATAGATTACATTCTAATAGATGTATAATAATTACTGAATGAACTAGAGGCCCAGTGCATCTCACAGTCCAGAGCACCTTGGGGGATGTCTGCGGGGAGTGGGCCTAAGCCAGCAGTCAGACATCCCACTCACAGTCCGGGACCCCGGGCTCCTTACCACCCACCTGCCCACCTGCTCACTGCTCCTTAGCACTGTTGCGGAGGCGGAAGAGGCTCCCACCACCGCCGCTGCACTAACCAGCCTTGAGCCTGGCTTCTGGCTGAGCGGTGCTGCCCCTGTGGGAGCGCACTGACCACCAGGGGGCAGCTCCTATGTTGAGCGTCTGCCCCCTGGTGGTCAGTACGCATCATAGCTACCAGTCGTTCTGGTCGTTCCACTGTAATGGTTGCTTAGGCTTTTATTATATAGATGACTGGAAAAGCCTATGTAACTTTTTTTTTTCACTTAATAATTTCACATTTTTCATAAAATGCCTATTAACATGCCATATATAACAAGGGTTCTATAGAATAGCAGATGATAAATGGTTGTAATGCAACTTGGCCACATCCACCTGTCCAGTTGAGTTAGATGATCCAACTCCACCTCCAACTTATTGTTAAACTTTGACAAATTCTTACATTTATTTGAATTCTCAATTTTTGGTCTGAGAATGAGTGTTAGAGTTACACTTCTCAGATCCTAACAGAAGGGAAACTATTTTCTTTCTTAACATTTCTTTCCACTTCCCTTGCAGCTAAAGAAAGACCAAACCCTTGAGGCAGACAAAATAACTGCAAATATTCAAAGACCCTACAGAAAATCAGTCACCAAAATGTTATGTAAGTCCTCCATTTTGTTTTTGTTTGTTTGTTTGTGTTTATAAAAGGAAAAGAGTTGCAATTGGTGCTGAGAAAGTGCTTCTGAGTATCAGGATCAAAATTCTCCTGAAGTGTAGGATCATGGTCTGGTCTTTCATGGCTTACTCAAGTTTCTAGGACCTCTTTGATTCCTATTTCCATTTTTAATACTCAAAACAACATACTAAATTGCATTCACTGTAATACGCTGTGTGCTTTTTGGTAAATCACATCCACCCTGTGAGCTTTTGAGCATCTCTTTCTCCCTCTAAAGTAAGCAGATGTTTTTAAACTTATTTTTTATGTATTTATTTTAAAATATAAAGAAAACTGTGAGTGCACCATTTAGAAAATGTACAAATCACATACACAAACATTTTATAACTCATTTCAGGGGATCATGAAACCCCTGCTACCCATTCTTGGACTCCATGAAATACTTTACCTCCAGATTAAGAACAGCTGCCCAAGAGTACCCCTATGTGGTCATTGTACCTATGACATTGCATGATTTTATATAAATAATGTTTAAAAAATACATAACCAGGCACTGATTCACACTCTCCCAAAAGCATTTGATAAAAAATATTTGATCCAGCGCTACCCTATAGGAGATAGTGATGGGAGAAAGGAGGTTTATGATATACTTTCCAAGTCAAAAACTAAGGTTTGGAAGAAACAAATCCTCCAGGCTAATATGTACATGAAACACTCACCATAACTATATGGTGTTTATGAACAAAAAATAAAACCTGTGCAAGTCACCAAAGTTTGTCATTTCAACTCTAAGACTCATCTTCTTGAAAATGTTTATTCCCTGTTGGCACTTGACTTTCCCTGGTAAGAAATCTCATGCCTTTACTATTGCTCCCCTTTCTCCTCGATCGTAATCTACTCTCACAAAAAGACTTGAAGTGCATGCATGTTAAAATCACAATGATAAAATATGCTGCAAAGCATTTGCCTTTAGTATGGAGGGTTCATTTTTAAAGCAATTAAAATTTTAATTATGGGGAATTGTAGGCAGTAGTGAGCAGATTAGGGACTTTTTCTTGGAGAGGTAAACTCAGAAGAAACTTCCAGATATTCCTGAACCACACTGCACAGGTAAATAACTTAACTCTGAATATGTTTAATGCCAAAGGAAATATATGTACTATTGACTACAGAAACCTCAAGTGTGCTCACAAGTACAGAGAACTGTAAAATAAACACCGATGTACCCATTACCCAGCCTCAAACATTACCAACTCATAACTAATCTTGCTCCATCTATATCACTGTCTCTCACTTGCCCCTACAAGAATATTTTGAGGCAAATCTCAAGCATCATGTTTTGGAAAAGGAAAATGTTACATAACTTCAGAAGAAGAAAAAATATATATTTATATGTGTGGAGATTAAACGCCCCATTGAGTAACTGCAGTAGCACCTATTGCTGTCTTGGGAGCTGAAAATAAGAAACTAGAAAGTGCAATTTCTTGTGAATCTATTGTTATTTCAAAATAAAAAGTAAAAACAAATAAAAAGAAACTAGAAGCAATTCTTTAGTCTAGTAACATCTAATATAATAGACACATCCCCCATCCCAATCAAAAGATGCTTGTAAAGGATTATTATACTTATGATTGTTCTTTTTCTCTCTCTCCTCTCTCACCCCTTACAGAATTTTAAATGATTAGATTCAGAGTAGCTTTTAGTTCTTACTGGAGTAACAAATAAATTCATACTATAGTCAATAATTTTTTATTAATCTATGATCAAATGCTTGAACCCAACCATTGTATTTATATAGCCAATTTATGTGGTTCCAACAGTCTACTTGCAACATAATTCATTTCCCACAATAGAATGTTTTCGGAATAAATTTGATACTATTTAAAATGTTCTAAAGGAGACTTACATTATATAAGAAATCTTGTACAATCATATAGAAAACTGATCCTAAGTCCTATATAATTCGTCCGTATGTTTAAATATTTTATGTAGAGGCTCCTCATGACCTAGTTAGTCTGTAATGATAACCAAGAGGGAAGGGAAAATGCTAGAAGGAATGGATGAACTTAGTAGCCATTTGATACCTATTCTCGTTTTGACTGCCTTTTGTTCTCCCATTCATCCTTCTTTTTCAGTTGTCTTGGTCTTAGTGTTTGCTATCTGTTGGACCCCATTCCACATTGATCGGCTCTTCTTCAGCTTTGTGGAGGAGTGGACTGAATCCCTGGCTGTTGTGTTCAACCTCATCCATGTGGTGTCAGGTAAAATCTTAGCTCCTTTGGTTGCATCACAAGGTAATCGCAGCTTCTTTATTTTGCTCAGAGCAGTAGGTTCTGTCTGGATCTACTGATTTATCATGGAGGCCTGCTGTACTATGATGAAGTCACTTGATTTTTTTATTTTATTTAAATATCGATTGGGTATGTTACTGGTCCAAAAGAAATGTACCGGATCACTACTTTAGATGCTACTTTATGTAAGACCTCAACTCTAAGCACGATGACTACAACAGAAAAATGGTCTAAGGAGTGATTGCCTTGATATTATTTCCAATGACCACATGATTGAATTGGTTCCTATTTATTAAACATCCATGTCCCTGAAATCTTGTATTGTTTTTAGCAAGTGTTATATCCTCATGAAAGCCAACCAAAGAGTATTATTATTTTCATGGTGCATCAGGGTCTGCCTTTAGGCTACTTTAACACTGCTTGTTGAAGATACTAGAGAATGTGGTGGAAATAGGGGTGGGAAGGTCACTAAGTCAGAGGACCTGGATTTGCATCTCACTTCCACCATTAATTTTCTGAAGAACATGGCTTCCTTTATGTCGGTTTCCTCAATTATAAAATGGCAATAACACCTTCCCTGTATAAATATGGGCTAATGGTAAGAAGCAAATAAAATATTAGCTACTAAGAAATTTTAAACTGTAAAATGCCATATATCTTTCTATAATCACCACATATTATCACCATTTTACTGTTGAAGAAACAATTCCACAAGAAAATAAATGGCTTGCCCAAAGGCATACTCCTGACAAATAGTAAAAGCAGGGTTGGGGCAAAATCATCTAACTTCAAGTTCAGAGTTCTTGAGCCCAAAATAGATCAGAGAATGGCTATGTAGGTCCCCCTTCCTCAGTCAGTATGTCTGTGAGCCTTGGGTTCACATCACTTTTGTCCCTCTGCTTCTGCTAGTCACCAGCTGGTTCAGAGAGGCAAGATAAGATCAATTTGTGCAAATTAAGCTCCAGATGTGCACAGAGCTAAAGCAATAGCATTCATATGTATATTGAATATCATGTATATTATTTATTTTCTACACTCTCTTTTTATTTTCAGCAGGCCTTGTGTACAGCTTATACTTGGACATTAAAACTTTCTGTTATGTTAAACTATTATTTTAGACAAAAATCTCAAAATTATTTACAGCTCTTATCTTCAAGATAATCTGAGAAAAATGGGGTGTCTAAATAAACTGGAAAACACCACAAGATCACATGAGACTTGACTAGCTGACTATCCCTCTCTAAATGTAACAAGATGACCATTTTAAGATTTTAAAACTATGGTATTTATAACATTTTTCTGTTAAGATATTATCTCTCCCTCCCTTACAGTACTAACCAGGTGAAACCTTAAACACTACAGAAAATGTCTCCAACCAGCCTTTTGATCCCCAAGTTATAATACTTCCAATCATTGACCATATGCTTGTCAAACCGGTTGATTAGAGTTATGCACATTCTGCGTTATTCCTGCAATAAATTTTTAAAATATATTTTATTGATTTCAGAGAGAGAGAGAGATAGAAACATCAATGATGAGAGAGAATCATTGATCGGCTGCCTCCTGCACGCCCCCTACTGAGGATCGAGCCTGCAAGATAGGCATGTGCCCGTGACCAGAATCAAAATCGGAACCCTTCAGTCCTCAGGCCGATGCTCTATTCACTTAGCCAAACTGGCTAGGGCATAAAGATTGCTGTCTCTGCATATTTGTGCATGCTATGCCTTCTACCTTCAGAACTCTCTCCTCTTTTTCCCAACTCTCCTACCCATTTCAGGGTCTGGCTGGAATTTGATCACCCACCATTAAATCATTCATAACCATCATACTCTTTACAGTTATGACATTATATGAATTTCCATAACATGGCTATTGGTATGACATATTTTGCTCTTGACAGATATTGTTTGGTATTACTCTAATATTAATTATTGATGTAGGGCAGAGATCTTGCCTCTGTAATACTATTCCAAGTTCTTGGAAAACAGCATTACCTCCTAATTTACCTCAAAGTTCCTGGCACATAAGAAGAGTTCAATCAATATTTGTTTATTGAATGAATTAATAGTCCATAGAAATGTTTTCCTGCTCTATTCCTTTATTCCCAATTCTGTGCACAGGGCCTATGGCACTTTTCATGTCCTGAACTAAATAAATGAGAACAATGATGAGCATGTTGATGACAGTACAGTACCTGTCACTTGCTTTATATCCTCAACCATTCTCAGCCCCTCTGTGGATAGTATCTCAATTTTATCCTCACAATAACCCAGGGAGGTGAGTTAGGCTTGTATTATAATTCCCATTTTATAGAGAAAAAAATTGAAGTGCCAATTCTGCCTAAAGTCTTAGAATAAATAAGTAAAGGCCAAGATCAGAAACTAAGTCCTCTGATTCTCAACCTTAGGCTCCTCGTGGGCTTTGGGGAAATAAAATAGGATATGGTAATAAAGGATGAGCATATACCAAACAAGAAAGTGACAGTGTGCAAGGCACTTGGTGGAGAAAATAAATGGAAAAATGCAGTTATTTAATAAAGTTGGACATTAGGTGGGAAGAACCATGGAAGGGAAAAGCGAAGTAAGAAGAAGCACTGGGAAATATTTCTTTGAAGAGATATTAAGCATAAAAGGAATCTCAGCAGGGACAATGCCTTGACTGACTTACCATTCCTCCATTGCTTACAAGTTTCAAATTATAGATTTAAGCACAACACCAATGAGACAAAAACATCTCTCTTCTTCTGATAGTTAAGCATCTCTCATTAATGCCGTGGGAACATGCTCTTTAATTAAACAAGTGTGGATCAAAGGAAGTTGCAGAACATCTCAGAGAGATCCCCTGCTGGCCTAAAATTTGCCAAGACTCTTTAATCTTTCTGTGTTTGATTCCTATGTACACAGTTGGTAGAGCATTTTGTATCCCCAATTAGTGTCTTGTATATATTATCACTTCCAAAATAGGCAATCATGGGGATTCTAGGCTTTGTTAAACATTTATGCTTCTTCCTAGCATGCCTCTCACTCAATGTCTCCTCGGTGTGTCTATTTAACCCCTGCAATCCAGGTGTCTTCTTCTATCTGAGCTCAGCTGTCAACCCCATTATCTATAACCTACTCTCTCGCCGCTTCCGAGCAGCGTTCCGGAGTGTGATCTCTCCTTCCTGCAAACAGTGGCACCCCCAGCATCACCCACAAGGGCCACCTGTCCAGCGGAACATCTTCCTGACAGAATGTCACCTTATGGAGCTGACTGAAGAGGCGGGCCCCCACTTCCCCTGTCAACTGTCCATCAGCAGCTCTCACCTCCACACAGTGCACTATTCGGGACAGACCCCGTGAAAGGAACTCTCAACGAATTGACATTCCTCTCTGCCTCCACAGTTATGGGAGGGTCAGCCCATAACTTATGCCTTCTTATGTGATAATGGGGAGGAAAATGGCTCTCTGAACTTATATATCCATTTCTAGGTGTGTTTTTAAACAAATGTGAAAATTACTACTTAAATCTGGATCTAAAACCCACAACCTCCTGACAGCCTGGAGCCCCTTCACTAGTTGATGAAGAGAACATGACTAGCAAAGTAGGGTAGCTATACTTTGAGTATTTTCCACTCTTGCAAATGGTTTTTCCTGAGTCATCCTCACTCTGAGTCAGGCTGTGGTCACTCTAACAACTAATGGTCCCTGTCAGCCACAGAAGGAAGACATGTAGATATGGTTTTCCTTCCCATGATTTGAAGGGTCCATGCCAGAGTTCCTCCACAGCAAACTACTTACCCAACTGCCTCATATTCTGCCATCATAATGTGATTCCTTAGAGTCTGAAGACTTGTACTTTTAGAAGAGTCTGCCTGATAACGTGGGAATGATCCTTACAACTATTACCCCCACCATCCCTATGCCCAAGTCATTATCAGTCAGTCCTCACGAGGAATGCGATCAGATTCAAGTTCTACCTAGAGAAGAAGGGGATGAGGTAGAAGGCTGTGGTGGAGGATCATAAGATACATAAACTATACTGAACATAAACTTAGTCATTTTCACAATTTGGTCTACACTTGGATTTCTAAAGTCTAACTTCATAAACAGAAGTGTGGTCTACTACTATCTTGATAAAAAGACAAGCCAAATGGTAACTACTGGTCTCAAACCCATTATTTTCAGCTACTCAATCCTGCATTACCTATATAATACTCCTCATGTATAATAATGGAAAAACCTACTTTCCTGACTCATCTTCCATCATGTCATCTCAAGAAACTATTACTTGTTCTTCTTATGAAAATACATCGCAATTTTCTCAGCTGCACATATTTGCTTATAGACTGCCCTTTTATCGCCAGTCTCCATCTTTTTCTATCCTACCCATCCTTCAATGTCCATCTCAATGTTGTACCTCCTCCGTGAAACATTGTTTGATGTATTTGATAGATGTGGTATCTGAATTCTCTGTCACTTTATGTCTTGTAAGCTTTTTCTTCACTCTGCTTTGTATTTCTGTGATTTATATTCCTGCTTTGCCAGAATGTAAATGTATCAAAGGTATTGGGTATCTTGTGTTCATTTTTGCTCTTGCTAGAACCCTGGAAATATATCTATTACAATGGTAGGTGTTCAGTAAATACAGGGAAAGTGAGTTGACTTCACATTCCAATATACTGAGCCAAACAACAGCTCCAAAGAGAACCATGTTAAGAACCAGAAGATTCTGTTTCTGACAGGGATGCCTGACCTCAGTTGGCCATTTAATCAGGTGAGTTGATAATGGTGTACCTGCTGTGCCTGCGGTGCAAGAAGGCCCTTTCCAGTTCCCGGGTTCACTGATGCTGAGATATGCAAGTTCTAGCTTTTAGTCTCTGATTTTTTCCTAAATTGAATGAACCATCCTATTGAAAAATTGGGGTCCTGGTCTCTGATGTCACCATTTCTTAACTGAACAGGCATCTCCAAAGGGATTCAATATTTTTAAAAATTTGTTTTGCTAATCACAAGCCAAACTTTAATGAATTATAATTCTCCAGTGATGATTTATTTTGGTGAGCAGAACTCTCTGGTCATTTGTGAGTTAAGCTGAAAAGACTTGGCAAAACAAAACCTCAGAAATGGAGGAGAAATGAGTTTCTTTCTTGCCTTTTAACGTAGACACATTCTTGATGAAGATCTAATAAGGTCATTATCCTTAACATCAACTCCCAATGACTAGGCCTAAAAACGCTGCTATTATAGGTGGATGGATAGAAAAAGAAATAACACTAAAACTGACGTTAGTAATTTGGTTGTTTGATTAAAACTTTGGTCTCTTCTTTATTTTCTCCTCATTTACCTTTTTTTCCTAAAAATTTATAACCCCCAAATTATCACTAACTCACTCTTTCATTCAACAGATCTTAACTAAGTACACAGTAGGTGAAGTGCATGCTCCAGGTTATGAATTCCCTGACCCTGAAAGTTTGCATCTAATAGAAGAGATTGTTTTTGAAAACCATTACAGAGTTAATTATTCAAATCTAGTTGTGAAGTGTGCTACAAAATACAAATACAAGTACTATGAAACTATATTAAAAAAAGGTATTTGGCCAAGTCAGGGGGCAATAGGTTTAATTAAGCACATATATACATATGGGAAGTTTATATTTCAAAGTGAAAATTGAAATACACATGTCCTAGAGTTAGTTTATTTAAGAGTTCATACAAAATTAGTAGAACAAGGAGAGACACTAAATTTTCAACTCTACTCATAGCTGACCTCAACATCTCCTCATGAATTCCCTGTGATCTCTGAATTTTAGAATAATGATAGAAGAGGTCAGTCAGATAAATGCTGGCAATTTAACTCTTCTGCAATGAGACAGTGACTTTTGAGCTCTCTAGTAATTCACAAACTCAGTGAACTGAAGCTCTGACATTCAGAAGGTTGCTTGCCCAATTAGTTGGTCTAGACCAGAGAGATAGCAGAAATTCTTAATCCGAGACTTATGAACAAGTGTCAGAAGGCCCAAGAATCCCCTGAAATTGATTTCTTAATTATTAGTTTGTCCTTTTTTTTCTTGGCAACAAGATTTATACTTTGATTAGCTTCTAAAAATAGCCTATGACTTAAATTATCATAATCACTGTTGTAAAGTGCCCTTAACAGTCATACATAAGGACATCCTTTTAATGGGTGAGCTGTAGCTGAATGAAGACATTGCAGGATAATTAAAAGTGTCATTATTCCAACATAAAAATCCAGTATAGATAAGTATCAGCTGTTCAGTGATGTGCTGGTGCCAGTGAGGACTGGTTTGCAAAATTGTTACATACATAGAAATTTTGAGAGCCTGTTGTCAAATGATAGCTTAAAATCAGCCACAGTGGGAATATTTACACCATAGAAACTGGACAACACCACACCTCAGCACATCACTAACTTTAATATGCTAGCAATCTGCCATCTTGATATAATATGTGTGATTTGTCTGTAGAATAGATGGCCAATAACACTGTTATAATTACAGACCACTTAAAATTGTGGTTAACTCATTGACAAAAAGTAGTCAATGGGCCAGATTTTGACCCAGAGGTAAAAGATAAAATAATCAAAAGCATGCTAATTATGACATGAAAACCTCATCAGCATTTTATAACTAAGCTAGAGTGGAAGAATTACCCTTGGATGCTGTCCATTAATATTAGTGCAGAAAATAGCAACAGAGCTACTCATTATCTTCCCTTTATATCTGTTTTAAATATCCCACAGGATTCATTGTAAAAAAGATGCACAATTTCCACATTCTCTCTACTTGGCTGGAGACTTCATTTTTTAAATTTTGTAAATGTGTGGAAAGGGACTATATAAACATTATAAAGAAGCTTGAGGTTGTATTGGATTATGCAAGCCAAGCAAACAACCTACCCCCTTTTCGTTTTCATCCCCTTTGAATCATTAAATCACATTGGAACTCTGCATTAGACATACATATATGTTATACTTTGAAAACATTTTCTAGGTAAAGTCAAGATTTGAAAGTTTTAACTAATTTTCATGTGGCCTAGAAATTGCTGCATCTACCTAAATTATACTATTGCCAGTGAAATATATACATAGTGAAAAATATATACTGTGAATTCAGTAGGCTGGAATGGTTATATTGAGCAGGTTTGTGTTTTTTTTTTAAAAAAAAAGTTAAAAGAAAAGCAATTCATTATTTTCAAAGATATGAAATTAATTGTATGTTAAAAAACCTACACTAATGCCTAGATAATGATTTGTAAGCAAGTAGATATTTTTAAATAGGGCTTAACCAGACTTGGGTAAAGCTTGCTTATTTGACTATTATATCAACAGAAGGAATAGTTTACCATAATTGTATGTTTCCCTTTGTAAATGTTGAAAATGTTAATATTGATTCTAATTTGATTACCAATTCCTTAATGATAGAAACTGAAAAAAAGCTTTATTTCATAACATTCATTTGTACTATTATCTAAATTTTCACAGCTTTACTAAGAGGGAGATATTGTTCCTATGCCCCCTTTTCAGTTGACAAAATAAGACTTATCCTCACTTCTCACTTAGTAAAATAGACAAGTCTAGATGAGTCATACAACAGTATTTACATCTCACTCATATAACTGCAGGTTAGCTGTGGTGGCTCCTCTCTACTCTATCCCAAACTGGGCACTGGTAGGAGACACAATGGTCCCTCAGAGTATGTGTTTCTCAGGGTGAGCAAGTCACCTGGCCAATCCTCAAGTTACAAGCTCAGGAAGCACACCTGACTCACCATGAGGCCATTCCCCACCAAGGGGGGTATGTATGATATTCCCAGAAGGAGTGGAGCGACGTGTCAGGACTAGGGACACCCATCTGGTAAGTGGTACAGTGAGTTTGAACCCAGAACTACATGGACTGCAGTGTCTGAGCTCCCCCATTACACTACACTGATTCCACACGTGACTCTACCTCATTGACATCATAGCAAAAGCCTCTCAGTTGAATGTCACCCCCAATATTACCTCATTTACTTCCCACTAAATCACCAGTACAGACCAGAGAACAAACAACAGTATGGACACTGGAGCCAGATGCCTGGGTTCAAATCCTGCCTATAACATGCTTAGCTGTGACCTTGAGCAGGTTTCCTAATCTCTCTGTGGTCCAGTTTCCTCATCTATAAAATAGACATTATGGTAGTATCTATATCATGGTGGTTACATAAGGGTTAAATAAATTAATATACTACTCCTAACGGTCTTATGATCCTGCCTGACACCTAGGAAGTGCTAAAATAAGTGTTTGTATGTCCAGTTGGTGTTGCTTAGTGGTTAAGCATTGACCTATGAACCAGGAGGTCACAGTTCAATTCCCAGTTAGGGCACATGCCCGGGTTGTGGGCTTGATCTCCAGTAGGGAGCATGCAGGAGGCAGCCAATCAATGATTCTCATCATTGCTGTTTCTATCTCTCCCTCTCCCTTCTTCTCTGAAATCAATTTTAAAAAATAAGTATTTGTTTATGAACCTACATGTAAGAAAATTATGTCAATCTACTGGTGACATTATTAAAATAAATATAAGACTTTTCAGAAAATAAAATGTTTGTAGGAGAATAATAACTAGGAATGGGGGCACTTTTTTGTTTCATGAAGATATGTTATTTTAACATCTCCTTTTGTTTACGTTTTTAGAGAATGTTACTCTCTGGCAGCATTCAAATGTAAGACGATTTAAATGAGCTCTACACCAGGAAATGTGTCAGGCTTTTTATTTTTTCTTGTAATCATTTCTACCAGATAAACAAGCTGCCCAAGATTCCATCAGCAATGGCTAGGAGCTCATTAATAATGAAGGCACAAATATGTATTAAAGATTGTTTCGCTGTTACATGAAAGATTAATCAATATTATGATAAGGAAGCCGCAAAGCCACAGGCACTCAGGCTGTTAAGGATGGCCAAGCATTTTAATTGTTTTTGAAGGCCTTTGGCCTGTCTTCCTATGGGGAATTAAATGTCTGATTTGGGGCTCTCAGAATTAGAAGACACAGGGCTAAGGATCCAACTAATGTGATCATTCTAGCCTAGACACCAAGCTCAGAGATGAATGACGAGGAGAAAGCCTCCGGGGTATTGACTGTTTACAGTACATGTAGAAATGAAAATGTACCTGCATAATCATCCAGAAACACTCTCACAGACACACCCAGCATAATGTGAGACCAAATGTTTGGACATCACAAATACATAAAATTAACCATCACTGGACTCGTGCGTACTCTCTACACAATCACTTCAGTAGTTCTGGAAATTGCACTCTAGTAATTTCATTTTATGTGTGTGGGATAAGTATGATTCATGCTTCGTATGAATAGTGTCCCACCCCCACTCCCACCCACCCACCCGCTGACACAGTCACTAGGAAACACCTTATCTCTAGGCCTTGAATTTCTACCTCAAAAGATCATGTCTCTTTTACATTACAAATACTTGTAAGTTATTAACATGTGTGTGTTAATTAATTTACAGATTTTTCTCTTAAAGGAAAAAAAAACCAACCCAAGATAGTACAGAAAAGGAAATCATTCGTGTATGCCAGATTAAGTATGGCTCCGGCTAAACTTGTGGTCCTCAATGTCTGGAGACATTTACTGTCACAAATAGGGGGATGCTCCTCACATCTAGTGAGTAGAGGCCAGGGATGCTTTTCAACACCTTACAGTGGCCAGGACAGCTCGCCCCCCCCCCAAAAAAAAAAAACCCTACAAAATATTATCAGACCTATGATGTCAATAGTGCTGAGATTGTAAAACTCATGCCTAAAGGAAAGAGGGTAGGACCCCCTTTAAACAGAAATTGATTATTTATTTGAAAACAATGTCCAAACTAGAAGGACCTTCGAGTATAATCAAACTGCCTCTCTGTTGACAAAGACACCATGATTCGGGACTGCAGTGCCCCAGAAAGGACCAGAGCCCATGTCTGCTGACACCAGTGCAAGACGGGTTCTGGTGACTCAGCCCACAAAATAGAAATCTGCTTAACTACTGAATATTGTTGTAGCACTTTTTCAAAAGAGAAATCATTTAAGATCACGGCATTGCCTCATCTATACCTGTGTGGTGGAGCCTCTAATGTCCCCATACAAGGATCCTCATCTCTTGGCCCTCAAGTCCATGTGATGTCACTTTCGAGATTAGGTTACAGAAAGACTCTGGCTTCTCCCCTGGGCAGGGACCCCCTCTCCCTCTCCCTCAGTTTTCTCTGGGAAGCCAGCTGCCGGTGAGCTTGGAAGCGGATCCTCTCCTCGCCAACCCCCAAAGTGCCTGTGGGACTGTGAACCACTGGATTACAGCCCCTGAGAGACCCTGAGCCAGGGTACCAGGCTAAGCCACACCCAGGTTCTTGAACCACAGAAACTGAGATAATAAACATGCGTTGTTTTATAAATTTTGTAGTGATTTGTTATGTTGTTATTACAGTCAAAATGTAAAGAACTTAAAATTGTTTTAAGAGGAGGAAAATCTTTAAAACCCAGGAACTTTCAATCCATTTTAGAACTATTTTAGTCAATTGAATTGAATTGAATTCTAAATTGAAGGTGAAATATAATGAGACTACCATCATTCAGCCTCTGGGTATATTCGCTAATAAAACAATTTTAATTTGTATGTTGTTAACACGCGGGGCATTACAAGAAATAAATTTTAAAAGAAGTGAAATCTGTGTTTACCCATAATTCCTATTATGTTTATTTATGCACTAGAAGGAACTGTCTCTTGCAGAATAAAAGAAATATCACAACATCTAGTTGGTACTGTTTTTACTCACATCTAATGCATTTGCAGAGGAAGACTCCCTAGAGATACTGAAAAAATACTTGACTACCCCCAAGTGGACACATGAGTTATTTTTAAGAAAATAAAATGTAAAATTGACACTGTCTTCCAACAACAACCACAAAATGGTATGCAATGATTATACATCAGACTCAGTATCTCGGAGCTGATGAGAACTTTAAAAGTTGAAACTTTGAAATTCAGAACCCTAGAACTGATAAGATATTTGCATTCCCTCTACAGTCCGTCTTATGCTCGTACATTTCTAGTTTGCTGCCTACCAAAGCAGCTTGCTCTCTCTGCACTCAGCTCCAGTTGAGTTGTGCTACAGTAAGTCTTCATTTTTCTTGCGAACTGTATGTAAACCACACAAGATCTCATGTTGTCCATTCTTAATGTTCTTCATGGTTTCCAGAAAAGAAGATGCTATCACTCTCCAGAAAGTATATTCAAACAACCCAGAGCACTGGATCGTAACCTTACTGAGGTGTTATCTTAAAAACCCCTCTAAAAACTGCTACCTTTGGGAACATTGCAACTGTTTCTGACATACAAAGAACCCCTTAGTCTTTAAGACTTTCAAATGTTCCTAGGTTCAATTTGTTAATCATGCCTCCGAGAGTTCAGTTTGCCAAAATTTCAAACTAAAAGTCTAAAACCAACTGCCCCTCTGGCTCAGAGGTTTCCCTAAATTATAAGTGATTTTGGAGTGAAACTCAAGCTTAGCTACCAGCCTAGAGTTTTACTCCAACACTTTCTACCAAGTGGGGCGAGACTACAGCTTACGAATTCCTTTGCAAACTCTAGAAAAGTATAGTTAATATGCTGAGAAAGAAGAGAAAATTGATTGTATAAAATGCTCAATTACAACCACAAAAGGTAAAATAAGAATGGAAAACAAAACTGGGAAACCAAGAACAAGGACGACAAATAGAAGACAGTAAGGAATCTTACCTTATAATAGACAAATATGCAAATTGACCGCACCTTCGCTATGTCCAAGCCACACCCACCAACCAAGCCACGCCCATCAACCACGCCCACCAGGAAACCGTTGCAGGGACTTTGGGGTGTGGCGGAGCCCAAGGCCCGGAAAGCTGCCCGGGGCTTTCCGGGCCTTGGGCACCAGCCGGGTGCCTGCTCCGATCGCAGGAGCGAGCCGACCTGGGGGTTCAGCTCGCTCCTGCGATCAGGTCGCAGGGACCCGGCTGGGGTGTGGTGGAGCCCAAGGCCCGGAAAGCCGCCCGGGGCTTTCCGGGCCTTGGGCGCCAGCCGGGTGCCTGCTCTGATCACAGGAGCGAGCTGACCTGGGGGGTCGGCTCGCTCCTGCGATCGGGTCGCAGGGACGCTGGGTGCAGCCGAGCCCAAGGCCACCGCCCAGGGCCAAGCCGGGACCCTGAAAGAAGGTAGAAGGCGGTGGCCACAGCCAAGGCCTGGGTCCCCGGTGCCGGCAGAAAACTGGTGCAGGCAGCCAGGTGAATGAAGGTCTATTGCACGAATCTTCGTGCAAACGGGCTACTAGTATGGTAGATATTAGTCCAACAATATCAATAATTGCATTGAATGTCAATGGTCAAATGCATCCATTAAAAGACAGAGATTGTCAGAGTGGATCAAAAAGAGTGAAAGTAAACTCAGATTAGTTGTAAATGTATATTGCAAGTTCTGGGTCACTGGGGACAAAGGGGGGCACCTATAATACTTCCAACAATAAAGATACATTTTAAAAAATAAAGTTGAGACCATTGTTCCTCAAAATGTGACCAGTGGACTACATGATTTGGAACCTCTAGGGAGTTTGTTAAAACTATGCAGGCTCCTGAACCTGCTGAAATGGAAGCTCTGAGCTGGAGTATAAGAATATAAGTGATAATAAGAATCTCCAGCCTGGCTAGTGTGGCTCAGTGGATTGAGCATTGTCTCATGCACCAAAGGTTGCTGGTTTGATTCCCAGGAAGTACACATGCCCAGGTTTCAGACTCAATCCCCAGTAGGGGGCATGCAGGAGGCAGCCAATCAATGTTTTTCTCTTCCTTGCCCTTCCTTTTTAAAATCAATAAAAACATAAATTTTTTAAAAATCTCCTATAACTCTTATCCCACTAAAGTCTGAGGACTGCTTGTTTAGGCCAACAGTATTGAACTGTGTTTCCTAGAAGATTGGTCTCACTATGAATTCTGGGAACTATAAAAATTATTGAACTCAGACAACTTAGGAAAAACCAGCATCCTCTACCATTGCAGGGCACACTTAATTGTCCCTAATTGTCCATCCCTCTTCATTGTCCTCCCCACCAGCAAAGGAGGAGGACTTGCATATAAGGAGTTGCATATCAGATTATTCAGAGTTCTAGAATATGATCAGATACAACCACTGTGCATTAAAAGCATAAACAAGGCTCCACTCCCTCGCCCACACTTCCACTTATAAGCGGCTACTTCTATGACTGTTCCCTCGTTTTTCCACCTCCTCCAAGCACATAAGTTAGGCTAGAGCCTGCTCTGCCGACCTGCCATATTGCTCCCCATCCATCTCTTTCAACTTCCTTTATTCATGAGCCTGGCATGAGATAATATTCCAAGATGCAAATCAGGGAGAGGATAGCAAGCCCCTTGTCTGCCTTAAGTTATAAAGTGTGTGTTTCCATGGCCGTTTCCAAGAAAGGCCTGTATTGGGGTACTGGAAACTTGAGCAGTCTTAATAAAGTGGCATTTTTGTTGTTCTTACTCCATTTTTTCTTAGGATATTGCTTGTCCAGGAACCCTATGAAAAGAAGAGGTATCTTTCAGGCCAGATTTAGGCATTTTTAGAATGAGAATCATCATATCATCCTAATTCCTGTAAGATTCCATCCATCAACCTGCAAAGCACATTTTATCCCCTTTTAGAGACTCACAGGCATAGTGGCGTGTTAAGGGATCTGTAATGTCCTGCAGTAAGTGAATTTGCTTAACTTTGTTTAATTTGGAGTTCTCATGCCTGTGAGTACAGTGTATTCCAGTGAGGCCATCTCACTGAGGGCACATTTAGGGAAATGTTAGTATAGACGGAGGGGGCGGGGGAGGCTTGTGGGTCAGCAACTTCATTCCTTAAAGGGGCAGATAGTAAATATTTTAGGCTTTTACAGACATGTACTCTCTTTCACAACACCTTAACACTGTCACTGTAGCACGAAAGCAGCCATTGACAATATGTAAATGATATCCATGTGGCTGTGGTCCAATAAAACTTTATTTACAAAAATAGGTCATAAACCAGTTTTGGCCCATGTGTTATGGTTTGCTAATCCCTGGTAAAGACTAAAAACACTCAAGTGACTTGTTTTGTTTTGTTTTTAGCATTTTCTCCTAAGTCTACAACCTAATCCTGTTTTAGTCTTACTTCTTTGATGAGAAAAACTATTGAAGGCAATAAACAGAAAGAATGGATTCATTGTTTTGACCTAAACCAGTTTTTGCTTTTTATATTCTCTCTCTCTCTCTCTCTCTCTCTCTCTCTCTCTCTCTCTCTCTCTCTCTCTCTCTCTTTCATCTGCAATTAAGAGCTCTAGCCATGACAACTGGCTTTCTGGAAAGCATATTTTATCCCCATTTCTGGGAAGAAACTCAAAGTGGGAGAAAAAAAGGTATCATGGCCAAGAAAGGATGGGAACAAGAGAGAGCCAACATAGAAGGGCAAAGAGAGCCTTTGCCTAGCACAAATCTACAGGTTTTCCCTTTTTACTTCCTTCTAGAATCTTCACCATTAGCAAGATAGCCTTGCTGTCCTTGGAGTCTGATCTATGGCGGGGCGGGGCGGGGCGGGGGCAGGGGCGGGGCAGGGGGGGAGGGTGAAGTGGGGGTGAGGAACATTTCTTCTCCCTGGGGACAAAGAGAGGTTAAAAGAGTAGAGAGAAGACAGCCTTGACTTCCATTTAAGATTAGAGTGACCAAAAATTATAAATAAATCCATTCTCTTCTATATCTCCTTCTCAGTGTTTTAATAAAAATGTTGATCCATTAAATAATCATTTTTATGCATACTATACACTTCCTCTCCATTTATCTGCTTGTCTTTTATAGCAAAATTCCATCAGTCTACATTCTCAGCTTCCACTTCCTCATCTTCCACAGTTACTTGAAATCACTCCAGTTAAGCTTTCGCCTCCATGACTCCAGGAAAACCACACTTACTAAGCTCACCAATGACTCCAGGTGTTAATTTTTGCGTGACCTCTTCACACCACTGATTTATTCCATCCTCGTCCTTATTGAAACCCTTTCTTCACCTGGCTCCCTGGATACTGCACTCAACTTCCAGCCACTTAGCAAGCATTTCTTCACCACCACACTCATCTAAACCCTCCTCTCTTACCTGATATATCACATAGCTTTGGAACTAGTTTTTTTTATTCCACTTTTGTTCTCCACAGACTCTTCTCTACCCAGGACATGGTGTGATGGTTGATTTGATGCTTAAAAAAAAAATCTTGATCTGTTCAAACTCTACTCAGCATATGCCAATACACTCAGAACAAAACCCAAACCTACTAGATGGCCTACAGAGGCCCTGCATAAAATGTTGCTCCAATAACTCTCTGTCTTGCTCCCACTCCACCCACAGTACAATGGCTCATTCCCATCTCATGGCCTTTGTGTTTGCTTTCTTACCTGCCTGTAACAGACTTCTCCCAGGTGTTTGGATGGCTTGTATCTTCACTTCATGCAGATCTCTATTCATATATCACATCTCCAAAAACCCTTCCCTGACCAACACTCCCTTTTCCTGTCCATCCACTTTACGCTACTTTAATATTCTTCAAAAAGCTTATCGCATCTTGGTTTATTGGTTGGTCTGTCTGCCCCAATAGAAAATAAGTTTTGTGAGGGCAGGGACTGTGTCTGCATTGTTCATTGCTCTGTCCCCAGCATCAAGAACCCTGCCTAGAACACAGATGTTCAGTAAATATTTGTAGAATGGACTGGGAACTGGGATATAAAATACTTATAAGTCATATCACTTAGCTTTAATAATGTTCTATAAATCTAATTCAAAGTATGAGGTAGGAAATGTTGAGGAGTCATGCATATAACTACAAAGACATAAGGCAGAATATCCTATATAATTAAAGGGTAATATGCAAATTGTCCCCTAGACTGGGAGTTAGACCGGAGTTTGACCAGGGGGCGGGGCTAGCCCGCTAACCACCTGGGGACCCTCCCCCCTGCCCATCCAGCCCAATTGACCCTGATCGAGGCTAGCCAGCCAGACCCCACCTGTGCACAAATTCATGCACCAGGCCTCTAGTCTGCTATAAAAAAAGGATAAGTAAAGTTTTATGAGAGCATGGTTGGGTTAGAAATTACCTCTGACCAATAATTAAAAATAAATCAAAGGCTTTACAGAGCAGATGACATTAAGCTGAATGTAAAAGAATGCATAGTATTCTGTTTGAAAGAAGAGAAAGAAGGCATGAAAAATGCTAGGGAGGTAAGAAAGCATGTTCACTCATTCATTTAATGAATATTTATTGATTTTCTATTACAAGCTTGCCAGGCATTGTTCTAAATGCTAGGGATTTGGTAATGGATGGAACAGAATACAAATTATAGCTTCAAAAAGTTTACATCCTAGCAGGAAGAGTTAGTCAATAAGAAAATAAGCAAAGAGCCCTAACCGGTTTGGCTCAGTGGATAGAGCGTCGGCCTGCGGACTGAAGGGTCCCAGGTTCGATTCAGGTCAAGGGCATGTACCTTGGTTGCAGGCACATCCCCAGTAGGAGGTGTGCAGGAGGCAGCTGATCGATGTTTCTCTCTCATCAATGTTTCTAACTCTCTATCCCTCTCCCTTCCTCTCTATAAAAAATCAATAAAATATTTTTTTAAAAAAAGGAAAATAAGCAAAGAAATACAGCAAATGATTTCAGATCATGAAATAAGCAGGGTCACAACACTTCAGGGGGTGGGATAAAGAACTCAAAAGGATTGTGCAAGAGATAGAGGCACTGCTTGGAACAGACTTGTCACAGAAGTTCTCTCAGGGAAGTCCTGGGAACTAAAGGATGAGCAGGATCTAGTTCTGCCCAGAGATGAAGGAAAACCATACCAAGTCAAAGGAATGGCGAAGGCACAGGCAGAAGAGCCATGAGTATGCCTGCTGACCATTTCCAATTCTTCACCTCCCAGGCACATTTAGGGTTGCACTTCCTTGTATTAGATCAGATGACACTAAGCTGGACATAAGAAAATGCATAGTATTTTGTTTGAAAGAAAAGGAAGAAGGAACTAATCACAAGAGGCCTTGTGATTAATTCTAGCCTCTAAATTGTGAGCAGAAGTAATGTGTATCATTTCATTGTTGACATAAGATCTGCCAGAGTTATGTTTACCCTCTGGAATAACAATTTACAAATGTTGGTAGGAATGATGACTGCTTTGTCATCCTAGGTCCCTGAGTGACTGCAATAAACAGAGACCTGTGCTGATGATACATAATGGGCTTATAGTAACATTTAGGTACATTTTTGTGTGGCCATACTTTCATTTCTCTTGGGTAGATGACTAGAAATGGAATTGCTCATGTTTAACATTTCAAGAAAGTGCCATACTGTTTTCCAAAGTGACTGTACCGTTTTAGATTTCTACTAGCAATGTATGAGGGACCTAATTTCCCTGCATCCCCACCAACACTTGTCCGTCTTTTTTTATTACAGTCATTCTGATGGGTATGATGTCGTATATCATTGTTGGCTTGACCTGCATTTCCCTAATGATTAATGAACACGTGATTTAATTGAATGTATGCACGGAGACCACTGAAGAGGCTCTTTCAAAAGTCCAGGTGACAAATGATGGACAAGGTGGTAGCAGAGAAGACAGTGTGAACTACACTCCCATGTGGCACAAAGAACTTGAGCGAACACTGTGCTAAGAGACAGCCTGGGCTTCACCTCACTAGACCAAGTTTCTAAAGTGACCCTAGTCCCCGTGCTGAATAGAAATGTTGCCAAACCACAAAGTGTGCATTGCTCGCACTGACACTGCCAAATCATTTTTGGTAATTCTCCACTTACTCTTTTTTGTAGTTTTCCACTCCCACCATAGCTCCCTGAATCATGTTGTACCCCCCTATTCACTTCCTCATAGCCCCATTTTGTTCCCTGTTTTCCCTTTGAAAACCTCAGTTACCTTTGTGTTAGTTGGAGTTGAGCTCAGTTTATACTGGAGTCTCTCTAACCCACTGTATTAATCTGAATAAAGTCTGTGTTGTCGCCTTTGACAGGTTTTCGGTGCTGCTGCTCTTTGACCAGGGAAAGAAGACACATTTCAGAAATAGAATGAAATCTCATGATGAAGGATTATGAGCAAGAAATTAAAGTAAGGAACAAGTCAAGGTTGACTCCTGGGATTTGGTGCTGAGTAGATTCTGAGGTGGTTAAAGGTGCCATTTAGTGATACAAGAAAATCTTGGGGAAAACATGAAAAAAAATTCAAAAACTGTTTTTAAAATACTAATTTGACATGACTGTCATATATCCAATCATGAATAGTAAGAGTCAGATGAATATATAATCTGGAACACAGGAAAGAACAGAGGATGCCAATACAGATTTGGGAGCCATAGTCAACCATTTGGTATTTAAAGCCATAGGGTGGATGAGATCACTGCAGAGAAATGTGTAGACAGAGAATTTGCCCAATCAGTGGAGAACTCTCACAATTAAAGGTAGGATTGGGAAGTAAAAATCAGGGGGAAAAAAAGATAATACAAAGAGGATACAGATGTGTAATGCACAGCATAGGGAATAGAGTCAATAATATCATAAAAATTATGTATGGTGACAGATGGTTACTAGACTTATTATGGCCATTACTTTGTAAGGCATACAAATGTTGAATCACTATGTAGTAAACCTGAAACTAATATAATATTGTATGTTGTATGTGAACTATAATTAAAAAATAGTTTGGGGAGAATTTAAAGGGGCAAGAAAATAGTGTGAGAAGGTAGTATTCTAGACACCAAGAGAAGAATTTCAAAAAGGAGAGGGTGGCCAACAGTAAATGGTGAGCAAGATGGTCAAAGAAAGTGTCCATCCGTTTTGGCAACATGATGGTCATGGACAGGAATGGTTTTAGAGAAGTAAAGATGGTAAAAACAAAAAAGCAAAAAACATATTGCACTGGATTAAAGAAATTGTGGGAGATAAAGACCCAGATCTGGTGCATTTAGACCAATCCTTCAAGAAGATTTACTGTGAAGGAGGAAAGAGAAATATGATGGTAGAAGAAGTAGAATTTGGATCAATGTAAAATGTGAGAAACCAGGGTATATTTCTATGCAGTAGAAATTATTTGGTTGAAAGGAAGAAACTATGGTGCAGGAGATGAAACTATAGAAGCAAAATGTTTGAAAATGTTTGAAGAACTGAGATAGAGAACATAGTAGACTGACCCTTGATAAAAGCAGTGAAAGGAAGGAAAATAGAAAATACAGGCAGGAATAAAGATACGTTCTAGACTTGATATGTGTATATGAGAGTTACTTCTATTTTCAGGCAGATATCAAGAGTGAGGGCATGGGAGTATGAAAGACTGTCCCAGAGAGGAGAAAGCAAACTTACCAGGAGGAGAACTCCAGGCAGTGTAAATGCCCATTTGAAGTTTGTGGTTTTGAATTTAAACTGTAACACACTAGTCACTATACAGTGTGTCTTTTCCATTTAAGTGTAGATGTTTATCTGTTTAGATATAGAAAGAGACAAGGTAGATAATGAGATTCAATCTTTAAGGCATTTAGCCAGGCAAACACATCATAGGGCTAGTAAGGCGAGGTTACTGACGGGTTTTACAAGGAATGAGTTACATAATTGAGTCTGAACTGGGTAAAGAGGTAAATATAGATAAGAGGGTTGTGGTCAGTGATGCAAAATGGTGAGGTCAATGCACTGGCGACTCAGTTGGGGTCAAAACATTGTTAGGAAAACCAGATGATTAATCAAGTCAGAAGCATAGGAGTCAGTGATCACAAAGAAAGATGCCTGAAGAATTTAGAGGTGATACAGTTACTGATGATAACAAAATCTAGGATGAGGTGGAGTGGAAGACAAGAACATTAGCGGAGACGCCAGGTGGCCGACGTGGAAGTTGCTGGCTGACTAGGCTTCCGAGGAAACCACCTCCAAGCCACCGGAAGCCAAGACAAGTGAAGGTGGCGGCACCGGAGGTCCAGTAGAGTCGCTGCCGAGGCCAGGCCTGTCTCTGACCATCGACGAGGGCGGACAGGCGCTTCATCATGGGTGGCTTTTTCTCAAGTATATTTTCGAGTCTATTTGAAACCCGGGAAATGAGGATTTTAATTTTGAGATTAGATAGAGCAGGAAAAACTACAAATTTGTATATATTACAAGTTGGAGAGGTTGGTACTACTATTCCTACCATTGGATTTAACATACAAGAGATGATAACATACAAGAACCATAAATTTCAAGTCTGGGATTTAGGAGGACAGACCAGTGTCAGGCCATACTGGAGATGTTATTCAATCACAGATGCTGCCATTTCTGTAGTAGACAGTTGTGACAGAGATGGAACTGGCATTTCCAGATCAGAGTTAGGTGCCATGTTGGAGGAAGAAGAGCTGAGAAAAGCCATTTTGGTGGTGTTTGCAAATAAGCAGGACATGGAACAGGCTATGGCTCCCTCAGAGATGGCAAATTCACTAGGGTTACCTGCCTTGAAGGACTGAAAATGGCAAATATTCAAAACTTCAGCAACCAAAGGCACTGGCCTTGATGAGGCAATGGAATGGTCAGTTGAAGCGTTGAAGAGCGGACAGTAATACAGTCTCTTCTGCTCTTCTGAAATGAAGACCACATCCCATGTCCCTTTGGAAATAGTTAAGTGTGCTTCACACTACTAAATGTTAGAGCTGTGTATGATTGTTGGCATATACTGAACTGACTGCACAGTTGTAATTAAAATAAATATAAAAAATAAGTATTTGGTTGGAAGCATAGCTCATCGTGATTGAACCAACTGACTGGTCTGTATGATGTAAAATATTCCTTCCTTCCTTTATTGTATTATTAAGGTATATATTCTATTTGTGTGGAATTCTTATTCAAATACAGTCTTATTAAAGGATGCACTCTTAACGAGGGAAAAGAAACCCTATTTTTGAATGAGTGGTTGCAGATTGTTTGTATAAACACTAATAAATACCTTAGCTCATATTTTTCCCTCTAAAATGAATTAAATATTTCCAAATATTAGACTCAATAGGGTAGTCTAGGAACATAGTGTGAGTAATATAGTTTTCGTTTCCTCAGTAACCACTTTATTTAAACTGTTTCATTTAAAATCTTTGGTTATAGGCATGAAGTTAAAATAATTATTTTGATAGTTAACTTCACTGATGTAACTGTAATTGTTATTTTATAGTACTTTATAGTTGAAAAATTCTATGTATATTGATACCTAGTCAATTTTTACAAGAATCCTGTGATGTAGATAGGACAGGTTGTGTGTAATTTTTCATTTTATGGACGTGTCAAGTCTTAGGTTGATAGCTTAGCTTGTCCAACTGCCAGTAAGCTGGGAGCCGGGCTCAAAGTGAGACTTCAGGGTCAGAAGCTTGTCCCATGAACTACACCATATGAAAGTTCAAATGATATCACCCCCTACATAAAATTATGCTAACTGAAGTAGACTGTACATTCAAAATAATGCCTGTAAATTTATCTGTCCATACTAGTAGAGGTAGTAAAAACAGTCCTAAATGGTTATATCTGATAAATTCACAACACATTAAAAAAATTCACATTGAAGGAAATAAAAAAAGATATATTAAAAAACAAAAAAAAAGAACATTTGTGGAGATCAAGGTGACCAATGGATCACCTTCTTGGATATTAAAGTCACCAGATATTGTGATGGGCACATAGCTTTTATAAATTCTTCATGTTGTATTTAAATGGGGGAGGCTCTTAGCCTACAAAGGTTCATTATTAAAGGCCAAAGCTTCATGTTGTCGATATTATCAGAATCTTAAATAAGTTTCCCCAAACATTGAAATTTATGAGAATGGTACTCTGTGGAATTGTTACTGTACAACTTGTGTGGCTGTTATAGCAACCCTGTAGACTTGCTTAGCCTTAGCTTGACCAGTGGTCTAGTCTAGCTGTTCTTGCCTGGGGATGATGCTCTTCCTTCCTCTCCCAGGGAAAGAGAGAAATGTTTGGAAACATTTTTAATTGTCATAACTTGGGGGTGGGGATGCTACTGGCATCTAGTGAGTAGAGATCAAAGATGCTGCTAAATATCCTACCATGGACAAGACAGCTCCCTAAAATACAAAACAATCTGGCCCAGAATGTCAACAGTGCCAAAGCTGAGAAACCCTGCTCTATTCCTAGAAGCTGCTTTGGGGAACTCCCTGTAGTTTCCTCCTTCAACACAGACAAATACATTATTCAGACAGAAAACACCACAGTGAGTTTTGTACTACAACTTGGGGTTCATTCAGATGCCTATCAAAAGGCCCACACCCTAATATCCCCTCCTTCTCCCGCCTATGTTTCTGATGCAACTTGTTTTCATTCCTGGCTGGAGATAGAAAAAGCATCTGTAATCACTAAGTCATTCAATTAATTACCTGATGCATAAAATTAAGGTAATTAAAAAGGAAGAATCAGGTCAATCCTTCTCAATTGGCTACACTCTAGTTATCCTATATGCTGTTAGTCTAATTATGGAGCCTCCATGGATTCTGAGAAATGCCCCAGAGGTATTTCTTGTCTTCCTTTAGACATTTGCAATTTGCCAAAGATCTTGCAGTGGGAGTTCTATGCTAAGTACCCAATACCTGGGAGGCAAGGTCTGAATAACTGCTACCTCTCCTAAGAACTTCACTTGAACTTTTGTGCCACATTAGCTATTTATTCCAGAGGCCAGTTCCTCCTACTCGAAGCTCTACATTAACTCGTGGTATCTCCCTGGAAAGGTCACTTTCTGGATTCAATTCACTGCGTGTCATCTGAGGGGAAAGGGTAAGTAAATTAGGCCCTGTCCAAAGCCAGAGCATTAAGAATTTTAGATTCATTTTGATAGATCCCAAAGGATTTAACAGTGAAACGGACAGATCTGATATGGCCCTCTGGGACCTACTCTCCAGTGAAGGAAGACAGTTACTAAACACATGACAATGAGAGGTGATGAGTGCATAATATTGTTAGGGCCCTCCTACTCAGACTAGCATCACCTAAGAACTTGTTAGAAAGGCAAGAACCCAGTTCCCACCCCAGACTTATTGAATCAGAAAATGCATTGTACCAAGATCTCCCAAGTGACTCATATGTGCATTAAAATTTGAGAAGCACTGTTCTATGATGGGTCCAGCAGGTCTCTATTCACCTCTAATAAGCAGGATGTGGAAGTAAAGCTGGAAATGTTGGCTAGGGCCAGGTAAGTATGTTGGGCATCCCTTTATAGCCCCTTAAAGACAGGCTAAAGCATTTAAGTGGGGAAACACATAATCAAAGCTTAGATTTATGAAGCTTCAACTGTCCATAGGTAGGACAGATTGTAGAAAGTACAGGGCAGGGAGACAGTTACCAGGCTATTGTGACAGTGCAGGTAATGTTATCATGAGGATAAAAATGAAGAGAAAGTAATGAATAAAACCTAGTGCTATTTTTGTATTTCAATGGCATGCTTACAAAAACCACAAGATTTTCTTATAATTTTGTAATTAGTTTTCAGCCCCTAAGGACTAAAGATTAGCAAATGAATCTTAAGTCTCTTTCCAAAGTGCTAGGGATAAAAACTTAAAATAACAGTAATATGTAAAATAATATATACATTTCACATGTACAAGTAAAATTGCCATCAGCCACTTATAAACATGGATATTTTATCATCCATAGGTTGCTCTCCATTGCCAAAATGATCAAATTAAAAGAATGTATTGGGCAACATGAATAAATTAAAAACATATAGGTAAGTCATGCCTCTTTTCTGGAATTCTATCAGCCAATTTTGATGGTTATATTAGTTTCTTAAGGGCACTTATACTCTGAAACCCCAGAATTCAACCATTCAATAATATCCATTCATTCAACAAATACTTACTGAGCACCAATTAAGCAGATTCTGGTATCAATTCCAATTTGATGTGGGGTGAGTTCCTTACACCAACAAGCAATTCTCAGGACACCAGGTAGGTGTCCTACAATTCATGCTGGGGGCTAATTTCAGTAGGTCATAAATGCAAGAAGTTCATCCAAAGGTTGGTGTACCTTGAGGCTTCAGCAGGGCTGAAGATACATATTATTGCCTGCTGGAATAGCTGAAAGCATTTCCCCAAACCTAAAGATTTGCGTATATTATTGCCTGCTACTGGAACAGCCGAAGGCAGTTCCCCCAACCTGACAATGCCTACTGTATACCAAACCTTACCTTTGATATGTATATCTGCTTTGCTTTAGGGCAATTTGTGTTAATAAAAAGCAAGGGGTCCAGAGATTCAGAGAACTTGGTTACTATAGCTAAGTCTCCTCTGGCTCCCCAAAATGCCTTCCAAATTTATATTTCTAGTCTCTTTATTAACTTACACGCAGCCCCTTCTCCAGATTCTTGAACCCTTCTAGATGCTGAGAAACACCCTGGCAAATTCAATTCAATTTTGACATGATCTACCCAGAGGCAGCATCAGATTCCATAGCTTAAGGGTTCAATACCATAGACTGCCCTCCATCGCCCCTGCCCTTCAGATGCCAGTCACAAGCCCAGGTTGGTCCCTGTCCTCCTAACCAACTATTTATAAATCAGAGGTTCCTAAGAGCCCTGCCCCTCAAATTTGATTAATTTGCTAGAACAGCCCACAGAACTCAGAGAAGCATTTTCTTTACTAGATCACCAGTTTATAAGAAAAGGAATAGCTGAATAGAAGAGATGCACAAGGCAAGGCATGGGAACAGGGGTGAGGAGCTCCCATGGCCTCCCCAGGATGCCACTCTCCCAGCATCTCTGCATGTTCACCAACCCAGAAGCTCTCTGAACCTTATGGAGGCTTCATTATATAGCCATGATTGATTAAATCATTAGCCATTGGCAATTAAATTCAATCTTCAGTCCATCTCCCCTTCCCAGAGGTGGGGTTGGTGCTGGGTGGGACTAAAATTCCAATTCTCTCTTATGTTAAAGACCACTTCTTCCATGAAGCCTTCACCGATTGCCAAGTCATTACATGACTAACCATCCCTACCCTTGCATTTAATTTTTATGCACTTGTCCTATAGTGGTCATCTCATTTAGGATATATCTGAATAGTATTCTTGACTTCTCTCCCCTCACTGCACACATACAAGCAATAATTAATCCTGTGAATTTGACCTCCCTGATGTTTCATACCCCTCTTCCCATCACCCTCATGACTGCCTACATCACTGTCATTTGTCATTTGGATAACTGCAACAGCAATCTCAACATCGCCCCCAAGCTCTGATCTTATTCTACTCCACTCCCCAATGTGCTACCAGAACAATTTTGTTAAAATTCAAATACAATCATGTCACTGCTGATATCTTTCAGCTTCCCACTGCCCTCGGGATGAAATTCAAACTCCTCAGTATAGTGTGGCCCTGCTGTTTTTTGACATTCCAGCTTCATAATCAGTGCTCTGATCTAGTCACACAGAACTTTCTAAAGTTTTCTAATTGCACTAAATATTTCAAGGCTCTGCTTCTTTGATGCCGAAATCCCTCTACATACCAACACAACTGCCCCATTGCCTTTACCTGAATAACCTTGAACCATTCTTTAAGATTTCTTCCAAGTGCCATCTTTTTCAGAAAACTTTCTCAACCTCCCTTAAAGCCACAAAGCCAAGCTACACGCTTGTCTTATGTTCTGTAGCACTGTGGACATAACACTATATATACAAAAACTAAGTCAATGTCCTATATACTTACTATTTTGTTTCTCTATCTCTCATTAGGCTATGAGCTTCTTACTTGATAAACAAGTGAATAAAGTCTATACCACATTTCAGGATGTTTCATCACTTTTTTTGGATTTTGCTTTGGAAAGACTGCTCTGAAATTAGTATTTTCCTTTTGAAATACCTAGGCTCATTACCTAGTTTCTGAAGAAGTAGCCTAGTTCATTAGACTATGAACTAGTCTTCCCCTGGTCATTGGTGACCTGTAACCGATTCATTTCAGACACTAATCTGTTCCTCAAGAATTTTATCTATGCTCTAAATCCAGTCAGAGGAATGATAAAACCATTTAATTCAGTGAAACAATGTATTACTTACAGTCACTAATTGGGTGTTTTCAAACTATTGTCTCAGCCAAATAGAAAACCGTCCAATTTCACAGAATCAAATTCTTAGCCAGTTGGCCCAGCGCCTCCCCATTCTTCTCAAGAAGCCAAATGCTGTCTTCTCATGCATGACCCAAGTAGGTAAAAACTACCCAGTATGAGATGAGGGCTAAGGAGGACACCTATGAAGAAGGTCTCTCTAGCACCCCATTCAGGAAAGTACCTTTCCTTTAGAGGATTTTTAATTCCAATTTATTATTCATTTCTTTAACTACAGCAAATTAAATGCCTGCAATTGATCTAGAGCAGATGGTAGTAAACATTTCCTTAAAGGGCCAGATAATAAATAGTTAAGCATCGTGGGCCAAGTGACAAAATCGAGGCTATAATGTAGGTACAGCAGGTTCTCCAATAACACCATTTTGTTCAACACTGTTTAGTGGTAACACTAATGAGATGCTGTAGGAACTTAACTCATTTATACTAATTAGCCTATGGTAAAAATTGGTTTTGTTATAAGTCATTTTGCTTAAACACAAAACCAATGGACAATGTTGAGTAGGGATTTACAGTACTAACATAACCATTTAAAATGTAATCATTTAAAAACGTAAAAAATCTACCTTTAGTTTGCAGGCTACGTGGCTGGATTTGACTCTTGGGCTGTAGTTTGCCAATTATGCATCTGAGCACTGCCAATCCTCTCTATGACAGCCTTCAAATATTTGGAGATAGTACTCATGCTAGCATACCCCCAACCGCTGCCCCGTACCCCAGCCCCTACGTGCAGCCTTGGCTTCTGCATTCCTCCCCTTTCAAGGTCTCCAGACCCCTTCCTCTTAGTAGCGTTTATAATGAGTTATCTAGTTTAAAACACAGCCAGCACTCAGATTAAATGAAAATATTCTAGCTCTTGTTTATGCAGCATAAAAGTTGGTAAGCATCACTCATTCAGAGGCCATACTTCTATTTATTTTATTTTTAAAAATATATTTGTATTGATTTCAGAGAGGAAGAAAGAGGCAGAGAGAGAGAGAAACATCAACGATGAGAAAGAATCATTGATCAGCTGCCTCCTGCATGCCCTTTATGGGGGATCGAGCCCCCAACCCGGGTATGTGCCCTGATTGGGAATTGAACTTTATCTTCCTGGTCCATAGGTCAACGCTCAACCACTGAGCCGTGCTGGCTGGGCTATACTTCTATTTAGAATGCCTTTTTGTTCTCCTCCCCTAACTCTGCTTCACATAAATAAGATCCTACTCATCATTTAAATCTCAACTTGAAACATCTTCAATGCAGCCTCGTCCAAAATACTGCCCTACCTCCCCATCTTTCATCTCTATTTCAGTACTGCTGTTGCTTTTTGCGTTTTTTTTAATAGAACTTATCTCAAAATGTAATTACTTTATTAATTTTTCTGTTCAGTTGGAGAATTCTTTGTTGTGTTAATTAACAAAATAAAGTAAAAGCACCGAAGGAGTTAGGGCAACTTCTAATTCTAGCCTCAATGGAGTAGCTGGCATCAGACTTAATCTCTGCTGTGAAAGCTAAACAAAATATATCAAAGCATTGTTTTCAGACATCGGACGATAACCAATGCAGGTCTGTGAGCCTCAAAGGCAGGGAACCCTCCCATTCACACCAACTTTCTTCTTGAGGCAATTATCCAAATTGTGGTGCAGAGAGATAGAGCCAAGCAGACAGCAGCAGTTTTGCTGGGTTGAGGAAACAGAGATCAGATGAGGACAATTTATGTCCATTGTAGGCATAACAGTCAGTGAAGTTTATAAGTTGCTTTCCCACCTCTGCCCTCGCTGATCCTTACAACTGTCCATGTAAAGGAGCAAGAATGAGGAGACAGACTCAGAAACTGTTTAACTAGTAAAAGTCACGTTTGCAGTTAGTGGAAGAACTAGAACCCATAAGAAGATGACACTAGCAGTAACTTATTATTTACACATATATATTTATAACACTAGTAATTATTTTGACTAGTGTTTACTAATCACCTTCTCTGCAGATACTGTGCAAATCTGCTCTAAGAAGAGCCATCACGCACTGAGCCACGGCGCTCACTCTTCCCCCAGCCCCTGCCTCTGTCTGCTGCTTTTTCTTCGTAACGCTACTGCTGTATTTGTTTCCTTGGAACTGAAACTGTCAGTAACTAGACTTCATTAACACCATTTCTTTAGTTTATTTGTCTGGATGTTAGAAGTAAATCTGTTTCCTAGCAACTCTGTCCCCTGCTCCCTCAATTTTCCCTACTCATTATCTTCCCCATGATCAACTATGAATTAGCCAAATTATGGGCAGGTTTTAGATTTCCCAGAAATGGAAGAGACACTTGCAAACATTTGTTCTCTTGGCATAAAGCGGCTCTGAGGACCCGTGCTTACTGAGGACAAAGCAGGGAGCTGGAAGTAGCCATTAATCTTAATGCGCCTTAGATTTGGGAGCCAGGTCTCCCAAGATACTCACTTAAGTGCAGTCATCTGGCCATTTCATGTAAGAACCAGTGTTAACCCCAAGAGAAGCAATAATTTTGGTTAAAAGGGGACCCCCCATGATATCCTTCTGCAAAGTTAATTGTCAATATTATTTTACTCTCAGCTCTATTATGAAATCCATGACTGACCCCCATATTCTACCTCCCACACTTTTAATATCCTAAGAATCGGACAACTATTCAAACTGACCTGCTAAATCCCCTTTGTAGAAACATGAAAAAATGACCCCCTATACCAATATAAAATGCAGCTAGGGACTCATGCAGCCCAGATCCTCCTCAAGCCCAGGGATTTCCAATTGTAAATATATTGAAGACAATTGTCCCCAACATAGTCCTTTCAGGGGTTATTTCCTAAAATGTTCTAACAAAGATAATTTCAAAACTGTGTCCAGGAACCAACATTAACCCCGGGCGATATGAATTATTTCATTTCCATATATTTATTCCTTCATTTGTTTATGCAACACATATTTTTAAGCACCTATTATGTGGCAGTCATTGCTCTAAATGTTGGGGATGTCATCGAAAATGAATCACACGTCCTGTGTTGGGTTTTATGTATGGGTCTCTTCTCTCTGGTCCACAGTAGGAATACATTTTCGCTAAATGAAGTAAAGGCTTGATTTGGCCAATGAAATAGAAACTGTACTGATGTGTGTTGCTTTGTTGTGGAAGCTTTAAAAGCCAAGGTAGGTTTGCCTTGCTCTCCTTTCCCTCTGCCTCGGCAGCCAGCCTTTGTCCTGGAATGAGAGAAGCTCATAGAAGGGCCCAGAAGATCCACCATTGATATGTAACATCAGCAATAAACAAACTTTTGTTGTTGTATGCCATTGGGAAAAAAAAACTTTATTAAAACCTAATCTTTTTTATTGATAGAGCCCAATTATTATGGACACATAGATCCAAAAGTCAGTCTCTCAAGATATCAACCTGATCCTACCTAGCCTGTCCATCTGGCATAAAAGCTAATCGTCACACCAAGACAAACCCTACTTCTCTGATAGTAAAGAATGCTGTGATATCTTTCTTTAACTATAAAGACAGCAGGAGTATATAAAGTCAGAGCCCTAGACTGGAAGATAGAGGACCTAGGCTCTGGGTGCTGTAGGCTGGCTTAGAATCCAGTGTGTACAGGAACTGAGGGCTTAGTAAGTCAGAGGTTTTCGAACTTGACCCTCCATTCACTTCACCACCTGACCTTGTCAAAAGAATTCTCTCAGCAGATGACTAGATCTGGGTGGGTGGCCAGGAGATTTTAATGCATCATGTAGATTTTGCAGTCATTGCTCTAAGTCATAAGCCTTCTCATAACGCATATCATATTGGCCCATCTGTTTGACAGAGCCTCTACCTCGGTGCCTGACTAAATTCTGAGATTGGGATTCCATTCTGAACCTAAGCCTGCAGGACTGGAGTCTTGACCACACACCTTTGTTCTGTAACTAAATCCTGACACCCAAACTCTCAGCCTGCTTTGAGTACTACGTAACATAGATGACAGAGGTCAGACGTATGACACCTCTGTGGTCCAAGGCAATGTCACTGCTTAAAAAAGAGGCCCTCCTGGGACTTATTGTGGAATATAAAGTTGGGATATAGATAAGCCCACATCTCCTTCTCAGAGAAATTCCTCCCCAACCTCTGTTGAAGGGGTGAATGAAGGTGGGTGTGTTTTAGTATGCGATCCCCTGCAAGCCATAGCCAATTATACAACTTAACACACACAAAAAGGCAACACAAGGAAAGCCAAGCCACTAATTGGCTAGCACATAACTAGTGCCCTTCTTGAGAATTTGAACAAAGAAAAGAAAATTCTATAATCAAACACTGTAAGGTCATGGATGGACTCATTTTCATTCATGTTCTTACTGACAAGTTGTCTTAGAAAGCTGTATCACAGAGAAACCAATCAACATTTTTTAATACAACCAGAAAGAGAGAAATACAGACAAAGGAAAAAACTCAAGCTTAAGGACCTTTTCAGCAAAGCATATAACACAAAGCATATAACCTTTCTGAAGCAACGTATTTAGTTGTGTTTCATTTTTGTGAAATGCCCCTATAAACTTTCAAAATGCTCCTTTACTTGTACCAGCTTGTATGGGTTCGGTTCTTCGCAAATAAAAAGATTTGCCTGCGGTGAATTCTCTTAAGTGGTGAACATTGGTCTTATTCTAGCCTGCAGCTGCCTCTTGGGTATAACAAATTAGATAATTACCCAATCTTAGGCCATCCTTTCTGAGGAGCCTGGGCCACTAAAGTCCCAACATTCCAATCAGCTCAGTCAATATTAATTATGCAAATATTTCTATTTTCTCCAGCTTTATTGAGGTATAATTGACAAATAAAATGGTAATAACTTAAAGTTTATAATATGATGATTTGATAAATGTAAATATAATGAAAGGATTCACACCATCTAGCTAATTAATACATCCATTGCCTAACATATTTACTTTTTCTTGATGCAAACAATCAGTCAATATCTATTTGTCAAGATATTAAATCATTGGATAAATAGGATAGTAAATGAATCAATCCTAGCAAGTTAATTAAGAAGTTTTCTTATAAATCCAGGTGCGCCCTGATTTGAGGACATTTATAACAAAAAACATGGCAACTTATAATAAATGATGAGGGTAAAAAAATAAAGAAATAAAATAATAATCCTATGTAATAAAAGACTAATATGCTAAGTATCCGGTCGTCTGGTGGTCCATTCAACCAATCAAAGCGTAATATGCTAATGATGTGCTAAGGCCACTCAACCACTCATTATGATGTGCACTGACCACTAGGGGGCAGATGCTCAACATAGGAGCTGCCCCATGGTGGTCAGTGTGCTCCCACAGAGGGTGTGCCGCTCAGCTAGAAGCCAGGCTCACGGCTGGTGAGTGCAATGGTGGTGGCAGGAGCCTCTCCCACCTCCGCGGCAGCACTAAGGATGTCTGACTGTAGGCTTAGGCCCGCTCCCCGAGAGGGCTCCTGGACTGTGAGAGGGCACAGGCAGGGCTGAGGGACTCCCCACACACACCACCACCACCGAGTGCATGAATTTCATGCACCAGGCCTCTAGTAATAAATAAATGATGAGGGCAAATTTGCTTTTCCAAAGCAACTCTTCAAATTCAGAGCACTCTCCTACATGTAGTCATGTACTTCAAAGATTAAAAAGTACCCATAAAAACTGAATGAGAGAGGGAGAAAATATAGTGATGCTCACGAAAGGATATCTTAGTGAAGCATGGCAATCAATAGGAAAGTAAGATTTGATTTGCAAGGTACATTTTTTGGATATGCCACTTTATTAGGGATAATCAACCCACAGAGCCTATAACTCCTGGGACTCTGGAATGAGCTTAGCTGACTCTAACCTCATTCAAACACACTCAAGACAATCCCCAGGAAATGATTTCACAGCATTATTCATTCCAAGAATCAAGTCTTACTGTGAGCTAGTTACATTTGTCTCCTCTCTTCATAACACAGATATCTTAATACTGAGAGTCCTGGCTGCCTCCACATCTGAATGTACTGATTTTTTTTCCCCTGAAATGCAAATGGTATGACTAGGACACTCATTGTGAAAGAGAAACTGAATTCTCTAGCAGATTCACCAGTGTTTGCTGAGCAACCCTCTACTCACTATATCTTGGTTTTCTTCTCTATAATCAGAAAAAAATTTAACACAGGGATTCATTGAAAGACAGATGTTAACAGTGCATTTATTTACTCATTCTATGAAAAGTAATGGTTTCTAATATAATTACTCAATTATTAGTGATTATATTTTTGTTAAATTTCTATATATGAAGCCTATAAATAATCAATTTTAAAAATTTTATTATAGCATAATGGTTAAGCCTGTGACTGTAGGACTCAGTTGTTTAGTTTAAAATCCTAGCCTTATTGTTTACCAGCCATTGTTATTCATGGACATGACTTAAACCTTCCATGTTTAGTTTCCTTATCTTTAAAATAAAAATAGAAATAACCTTGAAAGATTATTGTATCAATTAAATGATACAATCCATGTGTGATGGTTCATTTTGTGTGTCAATTTGACTGGGCCATGGTGGTGAGGGCAGGTGGAAGGGTGCCCAGATAAAACTGTTTGGGTGTGTATATAAGCGTGTTTTGGATGAGATTAATAATTGATTCAGTAGACTGAGTAGAGCAGATTGCCCTCCTTAATATGGGGGCTCTCATCTCATCAGCTGAAGGCCTGAAGAAAGTCTGACCCTCCCTCAAATAAGAGGCAATTCCTCCTACCTGTAAAAAAACCTGTGTAAGCTGGAATATTGATCTTTTATGGCCTCCAAACTTAGACCAAAATATCAGATCTTCTTAGTTCTCAAGGCTGCTAGTTTTCAGACTAAACTTACACCATCAGCTTGCCTGGTTCTCAGACTTTCAGACATTGGCTCTCCTGGGCTTACAGCCTACTGATTACAGATCTTGGAACTTCTCAGCCTCAGTAATTGCATGATCCAATTCCTTATAATAAATATCGAGAGAGATAGAGAGAGAGAGAGAGAGAGAGAGAGAGAAAGAGAGATTGCCTACTGGTTCTGTTTCTCTGGAGAATCCTAACTAATATATCATATAAAGCAATTAGTATAAGACTCATAATAAGCACTTGGTGAAAGGTTAGCTATTCTGATAAATATAAAAATAGCTATTATTATTAAACTAGAGGCCCAGTACATGAAAATTCATGCACTCGGGGGGGTCCCTCAGCCCTCTCACAATCCGGGACCCTTTGGGTAGGGTCCCCAGGCCTGGCCTGAGATCAGGGCCTATCGGGGCTTTCCTTCCCTGGGCTGCAGGCAGCTGGCCCCACCCCCGCTACTGCCACTGCTTGCCATCTATGCAGCGCTGCCCCCCTCCCCTGCCGCTGGTGGCCTCCCTCTGCAGACGACAAGCTGGGGTGCAATGTCTTGGCTGGCCTGGGATTCCCTCTTTCTTTGCTGGGGGGGGGGGGTGGGGCCAGCCCTGCGAGGGGCCGTCTGCCTACCAGATCACCCCTAACTGCTCACCTACCTACATGATCACCCCTAACCAATGGTCTGCCTACCTGATCACCCCTAACCACTCTGTCTGCCTGCCTGATTGCCCCTAACCACTTGCTTGGGGACGGGGCCAGCCCAGCGAGGGGCCATCTGCCTACCTGATCACCCCTAACCACTGGTCTGCCTACCTGATCACCTGTAACTGCTGGTCTGCCTACCTGATCACCTGTAACCCCTTTGCCTGCCTGCCTGATTGCCCCTTACCGCTTGCTTGGGGGCAGGGCCAGCACTGACTTCCGGTTGGTCAGCCTTTGGTCGTTACTGGTCATTACAACCCAGGGTTTTTATATATTAGGATATTATGATCAATATTGGCAACCACTGACATGACTCAGAATCAAACCTTTGCCCTCAGGGAACTCACAGATTAACAGAAAGGTAAGGTATATGTATTACTAAGTATTTTCTCTTGCTTAAAATCCTTCAATGACAACCTATGAGCTATAATAAAAAATGTACAACTCCTGAGTATGGACTACAAGACCCTTTATTATCTAGTCTCTGCAACATCTTTGCATACCCTCTATATTTCAAATAAAAAGATTTGCCTACGGTGAATTTCCTCAAGTGGGGATATGGACTTTTCCTGATCCACACTGGGCTCCCTCCTGCCTCGGTTGATTTTCAGAGCCTCATCCTCTCTGCCTCTGATGGTATGTCCGCTTTGGCCTGAAGAACTCATGTCCATCTGCCTAACTGCATTTCATGTCACTTTAGATGCTCCTCCCTGCATGTTCCCTTTAGCACCTCTCCTTCTCCCTTAAGGCGGACTCCACAATGTAGCATGACTGTTGATTTGTAAATTCTATAGAGGTCCCAGCATAAGTCCAAATCATGTGCCTATCTAGGATGCCAACACATTGAAGAATCCCATAGGAGCAACCAGAGGACACATCTTGGTGTAAAGAGCCCAGGAGCTCTGGGCAGAAGCTAACATCAAAGAAGATGAGGTCAGACAGACCTGCTTGACCCAGGAATAAAGCTTCAAAGCTGGTTAGTTACTTGTAATCAGTTCACTGGAAATCTAAAAGGCCAGTGCTTAAGAGGTGTCATCTTGTTGCCCTTTCCATCCAAGTACTTAGTCCACTTTTGCTTTCTCAGACAAGACGTTCTTTTAATTTTCTGGAACACAGGACAGAATTCATTTGCATGGCCAATTCAGCACATGCAAGGTTTAAATTTATCTTCTTGGAAGTAGTGGGTGTCTGATTATCCCAGTAGTTAGGAGCCCACAACACAGATCCAGTCTCTGTGTAGACCAAAAAGTTATGATAGTCGGGGTGTGTTTGAAGTTAACAAGTGCAAGAAGCTAGAGTGCAAGGCATGAAAGGGGATACAGAGCATCCTCTCTCCCAGCAAATCAAGAACAACATGCCCTACTCTCAGAACATTGCAGAAGCCTTTCCTGAAGCCTTGTCCCAGCCCCTTTCTAATCCTGATTCATGGAACCATTCAATACCACAAGCAGAGATCTAAGACCCAATTCTCATCAGAAATAATCCTTAATAGCACCCATTATTAATACTTTTATCATGTTTAATATAAAAACACTGGAAATTACAGAAAAGCTCAAACAGCTCAAAAATAAAATGATTTCTAATCACTCAGAGTAAAAGGTAATATTTTAGTATATATCCTTCCAGTGTTATAGTCACACACAGCATATTGTATCAAAATATTGTCATGTGACTTGCTTTTTTCACTAATTACATAATTTGGGCATTTTCTCGTGTTATTTAACAATCTTCTTCATTATTTTTATGGCTTTGAAACACTCTGTACTTAACCAATCGCCCTTTTGTGGGATAGCAAATTACTTCTACTGCTTTTGCTATTCTAAGTAATCTCATAATTAATGTTCTTGAGCCATAATCTTTTTGAGTCTCTAAGGATTTCCTTAGGTTAAATACTTAGAAGTGGAAATTCTGGGTCAAAAAATGTGCATATTTTTAAGAATTGTGGAGCAGATATCCAAATAGACTAATAGAAGGGTACCTCAGGCTAAGTGTATTCCTCCAACAGAATATGAGACTGGTTCTGAAGTATTTAAAGAGTACTGAGCTACTGGGGAGGCAACACAGCATCCTTCCATCCACCCATCTACCCATCCATCCATCCACCCATGCATCCATGCAACAAATATTGACTGCAGACTCTATACGTGAGCTAGAAACAGAATAGTGAAAAAGACAGTCATAAACCCTGCCCTCCGCGCACCCACAGGCTGATAGGGAAATCAGACCGGCAATGATAACACGGATCAGCATAGCCTTGTTATTATTTCATTCTGACAGTATGTCTCATTTCAAAAACAAAACCCTACCTTACAGCTGAGACTAAGCGTCCAAGGCTGGCAATTGGTCTCCTGATTCTCCCACCCCAGGAGCCATGTCTTGCTCTCATGAGTTCTCTTGGAGAGGCTACGGGATTCTGGAACAGCAGCCAGCCCTGCCGAGAGCACTTCCCTCTGTCTTCGCAAGTGACCCATGGCAGACTCCAGCTGCACATTACTTCCTTTCTGGAAAAGTCATACAAAGCACAGCCACTTTGGGATGCACGTTACTCACTCAGTGCCAGGTCTTATACCAGGCACTTAATATAAATGATCCCATTTAATCCAAACAACAATGCTATGAGACTGATGTTCTATGTTACAAATGAGGAATAGGATGATCAGAGATCAGCAGGGTTGGGATGTAAACACAATTCTCTCTTACCCACATTTCACTGTACTGTCTACCTGGACTCTCTCTATACCCTGATGCAATGCTTTGTCCTCCCTGGCTGGACATCCTCTGGTCACCTACTGTGAGATCCATTTCAAAAGTCTGTCATACCCAATGGGCAGCTGGGGCCTGGCACTCTCCAAACTCCACTCCAATGAAGTATCAAGCTGCCCGGGGAAACCCCTGCCAGTGATTCCCAAAGTGTGGACCAAAGGTCACCTGCTGCAGAACAAATAAAGGTTCTTGTTTAAATGAATAAAGAAAATTTGGTATATGCATGCAATGGAATATTATTCAGCCATCAAAAAGGAATGTAGTACTGAGACATGCTACACATGGATGAAAACCTCAAAACATTATGCATAGAGAAATCCACAGGCAGCAAAATCTCAGATATATGCCAAAGCAATATCTTCACTGATACAGCTCCTAGGGCAATGGAAACTAAGGTGAAAATAAACAAATGGGACTACATCAAAATAAAAAGCTTCTGCACAGCAAAGGAAACCATCAACAAAACAACAAGAAAGCCCACTGTATGGGAGAACATATTTGCCAATGTTATTTCCGATAAGGATTTAATCTCCAACATTTATAGGGAACTCATACAAATTAACAAAAGGAAGATAAACAACCCAATAAAAAAATGGGCAATGGACCTAAATAGATACTTTTTGAAAGAGGACATAAGGAAGGCCCATGAAAACATGCTCAAAGTCACTAATCAGCCTAGAGATGCAAATCAAAACAACAATGAGGTACCTTCTCATACCTGTCAGAATGGCCATCATCAACAAATCAACAAATGACAAGTGCTGGCCAGGATGCGGAGAAAAAGGAACCCTCCTGCACTGCTGGTGGGAATGCAGACTGGTGCAGCCACTGTGGAGAACAGTATGGAGTTTCCTCAAAAAACTAAAAATGGAACTCCCATTTGACCTAGTGATCCCACTTCTAGGAATATATCCCAAGAAACTAGAAACACCAATCAGAAAGGATATATGCACCCCTATGTTCATAGCAGCACAATTTACAATAGCTAAGATTTGGACACAGCCTAAGTGCCCATCAGCAGATGAGTGGATTAAAAAACTGTGGTACATCTACACAATGGAATGCTACGCTGCTGTAAAAAGGAAGGAATTCCTACCATTTGCAACAGCATGGATGGAGCTGGAGAGCATTATGCTAAGTGAAGTAAGCCAGTCAGAGAAAGATAAATATCACATGATCTCACTCATTTGTGGATTATAATGAACAACATAAACTGATGAACAAAAAACAGATCCAGAGACAGAGAAACATCAATCAGGTGCTCAAACCTCAGAGGGAAGGTATGGGAGGGTGGAGGTAAGGGGGAGAGATCAACCAAAGGACTTGTATGCATGCATACAAGCATAACCAACAAGGGGTGAGGATGAGGGCATGATTGGGGGAGTGGGGGCAATGGGGGGATAAGGACACATATGTAATACCTTAATCAATAAAATAATAATAATAAATTATAAACAAAAAACAACAACACATTATGCAAAGTGAAAGAAGCCAGATGCAAAAGGACAAATACTAGAACATTCCATCCATATGAAATAGCCAGAGTAGATATTTCAGCAAAGACAGGAAGCAGATTATTGATCGCCAAGGGCTAGGAGGAGTGGGGAATGGAGAGTGGCTACTTAATGGATATGGGGTCTCTTTTGTGGCTGAGGAAAATGTTCTGGAACTAGATAGAGGTAATGATTGTGCAACACTGTGAATGTACTAAATGCCACTCTATTGTTCAGGATGGTTAAGCTTAACTCATGTGAAGTTTACCGCAATTTAAAAAAGGGGTGAAGGGAGCAACAACCTACCGAGTCAAAATATTTGGGCCCAGATATGTCCTTTTACACAAGATCCCAGATGATTCTGGTGCACATAGAATGAAGTTTGAAAACATTCCTAGGAAAACGCCTGGTATGGCTAAACAGGATAATCATCTAAAAGTACCCCAAAATTAAAAGCATTTTTCAAAGCTTGATTTGAAACAAAACCCTAATCCAAGGTATAGTTATAACCAGAACAAAGAGCCCGAGAATGAGGTGGCTTCATTGATCCACCCAACACCATTATTCCAATTAGCAAGGAATCCAGAGGATTGGCTTGGACCATGTACATGTGCCTGACCCAGTCACTGGGATGGGAAAACGAGGACAGAAAAAAGTGGTGACATGTGTGAAGAAGGACAGATGCTAGGCCAGAGGAGCAGAGATACTGGCTAATCGATACGGCCAGGTAAAGTAATGCACAGCTCCCGCATAGCCCGGAATTAAAGTAAACGGAAATCAATGGACTAAGAATTTAATAAAGCCATTAAGTCACTGCCATTCCTTTCCAGGCAAATTAATTCCTTCATGGATGTCCCTTATTGCTTCCAAGACTCAGTTCTCTCCTGGCACGGGATTTGGGTGGCATGGCCCCGGAGAAAGGCTTTCTCACCATCTCCTCCCACCCCTCCTATCCCTATGGGAGGGGTGCCTCTTTGCTTTGGCTGTCTTCCATCAGCATATTGTTCTTGCTTCAACCCTTAAGTCTATCGCTTTATGCTGCAAGGGAAAGGAAACAACCTAATTTCACCTGCTACCATGAAACAAGGGGCCAGGACTAAGGGAACCTGCCTAAGGAACCATAGCAAGTCACTGTGTGTTCCCTCACCCACCAACGCAGTAGCGAGACTTACCCTGTATTGTGAATATCTTATAGATTTGTCTTCTTTCATTCCTGCAACAGCCCTGAGGTAGGCACGATTGTGTCCAGTTAGTGGATGAGGAAACTGAGTCCTGAATGGTTTCGTAGCTGTTGCAGTGTCTCCTGACTCATGATGTTTCTACTCTACTCTTGCCATTGCCTCCCTAACTGAGATCCTGCAAGACTAGGACATTACTGACTAATAGTCAGAGAGGATACCTGAGAGCATCAGACACACACAAAGAAGAGCAGACTTCCCCCCAACTACAAAGTCTATGTTCTGAGTGACACTGACCAACAGACTTCCACAGTCCCCTGAGTTCCTATCAGGCAAAACTCTCATTAACACATAGCTGGTCAGGGGGAGGAAGGGAAGGTTTCAGGGGAGTGAGTACTAAGGACCCACAACCTGGATTTGCTACAAGGAGAACACACACACAATGCTTTCATATAAATTAAAGTAATTGGTTTCGATTCCAACAACCTAGGTCCTAATTCCCAGCTAAACTGTATGACCTCTGGCGGTATTGACCTTGCTAACAATCCACATTATCATCTGTCAACTCAAGATGTTTATTTTACATGGTGGCTGGGAAGAACCAAGGGGTATTCCACATAAGAGCACTTAGTATGTGCCTGGCACAGAATGAATTCTTTAGAGCTAGTTTTCCTTATTATTCCAAAGACCAGACCACCGCCATGCCAACAAACCTCACACGTCCTGGCAAAGGTCAGAGCCTGTGTTCACATAGAACTGTGTCTGCACAAACCTGGGTGCTTTTTTTCTTGTTAACCAGTGTGTGACCTAGTTACTTAACCTTTCTGAACCAGTTTACCCAGCAACTAAACCGGGATAATGGTATTGTCTCCCTCCCAGGTTTGTGAATAGGAATGTTAAAAAGGGGAAAAGGCTTTGCCCAGCTGGAGCGGCTCAGTTGGTTGAGCGTCATTCTGTGCACCAAAAGGTTGCGGGTTTGATCCCCAGTCGGAGAATATACGAATGACAACCAATCAATGTTTCTCACTCTCTTCCTCTCTCTCTGTCAGCATGTCCTCGGGTGAGGTTTAAAGTAAAGGGTGGGAAAGGCTTTAAGTGACAGCCTGGGCCCCTGATATTATCGATTAGATCACCCATTGTAAAACCCTCTTTGCCCAGAGTTTATGACTCTGCCATTTTTTTTTCTGTCCTAATACTGCAAAACACGTTGAGCGGGAATTAACATAGTGTTTTAAAACTCTGTAGGGCATGGAGCTAGGAGACAGCATGGAAGAAGGTTAAGGCTCACAGCTTGTGGCAGTTGGAGCCACTGGCCACTAGGGGCCGTTGGTAAGCCACAGAAGCTGGAAAGATGCCTAACCTGTCAGGCATTCACCACTGTGTTTCTTCTGTAAAGTGCTTTCTGGACTATCAGAAATCCAGCTCAGGGACTTTCACAAAGAAGGCTGGCTTTATTTTCTCCGAGGGAGTTCCCAGCCCCATTTCCTCCAGAGGTTGGAGGGAAGGGAATATGGGCCACAGCCTGTACTTACCTAGTCAGTGAGCCACAAGGCTAGTGCGGAAAGAGAAATCTGGGAAAATCCTCCACCTGCAAGAATTTCCCCAGCTCCCGGTGACTGAAATCCCTTTAAGTCTTATAAACATGGTTCTAGCATAGCCAGTGATTAGCTGTGAAGCCTTAGGCAAGTTACTTAACCTCTCTGAGCTTTGGTTTCTCTTGAACAGGTTTAGTTAAATGAGATAATACATACAAAATTTCACACATATAGAAAGGCTAGGTAATTTTTATTAGTTGCTATTCTTCTTTTGTAAGAGTTAGACTCATGGCCTGGAGAGAAGGCATTCTGGCAGGGGGTTTGGGGGGTTAAGAAAGAAGGCAGAGGTACAAGGAGGGTTTAAAAGGCAGGCAGAAGCCAAAGTAGATGCCTCCAGGTCATTGAAGTTGGGATGAAACAAGTGAAGACACTTTGAGATGCGGGTTCACGTATTCTTGTCCTGTTGTGTGTTTGTAGGTGTGTGCAGTATGAAGTTAGCAGTGTTAACACTATAGCTCAGCTTTATATCCCAGATGCCAGGGAACTTGCACATCCCCCTGGAGGCATACAACAGAAGCAAAATGAAACTAGAAAAAAATATCAGTTGGCAGAGAGATCAGGAAAAACGAGGAAGATTGTAACAGGACCCAATTCTGGACCTCACACTGAGAAACATAAAGCAAATCAGAGCACATCCACAGGGGAGGTGAGTGGCTGGGGAGGAGGACACAAACAGTCCCTCCCGAGAGGAGTTGAAGAAATGTGGGTGATCCGCTGGAAAGGAGGAACAAAGGAAATCCACTCCCCATCTTTGGATCAATGGCTCAAAGGCTGTGTGGGGAACGAGGAGCAGCTGGCTGATTTATGGTATGTGCCCAAGAAGGTAGACCCAGAATCAGTGAGTACTGCAGAGTCCATGAGTCCCCCAATATTGTATCCTCACACCCTCACAGTGTGTGTGTGTGTGTGTGTGTGTGTGTGTGTGTGTGTGCTGTACAAATTGTACATATTTTAGCAGGATCCACAGCTTTCATCAAATTCTCAGGACCTCAAAAAAACTTAAAATTCCCTGATAAAAATAATAACAGCTAATATTTATCAAGCAATTACTAAGTACCAGGCACTGGGCCAAGCCCTTTACATAAGTCACGGAATCCTCCCAAGAATCCTCAGGAGGCATTGTAGCTGACTACGAATGCAGGCTCTGGGGCCAGTCTGCCCTAGTTTGCATCCCAGTTCTGTCACTAGCAAGCCACATGACCTTTGGCAACTCACTTTCTCTATTCCCTAGTCTGTAAAATGGGGATAATAATGATAACCTCAAAAGGCTCTTGTGAGGATTAAGTTAGTAAATGTAAAGTTCTTAGAACAGCACATGACAAACAAACTTTAACAACCAGCTTTCACGAGATGATATAAGCCAGCTACAGCATCCCGCTACATTAAAGTTCTCCTCCTCCTCTTTCTTCTTCTTTCTCTCTCTCCCCCCTTCTCTCTCTCTCTCTCTCTCTCTCTCTCTCTCTCTCTCTCTCTCTCTCTCTCTCTCTCCCTCCCTCTCTCTCTGTCTCTTACTCTGATTAGAGATGGCTAACAGATGTCTCCCTGGTTCCTTGAAGGGGTAGAATTTATGTAGAATTGGGAAAAGCAAAGTTCATATTCTGTGACAGCAGAGAAGTTCATAGGGAATTTAAGAAAGGCTGGCAAAAAAAAAAAGAAAGGTAATCTGTTTTGGTCAAGTGATATTTTCACAAATAGTGGACATGGATCTTCCTTGGGGTAAGAGGGAAATCAACAGCTCCCATATGTGAGTGCTTATTAGCAGCTTTATCTTCCTTCTTTCATTTAATACTCCCAATAGCACTCTGAGGTAGGTGGCAGTAGGTGGTACTAACTGCAGGTCCACGGAGGGAGGAAAGAGGGCTCAATGATACTAAGAAACTTGCCCAAGGATATAAGGCAGGAGGGACAGGAGCTGAGAGCAGAGCCCAATGCCTTCGTGGCTCTAAAGTCCCCCCTCTTTCCACTTTTGTTGTCTGTTGCTTAAACAACAGAGAAACATCCAGGGAAGGCCACTCGGGTCACTGTTAGGGTAGAAAGGAGCCTCCATGAAACTTTGGGGTAAATTCTAAAGTGGAGCCTCAATTCTCACCATCTTTCCAGCAGCCTGCTCCAGGAAGCCTCTTCATGAACAGAAGGTTCCCCCAGTCTCCCAATTTCCAGACCTTGCTGCTGATGCTGCCACCGTGGGGTGACTTTCCCATGGCGGTTCTCTGGGACTATCACCATCCTTGCCCTCATCCACTAGGGCTCTTCCCACACAGTTGGCTCAACCACCCAACTTGAGGCCATTTGGGGAAACTGCATTCATGGAGACACACAGTCAGGTGACCTCAGAAGGCACACATAAATGCAGTCTTCTACCATCCCAGATGGACATTCTCCTGTATTCCTCCAGAGAGGCCATGCAGGGTATAATCAGGATGACAAGTTCAGGAATGAGATTGCTCAGACCCATCACAGCTTTGTCATGTGTGAATGATGTGACTCTGGGTAACTGACATAAGCTCTATGTGCCTAGATTTTCGCCTCTGCAAACTGGGGATTATAAGGGGTTCCCCCCTTCAAAGCACTTCGGTGAGGATTCAACAAAATAATATTGAAAAAGGTCTTAAAGGGGGCTTAAAGCAACATTATGAAGATATCATACACTCAGTAAATGTTAACCATGACAGCCTGCCCATACATCCATCTTCCAAATGCAATTTGGGGAACCTGTTGGGCTCCCTCCTCCCATTCTGGAGCACTGGTCCTAGGACTCCTTGACTTGCTTTTATTTAGCCCCAACCACTGGTTCATAAATCCTTGGAAAGGTTTCTGAATCCTTTGGAAGGTGAAAGCTATGTATCCTCTTTCCGATGAAGTAAACATGCAAATTTTACATACATTTTCAAGAAAGTACCTTGACCCCCTGAAGCCTATCCCTGGGCCATGCTCACCAGACCAAAATTCTCTTTTTAAATGCCTTCCATTTAAGTGTTTCCAACCTTGTTTTAGCTCCCAGAGCCTTACCTCTTCCTGCTCCTTTTCTGTTTCCTCCCTGTTTTCTCTGATTCCTTCTACATACAAGTGTTTTCAACTCTCCCGTTCTTGCCTGCCTCACTAACTAACATAGCTCTGTCATCCAATGGCAACTCCCACAACCACTAAGAATAATAATAATTATATAATTATTCAGCCTCTAATTTCAAGTATACATTGACAGGGTTAGCGATAATTATAATACTGTACAGAGAAGATAATTCCTAAATTACATTCCCTCCTAATAATTATTGAAACCATAGTTCCTTAGACTCCAGTTCACATGCCACTACATCCACTTTTGCCATTTCTGAAGCCACCTCTTGTTCCATAAAAATACTTTCAGTACAGGCCAAGCTTGATACCTTAATACATTGTCTGCCATGGGGATAAGTCCAAAATATATAACTTGCAAAGGCAACACTTCATTGGGATGTAAGGCTGAAATTCAGCAAGTCCCTAGCGATAAGACACTGTCCCTAGAAGTGGACAGCATGTTAAATCAGTAGAAAGATCATAGTCCTTTTTATGTCCTACAGACCCGTATATATTATATGAGTAACCCTGGTCAAGCCCCTCTGAGTCTTGCCTTAATGACCTGTAAAATGGAAATAAGAATTGGAGTAAGGGTGGTGGTGAGCACTAAACTGGACAGCCTATGTTTATCACCCAACAGTCATTCATTAATCGAACACCTATTTATTGAGAACTTGCTATGAGCTGGGCTTCATAATGAGGCTGAGAATTCACAGTGAGCAAGAGAGTGCCTGGCCTCACATTGCTCACCATGCTTTTGGGAAAACAGATCTTTACAACCTGTGTTAGAAGAGTGTATGGGCACGGGATGCTCTAGGAACCCAGAGAAGGGACACAGACAAATGCTAAGCATTCAGTGGGCACTCAGCAAATGTGACTTCTCTCCCTCCCTTAGCCAACAGCCACACCCTCAAGTAACCAAATCAACCATCTTCTTCTAGGTGATACCCCAGAGGGTAAGTTTGGTAATGCCTATCTTCTCAGACACCAGCAGGTGTCATCTCCCATCATCCCCGCCCCCACCCCTCCCCCCTGCAAAATGCACCAGGAGAAATCCCCAAAGCTTCATTACAGAGGACAGAGAGCCTTTTAGACCAATGAGTTGAGCCCAACTGTTCACTCCATTCGCTAGAGCTCTTATCTTGTGGCCAGGAGAGTAATAAGAAAGAAAGCAGCCAGAAAAATTAATCAGAACCCAGAGAATTTTAATAAAATGTTATTAGAAGTCAGCGCAAACTGTGGGGAAGAGAAAGAGCTGCAGCCTTGGGGCACCTGTTCCTGTTTTAATTGGATGACTCAGGTCTGGCCAGTCCAAAAAGATGCCCCACTGATTTCTAGGCTGTGCTTGCGAGGCCCATTTGCCTACACAGAATCACATTTCTTAGCTCCCTCCCTTCAGCCCGCACCTTGCCCAATACCTGCCCCCATCCCACTTTCATGAGTAGCCTCTTGCCCTCCACTCCAAGGGCCCCTACTTACAGCACATTCATGGCACTTTCTATGGCAGACTAGAGCCCAGTGTTAGAAATCAAAGACCAAGCTTTTGGTCCCTGCTTCTGCCTCTTATAAATCATGGAACTTTGGGTCAAAAATCTACCCTCTTCACTAAGTCTCAGATTTCTCATCTGTAAAATGGAGACACTGAAATGGTTCTTTCATTATCCCTATTGCCTTTCTACTAGTCTTTGATTCTAAAAAGTGCATGCATACCTCATGATTTGCATTAAAAGGGTTTGAATAACACCTGGTGAATAAGCACCCCTACCTATCATTAGAGGACAGGATGGTCTTGCTTTGTTCTTTTCTGCTCCCAATGAAAATTCAAGCCTGAATGAAGGAGTCAGCTACTTTACCAACTATTTGATAGCAACTAGCTTTCTCTTTGGATCTTTCTGCTCATCTTTCCACTAGGTTCAGTCATATCTACACCCCAGCCTTCCCTCACCTGTGTTACTGGGCCAGTTCCTTATATGCATATAGTACTTTGCTTTTAATAGGCTGTTTCATCTACTGGACTTTCTCAAGATTTCTTTGAGGTAAGTAGAATGGGCATTATTATCCCCATTTTATCTATAAGAAATTCAAGACTGAGGAAACTTACTTGAATTGCTAAGGTTATACATCGATTAAATGGTAGTCTAGACTCAAGACTAAAATCTCCCAACCACACTCACACCTCCCAATCACTGCTCTTTCCACTATACTACTATACTCTGCTTAGACAACACCTAAGACCTTCCAAAACTAACACCCTAAAAATCTAGGACAGTGAGGCAGTGATACTAATTTAAAAATTACTAAGGAATACAGACTAAAAACATCATTGAGTAATGGGAAAATGTGTAGGAAGGCCAAAGGCCAGGTAAGTAAAGAAGGGAAAGGAAGAGTGGTTTTTCTTTGAAAATGACACCTACACCAATGGAAGTGGATTAGTTTCTTGGCAAAAGGTTAAAACCTTGCAAACACAGCTCTGAGATTAAAATTTTTTGAAAAGCAATGCAAGGATTTTTTTCCTCCTCTTTTAGCTTTTTTTACTTGCTCTTTTATTAATATTCTATATTTCATAGTTACAAAAAAATCTTCCACTGCATAGTGAAAACAAACTGGTAACATCAGCACTTTCTCTTCACAGCTGGGTCCCAGGTTGGCAATGTTTTTCTCCCATAAAACCATAATCCCATAAAATTTAAGGTTATTAAGTTGCAGGTGAATAATTCATGAGACAATTATGAAACATTTATGATGGAATATTATTAGCTTTCAAAAAAAGGAAAGCATTTGGGGTCGCCGAATTGACAAACTTTGGTAGCTGTATTTCTATCTCCCTTGATGGACATTCCCTGCTGCCTTGGACATTCAAAGATGGGTTCAAGTGCCTCCAGATGGTGTCTGGATTATACCCCAACAACTCAGCCAGCTGGTGGCACAACCCACCACAACAGATGTGAGCACTGCCTGAGGCCAATAGTAATGGTAAGAAGCACAAAGCCTTGTGGGTGGCATACTCTGTGCTAGACTCCATGAAAATCACTTCCCATGTATTGTGTCCCTAATCCTCACATTGACCCCCTGACATCAATATTATCCTTACCAGCCCTATTATTTAGACCAGGAAACAGACTCAACAAGTTAAATAACTTACCAAAGACCACATATCCCGCAAGAGGCATGGCCAGGATTCCAACCCAGGCAGTCTAACCACGAGCCTCCTAAACAACAGCTGGAGAATTGTGAATTGTGGCATCATCAATGTATCATTCACACCTCGGGTCCTGTTTAAAGCACTTTCATATGCAGGATTTTATCCTTGCAAGCCTCCGTAGCATTACTGTTGCATTGTCAGAGAGGCGTTATTATCTCCATTTTGAAGATGAGTAAATTGAGGTCCAGAAAGGTTAAATGATCTGGTCAAGGTCACATAGCCAGTTAGTATAAGCACCCCAACTAGAACTTCAAGGCTCAATCATAATGATATATACACCATAAAAGAACAGAATTGGAAAAGAGTTTCCTTGGTAAATCTCCAACCCAACACAGCATCTCTGAAGGTAGACCCCTCCAGCCTCTGCTTGAGCACCCCTCAACCCCACCCTGCCCCCTCAGTGATAAGGAGCTCCAGTGCTCAATGCAAAAACCCCTTCTACTGCTGTAAAATTCTGAATGTTTTTCCTTACCCTGAGACAGTATTTTTGCCTCCTTACAACCAACTACTGTTTTATCTGAAGGACAATTTTCTCCCTTCTCACCAATCACATATCCCTCCTCATCATGGGTTCTTCCCCTACCACTTTCAGCTTACTACCCCCATCCAGGATCTTCAACCATTCTTCATAGAACCTGTGTTTTTTATCCATCTCCTTTCTTCTCTCTCTTCTTAGATGTGCCCTATATCAATACTCCCCTTCCAAACAGAACTGAATCCCATCTCCAGGGGCATCTGACTGGACTTAGGCACCCCCTCCCTCCTACAAGGAGCTGTAACCATCCCTTCCCCCATTGGCATAGGGGAATCTAGCTGAGACCCCATTCACTATTGCCATAATGCATTTATATGAACTTGCTACCCCAGCCCAAAACTTTTTCATTTCAACTACTATCAAACTAAGTTGCCTTTATCACATCTCCCTTCTGTACACTTTCCCTTCATCTCCTGCAGCATATGGTAATTTCAAAGCATCTTCCAGTGCAGATAGAAATGGCATTCCCAATGCCATCCCTTTTGTCTGCATTTGCTCTGCCGAGCTGAGCAGTGAGCATGGCCTGAGCCTATGAGGATGCTCAATGTGGTCCAAGGAGATGGAGGGTAGTGCCTCCTGGGGAACAGGAGAGCCATCCTTTCTAAGTTCACTCTGTACTATTAGGTTCTCAGCACAATGCAGCCTGCAGGTGAGTGTTTCAGGGGCCCATATCTGATCATTGCCTACTGATAGAGTGGTGGGCCATCGGCTCTTCCGAATGGGGAGGTGTCTTAAAGACCTCTCGTCCTAACTCCCTGTCTTATAGGAAACTGAGGCCCAGAGAAAAGAAGTAACCTGCCCAGTCAGTACTTAATGTGGGACTGTCACCCAGGCCTCACTCCATGGCATTTGAATCTTAGACACCATCTGGTCCAATACCTCATTTATACTTGAGCAAACTGGGGCACAGAGGGAGAAGGTCACCCAGCTCAGGAGTGCTCAGAACAAAGACCAGCCCAGGTTTTATTACCAGTGCTTTTCACAGAAGGAAAAAGGAAATGTCATCTCCCATTTTTCTGTGCCTAGGGCATCTGGCCCGTGTCACGGATAATAACACCCATGTCATTTGACTTCTTTCAATACCACAGACACTTTGCAGAGAGAGCCGGGTCTTATCTTGACTATTACCTCACTGCTGCTACATGTTCCCCAGTAAAAACTGACACGCTTGATTCTCTAGGTCACCCCGAGGTTCTCATTAAGTGAGGACATCAGGGAGGAGAATTTCAACTCAAGGTGGAAATGGTAGAGAAATCCAAATGCACCCTAAGTCAGCCACTTCAGCTGCCATCAATGACTCTGCCCTAAGAATTCACTCAACTGCAAGTGCCACACAGAAAGCCCAGGATGAGAACTCTCTGAACTCTTCCACCCAAGAGAGCTGCTATAACATCACTGGACTATCAATACTCTGCAAATAAGACTGTTGCCAACATGCTTCAAGCAAAATTCTGTTCTCCATTCTCTTCAGACAGCACACTGTTACCAACCTCCTGTCACCAGTACTCGCTTTTCTGCCCGGAAGTGGGGACGGTCAGTAACTACAGACAGAATTCCATTCCCACGCTTAGGAGGGAACCAAGGAAGATGAGAAAATATCTGCAATTTTTCACATCAAATAATATTATCATTTTAATTTGGCAGGACTTGAGTGGGGGCTGATGGTGTTAGAAAAGAGGGAAGCTCGCCTCCACCTTCCTTGGAGCCACTGTTATGTAGAGAACGCAAAGGCAAGGAAAAGACCCACAACATGAAGCCAGGTGGCCAGTCAGGCCAGGGATCTCCCTCGGAGGCTCCCAGCTCTGTACTTCCCAGCCAGCCTCCTGCACCACGTGGAGGCATTGCAATTCCTCACACGCAGACAACAGGAGGTGACATGTGGATTCCAAGCAGGTGAGAGCTTTGGCAGTAAAGCTTGGGTTAAACAAAGCCACCTGCAGCCTGCAGCAAGGGTTTGATTACTCAGGCAGCACCTCTGAGGAAGGATTAAGAGGACTCTATCATGGGGATAGCAGACTCTTAATTGAAATACAAGTCACTAGATTAGCATCCCTGGAGAGAACCTGGGGCCTTCAAGTTTCCCAATAGAGAGCTGCTATCACTCTAAGGATCGAGCTCATCTTAACAGTTCTGAGCACAGGGATATTGCAAGCAGACCTTCTTCCCTAATCTGCACCCCCGCCCCCCACCGCTATACCTAAATGGGGGTCCAGAGAGTGATCAGCACACACCCCCTCATTGGATTTTGATTTTCAATTACATTGGTATAATGTACTTAAAACCTGTCTTTTATTTGGAAAGATAAACACAGCAGTTTGGTAATTTCATTGCTGTATCAATTTGCAAGGAAAATTCTATTTAAACTCAGTGACTGGCCCACGGCCACCATCCCAGACGGCAGCAAGCTGTCTAAAGGGACAGGGAGGTGCCAACTGAGTCTCCTGGGTGAATGATGCAGCTGGTAGGAAGCCTCCCCTCATCGCCCCAACTATCCCCTGAGGGGTGTTCTCAGTGTCTAAAGACTTAGAAACAAAGACTGAATTTCTTTCCTTATTTTTTTCAGCTGTGCATGTAGCTAATATTAGAGATCTATGATGTGTCCGGCTCTACGCTGTTTTTCACACACTAACTCATTTGATCCTCATGACCAATCCCTTTGAAAAGCCTGTTTTTATCCTCTAATGGGTGAGAAAATGGAAACTTAGAGAGATTACATGGAATGAACAAATTTCCACATTCTGTAGTCCTGATGCAATTTCAAGGTTGTCTGTCGACAACTGACATGTTTAACCACTGCTGTTAAACTGATTTTTACTCCATTCACCTGGCCCACCTCTGACCTGCCTGGAACATAGTAAACACTCATGAAATGTTTGTTAAATAAATAAATAAATCTATACATATAAAAGCCTAAGCAACCGAATGACCAAATGACTGGTCGACTGGTTGCTATGACATGTACTGACCACCAGGGGGAAGACACTCAACACAGGAGCTACCCCCTGGTGGTCAGTGCACTCCCAAAGCCAACCTCCCAAAGCCAGCCAACCTCCTACAGCCGGCCAACCTCCTGCGGTCCCTTCCCCCCGCCAGCCACCACCCCCATCCCCCACCCCGATCGGCCCAATCGCTGGCAGGATGCGGGACCCCACCCATGCATGAATTTGTGCATTGGGCCTCTAGTAAATAAATAAATAAATAAATAGCCCAGCCAGAATGGCTTCGTGGTTGAACATCAACCTATGTTCCAGGAGGTCACAGTTCGATTCCCAGTCAGGGCACATCCCCAGAGTGGGACTTGCAGGAGACAGTCGATCAATGATTTTCTCTCATCATTGATGTTTCTAACTCTCTCTCCCTCTTCCTTCCTCTCTGAAATAATACGTGTGTGTGTGTGTGTGTGTGTGTGTGTGTGTGTGTGTGTGTGTGTGTGTGTTTTAAAGAAATGAATGATTGAATGGTCTGGAACTTACTCCTGATGTTGGCCATCGTCTGACCATTATGCACTGATTAAGCCCTAATCCAGATCACATACTTAACCCCCAAATCAGCTTTAGACTGACCCTCCTCATCAGATTATTATACACTGACCTCCTGATTCCAGTCAGAGGTTGATTCTTTACCACCCTATGTGCACCTTAGCCTGTGCACTGCCTAGCTGCAAATCCTTTAGCTCCTCAGACTTCAGTTTGTTCCTCCCACAGGGCCTTTGCACATGCTGTGCCTTCTGCCTGAACCTGTTCCTGTGTCCTCATATAAGCATCAGTTTGGTCATCATTTGGAGATGCTTCCTGAACTTCCGGTCTGGGCCAGGTTTCTTTATTAAACTTTCTTACAGAGCCACATCTCTTGTCTTTCACAGCCTTTATCTCCACCTATGATCATTCAGCCATTGATGCCTGGCTCCCCGGCCAGACCATCTGTTTCAGGATGGCGGGGAGTGCGTCTCTTTCAGAACAACAATGCATCCTCAGTGTTCTTAGCACCTGGCTCGTGTCAATAAACATTTGTCAGTTAATGTCTAGACCATGTCCTAATCACAGCTACAGGCCACTAACCTTGGTCATGAACTGAAAGCTCATATGATTCAAAGTTATCAAGTAAGCTTATTGGTATAATTGAGTGAAAGGTAAGAACTTACAAAAGAATAACTCAAGGTGTAGGTCCTATTGATATTAAATGACCTTTCTAAATGAAAGTTAACACATTACTATTAAGTTAAAAAATCTAGAAGGTCAACTCATGTACTAATGAAATATAAGAAATGTTTTCATTTGTTTGGCATATTTCTCATCCTTGAAATTTCTTTCCCATTCTTCTTACACAATGTCAAAAGGACTTAAAGATATGATTACTACCTATCTAAAGGAAATTCCATTATATAAAATTCAAAGAGATAGTTCAAATTACTTTGTTCACCAACATTTTGCTGGGGAAGATATATATGAGGTAGCATTAAGCCATTCAGTAAGGCTGGAAATAGATGCACTATACATAAATTTCATTGCAACCTCATCTTTTGAAATAAGCTTTAATATGTAAACCATCTGGGGAGAAGATAAGCGGGGGAAAATGACTGTGTGATGTTTATACTTGCTTTGCTGAATTAATTACTTAATTCATCAAGTAGTTCCTGGATGTCTAGCATGAGGCTGTGTTATTGAAACACAATCCCTTTCTCAGCAAAGCACTTTAGGTGGTTATGTGTACTCTGTAAAAGGCAAGAAGATGAGCACCAAAGAGGTTTAGTTACTTGCTCAAAAGTCAGATGTGCAGGGCTAACGTCAGAACTGGAAGTGTGTTTTCCTGACGAGCTCTCCAGTTGGCAGAGGGGAACTCTGGGTACTTACAGTGAAGTGAGGGCACGTTTCCAGCTGGGGCTGACCTTTAGGTCGTAGTTCCAACCAGGGATCATTCTGGCTGAAGTCAGAGGTTCACCTTATGAGAATAGGAACACTCTGGCTTAGAAAGAAATCAGACCATCAGGTGTTATTTTACTCTGTAGGGGATGCAATAGAACACAGGGGAGCAGGGTTGCCATTGGTGCAACAAGGGAGGAGACAGCACCAATTAGGAGTCAGGAAATCTGATCTCCCATCCTGTCTGGGCCACTGACTCTCTTGAGTCCCTATTATTTCTCGGAGACAGTATCTCTATGGGTGGCCACTGTCCCCCACTGTAAATTCAAAGGGCAGGACTCTAGCAGGGATTCTCAGCCTTGGTTCTATGTTGGAATCACCTGAGGAATTAAAAAAAACAACCCACTGATGGCCTGGTCCCCACCCCAGAGATTCTGATGGCATTCGTGCGGAGCAACCCCCCCGCCCCCCCCCCCGGAACTGAGATATTTAAATCTCCCCAAATAATTCTAATGTGCAGCCACCAAGCAGGGAAATCACTGGGCTAAGCAGTCCTGAGGGCTTCTTTCAGCCCCAACATTTCATAATTTTATAGTGATGGGACAGAATTCTCAAATTTTAATATGCAGAAGAATTACCTAAAAAGCCTGATTTTTTAAAAAAAAATACATTGCTGAGGTCCATCTGTAGAAATTTCAATGGTATGAGTTTGAGGTAAGGCCCCAGAATCTGCATTTACAGCACCCCAGGTCCCAGGAATGCACTGTGAGACACAGCTATGTCAGGACTCGCTGACAGGCAGCACTCCTTCTGTCATCATTGTCATAATCATTACACAGGCATTCAGTCCCAAAGCTCACAGCCAGGAGGGACAGTGGTAAGGCAGAGCTGTCCATCCACCAGAACCAGGCTCATCTCGTAGCCTGGCGTGGGGCTGACAGATGGCAGGGGAAGGCCCCTTGGTTTGCAGGAGGAAGGACATGCTGCTGCAGTGTGCCACTGCGGAGGCAGAGACAGGCCTAAGATTGATAGTCCACAGTGCTGCGGAAACCTACCATCCACTGAGCATCTGTGACATCAGCAGCGATGCCACTGGCCATTATCAAATCACCCAGGGTGCCCAAGATTGATTTCCAGCTGCAGAAATGACGCTACCATCGCTAGGTGCACAGGCAGGAAACGAGCTCCGAACCTCACTGTAATTTAGCATTCATTTGCATTTTTAAATGAGTTAGGCTGTGGACCGTTGCAAAGCAATGACAGAGAATTTTTATAATAATTAGCCTGGTGGGATGGGGGGAAGGGAAGCAGGGAATGGCTCTGCCTCACAGTTTCACTGGAGGGAAAAAAACACAATTCAGCATCTCAGGTCACCAGATCCGATTATGATGTCCTGGTCCCCACTGACCTTGTGGACCTCGGCACCTCTTCAGAATCTCAGCTGAATATTCTGGTTTGTATCTGTCCTCCTTCTCTGGGGCTAACTCCAACCTCCCCTCTTCTCTCCCATACACAGCCCAACTAGCTTTTTTTGTGTGTTGGCTGAATGCCATTACGTTCCCTTTTGTTCACTCTCTTTATGGCTGAATTCAGCTCTACTCTATACAAATCCTCACTCAGTATGTGTCAACAGCATGATGTGTCTGCTAGAAATAACTGACATTGATGGAGCTCTTCACAGTTTGCAAACAACATTCCCATTCATTATCTCAAATGAGTCTCCCACCATCTCCGGGAGGTAACCAGGGTAGCATTTATGGTCCCATATTTTATAGACAAGAGAACTGAGGCTTGGGGAGATCTAGAGACTTGCCCAACATCACACACCTAGTGAAGAGCTTTGCCAAAATTGGAATGGAATTTTTGAACTCAGAAATCTATACCGAGTTGCTTCAATCTCATGATGCATTACAAGGAGTATAGAGTTCACAATGAAGAAGGATCAAGTCCTCTCTGTACAGTGCAAATCATCCAAACACAGCAATGACTCCCACTCTGAGCACCATGCTTGTAAAGGAATTTTGAGAAGGAAATTGCTAACAAGAAAAGCAAAGGAGATTTGTAAACCTTGTCATGCAAGGAATGACAAAAACTAGGACTGTTGAATCTGAAGAACACTCAGAAGACTGATAAGAGCTACCATCAAGCAACCAAAATGGATTCATGGGAAAGAGAAGACACACTTGTTCTGTGTGGCCACAAAAATACTATATGGAGGCAAATTCCAACTCAGTATGAGCAAATCAGTACTGCACCACGGTTAAGGGCTCTGGAATCCAACTACCTAGGTTCAAAGCCCAGCTCTACTATTTCCAACTAAGTGATCTGAGTCACATTTGTCATTTCTAATCCCCCTGCTACTTGTCTGTACAAAAGAAATGATCATGGCTATCTTATAGGATTGTTATTACCACCAAATAAATTAATGCAAACAAAGCTATCAACATTCAACATATAATAGTTATGATGATATCTTTGTTTTGTACACCAATAAAAGAGCTTTAAAACTCACTTGACCCAGAACATCTAATAAGTAGATTTTGGTCTTCTATATATAGTTGAAGAATAGAGTAAGGGAAGAGGAAGCAACAAATAATTCTGCCCAGCCATAAAGGACCTTTGCAAATAGTTACCAGCTCATTAATTTCTTTCACTAAGGTAATTTCTGGAGATCAAATTAAGAAAATAAGAAGTCATAAAAAAATAAATAAATAAAAAGAAAGAAAATAAGAAGTCATTTGGTTTGAGTGACACTGCCCCAAGCTGGAGAGAAACTGGTTGACATCATGACCACTTTTATACAACATTATATTGGTGCTAGCTATTGTAATAAAGCAAGGAAAGAAAAGGTATAAGAATAGGAAAAACATACATATAAAATGTAAAAAAATCTACATGTAAAATATTTTAATTAATAAGTAAATTAAGCAAGGTTACTGGATAGAATGTCAACATGAAAATTAGTTGAATTTTCACTTATCAATAACACTGGAAATTTAAAAAATAAAAATTTAAAGAACAAATCACTTAACAATATCATCAAAAACACTGAAGTTCTAGGAATAAATATAAAAGATGTGTAAATCTGTACACTAAAGACTATAAAATATTATTGAGAAAGACAAAAGGAGATCTAAGTAAATAGAGAAATATGTTCATGAATTAGACATATTGGCATATTGTAAACATTTAAATTCTCCCCAAATTGGCCTACAAATTCTACATAATCCCATTCAAGATCTCATCAGATTTTTTAATCAGATTTTTAAATATCAGTTGACTACCTAATCCTAAAAATTTTATGAGAATTTAAAATGCCAAAACCAGCCAAGGAAATCTTAAAGAAGAAAAACAAAGCTGCACACATACACTATCTTACTTCAAGAATAACTACTAAAGCTATGGAATACACACACACACACACACACACACACACACACACACACACACATATGCACACATATACTATGATTCTATTTTTCTTTTATTTTTTTGTTTTATACTTTTCAGCACAGAGGGTTAAACATATATTGTTACATTTATTCCTATAAATTTGATGGGTTTTGATGCTATCATAAATTATATACTCTTTTAATATATACAGTGATTTCCTTGCATAGTGTTAATGTAAGAAAATCGCAAACATATGATAATGGTGATGCTTCAGTTTAGTGGGTAAAGAATTTTTTAAGAACAAAAAGTAAATCAATTGATATCCATATGGGGTGGGGGGATCTTGATCCCTATTCATACATACCATATACACACAATCTTTTCCAGATATCTATACTAACAAAAGCATAATATGCTAATTAGTCTGGACAGCTGAATGACCTTCTGGATATCATTCCGGATGCACTTCTGGACAAAGCTGCCATGGCAGAGGCTGAGGCAGAGGTGGTTAGGGGCAATCAGGCAGGCAGTGGAGCAGTTAGGGGCAATGAAGCTGGCAGGGGAGCAGTTAGGGGGCGATCAGGCCAGTAGGCAGAGGTGGTTAGGGGTGATCAGGCAGGCAGGTGAGGGGTTAGGAGCCAGCAGCCCCTGCAGGATCGGGCCAGCAGTTGGACATCCCCTGAGGGGTCCCGGATTGGAGAGGGTGCTGGCCGGGCTGAGGGACACACACCCCCTTCCCATGCACGAATTTCATGTACCGGGCCTCTAGTATTTAATATAAAAAGAAGAAAAGGTAAAAATAAAGCATATAGAAGAAAATTTATAAAATCATTTCTACAATTTTCAAGATGGCAAATTTTTCTTAAATAGGATTCATAAAGTCTTTGGCTTGGATACAAAATGCTTGAAGAGGAATAGAGGTAAATACAACAAGAAGAATTTGTTGGGACCACATTGATAAGGACCTCAAATTCCAGTTATAAATGTTTGGGCACATTTATCTAGACCAGGATATAGCAAACTTCTTAAATAAAGGGCCAGATAGTAAGTATTTTAGGGTTTGTGGGCCAAAATCTGTCTGTCCCAACTACTTAACACTGACATTGTAGCATGAAAGCAACCATTGCTAATATGTACATAGTGAGTGTGGCTGTTCCAATAAAACTTTATTTACAAAAACAGAAGGTGGGCCAAATTGTCCATTGCTGCTCTAGTCAGCAAGAGCTATGGAAATTTTTGAGCATTTAGAGACAGGATAAGATCTGTGCTTCAAGAGAATCATTCTCACAACAACTATAAAATAGAGTGATGAGAGAGAACACTGCCTTCATCCAGAAGATGTAACTAGGGCAGAAGACTATGAACACCAGGAGTAGCAATAAAATTTTTCCTTCTGGTCTTTTTTGGGTACCTCCATAGCTGCTGTCTCACTCCTAAGGATGAATTGGGATATAAGACATGAACCTCACCACCCTCTCCATGCCCCCACTTTACCCCCAAACATACACAAAGATGAGTCATGATTATTTGGTTGGTCAGAGTCCAGAAAAGGGATTGGCCTGCTTTTTCTAAAGGTGGCACTGTCAGAGAGACAAGCAGGCTTGATTCCACATCCTGGAGGACCTCTGTTCACCTGTCTACACATTTCTAGGTGTTTTCTCTTCTTCAGGCATAATGGCCAGGCCTTAGCTTTATCAAGGAGACAGTGGGAGCAGGATACCATCTTCCAACCTTTTTGCTCTCTCTGCTCCTTTCCCTGTGTCCTAGTGGTATAAGTTTTCATAGTGTCGAACTGGAAGGTACCTAAATTTGGGGAAGGGGGGAGTAGGTCATATGGGCTTCACTCTTCACTCTTCACTCTCCACCTGAAGCCTCTGGCCTCAATAAGAGGAAGCTAACACCTGATCAGCCCATCCTTACTTTGGGGTTTAAGGTCAAAAAGCTCAGTTAATATTAGAGTTATTTTGCATATATATTTTTAGGATATACGTACTCCTGGGTCCTCTGGCTATATACACTGAGTGGCCAGATTATTATGATCTCTGGACGCATAATAATCTGGCCACTCAGTGTGTGTGTGTGTGTGTGTGTGTGTGTGTGTGTGTAAAAGGCCCGGTGCATGAATTCGTGCATGGTTGGGATCTGGCCAGCCTGGCCAGGGGGAGGGGACATGGGTGGTTGACCGGCCTGCCTACTGGTTGAACTCCTGGTTGAGGGGACAATTTTCATATTAGCCTTTTATTATATAGGCTATACACTGAGTGGCCAGATTATTATGCGTTCAGAGATCATAATAATAATCTGGCCACTCAGTGTATAATCACAATAACCCCACCCCCCTTAATGGCACCCCAGTATCCCCTAACAGCTATCCCTTCACTTTCCAGGCAAGCCAGGCCTACAGTAATTGGAGGAAGAATTATTAAACTTAAACTTCTAAACAATGGAGACAATGGTTAAAGGAAATGCATTCCTCTATTGTTCTTGCCTCTCTTCTTGTATCCTTTGTGCCCCCTCTCCCCTCCCACATCACTAAATGAATTTAAGAGAAAGCAACAGAGAGGAGAGATAACAAACCACTCCTGGCATCTGAGCTTAGTTACAATATTCATGACTCCTGAAAACAAAGAGGAAAAGGCATGTGGCCTCCCATTCTGAGCCATTTTTCCACATTTCTCTCACCCCTCTTTCCTCCAGGAAGATATGTTCACCTTGTTAATCATTCTACCTGCATCAGAAAACATTACTTCCATGACCGCGCAATAGCAGCCTCATTACTGAAACCACGGCGCACAGTCAGATGGATTTCCCCAAAGGCCCCCAAACCTTTCCCATTTTATTACCATGTCACTCCTCATTTTAACACATATTAATCACAAAGATACATTTTTCTTGGGCTATGGATTTGAGTGGCCCTTTCTAAGCACTTGGAAAAGGTTGGTTCAGGAAGAAAAAGGAATGATTAAATTTGCAAAGTCGAATTTCTATCCCAATTTGTATACGCAGAAAGAAGAAACTGTCTAGCAGACTTCAAAAATGTGGTACGAACTTGTTCTTTTGGTGAGTAGGAAGCTGTAAAGTATACTGAATCGGTGTCAGGATTAAAAATCTCCCTGGTTTAAAGTATGGCTCCACTACTTACTAGCAATGAGACCTGACCCTCTGTTTCTTCATCTATAAAATGGGAATACTTCCTTCCTAGGTGACTGTGGATCTTTAATGATGTGGAATCCCATGCCTGGCCCACAGGAAGGGCTCAGTATACATTCACCAGTGTTTGGCTTCTCTTCCCTGGGTTAATAGGGCCACACTAAACCCCCCTCTCTCTTGGTAAGAAAAAGGACCACCCAGATTATTTTTCAGCAACAGCCATTGCTTTAACTCTTACGTAGAAAAAGGAAGCTAAGTGGAGCAGCACTGGGTAGGAGTCAGAATGAAAGGAGAATGAGTGAATCTCATAAGTGTCATGGTTTTGAAAAGTCAGGAAAGAAGAAATGTCTAGGGTTTTCCATGGATGGAATTCATGAACTGTGTATTGCTTATGCAGCCGTAGGGTGGCTCAACTCTAGCTTCTCGCCTCTATTACGTGTTTCCATCAACATTCAATCTCTAAGGAAGTAGACAGAATCTGATTGACCTGTTTTGGGCCACCTGTCATCTCTTTGGGGTGCAAAGGGTCCTGTGATTGGCAACCCCACCAAAACCACATGGAGTGAGAGGAGGGCAGTGATCCAGGGATGGACAAAATGTAGCCTGACACCCACTGGAGAAATTCACCTTCCGCCAAGAAGGCATGGGCACCGTGGGTTTCTGTCCACTAGTTAATGGGAAAGAGAAGGGTTAGGGTTTATCCTCTCACGCCTGAAATAGTTAGGTCATCAGAGTCATGGTCTGAGCAGATTGGCCTGTGTGGGTAATTCCTTCAGACCATCTACCCTGAGCCAAGCCCTCTATTTGGCCCTTGACTTTTGAACTTCTGAGAGACAGGATTATTAACCCCTCTGTACAGGTGGAAACCCAGGCTCAAAGAGGCTAAGTGTGCTGTCCAAGGCCACATGGTAAGAAGAAAAGTAGAATTTGAACCCACATTTGTTTGGCTTTGAAGTCTGCACTCTGTGATAATACAGGGACAGGATGCATTCTGGGCTCTGATGTGGCAAAACCCAGAGTTCTGAGGGCTTGGATGAGATTTTTTTGCCGTGGTCTTTCCCACGCAGCAGCCCAAAGAGGAAGCCTGGAGACTGGGAAGGAACCTCAAGGAGGTGTGGGGGTGTTGAGACCTCACCCTTTGCTAAACACAATCCATATTTCTGGTTACTTTTAACAGGGTTTGGAAGTTCATAGTTTTTTATAAATAAGGAGAAATTGAATATGATTTTTAAACTTCAAAGCTGGGGAGGAAGAGAAAATGCAATCATATTTCAATCTTCTCCAATGCTTCTACTCCTAAGGTTTATTTATATTTAATAAAGAAACTGAATTGCATAGGAAAAAAAAAACCATCTCAAAAAGCTAGAAGTTATATTTTCTCATTTGAACAGTGGTTTCTATTTCTGCTTCACTCCTATGAGGTAAGGAGGAATGGCCTCGGGGTTCCCATTTCTCAAACATTGACTCTTCCATATATGGCTTTCAATTGGATTTATGATTTGTCTCTTATTGATTTGAGCCCCAGAAAACACCACTGCAATGACAGGCCTCTTGTCCTTTCCCAATGACTAGACTAAATGATCCAAATTCCCTATTCGGATAAGAAAACTTAAGGTCACAGTGTGAAGGTGATTTTCTCACAGTTACCATTAGGAAGACAGGGCCTTACAATATGAAAATAGACACCTTTCCTCCCCACCAAAAATAACATAAAAAGTTTTCTTTTGCTTGTGTCCTCTACTAGAGTATGAGCTCCATAGGGAAGAATGCAAAACCATATCTTGCTTATTCATTATTGTGTTTATTTCTGGCACCTAGCAGAATAGCTGTTCATTAAAAAAATGTTGAGTAAAAAAATGAATGAATGAATGAATGAATGAATGAATGGTAGTGAATAGCATTACCATGACTAAAGCAGTTTTCCTGGAGGCTTCAGGACAAGGCTGGGTTCAAGGACAAGCCAGAATTAGAACTCGGGATTCCTGATGACAATGCTAATGATCTTTCTCGGATTACGCCACCTGGTGAAGGGAATCAGGACAGTGCGAGGTATTCCCACAGAATCTCTTGGTACCCCGTGAAGACAGACTTCTGGCATGATACAACTCAGTGACTCTTTTTGACAAAAGGTGTTATGAACATTTATTTCAACAGCTCTGACTACAGAGGTGGCTATAAAAAGCGAAAGCTATAAGTGAACAAGTCCTTGTTCTTGTTTCCATTCTTGCTGTGCCATTTCTAGTCTGATTTGGAGCCACTGACTTGACCAGCCTCAGTCCCAGGGTCCCCATCTGACAAGTGGGGATAATGAGTCTACTTGGAGTATCACTAGAATAGTGAGTAATGAAGGAGATAGTGGGCAGAAAGGGATTCGAAGACTTCACAGTACTATCTATAAGCATCAGAACCATTAATATTGTTACTGTTACTGTCACTTCATGATTTACAGAATATTCTGGTTTTTTCCAAGCCTTTCTTTTGTCCTCCTTTCTCTTCTCCTAGCCATAATAATTCTTCTTTGTATAATTATGAGGAAGAAGAAGAGAACGAGTTAGAGGAAAAAGAAAAAGAAGAAGAGGAAGACAAGAAGAAGGAAAAGGAGCAGCTACAATGTATGATCACTTCTATATGCCAGGCTCCACAGAGTAATTCTGATCATCACAAACTTCTATAAAGAAAGTGCTATTATCATGGGTGAGGAAACCAAGGCTCAGTGGTAAGTTAAGTAACTATCTCACACAGCACAGTAAGTAAATAGCAGGCGGGGATTCAGATGTTAGTATACTTAACTCCAAAACCCCTGCCTTTTTCTACCCTGCCCTGCTATCTCCCGGGATTAATGGAATAAGTATTGGGCAGGAGTGAAGGGTAAATGCAACCAGACCAGGTGAGTTTACAGCTGGCTGTTCATTTTGTGTTTTGCTACCAAAGGGGCTGTAAGAGACCATCGTAAACACAGAGATAGGTAGGAGAGCTGCACCTATTTGCAAATGGTCCACAAATCTGGTGGAAACTTTTTCTATTGTGGTAACATACACATGAAACCATTTTTAAATGTACAATTCTGCAGTGTTTAGTACATTTATAATGTTGTACAACTATTACCATTACCCGGTTCTAGAACACTGTCATCACCCCAAAGGAGACTCCATAGTACCCACTAAGCAGTCGCCCCCCAGTACCTCCATCCCAGCCCCTGGTAACCACAAACCCACTTTCTGTCTCTATAGATTTATGCTAACACTCTTAGTTCCCTCTTGCAAAATGTTCCTGGACAAGACCCTTGAAAGATCGCTGTTTCAGAAAACAGCAGCTCCCTTTCTGCTCAAGCTTCTGCCACAGCATTTTTGCCTGGCTCCCCAGGGAGCTACCTGCTAATTACCTAATTGAAGGGCACAGATGCAGGTGAACAGTCAGCTGCCTCCCCGAGGGGAGCCATTGCACCAGCCATTGAAGATGCCTGGGAACGTTAAAGCCCATTAGAGGCTGTCCAGATCTCTGGGGACCAGCCAGGCTTTTCCGGAACACGGGTGGGCGAGACTGCAGAGTGATGGAGTGGAACAGCAAAGAGTTGAAATTGGACAGCCCTGAGTTTGAATCCTGGCTCCTCCACATATTAGCTATGTGACCTTGACCAAGTCACTCTACCTTCCCAAGCCTCTGTTGCCAAAAATTTATGATTGAGGTGGTAAAACCTATTGTTGTAGAGTTGGGAGACGTTACAGAGGGGAATTAAATGACACTTAATATCCGTTTGCTATTTACTTTAATCCTTGGATCCCTGTCAACTCAGGAAGAAGTTATATTTACTGTACATGATCTGAAAATTAAGAGGAAGGTAAGGATCTATGTTTACCAAATGGAAAAATAAACACACATTATGTCACCTCTACTGAGATGAAAAAATAATGTAGTAAATTTTAGGTCAAATCTTGGTTTCACTCCTCTCTGTGGTTACTGGTCCAGGTTCAGAACCCAGGAGCCTCTGAGTCTGGGATTAACAAATTAAAGACTTCCACTTGCTTTCCTTTATAATGGTGAAAATTATATCAAACACTAGTTATTGCTATTATAATAATATATGTTAAAGTGGGTTGACAGTTATTTCACAAAGTGCAGGAAATCAATTGTTGAAAACAAACTGTGTCCTAGACATTGTGCCAGGTTGAATTCCAAAGCTATTTTCTCCATGCTAGGCACCATTCTGCACAGTTAAGTTAAAAGATTAATGAAACAAGAATACTGTAATCAGTTTTTATTTCAAATCCCAAGTGCACTAACTGCATGATTTTGAAGCAGTTACTCCAACAAGGGTCAACATGTTCATCTATATAATAGAGATGATAATAGTACTAACTCCATAAAGTTATTAACTGAGGATTAACTGAGATAACCTAATAAAGTATTTAGCATAGTGTACCAAGTCAGCAGTCAACAAATGTTAGATATTAGAATTATAATTGTTAACAATAAGAAGCAAACACAACATACAGTGATGAGTTCTGCTGGGCCATTTGGATATTTAGAACATCATTCTCGGGCCATACAAAGTTATCAACTTAAAAATTAGCCTGCTATATTTGATCAAACATTTAACTTACCCCTAATGCCTTGGCAGGGCCAAACCAAATGATTTCACGGGACTCAGAGGTTCTGGTTGAGTGCCTAAGTCTACAGTGGGGCCCTCACTCTAATAGGAAACACTAGAGGTGGACAAGGGTCCAGGGGTAGGGGGCGGAGTTCCCTTTATCAAGTAGAGGGTGTTACACATTGGGGTTGACTAACACTGAGATGTGCTGCTCAGATCCCCCTCCAGGGACGAAGGCCTCAGCTGGAGAAATGCCTTGTTTACTGCTGGTGACTGACGGGAATAAAGGCTGCCTCACTTAGGCCGATTCAGAACAACTCAGATGGGACTTCTCAGCAGCAGAGCTCCCTGCGGGGCCTCTGACTTCCCTGCCAAGCGGCCTCCTTCCTTTCCTTTCCTGGGTGTGGCTCCCGTGAACAGGCCCTGATGAACTTCCAGCCCATGACCCTCACCTGGAAGTCAACTTCCTGGGGAACATAAACCTGGCACAAGTATGTTTTCTTTACTCAGCACAACAGTTCTGGGAAGCATATTAGATAAGGACACTATCTTTATTGAGGAGACAGGACCAGATGTGAAACTGCTCAAGGGCACTTGCGTAGTTAAAGATGAACCATCATGGGAATCCATATAAGAGCCACTCCACTCTGTTTGACTACCTGTGTCTTTTAACAGCTTTAAACTTTATTACCAGTACAGACACCCAAAGAGAGTCTGGGTTCTCTTTCTCAGGACTGGAATCAAACTCCCCATGGGACACCCATTAGCTCAACTTTGCATCGGTGCTTGCCTGCTCCTGAATCAGTCATTGGGTCTTATGGGTGAGATCATAGTAGAATATAGCTGATTGATCATTTGGCAATGATTCTGACTGGAGTAAGAGGGACTTCCTTGCAAAGAGGTGCTGAACAGACAAGTTCAAAGCTGTCCACAGCATCACCATGTGCCATCCTGCAGCCTCTCCATGTCTCCCTGCTTCCAGGCTTCTAATCCTGACATGGACTTGAGTTGAAATTGTTCCTATTGCTGGTTTAACATTTATGTGTTCTTGACCATGATGAGGTTAGAAAGGAGAGAAAGCCCATTGGGATCAAGGACATACGTCAGCAAAGCCCCTGATATGAAAAGGTAGAGGAAAAGGCTCACAGAGATTCTCTTCCTCTGCCACTTTTCATTTCATTTGGGAAAGCTGGGAGCAAAGAGGTTCAAGAGTTTTCAAGATCTCACTGAATTTGTGGCACAATGGTACCCATTTTTCCAGGCTCTCAGCCTAGTGTTCTTTCCTTTACAAAGAAAAAAAAAAAGAATTCTTAGAGCAATTACCAACTGAAAAGAACTCAAAAATTAAGATGAAACACCTTTAGGATAAAGTAAGTCAATGAAAAAATGGAATTTTATTTGTATAAATTTGATTTATATGCCATTTTTTTCTACATTTACTTATTCTATAAAGTCAAGGGACAACCCACAACACTCATACCATGTCTGATGCTGATATAGTTCTGAGGCAGCTATTTTGACAAGTAATTTTGAGGCAAATAATATTCTTTTCATCCTTGAATGCAAGAACTAGGATGTTTGGAATTTGTCAAGCAGACCCCTAATTAACAGAGCAGTTGTTTGGGGCTTTGAGAAGGATTATCAGAGGAGGATTATGGGGCAGCCTAGGCAGGCAGAAAGCTCACAGATGGGGGTGGGAGATCTGAATTCCAGCCCAGCTCCACCCCTGGTTCTGATCCACTGAGCCAGTCATTTCCCTTCTCTGGAACCCAGCCAACCTGGGATGCGAGGGCTGCATCTGTCTTATGGGCAATAGATCCCTGAGCTCCTCTCCCAGGAAGTGGCAGGTGACCACTGCAGATCCCAGCCCAGTCTCTGGCCCAGACCCCAGGCCTGGTCGGATATCTCAGCGCTGGATGTCTCTAGACTTTGCAGAGTCTGAGAACAGACCTAGTGTAGACTGCAGTGGTGGAGCCATGGATGAGAAGAGCTGAGAGTTTTCAGCCAGAACTACTCCATCAGCTTATGTGTGAAAGAAATGACAGAGGAGGAAGAAAGAGCTTTGCGTTCCCGAGGTCATAGAGAAGTGAGTGGCCAAGGTGGACCAGAGCCCAGGTTATCTGACAACTAACCTCCATGCCTGTGACCAAAGCTTTCCCCACTTCCACCTCCCTAAAAGCCTCGTTAGATGAAGTAAATGGTGAGGGTTTGTACTTTTTGCAAAGAGAGAGTCTAATTATGCTGTTCCATTTTTTCCCACTATCTGAACAAGATGCCCTATAAAATTAGTACAATAACAATGAAAAAGAGCCCATAATAATTTATTGTGTTTACCACGTTAAGTACTTTGCTAGGTGCTTTACATGCATTATCTCATTTAAATGTCACAGCAGTCCCCTAGTGTATCTATTAATATTATCCTCAATTTACAGATGAAGAAATGAGGCTTGCAGAGGTTTCCTAAGGCCATACAGTTAGCAATCATTAGGACCCAAATGAGCAGCTCACATTCTTTACAAGAGAGCACAGACAACACGTCTCAAATGTAGGGGCTTCAGAGGTGGGGGGGCTTGTGTATGAACTAGAAAGTTAGGTAAGTGGGAATCTGCAAAAGGTACAGAGTTCAGGCTGGTGAGACACAAGCACTCTTGCTCCAGGCCCTGGACCCCTGGGGCTAAAGAAAAGGGTGAGGTCAAAGCAGAACTTCTTAGCAGGAGGGGCCATTCCCTTGGACAGGTGATGGGAACTGTCAATCAAAGCCAGAATGATGGAGAGGCCTGGATATGCCGGAGAACTCTGTTGAGGGCTGAGAGCAGAGTGAGGGGTGGGTCCTGAGAAAAGAACAGCTCACTAAGCAGAACCAAGACACAAAATCAGAAGAAGGATCAATGGCCTTAGGGACTTTGTCACCTGCAGGAGCTAAGCATAGGTTCTCTAAGGAGAGCTGGGGGGTCCCAGGGGCCTGAGGAAGGCTTAGCCTAGTGATGATGACTGAACAAGTAGCCCTAGCTGTGAAGAGATGAAATTGAGGTACCAGAAATGTTGAACCAGAAATTCAAAGATTTGAGTTCTAATCCAAGTGAAACTAGGCCTATATCCCCCTTACCTAAAACCTTCAGTGCCCTTGTGTCCCATCCCCACCCCCATCCCTGCTGACTATAGCGTGGTCGGCAAAGTCATTAGTCAACAGAGCCAAATATCAACAGTACAACGATTGAAATTTCTTTTGAGAGCCAATTGTTTTAAACTTAAACTTCTTCTAACGCCACTTCTTCAAAATAGACTCGCCCAGGCCGTGGTATTTTGTGGAAGAGCCACACTCAAAGGGCCAAAGAGCCGCATGTGGTTCGAGAGCCGCAGTTTGCCGACCACTGGACTATAGGATAAAGTCAAGGTCCTTAGCAAGGCATTCAGGATACTTCAAATCAAAATTCTACAACTTCCTTGACTTCCCACTCCTGGTTTTTTTTTCTCAAGCCATTTCTGCAGTCCATGCCTTTGCCTGTGCTATCTTCCCAACCCTTCACCTGGATTCCACCTCTTCCACCTTCAAATATGACGTGTTACCTCCTCTAGGAAGCCTTCCTGATACAACTCCCTATTAGGCTAAACAGGGTATTTCTCTTCTCCTTCCTTGAATTTCCTGGCTTATTTCCTGTGTTAACCATGCGATGTTGGAATTTCCCATTTATGTGCTTGTGCTGAACTTTCCCACTAATGTACATTTCTTGAGGCCAGATCAGTGTCTGGTTTATCGCCCCATGACTAAGGTAGGCTCAGCACATAGTAACTAATCAATTAACATTTGCTGAATGAACAAACAGAAATGGTTTTGTTGCTATATGACTTACAATTCCCCTGTGACTCAGTTTACCTAGCTGAGACCAAGACTCCTCTCCTGCCTGCCTCACAGGACTGCTGAAATGGATCAAACTGGATGATAATAAAGAAAAGCTTTGAGTGCTTTAAAGCCGGCAGTAGTGTGAGGAGTTCTTATAATCTCCTGCCTCCCTTGGGCTGCCGGAGTGCCTGTACTATCTTCAGCTGCTTTGTCCGTCTTCAGAGCAAGTTTTCCTCCCAAAGAAACCAATTCAAGTTTGTGCCAGATAAACGATGATAAAGATCGTAGCGATACTCCCCCTCCTCCTCCTCCCTGTCCTATTTTCATGAAGACAGGCTGCCCCAGAGGAGAGGAGAAAGAGTGGAAACGTGACAGGCATGTTCTCGCTAGTGATACGTCTGCACACTGCAGCAGGCCAGAGAACTCCCGGGTGCAGAACTCCCGGGGAGACAGGAATAATGATTTGAGATCCCAGGAATTCAGGTCACAAGTAGGAAGCAGGATGAATCCTGTTTTCCCAAAGGCATCTTAGATTTGTTTTTTGCCCAAAGAATATGTGGTTGAGTAAAAATTCAGGGCACAGGGCATCTTGGGTGTAGGGATGTGGGCTTCGGTCCAGACAAAGGGTCAACTAGCTGTGTAACCTCAGGGCAGTCCCCTTTGCTCTCTGAGCCTAGCATTTCTTCATTTGTAAAAGGGGACAATGATGATATGAAAACCAAAGTTTAGTGAGGACCAACTGTGAACCAGCTGGACTCAACTATGTGCTCGGCACAGTCTTCCGGCTTTGATCACATCCCATTCTTCTGCACAGAGGAGAGGAACGAAGCCCAGGATGACAAGGTGGCTGGCTGTAGTCACAGAGCTGGCAGGCTAGGGGTGCTGTGCTCGACTTCAAAGCCCTCACTCCTACTGCATCCCCCAGCCTGACCATGGGTCCTCATGGAAACCAATAGAATGATGTTGGGGGGTGGGGTGTTAAAATTTCACATGTTTGGGAGGTACTATAGTTTATCCCTAATGATGGATTAGCCTTTAGGAGATAATAATGATGCTTTTTAGAACACTGGGAAGGAGAGAGTGAGGAATGGAAGGAACTAAATAAGATACTTTTATTTAATTTGGGCTTTCTCTTGCCCAAAATAATCATTCCAACTTGATGGAGATAGAGTGGAGGATACTAAGAGGTCTTTATATTTTGTCCAAATGTTTGCTAGACATAAGAACAGGTAAAAGAAATGTTCTTCTATGCAGCCCTGACTCTCAAATGTGCCACTGTTGTTTAGACCTTGGACATGAGACTTAATGTAGAGACTTGAAAACCAAACAGACAGGAGCTAGACTCCCCACTTACAAGACTACTGCTATTTCTCTATCTTCATTTGGAGAAAAGGTACTGGAGCCTGAAGGTATCATTTCTAACATGACTTAGTGTGTGTTCCAGGTGCCTGAAGCTCACCCTGTGGTGATGTCGCCTGGACATCAGATGCTTAACCATAGCCAGGTGACTGTGGCCCAGGAAGGTGTGGAAAATGCGGGAGAAGCATTCAGCCTATACACCTCGACTCAAATCCCAATCCTGTCCTGCTTCATACCACAGTTTTTTTCCTCATCTAGAAAAGTATATTGCTATAACCAAGTCACAGGCTGGCATGGAGGTCACTGATTCCCTAACCACGACCTCAGGGCCCACTACATTCAGTGCTCTCCACCTCCCCTGTTAGCGGTCTAGTGTATGCCCAATCCCCCTTCAGATCCTCAGTCTCTGCCACTCCTTGGGGAGGCCCTCCCAAGTTCAGATGAAGTCTTCACTTTAAAACACTCACTGAACCATGGAATCTGCCTTCATAATATTTTTCACTGATCATAATAAGGCATTTGGGGATAATTTGATTAATGAGCCTCTCCTATGAGACCCTAAGTTTCACAAAGGTGGGGACTTTGTCCGTTGTTTTTTAAAAAATTAATATACTAGAGGCCCGGTGCATGAAATTTGTGCACGGGTAGGGTCCCTAGGCCTGGCTGGTAATCAGGGCTGATCAGGTTCCCCTGCCTCCCAGCCTCCCCACCTCCTCCTTCCCTCGCTCCCTCAGTGCCCTGCTGCCACTGCTGGTCACCCGCTGGTCACCTGCCATGTTCCACGCTGCCCCCTGGTGTTCAGTGCACATCATAGCGAGCGATTGAACTCCCTTTCTCCCAGTCAAACTCCCATTCTCCCAGTCGAACTCCCGAGGGGACACTTTGCATATTAGTCTTTTATATATATAGAAGATTTTTTATTGATTTCAGACAGGAAAGGAGAAGGAGAGAGAGAGAGAGACATCAATGTTGAGAGAGAATCATTGATCAGCTATCTCCTAGACATCCTATTGGGGATCGAGCCCACAACCCAGACATGTGCCCTGACTGGGAATTGAAATGTGACCTCCTGGTTCATAGGGCAATGCTTAACCACTGAGCCACACCAGCTGGGCAGTCAGTTTTGCTCATTAGGTATTCCTAGCACCAACACAGTTCACGGAAAGTTGTAGGTGCTGAGTAGATATTAATTAATTGAACAAATTAATGTAAGAAATAAATAAATGTAAACAAGTAAACAAATAAATGTAAGAAATAAAAAAGAAAGAGAGGTGGGGAGGGAATAAGTAAGACAACCAGCCAGGTAGCCAATCAGAGATGTTCATTCAATTTCTCAACACCTTTCAGGTGTACCTTCTCAGTTCCCAGCGCTGTGCACAATACAGGAGAGTGAGGGGAGTACAGGATATACATTTCAGGTAAATGAAATTTCAGAGACCTAAGAGAACTTCTCTGACCCCATCTCAATCTGAACTGGATCCATTGTTATTCTCTCTCAGAACTGCTCTTTTCCTTCCTAGCACTGGGCACGATTTATTTGGTAGGTTATCTTATGTGTATCTATTGTCCACATTGGCTCACAACTATAACTTAGCACCTGAGACACCTGGCAGGTTCTGAATGAATGTCAGTCACCAATCTAGTGCCATGGGGGATACAGGGATACAGATAAGAAATGGATGATATGCCTGATATTAACTACAAAGCATTACTAAAAGAAATGGAAAAAGACACAACGAAATGGAAAGATACTCCATGTTCACACATTGGAAGACTCAACATAGCTAAAATGTCCCTATCACCCAAAGCAATATACAGATTTAATACAATCCCCATCAAAATCCCAATGACTTTTTAAATTTTATCTTGAGAGAGAGAGGAAGGGAGAGGGAGAGAGAGAAAAAAAAAGTTGATGTGAAAATAATACAACTATCAGCTGCCTCATGCACACCTCCCACTGGGGATTGAGTCCACAGCACAGGCATGTGCCCTGACTAGGAATTTAACTGGCAACCTTTTGGTGCACAGGATGACGCCCAAATAACTGAGCCATACTGGCCAGGGTCCAGTGACATTTTCTAAATAGAACAAAAAAAAAATCAGATTTGTATGGAACCACAAAAGACCCTGAACAGCCAACACAATCCTGACGGAAAAAATAACAAAACCTGAGGTATCACACTACGTAGGTTCAAATTGTACTACAGAGCAATGACAATCAAAATAGCAAGGTATTGGAAAAAAAAAGATACGCAGACCAATGAAACAGAATTGAGAGCCCAGAAATAAAACCACATGTAAATGGGAAAATACTCATTGACAAAGGAGCTGACAACATACAATGGAGAAAAGAAAGCCTCTTTAATAAGTGGTGCTGGGAAAATTGGAAAGCCACATGTAAAAGAATGAAACTAGACCATAGTTTGTCCCCATGTGCAAAAATTAATTCAAAATGGATCAAAGACCTAAATAAAAGATCTGAAACAGCTTGGCCAGCATGGCTCAGTGGTTGAGCATCGACCTATGAACCAGGAAATCACAGTTCAATTCAATCCCCAGTGTAGGGTATGTAGGAGGCATCCAATTAATGATTCTCTCTAATCATTGATGTTTCTATATCTCTCTCCTTCTCTCTTAAATCAATAAAAATATGTTTTTTTAAAAAGATCTGAAATAATAAATTACATAGAAGAAGACATGGGTACTAAACTTATGGACCTTGGTATTAGGGAAGATTTTATGAATTTTACCCCAAAGGCAAGGGAAGTAAAAGCAAAAATAAATAAATGGGACTATATCAAACTAGAAAGCTTTTGCATAGAACAACATACAACTGACAAAACAAAAATGCAACCAACTGATTGGGATATGATAGGAAGTTAATATCCAAAATATATAAAAAACTTATACAACTCAACAACAAACAATCCAGTTAAAAAATAGGCAGAGGACCTCAACAGACTCTTCTCCCAAGAAGATATACAAATGGCCAACAGATATATGAAAAGATGCTCAAATTCACTATCTATTAGGGAAATGCAATCCAAAACTACAATGAGATACCACCTCCTATTTGTTAGAATAGCCATTACAAACAAGGCAAATAAAAACAAATGTTGGAGAGGTTGTGGATAAAAAGGAACCCTTAATCACTGCTGGTGGGAATGTTAACTGGGAAACAATATGAAGGTTCCTCAAAAATTAAGAATAGAGCTACCATATGACCCACCAATCCCTCTTCTGGATATCTACCTAAAAGACTCAAAAACATCTATTCACAAAGATATATGCACCCCTATGTTCATTGCAGCATTATTCACAATGGCCAAGACATGGAAACAACCAAAGTGTCCTTTGATAAGATGATTGGATAATGAAGATGTAGTACATATATACTATGGAATACTACTCAGCCATAAGAAAAGGTGAAATACTGCCATTTGTGATGACATGGATAGACCTTGAGAATATTATGCTAAGTGAAATAAGTCAGTCAGAAATAGCTAAGAACTATATGATTTCATTCATATGTGGGATACAAAACTGAAACTCATAGACACACACAACAGTATGGTGGTTATCAGAGGGAAAGGGGGTGGGGGGTAGTAAAGGGGGCCAAATATAGGTGACAGAAGATGATCTGACTTGGGTGGTGGGCACACAATGCAATGTACAGATCATGTATCACAGAAACGTACACTTGAAACCTATATAATCTTATTAACCAAGGTCACCCCAATAAATTTAATTTAAAAAAGAAGCCATCGATCCAGTGAGGAGCATGAGAAGAATAATGAATGTGGAACACCTTGTTAAATGCTGTGTGAACATAAATGATTATTGGGTTCCTATTGTGAAGCTTCTGATAGAAATTTCTTAGTGATAAGCCTAAAAGTGGGGAGTTTTAGGGACTGATTTTCTTCTAAAGGGTCATTTGTTTCATTTAGAAAATGCTTACGGAGCCCCTACTATGTGCCATACAATGTCTTAGTGAGCAGAGAGCAGTAAGCAGGACGGCTTGGATCCCAGCTCTCATGGAGCTGGAAGCTCCCAAAAGTAGCAAATCTTCTTTCCTTCTTTCTCATCCTCAACACGTAACTCGCCTGCAGACAAAAGGCCTCCTGGCGTAGACTGCAGGATCCCTAATCCAGGCTCATTTTACAAAAGCACTTACACTGAAGAAATCACCTGCCAGGCATCTGGAAGCTGCTCATCGATTTATAACAGTCAACTTCACCCTGTCTCTCATTCTAATTACCCAGCTCCCCGCCACCATTCTCCCTACGGTCCTATCCACATGCCTTCACCCATACCCCTTTCATTCCTCCTACACAGGCCCCCCACCCCAGCTTCCCTGTGGTCTCCAAATATCTGCCTTTTTTTATTTCCAAGAGAAAGAACCACCCGGCCATAAGACAAGAAGGTTCCAGGGACGCTGACGGAAATAGCAGGAGCCAGAGCCACCGTCTGTCCCTGAATCACAAGGGGAGCAATTCAGACAGCAGCTTGGAGGGAGGAAAAGAATGCTGTGGCCCTAGGGAGGCATCAGATAAGTAAATCAAGTTCCAGGAATAGCTTCAGTCCCTTGCAGTGAACTTGACTTGAAGAAGATTTGCCCAGTGATAGGGACTTTAAAGACAGCGCAACAATGACCATAGCTGAAGGGTCCCTTCCCTGTAAAGACCAACTTCATTACAAAGATTCCGTGGCTCCTCAGGGAGGGGAACCCCTCAAGCTTCTGCCCAGCATTCAGTTCAACCTGGCCTCCTGAGAGCAAGGGGAGGGGTACGGAAGAGGGCACCACGTTGGCACACGATAGCAGTTTTTGGAGTCAAACTGAATACAAGTTGAGGCTGCACAACACTCTGACCTCAAAGAAAGGGAACAAGTGGGAGCCAGCGTAGAAAATTCATTCACGGAAATTAATCAGAAGCGTGATGTTCTGGTATCTGCACTGCCACTAATTTCATGTCAGCAGGGTGGGTGACGGCTCTCTCTGAGCCTCAGTTTCCCCATCTCAGGAGGGAGGGGCATGGGCAGCACAGGGTTGTAATCTGGCATTCTCCGCACGCCTGCCTTTCACTTCCCGGATCTGCCGTCCTTGCTCCCCCGGAGGCAATGCGCCGTGCCAGCCAGTTATGTGCTGCGAGGCCTGGGGCAGCGTGATTTACCGCCGAGGCGGTCACACCCAATGGTACCTTTGGAACGAGCCCGCCATCCACAATCTTAGTGTCACTGCTATTGGCCTCGTGGGAGACGTCTGTTTCCTCCCTGCCCTTCAGTTTCTCGGCAGAAGGTGAAAGGCTCCTGCTTGTTTCCCCGGGCTCTGTGCGATCTGCCCCTCAGAGCACAGGGACAAATCCACTTCCAGGGCTGGCCTCAGGCAAGAGGGCCATGGCCAGCCCCAGGTACAGCATCAGTGGGATATCGGGCATCCATTCCACTCATCTGTTTTGAGGTCCTACTATGTGATCCCACTCTGTAATCCTACTCTGTGCCCCTTTAGCCCTCCCCACCCAATTCCATTCTCCACCTAGTCTCCCTCTGCCTGGAATGTCTTTTGCCTTTTTCTTTTTAAAGCTCTAAAACGCCTTTTATTCAGATTCCCCTCCAGATAGCATCTTCCCTGTGAAGTCTTCCCTGATGTGCCCACCAAACTAACTCTTCCTCCCTCTGCTCTGGCCCAGGGCCCACTGAGACCTTCACCTCGTGCCCACTCCAACCTGCTCTGCTTTGTAATTAGTGACTTGCGCCTCTCTCTTTCATGTGCTGGTTGCAGGTTCACTGAGCTGAAGGAAGACAGCGTCTCTGTAAATTGATCCTGATCAGCATCTTGTACCCTCAAGGCCCTCTGGGTATGTTTTCTCAATTGGAGGAAGACAGAGTAAGACAATCTGAACGGCACATTTGCTAAGCCAGTGGCTGCTGGCAGCTAACATTTTTAGTGGATTTTTGCTACAGCACACTGCCAGCACTCTCCCCAGCTCTACAGCTTTAAATGCCATCCTAGGCAGATGACTCTCTAAATTTGTACGTTTACCCCTGATTTGTATGCTGAGCTTTAGCATCCTCTGTCCTCTTAGATGTCCGATGCCCAGCTCAGATGGAATATATCTATAACAGAACTCTTGATTTTCATCTCCAAATATGTTTACCCACAGGCTTCCCCAGCTTAGTAAATGGTACCACCAGGCATCCAGTTGCTCAAGTCCAACACCTGGGACCTCCTTGATGCCTCACCCCCTGCAGCTCCTGTCAGCTCTACCTCCTAAGTACTCTGAGTCTGTCCTCTTCCTCCATCACCACCGCTAAGATCTTCAAACCACCTTGTCTTCAACCTGGATGATTGCAAGATGCTACTAGACCTCCGGGCTTCCTTCTATTCTTGCCCCCTTAACAATCCATCTACCGGCCAAAGGGATCTTTTAAAAATGTAAATCACATAGTACCATTCTACCTCTTAAAGCCTTCCTCTGGAATCCGATGCAATTAGAGCATAACCTAACTCCTCTCCTTGGCCTTCAGGCCTTGTTACCTATCCAAACTCATGCCCAGGAGCTCCCTCCAGGCTACCCACTCTGCTCATCAAAGTCCCCAAGTTCATTCCTGCCTGATTCTCCCTCTGCCTGGAACACTGTGCTTCCAGATCCCCATATGGCCGGCACCTCTTTATAATGAAGATGTCTACTTAACAGTCACCTTCTTACCTGACTGCTTAATCTAAATGTCTCTCTGCCCCCACACGGCATTCTGTTATACTGCCCAGTTTTAATTTCGTGCAGCACTTATCAGTCACTGAAATCATCATCTTTCTTTTTTTTAATATATTTTTATTGATTTCAGAGAGGAAGGAAGAGGAAGAGATGGAAACATCAATGATGAGAGAGAATCATTGACTGGCTGCCTCCTGCACACCCTCCACTGGGGATTGAGCCCACAACCCAGGCATGTGCCCTTGACTGGAATCGAACCTGGGACCTTTCAAAGCAGTGGAAAGGTAAAATTACCAATTATCATACAGATGATTTTGTATGAAAACATACAGGCCAATGCTCTATCCACTGAGCCAAACTGCCTAGGGCTGAAATCAGCATCTTTCTTTACGTGTTTGCTGTGCTTCCCCTGTAAGATGGTAAATATTATGAGACCATATAACTTGCCATCATTTTATACTTAGGATCAAAGACAGTCCCCAGCACATATTGTATATTCACAAACACCCACAAATGATCAGTCAGCCAAATGAAATAAGAAAAGTGACAGGCACAGGGAAGGAGTAGCCTCGGGACAGGTAGGAGCTCCTCAACCCAGAATGACAACTGGTGACGAAGGTCAGGTTGTGCTAGGGCATTCTGCCTCTTTCTCTGATCAGCCAGTTTCCAAATTTTGTTCTGGAATCTTCATGCTTAGACAAGGAAAAAACAAGTACCTCACTGATCTATAATCTTTATGAGAAACAGTAGAAACAAAACCCTTACATAATTGGTATATAAATCACTTCAGATATGAGTAATGATACCAGGACAGGCCATTTATTTTAAACATTAGAGACTTTAAAGCCCAATTTAGTTGTATTTCAAATCCTTTCTGGAACTAGAATGGGCTACTCTTGGAAAAAAATGAGTTCCCTGGCACTGGAGGTATTCAAGCAAAGACTAGCTAGCCTCATGGCATGTTAGAAAGAAAATTCAGTCATCTGACGAGGGTTGGACTGGATATTCTCCAAGAACAATCCATTGGTTTGATCTCAGCTTGTCAATTACATAATAAAAATCATGATGAAGATGCTGTTGCTGCTATAGTTCACAGCGAAGATGATCACAACAATGGCTAACATTTATTCAGCTCTATCCTGCTTATTACAAGCAGTTTCAAGTACTTAATTGCTTTATGTCAATTATCTCAATCTTCAAAATAAGCCTAAGAAGGCAGTATTATTACCTTTATTTAGCCAATGAGGAACTTGAGGCAGAGAGAACTTTAAAAACTTACCCAATGTCACAAAACTGGTTTGGAAGCCTCAGAGCAGGCAATTCAGTACAGCTCTAGATGACCTACTCTTAACCAAACCGAATGTGATCAGATTCATGAGTACAATGGCAGAATGTGTTAAGTTGTTCTTTAGGTACTGAGATTCCTGAAGAAAAAAGAGAGTTCTAGCAGACATGTTGAATACAGAATATGCTGGCTACTTATGCATAAGTGCATATAAGAACAACATTCAAACTGGGATGAATTAGAGCAGCCAACCATTATACTGAAGATACCACGATGTGAATTCTGCTGGGAGGTCTGTCACTGCCTTGCTGTATGACCCACGTACCTTGCTTTGCCTTTCTGTACAACATTGAGTTAAAATAAAAAAGGGAAATCAGATGATCTCTAAAGTCAGTTCTATAAGTGTCTAGGTATTTATAGAAACTGAATCCTACCTACTCATCTATCAATCTATTTTAGAAGTGAATAGCAAGTGAGGTATCTCTTTCTGAGGATTGAAGCAAAATGCAAATTCAGAAGTCCCCAAGCACTCCTCCAAACAACAGGGATCTCAAGCTGTGGGTCAAATGAGGAACCGCGAGGTGTTTCTAAAGTGAACAATCTAGAAACTCAAGAAAGACTCTATTTCTTCTCTAAGAGTCCTATGCATAAAAGGGAAAATGACTCCTAAAATTGCTTGTTCATTATTTAATGCAGTATATACTCTGTTTTCTAATAAAAATGAGAGGCCTTATACCCAAAGGGCAGAAGTTGTTCAGTCTCAATAGAAGATGCTGCAGATAAAGAAGCACACTGCATCCTCTTCCTCTAGGCCTTGCAGGAGAACTCTGCCTCCTTGAAGACTGCCATAAGCTAAGAAGGATTTCTTCTAAATCACAATCTGTCCACACTTAGGGGTCAATAAACTTTTATCTAAAAAACAAACAAAATATCTTTCAAAAAAAGTCACCATGCTGGTTTTCTGATGAACTCTCTGGAAGCCCTGATTTCCCATGTGGACTCAAGCCATGTATCTGCTAGAGGATCATCTCAATCTAACTTTATCTCCCTCAGGAAGCACAGGAAAAGCATTGCCTCGTCTCTGCCACCAGCTAGCCATGTGACCATGAGTGAGTTCCTTCGTTCCTCCAAACTTAACTTGCCTCAGTCAAGGGAATTTTACTGGTAATGGAAATCAGACAGTTTAAAGTGAATCCACTTAAAACAAATCCTAAAATCTTATGCTAAACAGTAGGAGGGATACCATTGGGACTTCAATTTAAAAATAATACCAAAATAGTTAAAGTAAGTTATTTCTAGCTTATATTTAGGGTACTGTTGTAACTCCATATTAATTCTAAGAAACAACAGAGAATAAATATAATATGGTGGGGTTCGGGGCACACCTTTTTCAAAAAGAATTACAAAGCCAGATACAACCTTCTTTATGTTGATGTTCACAGGTGATCATTAACAGGGTTATGTTTTCAAAAATGTTTAAGAGTAATAAAAGCTTTCCCAAAGGCCTTTCATAATCTTTCAATTAAATATTTTCTTTGAAAGAGCTTATTGTATTTATTCCTCAGTGATTCTCTTTCTTTTTTTTTTAAATATTTTTATTGATTTCAAAGAGGAAGGGAGAGGGAGAGAGAAATAGAAACATCAATGACAAGAGGGAATCATTGATCGGCTGCCTCCTGCATGCCCCACACTGGGGATCAAGCCCACAACCTGGGCACATGCCCTCACCCGGAATCGAACCATGACCTCTTGGTTCATAGGTTGACGCTCAACCACTGAGCCATGCCAGGTGGGCGATTCTCTCTTTTTCAATTGTTCATTGTGAAAATTCAGATCCTTATTTGCTTTTTTCCAACATAACTTTCAACAGCTTCACAAAATCATCTACATGATAATTTGTAATTTTACTTTACAACTGCTTTGAATTATTACTTGATATTTATAATATCTACTAATTATCAGCAGACTTGCCAACAAAAACATTGTAGGGTGGGTGGGGAAATGATTGTTAAGCAGAGAGGAATGCCCGAGTGGGGCTAATTTTACCAGTTCATCAGTGAATATTTTCATAATAAGATAGTTTTTGCTTGTCTGTTCAACCTCAACATTACATGGCCTTGGATGACCTCCCACCTTCACCTGACCTCTCACACCTTCTTCAGGTCTTTCCTCAAATGCCACCTCAATGAAGCCTTTCATGACAATCTTACTTAATATTGTAGTCCAATTCCAAGTCTATGCACATTCATTCCATTTACCCCTTTTCTACTCTGGATTCTTTATAGCACTTACCAACACCTAACAGACTTGTACATAAAACACTACATGTTTTACTTATTTGTGTATTGTCTGTCTCCTTCCTTACTCCCACTAGAGTAAAAGCTAAGTGAGGGCAGGGAATTTTGTCTGCTTTATTCATTGCTTATCACCATCACCTACAACTATGCTTGGCATATAGTAGGAACTTAAAAAATATGGAATGAATGAATGAATATTCAAAAGAGAAGAATCTCCAGTACCTCAATGGTTAGAGAGTGTAGATAAGAACGCCTACCATTTGCAACAGCATGGATGGACCTGGAGAGCATTATGCTGAGCGAAATAAGCCAGTCAGAGAAAGATAAATATCACAAGATCTTACTCATTTGTGGAATATAATTAACAACATAAACTGATGAACAAAACAGATCCAGAGACAGAGAAGCATTGATCAGACCATCAAACATCAGAGGGAAGGTAGGGAAGGGTAGGGGTAAGGGGTAGAGATCAACCAAAGGACTTGTATGCAAGCATATAAGCATAACCAATGGACACAGACACCTGGGGGGAGCGCATGAGCAGGGGGGGGAGGGGCAAAAGGGGGATAAGGACACATATGTAATACCTTAATCAATAAAGTAAAAAAGAGTTCCAGAGTTGTGTTTCATGCTTTGTGCTAGGGGAGACCAATAGAACCCAGCACAGCTTTGTTAGTGGCTCCCTGGATCACTAAAATGAGTGATAAGATCTATTATCAATGTCTGCCTTTGGGCATCAGAAGTGCTCACAAGGAATAATGACATCATGCCAGGTAGTCATCCCTCCTGCCCATGTTGCAATCATCCCCAACTCGATGTAAACTTTCGCTAGTGTCTACCATTATACACATACATATACACACACACTCACACACACACACACACACACACACACACACACCAGACAAAAGTACAGTAAGGCTCACATCATTTTAAAAGGTAATTTACAGATCTTATAACATAGAAACCCACACCTGAAACCTGTATGTTCATGTTGATCAATGTCACCCCAACAAATTTAATTTTTTTTTAAATTAAGGTAAGGAGCATTTTTTAAAAATACAGTGCCCAATGACATGGTTTTGTGTTGTTTTACTTTATTTTTATTGTTGACATTTTTACAGATGTCCCCATCCTCCCCTTTACCCACCTCTACCCACCCCCCACTCCCTTCCCTCTGGCCTACCCACAGCAATCAGACAAGAAGAACTAAAAGGCATCCAAATTGGAAAGAAAAAGTAAAACTGTCATTATTCTAAGATGATGTGAATTTGTACATAGAAAACCGTAACGACTCCACCAGAAAACTATTATCTCTAATAAATAAATTTTGCAAAGTAGCAGGATACAAAATTAATATTCAGAAATCGGTGGCATTTTTATACACCAATAATGAACTATCATAAAAGAAACTAACTTAGGGAGGTAGGGACTGGGAAGGGGGGATAAAGGGAGATAAACTGGGTGACATCTGTAATACTGTCAAACTATCCTATATTATAAAGAGGTAATGTGCAAATTCACCGTCACGCTGTCACAAGATGGTGGCGCCCACAGCGGGGCTGGGGCCAGCTGCTCCACACACCTGCCGCTGGAGTCCCCTCAGCCCCGCCTGAGGCCTCGGGTCCTCCTGCACCTCCCACTGACTGACAGTTCGTCCAGGATCCTCCAACAAGTTGCCCATCCCTCTCTTCCTCCCTCCCCCGAAGCTGAATCCTGACTGTGGTGTCCAACAAATTGGAAGTTATAACTCATGTCATTGAGAGTATCTTCCATTCCTCAGCCAGGCCCGGCCGCTCCGTGTGCCTTCCGCCAGAGTCCCTTCAGCCCTGCCGGAGGCCTCGGGTCCTACTGCACCCCCCACTGACTGAGGCTCAGGTAAGCAGGGCCAGCCGAGGCACAGACAATGGACAGCTGTCGGACGGCAGCTGTCCAGCCTCCCAGGGCCGGCCCAAGGCTCAGGTAACCAGGGCTGGCTGAGGCTTTCGCTGCCAGCAGTGGCTGCAGCAGAGGTGTGATGGGGGCGTCGCCTTCCCCTGATTGCCGGGTTGCCTCCTGCCTCTGAGGGCTCCCAGGACTGTGAGAGGAGGCAGGCCGGGCTGAGGGAACCCTCCCCTCCAGTGCATGAATTTTCATGCACCAGGCCTCTAGTATATATATATATATATATATACACACTAGCATTCCCGTTGCAGGAAAAATCCTGCAATAGGGTTTCCTGCTGCACTCTACCCCGCCCTGCCTGCTCTCCTCCCTTGTCCCCCGCCCTGCGTTCTCCGCCAGCCCCCCTGCTTTTCTCCCTTCTCCGCCAGCCCGCTCTCCTTCCTTCTCCCCTGGCCCCACCTCCGCTCCTCCCTTCTCCCCCGGCCTGCCTTCTCCGCCAGCCTGCCTGCTTTTCCCTTCTCCCCTGGCCCCGCCTCCACTCCTCCCTTCTCCTCCCCCTGGCTTACTTTCTTCTCCGCAGCTTTGCTCCCTTCTGCAGCTCTTGGCTTCTTTCTACGCAGTCTTGATATGCAAATTAGCAGCCATCTTTGTTGTGGAGATAAACTGGGTGACATCTGTAATGTAATTTGCATATTCATCCTGATTGGTTGGTGGGCGTGGTTTGGCTGGTGGGCGTGGTTTAGGCGTAGCGAAGGTACGGTCAATTTGCATATTTGTCTATTATTAGATAGGATATAAAAGAAAAACTAAGAAAATAATCCCATTTACTATTACAACAAAAAATAATAAAGTACCTAGGAATAAATTTAAGCAAGGAGGTAAAAGACCTATATTTGGAAAACTATAGGACACTGAAGAAATAAATTGAGAAAGATACAGATAAGTGGGAGCATATACCGTGTTCATGGATTGGAAGAATTAACATCATTAAAATGTTCATAATACCCAGAGCAATCTATAGGTAAGGAGCGTTTTTAAGATCCCAGCTAAGATGTTTTCTACTTGACACTCTGTTTTAGCTGCCAGCTAATTGCTAATTGCTGCTGCAAGTAGTTGTGAAATCCCTAGGATATTTAGGTTGGAAGAAGCTTTTAATCTGATCCAAATGAATCATTTTACAGATCGAGAAACCAAGGCTTAAAAGATTAAGCATTTGTTCTCAAATCTCACAGCCAAATCATACAAATAAGAACTTCGTGTTGTTAGCATTTATAAACAAAAGACAAACCAGAGATTTTTAAAAACGAAGAAAAAAATTTAAAGGGAAGAAGAGAAGAAAAGAAACACATTTGGGCAGAAACCGAAGGACACTCACATACTTGGTGTTTTCTATCTCAATAAAGTGAGCAATCCAACTCCCCAGGTCCTAGTGGCCACCGTGTCTCAGCTCAGCCTTTTGTTTCTGTTTTGTCAGAATAAGAACATGTTGCCTGATCACAAGTCCCCACCTGAGTTCCTCGGATTCTAGTTAAGAAATTCCATTTCTCTGGCCTGGGGGTGGCTCTTCTCTCAGACAAATGGTTTTATTCCTCCTGGCTCTCTCAGAAAGCTGTTTCTTGCAACCACCAGAATCAGCTGGCACCCGAAACAGTATTTTCAACTAATAAGTCCCTATTCTTCCAAAACTATTTGCTGGAAAACTCCAATAAATACTACTGCTTAAATTTTGTCAAAATACATAAACCAGCCAACATTTTTTTTTTGAGCCTTCCTCATACCAGTGTGATGGTTTCTTTGTATCAAAAGTGCCTTCTGAGCAGTCACAGAACTGGCACCAATAGGTGGGTAATTTGGAGGGCACAGGCGGTGGGGAGATTGGACAATCAGATCATCCCCACGGTTGCCTCCCTCCTCCCTCTTCAGGCCTTGCCCACGGAGGGCCTCCAGCTCTGCCAGCGGGAAAGAGAGATGTCTTTATTAGAAAAACCATCCTGGAGGCTGCCAAGCTCTGTGCAAACAGGACAGATTGCTCGGCAAATGAAAGGGTCACCCACGAGTCAGCGGTAAACGAACAGGCTGGGGTGACCATGACCCAGAAAGCCATGAAAAACTATGGTTTTTACATAAGAAAAAAAACACCCGTATTTTCCATCTAAAACAGCTGATGGGTGTTTTTTTCCTTCCAAATGGACAAAAGAATACCTTGAGGAAGAGGGGGACATGAGACCCTTTTTAATCCCCCAGGGAGAAATGCTTGGAGAATTAAGAGCCAGGGAGCAGGATCGGCTGGAATGGGAGCTCTGCAGCAGCCAGAACAAGGACAGAGTGTGGCCATGTCTATTTGCAGTGGCTGCAAATTGACCCGCTGATGGGGTCCCGGCCACACCAGGCCGTGTGCTTCGTGAAGGGAGGCTCTGGGCCCCGCTCGCCACGGTAACCCTAGCTCCTTCCAGGGCCTGGCCCATCCTGGGTGCTCGCTAACTCCTTGGACAATGAGTTCATAAATCCTACCCTTATTTCCTGCCTTATCTCCCCCGCTACTGCTGCAGGCCCTCCATGCACAGTATCAGAATCCAATATAGGCATCTAACTTTATAAAGGCTGTCGCTGATATTATAGCATTTAATCCTCAAAATATATTTCTGAGCTAGGTACTACCTCCCATTTTACAGATGAGAAACCGAGGCTCCAAGATGCTAAGGAATGTGCCCAAGGTCGCAACATAGTTTGGACTCAAAACCAGGCCTGTACTTTAAGCCTGACCTCTAAGGCCTCCTCAGTGATTTGGACAGTGACTTGGATTATCGGTACCTCTCGAGTTCACACAGATCATCCTGTTAACATGCAAACTCTGACTCCGAGGTCTGGGCTAGGCCCGAGTCCCTGCACTTCTGAAAGTTCCCATGTGGTCGATAAGCTGCACTTTGGGTATCCATTCTTTCTAAGGAAACTTTCTTTCTGACGTCCTCCATTTCTATTAAACAATGAGGTGTTATGTGTGTGTTTTAACCTAAAAAAATTTTTATTTCACTGTACATTGATGGTTAATGAGATATTTAGCAAAGGCTTTCTGGTACAATGCAAAGCCTTAGGGACTCTGCCTGGAATCTTAGAGGGAACATTAAAGGTTGGGAGGCAGAGATCTGATAGGATCTTATTTGCATTTTAGAAACTTTAGAAAGTTTCTGGCGGCAATGGAGGGAATGAATGGTTTGGGGAGGGACAAGATCAGAAGTGGCAGGCCAGACAGGAGGCTATAGCAGTGGTCTGGCAAGGGATGATGGTAGCTTTGGGAGGCTCACCCTGCCTCTTTGCTTTTGGTTTTAATTCCCCCACGAATGTGCCATAATTAGCATCAAAGGAGTTCTGAGGGAACTAGAGAAAACATCTAATCACGTAATTTTACAGAGAAACACTGAGGTTAAAAGAGGAATTCCCACAGTCATTCAATTTCTCTATTGGAGGATTTTTCAAAGTACAGTAAGTCCTTACTTACTGATGTCAATAGGTCCTGTGATTTTAAGTGACATGATGTATAACAAAACCAATTTTACCATAGGCTATCTGATACAAATAAGAGTTACGTTCCTAGACATCTCATCAATGTGTATAACAAAACAACATTGAATGAAACGAGATTATTCAAGGACCTGCTGTGCTCTCTACAGCATATTAATAGATATTATGCATGAAAAGTAAAAAGGGAAAAGGAATTCAAATATGTTTAGGAAACACTTGATTAAATAACTAAGCAGTTTTGATAGCTAAACACTTGATTAAATAGCTAAGTCCTGACTGCAGGACTTCTCAGAGCCTTTAATAAGCTAAAGTTCCCTGCAAATCTTCCAGAGTGAGATAAACTTATTTCCAAAATGACTTGTTTGCCATAAATAATACTTTGGGAAATGGTGCCCAGTGTTTTTTCCCTGGATCACACTGCCTCTCATTACTTGGGTGAATTACCTGCATCTTCCAAGTACAGACATGCTCCACCTTCTACCTACCTCAGAAAACCTCCTATAGCCTATACCCTGGCCTAACTCACTCTCTCCTTTTCATTTCTCGTGTTGTTCAGGAAGTATCAATTAACTTGGTACTGTCTGAGCCCCTGGTGGGAAAAGTTATTTCCAAATCAAGGAAGGCAGAGTTAGAAGACTGAGAGCAAGTCCTAGCTTTGTTAATATCTTTTTATATCATCATAAAAAGTAAAAGCAAACTGAGGCTTTATTTTTTTTTCACCTTTTTAAAATAATGTGGCATAACCTGACGCTCTCTTCTTCTAGCTCTGTGTCTGTACAGTCAATGTCACGGTTAAAGTCTCCTTGATCTACCTTAGCAAGGTCAGAAACTATCTGACAGGTCAGTGACTTAATTAGACTCAATCTTCCCTGTTGTGTGCGCATGTCCTCCCCTGGCGGCCTCTGATCACTGCTCCTGAGAGGTATGACACCCCCACACTTATCAGTGCACACCTTCTTATGTCTCCTCCTATCCAGACACTGAGCTGGGAGCGGTCCTCCTGAGAGCGGGCCGCTGTCTTCTCACAGATGACTGTCTTTTCCTCAGGTAATTGGTCCACCTCACTACAAGGTGAATGGCCTAGAGCAGGCCTCCCGATTTCTTGCCCAGTACTCTTTCCTAGGCACCATGACCTTTTGATTATGCCAAACAACTCCTTGCTCCCAGCGGCCTTGGTAATCACCAATGCTGCCATCCTTCAGAGCGCAACACAAATTCCCATCAGGTCCACACTCTGTCATCATGTGCCTCAGAGCTGACGGCCCAGGCTGCCACAGCCAATGCACGCCCCTTTGGTCACAATGAAACAGCCTCGGGGAAAATCGTTGGCTCATTCAGCCTTGCTCCAGCTGCAAGGAAACCTGCCAGACCTCATTCTACTTGAGTCTCCCTGCCCTCTCCCTTCTCTGGGCCCATCATCTTTCAGGCAGGCTTCCTAGGGGAGCGTGGTGTCTCTTGGGGTTGGACTCTGTGTGCATATGGAAATATTACCTGCATAGTTTATCACTCCCAATGTATTCTCCTTTCCCTGGCTAAAGGGGTATGGGTCTCTATTCGTATCAGGGGAGACAGAAAGACTTTTACATATCAAATGTGTTTATGAATAAATCTATACTACTTGCCAGTCACTGAACAAGCCATACATTTTAATACTTCCATGTCATTGCTGGTCCTTGGATTAGAACAGTGGTCGGCAAACTGCGGCTTGCGAGCCACATGTGGCTCTTTGGCCCCTTGAGTTTTTAGCAAAGGCCAGCTTAGGAGTACCCTAATTAAGTTAATAACAATGTACCTACCTATATAGTTTAAGTTTAAAAAAAGTTGGCTCTCAAAAGAAATTTCAATCGTTGTACTGTTGATATTTGGCTCTGTCGACTAATGAGTTTGCCGACCACTGGCTTAGAAGGACCTTCTGTTCCTTTACTTCCTATTGTCATCCCATGCACATATGGAAGGCTTCCAAAATGGCTCACTCACATGGCCATTGGCGGGAGGCCTTCATCCCTCACCACCAGGACCTCTCCACAGGGCTGCTTGAGTATCCTCACAGCATGGCAGGCGGCTTCCCCTAGAGTGGGGGATCCCAGAGAGAGAGAGCAAGGAGAAAGCCACAATGCCTTATACATCCTAACATCAGAAGTCTCACACTTAAGAGGAAAAGAACTAGGGCCTCCTTTGAAGAGAGGTGTCTCAAAAAAAAAATATATATATATATATATTGTGGACTTACTTAAAAACCGCCACAAGGATGTTGCTTATTATATTGCATAGCTTTCTCTCTGAGCCATAGGAGAATCTTCTCTAATCCCACCAGGAAAAACTCTAACGCTTTCCATCAGCAGCTTGATTGTTCTTCCCTTCTGTCCCCTGCGAACTGAGTAACTGATTTTGTTTTCCTTTCTGCTCCTCAGGAATGTAAAATCAGATTTGTAGCTGGCCTCCATCAGGGTTAAAATATTGCATGGCATGTATTTTATATGCTATCCTCATTTCTAAGCTTTGTTCTTTTCTTGCCTGGGTTTCCCTGTGCATCATTTTTCTTATTTTAAGATTTACTCTACTTTGCTATATGCTATGCATGCTAATAAGCTGCCTTAAATCCTTGTTTAGGACAAGGCTAGGTTTAAATAAATAAGTGCAAGCATACAAATGTATACATGCATATCTAAAATAGGGCTCTTGATTTACTAGTATATATATCCCTAGAGTCAGGGCACCAAATCATTTTAACAAATCCAGGGCATTTTCTCTGACAGATACTGTGGTAAGAAGAACAACAACGACACTTACAGCAACTGCTGGCATTCACTGTGCTTTCATGATGTGCCGGGCACTGTGCTCAAAAACCTCTCTCCCCTTCATTTAACCTTCATGAAGTCCTTTCAATATAGGTACTGCCATGACCCCCACTCTACAGTTAAGTCTTGGAGGGGTAAAGATGCTTTCTCAAGGTCACCTTTTTAGAAAGTGGCAGAGCCAAGTTTCAAATTCAAGGTCATTGGGTCCTTGGACCAAACCTATATTCTACTTCTGCTTTTTTAGGGCAAATGGAAAATATGTTTTAACATATTAAGTCCACAGAGGTAAATTCAAAATCATCAAGTAGTTACTCAACATTCCTGGTGCCCAACATTACCGCAAGGGATTTGGGGTCTATAAAGGAAGAGGAACACATACAACTGAGGATTTCATAGTCTAAGCAGCAACAGGTGACTTACAAATGTAAGGCAATTTTAAAAGAGAATTTACATGAGTCAAAATGAAGATAACACACAGTAGATGCTACAGGTGATCAATTAAGGCAGGAAATTCCATGCCCTGAGAAGATTACCTAAGGCTTATAGGAAAAGGTGAGATTTAGTCTGGACCTTGAAGAATGGACTAAAATTGGATAGATAGAGAGGATACTAGAGAAACAGCTTGGGAAGTATCAACACAATAAAATTCTCTACACGTCATGTAAATAAATCTGTAACCTTTGACCCCTTAGGAACTACTTCTTAGATCAACCAGCTAATGTGCCTGGCATCCTGTAAAGAGGAAATACTCATGCGCAAACATGTATACATTAATATATTTCAAGTGTCGAAAGAAAATGTCAAAAAGTAGCAAGAAACATAGGCATTAGAACAGAAAATCAGAATTGGTACAACAGTGGCTCTGTCAAAAAATTGAAATCAGGGATGTATAGGGCACATATACATCATTTCTGATTTGTAAGCTGAATCTGCAAGCATGTTTAAGCCCTGTAGAAAGAGCATTCTTTGTGAGATCATAAGCCATATATCATAGTTCCAGTGCAGCCAGATGTGACTGGACTCCTGAGGTCTGTTTGCTCATCTGTAAAATGGGAATAGTACAAATCTTTTCTTTATGAAGATTAAATCATCCTATATAATAAAAGCCTAATATGCAAATTGACTAAACGGCAGAACGACCGGTCGCTATGACACACACTGACCACCAGGGGGCAGATGCTCAATGCAGGAGCTGCCCCCAGCCCGCAGGCCCCAGGCCAGCCACGGCGGGTGCCAGCGGGGGTCCCCCAATTGCCCCAATAGTCACCCCACAGATCAGCCCTGATCGCCAGCCAGGCCTAGGGACTCTATCCGTGCACGAATTTTGTGCACCAAGCCTCTAGTATAATTTATAAGAAAATGCTTTGCAGCCCATAAAACAGCATAATGATCCCTATATGAAATCATTTTTCGACATAAAGTTAACAGCTATGGGAGATAACCTGGTACAAACATCTTTCTGATGTCTGAATGCCCACCACAAACTCTGACTTCTGCTTGGACTTCACCGTCAGGGAACTTCCTTCCACCTAAGACTGTGTATCCCACTTGGGAACAACTTATTAAACTAAGAGCTGCCTCTTGCCATGGGTACATAAAGGAGGAGTAGAGGCAGTCACTGGCCATTGATGGTAGGTCAGAGAGTCAAATCGCAACAGCTTTGCAACTACTCTCCCCGTGGTCAATATCACCATCACTCTCTTCCTACCAGTCCCACTCATTTCCTACGCCCTATCATTCCTGGGGTCTAGGATTGGAGTTTTCAGTTTTCCATGTCACAATAGAGTAGAAATAATCCGTAAAGTGTCCCCCAGCCCAATATTCGGTGCCCCTACCAGGGGCAGGTAGAAGCTCATGTCAGTGATCTCTTGCTCACTCCCCCAAACTGCCCACTGCCGGACAGATCTGCCTGGGGAACAAGGTGAAGAACCCATTTATTTCCATCCAAACCTCCCCGTGATGGGTAATGAAGCAAGCCGCAGTGGCTGGATCTGCTGTGTAAGGCTGAAATGTCTCTAAATAGAATATGGCTCCAAGTTTTCCATGGGGTACCTGCATCAGCAGTTCTGTATGTAAGTCACTGAGAGGAAACAACTTTGCCCCTAGCAAATCACATCTGTGCAAAGAGGGGAAAAAGTAGGGTAAAGAGATGGGGCCATAGACTGGGAAGGGGCAAGAGGAAGAGGAGAACCAAGAAAAAGAAATAAGGCAGGATAACAGCCCCATCTCTCCCCACTCATTCTCAAAATGTTTCTCAAACCATTCTGAACTACATGCAGATTGCATGCTGTTTCTCTGTTCTGGGCCTTCGCACATGCTCTTCCTGCCCCCTGGAATGTTCCATTTTGCTTAACATCACTGCCCATGCTCAGTCTTAAGGTATTAGCTGGGATGTCACTTCCTCCAGAAAGCTTCCTGACACCTAGATAAGGAAGGATCTCCTATACTTTCCCTATCACTGCACTGATCACACTACATATTTCTAAGGACATCTTATTTATCTGTCCCTCACTAATAAAAACAATAACCAACATTGATTGAGGGCTTAATATGTGTTCATGTGTTTCATTTGATAGCAAAATAATTCTACAAGGTAATACACCCATTTTACAAATGCAGAAACAGGCTCAGAGAGGTTTAAATACCTTGACCAAGGTAACAAAGGTTATTTACCTACCATGCTCTTACCCACTATGCTACACATCATATCACCTGCTATGTGCTAGGCTCCATGGGGCAAGGACTGAGTCCTAGTTACATGGTATTCTAGCACTGGTGTGCCCAGCAAGTAGGTGATACTCAATATGTATTTGTTGATTAAAGGAAAGTGCCATAGACTGAATGTTTATGACTTCCCCAAATTTATAGGTGAAAATCCTAATCGCCAAGATGATGGTATTAGGAGGGTGAGGCCTTTGGGATGGGATTAGCACCCTTATAAAAGTGGCCCCAGAAAGCCCCCACGCCCCCTTCTGTCTTGCACGCTTATATTGAGAAGACGGCAGTCTGCAACCCAGAAAAGGGTTCTCCCCAGAACCCCACCCCCCTGGCACTCTGATCTCAGACCTCCAGCCTCCAGAACTTGTGAGAAACAAATTTCTGTTGTTTATAAGCCACCCAGTCTATGGTACTCTGTTATAGCAGCCCAAACAGACCAAGATGGAATGAAGGGATACAGGAATAAATGAATAGAATCATTACACATTAGAAAATAAAGATTCTCTAGGCTCAATTCTTATTTGAAGAAATGAGGCTAATTGAAGGGCATTACTCTCATGCGAGTGTCTATTTCTCAGGGCAGCCAGAAACATACACACACACACACACACACACACACACACACACACACACCAGAATTCATTCTAATCAACAAGGGAAGCCAGAACCAGAGTAGTACCAAGGATCAGGCCCCAGAAGGAGACCACGAATGGGAGATGAGACAAGGGGCCAGGAGCTCTGGAGGCTAGGAATAGGTAAGGATGAAAGGGCAGGAAGGTCAAGAAGTGACAGGTCTGGAAAGATAATTAAGGGGTGACTAGAAGTCTAGTCATTAGTGCTAGCCATGCAGTGTAGGGGGTGGGTTGGTTGCCTTAGAGTCATGGGAGAAAATATACATTTGTGTATGTATATATATTTTTATATATTGTCCCCAAAAATGTATACACATACTTTGAATAATCATAAAAGCAGTGTTTACTAAAATACATTTCATTTTCAAAATTGAGCTATCAGCTGTTAAAGTGTGCGTATATTTTTGGGATACCCTGTATAATCCATAAAGATCCATATGTCATGGGTCAGAATCTGCCCCAGCCCTACTCCCATATCACTACTCCATGCTGCTCCCCTTAGCAGGGTCTGATCCTCAGAGCATTTCTCTCCCTTTATTTATAAAAACACAGATCTGTAGACCAGGCACTTTAATTTTCCCCACAATTGTTCTTATGGTAGTTTTACTGCTCCAGTCCAAGACACAAATTAGCTAAGAAATGGAGTTAGGAACAACCTTTGCAGGGTCTGAGATGGGTAGGGAAGGGCTCATTCATAAGTTGTCTTATTTAGTACACTGGGCCCATTAAGCTCCATTCCTGCAAAATTCATTGATTATCCACACTTGCATGAAACTTTTAAAATGCTATAAACACCTAGTTCAGTGGTCAGCAAACTCATTAGTCAACAGAGCCAAATATCAACAGTACAACGACTGAAATTTCTTTTGAGAGCCAAATTTTTTAAACTTAAACTTCTTCTAATGCCACTTCTTCAAAATAGACTCGCCCAGGCCGTGGTATTTTGTGGGAGAGCCACACTCAAGGGGCCAAAGAGCCGCATGTGGCTCGCGAGCCGCAGTTTGCCGACCACTGACCTAGTTGATGACTTCTGTGTGCCAGGCATGAACCTGGAAGATGCAGAGATGTGTAGCACAAGGTTAATTTCTGCAAGGCCAGAGAGGGACTCGATGTTCAATGAAGGCAGAAGACCTGAGCACAAGCAAGGTCCTGGTCCAGGTCTTCTGGGCTACAATAGTGACCAGTCACTCACGAATTGTGATCTTGGGCCAGGTCTGTGGCCTCTGTGTCCCAGTTTCCTCATCTGCACAGTGTAACAGGGCATTGCCTATCCTTACCTCATAGGGGTGTCACGAGAAGTAAATGAAACAGCACATCGGAAAGCATTTTTGCAAAAGTATAAAGCACTCAGCATATTCAAATTGTCATTATTGGAAATTCTTTTCCCTTGCCTCAGTGCTACCCTAGTTAATAAGCACATGCCTGGAATAGACTTTTAACAAATAAAAGAAACCTCACTTGAGTCCAATTGAATGAATTGTATTAAATGAATGTGTATTGAGGACCTCTGGCACACAAAACGCAGAGGTGTAATTAAACCCTGTCCCAGCTGTGTCAGCTAGGCATTGTCTCCCTATTTTTAAGAGGCTCAGAGAGGTAACATAACTTGCCTGAGTCACAAACAAATAAATGGAGCTGGTATATTTACGTAGGTCAGCCAGTCTCCTCTATACCAAGTTGCCGCCTCTCTCCCTCTTCCCCTTTTCTCTCCCTTCCTCTCTCCCTCTCTTTGCCAACTGCTTTATTCTATCTATAAATGCTGCCCACCTCCAGCCCTGAGTCAGTAACCTTAAGATAGTCCATCACAATGGATCTCCATACTCCCTAACCCAATGATAATTTTTCTCCTCACTTCACAATTCCATTATTTGGCAAGAAACCCACAAGGGACAAGCATATCAGCAATGAAAGGGAAAGCATATATAAGCCAGTTTCTTTATCAGTCTCTCCCATGCTTGTGATTTCAGGCTGTGAAGGAGGAACGGGAGCTGTAAGTAATGCTAATAGCATCATCCCAGGAGCAGCAGATAACAGCTCACAGTCCTGGGGAGGAGTTGCCTCTGTGCTGTGTGGTTTTTTGTTACCATCCCAGCTGTGAGATGAGATTCAGAGAAATCAGATGTGATGGGTTTACAAACCCCACTAACTCATGGCTGGTCCCCAGCTTCCCAAAAGAGGCATAGGCACCAAGAATGGGCTCACCCATCTATTGCCTGGACAGACACGTTGTGCTTCCTTGCCAGGTGAGGAAGATAAACCATTCCTGTGGAGATCCCAGCACTATTGCCCTGGGAGAAGAGAAGTGTCAGGAGGAAGACCTTGTCACTGCTGATGAGCTTCCCTAGGGCACAGGGGGCTGAGCAGGTGGAAAATGAATTTTTAGTGAGAAGCTATAGGGAAGCAGACGGCATCTCAATACGAGGGGGAAATTCATATTCCATAGAAAGTGGGTGCACTCAAGAGGAAGTGGGAGCTCTGCCCCCAGGCTGCTCATGAAAAGTTAGGAAACCTAGAAGGGATGTCACAGAGCATTATCTATGCCTCTGAAGGTGGTCAGTTGATCAGATGACACCAAATTCTGTTCCAAAACTGGGGTTCTGACCAGGGGTGATATAAAACAGTGGTCAAGGTCACAGAATCAGAATGCCAGCTTTTCAATTCATTACCTTGCAACCCTATACTAGTTAGCTAACCTCTGTGGGCTTCCTTTTTTGTGTGTGTGAAGTAAGGATTATACCAGTAGTGGCCTTATAGAGGTGTTATGAGAGTTAAGTGAGTTAATGCCTGGTGCCGTGCTTTAAAGGGGTGGTTGCCACGTGGTAAGTACTCAATAGACATGTGCTAAGTACTGATCAGGTGCCAGACTCTCTTCTGAGCCACAGGGATGGACAATCATGTACAATACATGGATACTTTCTCCCATGAATAAACAAGCACATCTAACTTCAGACACTGATATGTGCTAGGAAGAAAGTAAAAGAATACCAAGGATGTAATAAGGTCGAGTATCTTTGAGGAAGGGGTAAGGGAGCATTAACAAGGGCAGGTGGAGAGCACCTCTCTGGGCTGAGGGCTACTGAACCGAGAGAAACCAGCCGTGCTGAGCTGGAGCACCCACACAGAGGGGCCAACGATCACAGAGGTCTTGGGGCAGATCAAAGCTTAGTATATTCAGAAGTGAGGGGGGGGGAGCCTGTGTGCCTTGAGTGGAGGGAGTGAGGAGGGAGAAACAGTGAGAGATAACATCAAAGAGGTAGGCAGGGTCCAAGCATGTAGGGTGTTGTAGGCCACCCTGAGAGTTTGGAATTTATTCTATGGCAAGTGGGTTTTAGGCAGGACAAGATGTTGTACACTTCACACTCTAAAGAGAGCATGCATTTGACTTTTAAAACTCCCCCGTGCATGATCCTTCCCATTCTTTCCCATTTCCAAAGGTCCCCGAGGCCCTAAAAGAGCTCAGAGTTACAAGATAGAAAGTGTCTGGGTCTCCAAATAATCTCCCAGGCATCCTTGGACTGACCAGGAACACTAATGTTGGGTTGTTGTGGGGTAAAAATAAACCTTATGTATTAAACCAGTGAGAGATGGAGGGGAGGAAGGAGAGGGAGAGAAGAGAACGGAGGGGGAGAGAGGGAGGGGAAAAGAGCATTCTTGTTGTTACATGAGAAAGTCAAACCCACAGTCAGGAATGAACTGCAATGGAAGCAGAAAACCTTCCATCCATTTCCCTCATAGCGACCTTACAGAGTAGGTCATTGTTGTTTACGTAAATAAGTCAACTCCATCCAGAACCAGCTAACCCATGACATGAGCCAGTAACCAACCAATATCAGCAAATGTTGCCTTTAAAGGAAAGTAGCAGTAAAGTGAAGGAGCAGACCAGGTTAGCCTGAGACAACACCCTCCAGGTATCCTACTTCCCTTTTCAGAAGCCAGGATTTAAATAAATGATTTTTTCTCCATCAGACCAGACCACCTCTTTAAGTCCTTGCCAGATAGGCAACATTGACTTTCATGGCTATAAAGTACAAAAATTACAAGGTAGAGGTACTTGAGTTTTAGGCAATGACCAGGTACTTGCTAATCCTATGTATCCTGCCTAATGCTGCCACTGCCCAAGAACTAGAGGTCCATTAGGTACACACATCTGTGCACACTCACTTATTCAATAAGCATTTACTGAGCATCTACTTTGTACTAGGCACTGGTCTAAGTACTGGGGATTCAATAGCGGACCAAACAGATAAAGTTATTTTTTTGCTAAAATAGTCGACAACCATAGATAAGCAGTCACGAATGGGATTAGGGCCCGTATAAAAGAAACCCCAAAGAGCTCTCTCACCCCTGTCCACCATGGGAGGACACAGCAAGAAGACGGCTACCTAAGAACCAGAAAACAGGCCCTCACCAGACACTGACTCTGCCAGCACCTTGATCTTAGACTTCCCAGCCTCCAGAACTGTGAGAAATAGATGTTTGTTTTGTAACTCACCCCGTCTATGGTATTCTTGTTATAGCTGCCCAAATGGACTAAGACAAAAATGGATGAGGATTCTTAAAAATCTGAAGGTCTGCCATCCAGCATAGTCATGGCAGCTCCCTGAATTTGTCTATGATCCAGACCCCTTCCATCTTTCTGTTCCACCATTTTTAGAATGCAATCCTTGCCGTATGGCCCAGGGTGGCTGCAGGAGCTCCGGCCATTAAGTCTGGCCAGACGGGAAGCACACGGATGCTTCTTTTCTGCTATCTGTTTGCTCTGAGACTTCATACCCCCTCTCACCCAATGCCCCCCTCCCCCCGGGATCAGTTTTCCCATCTGATCTGTCAAATTCCTTATTGTTCTAACATGTCCTGACTCTGTCAAAATAGGGACTAAGTTGCTTCCATCCAAAGCAGTGAGTCTGGGACACAGCCAGACAAACAGAGTATTTATTGATTTGACTGAGAAACTGACCTTTAAATATCCCATCTCTGTATTGGTGCTTTGGATAGGAGCTCTCCGGGGAGCGCTGAGGGTAATTGCTTTTGCTTCAGCTTCAGAAGGGGCTGACTTTGATGCAATGCTGTTCTCATCTGCAGGTTTAATTTAGCTCCTTTGTCTGCATTACACTCACTCGGAACCATCCTTTGTGTGGTGCCAAACACGTCACATGGCCAGCCGTTTCTAGCCGAATTTAGACTTGCCCTTTTAGCTAAGGATCCTGGGATGCTGTGACGCCTGAGGTTGGCCACGCTGACTTCCAACTCCCTGGGGATCCTCTGGGAGCTGTGAGTAATCTGAACCCGCCACTGGGTGTCAGCATTGCTTTGTCCAATTATAAGGAGAAATAGATATTTCTGTGGTTTGGGAGTTGTTTATGCGGTAAGTCTGGACTCTAAAGTGGGCACAACCACAATTCACATTTTTACAGCTCTTAGCATTAACCAAAGAAGTTCCCTTCTCTGTCTTTACATCTAGACTCTTCCTACTCATTTCAGCCCCTCTGTGCCTCTTACCTAGATTACTGAAACAATCCCCGTTACCAGTTTGTGTCCTTCAATCTTTTTCATCTGGTAAAATCAGGACTATAATAGGCTCAGCTGTATAAAATTAGCCTCTTGTCACTAAAAGTTTGCAAACACTCAGCAGATATATGTATATGTATAAATACATGTATGTAAATGTATAGATACACACACACACACACACACACACACACACACACACCTTCCCTGCTGGAGAACCTAATGACTCCCTGTTGTCCATAACAGAGAAAATCCTAAGCATCTAGCTTTGCAAACAGAGCTGTCTACTACCCAGCTGCCTCCATCCTTCAGTCACATCTCCTATAGCAAACACCTTGCTGCAGTAAGAATGAAATTCCCAAAGAGAATGTCTCTGTCTTTCTTCTCCCTTCTTACCAGGGAGGCTTCTATCATTCTTCCAGAGCCTCCTCCAAGAAGCTTGCTAGGAGCCCTTCTCCCGGGCCCACTCCCCAGCCGAAATTTAGTGCCCTTTCTGTAGGCACCCAGGGCATATGAACTACATATACTATTTACCCCAGCATGTCCAAGTTAGCTGTGACATCCTCTCATTCACTAGATTATAAACTGCTTTAGGACAAGGACCTCAAGGTTTTTTTTATCTTTGTGACTATGGCTTTTGTCACTGTGTCAAGCAGGTGTTGACACTTGATATATGACTATTTAATCAAACTCAACTGAACCCATGTTTACTAAGCTCATTTTGCAGAATATGCAGCCTCTCTTATATGCATCCCCTGTTCACAGGCCCAGTTGCAATCATCTTGGTTCAAAGGTTTCCAAATGTGTCACTTCCTTCGTCTGGTGACCTGTGCCATGTCTGTGTATCCCATGGGCTACTTTTATAAAAAGACTTTTTCATTACATCCACTTATTTTGTCTCAAATAAATTTATTTTAAAATAAAATTTTATATTACTACCATAATTGAAAACTTATATCACTTGCCTCAAAGAGATAGTTTAAGACAATAAAATTAAAACATGCTATTAAATTCTAGCTAAACACTTTTTAAAAATACATATTTTTATTGATTTTTAGAGAGAGAGGAAGGGAGAGGGATAGAGAGATAGAAACATCAATGAGAGAGGAAAGTCATCGATCGGCTTCCTCCTGCATGGCCCCCTCTGGGGATTGAGCTGAAGACCTCTTAGTTCCTGGGTCGATGCTCCAAATGCTGAGACACACCAGCTAGGCTACCTAAACACTCTTGCCTGCTGTTGTAGATACGCTGATACCATGAGTGGACCATGATCCCTTCCTGTATCCATGCCTCTTTGACACATGACTTTGAGTTCCTCTCACTACATAGACTCCATCCCTTGACTCTGAATTCAGCCACAGAACTTGCTCTGGCCAATGTTGTGTTACTAGATTTGATACTTGCAGAGGAATGAAAAGCTCTTGCCTGGGGTTTCTCCTCTGCAATGGGCATGTGCTCAGGCTAGCCTGATGGAAGGATAGAAGAAATGCATGAAGCAGAGCCCAGTTGCCCCAGCCAAGAGTCAGCTGAGACTCTAATTGCTAAACTTGAAAGCAAATCCAGTCTTCCGAGCTAAATAAAGATTTATTGTTGAAAGGCAGCGAGGTATTGAATGTCTGCTATATACATTAATATGGCAATAGATAACTAATATACCTGCCAATATTCTGAGCCTGTAGTGTGATTTCTCTTTGTTAGAAAGGTACATTTGAAAGAGGTAGAGAGGTGTTAAAATACTAGCACCCATGTCTCCTTGAAATAATCAGATGGATTGAAATAGAGCTGAAAAGGGAATAATTGACTCACTTCATAATTCAATGTAATTCATCCTAGATTATACTTAAAATATCTCTGTGCCCTTCCACACTTTGAGATATACTACCCTAGTTCTTGCCCTTTCTACCTTCTTTGTAGACAAAAGATATGGCTTCCAAAATGGTCTCGGGCTCATTGCTTAAAAGCTAAAGGCCAAATTTGATTAAAATTCCAGGTGCTCCAGGATCTTTTCCAAGCCCTGCCCCTTCAGTCTTGCTCCCACTGTTTCCCTACTTTATATAAAAACCCAACCCATTTCATGTTTACTGCGCACATACTGCAGATGCTCAGCCAGAGCCAGGCACCTAGCTGTGGGGGGGCAGGGGGCAGGGGGGAAATGGAGGTGATGACTAAGATGCAGTCTTCACTTTTATCAAGTTCTCAGCTCATAAATAAAGCATGTAAGCAACACATAACTCATGTAATACATGAAGAGTAAGTCAGAAAGCTATAGAGACCCATAGGATTGGTATCTAATGCAGTCAGGAGCAGGAAAAGCTTGAATCACAGAAGGATCCCAAGAGCACTGATGCCCTGAGATACAATGAGACTTCTTCCGATTCTTCCACCACAACTTGGAAGAAGTGTTCATATTTTTTGAACCCCCATAGCTCTTCATAGCCCATTACATATTATTTTACTTATTTTATGCATTCCCTTGGACGATCATCTCTTTAAGAACATTGATCATTCATCTTTGCACCAACTACGCAGTAACAGGTCATAAGGCAAACACTAACACATGTTTGGTTGATGGATGGATAGACAGATGGATGAATGGGTGTATGAATGGAAGGTCATGAGAGAAATAAATCATACTATAAGAAAAATTTTGACTCTCTTTAAGTCATTCTACTTAGGTGGCTACCTAATCCCATGGTTTCCAACTCTGACAGCCCATAAAGTATACCTAGCGAGTTATAGATGCCTGGGACCTACTTTCTTTGTATATTCTGATTCAACAGATATGAGATGAGACCCCCAAAATCCATATTTTAACAAGCTCCCTAGAGAATGCTGAAATATCTGGTCCAAGGACTGATGCTTGGGGATTATAAATCTAACTCACCTGAATATCACAATGGCTTCATACTCTCAGGTGTTCTATTTGTGAGATGTTCAGCCTCTCTTTTCATTGATGCTCAGCCTATTCAGATCATCTGAAAGAGGAAAATACTCCTATGACTTGGGAAAATTCACAAGAAATTGCAACAATAGTAATAATAATGTATGGGCATGTATTCAGTACATACTTAACAAGTGTTAGACATTCTGCTAAGTGCTTGTATTGATAGTTGCTCATTTAATTCTATATGCAGTCCAAATAAGAGGGTTTTTTAAACCACTTTATTGAAGTATAACTGACATGCGAAAAGCTGTACATATTTACAGTATACACCTGATGAGTTTTGAGATAAGTGCACGCCTGTGAAACCGGCACCACAATCTATGCCGTGAACATATCCATCACCTCCAAAGGTTTCTTCCCACCCTTGTAATAGTAAATTAGTATTTCTGTGATAAAAATACTTAACATATGATCTACCATTTTAGCAAATTTGTAAGTGTACAATACACTACTGTTAACTATAAGAACTGTTTGAATGTTTGTGTCCCCCAAATCCTAATCCCCCAAAAGTGATGGTATTGTATGCATATGCCACACTTTAAAAAATCCATTCATCATTGATGGCCATGTAGGTTGTTTCCACATCTTGGCTATTGTGAATAATGCTGGGATGAACATGGGAGTACAGGTGTCTCTTCAAGGTACTGATTTCATTTCCTTTGGGGATGTACCCAGAAGAGAGATTGCTGGATCATAGAACACTTCTTTTTCTAAATGTAAATTTTATTTTTCAATTACACTTTGCATTCAATATTATCTTGTTTTGATTTCAGGTGTACAGCATAGTGGTTAGACAATCATATACTTTACAAAATGTTCCCCCCTATATTTCCAATATTAACTTGGTACCATACATAGTTATTACAATACTAGAGGCCCAGTGCATGAAATTCGTGCACGGGTAGGGTCCTTAGCGGCTGCTGCTGGCCAGAGCCTCCCTTCCTGTGGTTGGCTGGCCACCCCACCCCTGATAGGGGGGGAGGCGGATTGGGGGCAGGGCCGGCCGGGGGGAGGGGCTGTGGGCGGTGTGGGCCGGCCCCACCCCTTGGTTGAACTCCCAGTTGAACTCTCTGTCAAGGGGACAATTTGCATATTAGGCTTTTATTATATAGGATTATTGACTATATTCCCTATGCAGTACTTTACATCCCCATGACTATTTGGAAAAGGTGATGAGATTAAAAAGTAAAAATTGGTAGTTACAAAATAGTACTTCTATTTTTAATTTTTTGAAGAACCTTCATACTGTTTTCAAAATTTGTTGTAAATTGTGTAAATGCACCAATTTACATTCCCATCAGCTCCCCTTTCTTCACATCCACACCAACACTTAGCATATATATTACCCTAACAGGTGTGAGGAGATATCACATTGTGGCTTTGATTTGCATTTCCCTGATGATTAGTGATGAACATCTTTTCATACTGGCCATTTGTATGTCTTCTTTGGAAAATCACCTCTTCCTTTGCTCATTTTTACATTGAATTTTTTTTTTTTTTTTTTTTTTTGCTATTGAGTTGTAGGAGTTTATATATTTTATATATTTTAGATAACTCCTTATCCAATATGTGGTTTGCAAACATTTTCTCCCATTCCATAGGCTGCCTTTTTATTTTGTTGAGTTTGTTGATTGTTTCCTTTGCTGTGCAGAAGCTTTGGTAGGTACTCCCTTATGACCTCAGGCTAGAAAGGAAGAAAGAGGTACAAGGAGGCAAACTGTATGTGGTAATGTTGGAATTCAATCCCAGGTATGTATGATCTCAGAGTCCTATGATCATAATGTGTGAAGGTGGGCCTGGGTCAGACTAAAGCAGGATGCAGCTCAGCTAGATACAAAGATCTTGATGGATGAGAATTTAGGGAAAAGAAATGAGCACTGGACAGGGAATTAAGCAATCTGAGACTCCAATCCCAGTGCTGACAAGAGCAACAAGATTAGTAAACACTTACATGTAGTTTACTATGTCCCAGCTTATGTTCCAAGTGCTTGCTATAGTAACTCAATCCTCGTAACAACACTATGAAGTAAGTACTGTTATTGCCACGATGTAACAGATAAGATAACTGAGACACACAGACATTGTTACACAGCTAGGAAGTAGAACTGACTCAAACAGAGTCCACACTTAGCCACCATGCTGTACGGTAGTTAACCAAATACACTTTGGTGATTCCTATCCCTTCCATTGGTCTCCACCTCAAATACAAAATGGAGGAGTTGGTTTAAATGATCTTTACAGCTTTTCCCAATTTGGATCATTTTTTAAGTCTAATTTTTTATTTAAAGGTCATGAAGGGAGAGTAAAGGTTCTCCTTTTCTTAAAGAATATTTTAAAATTAGATTTTTCTTGAGGAAGAATGAGACACAGTCTTGTCTAAAGCCTGGGAGTGAGGTAGATAATCTCTCGTGGTCATGAAATAACGAGTGATAGTTCAACTCATAAGGAATTCCATGAGGAGACCAAAGATCGTGACCCCTTTCCTTACAAGGAGTGCATCTTAGTCCATTCAGACTGCTGTAACAAAATGCCACAGACTGGGTTGCTTAAGCAACACACTTTTATTTCTCACAGTTCTGGAGGCTGGGAAGTCCAAGATCAAGGTAGCAGCAGATTCAATATCTGGTGATAGACCGCATCCTGATTCATAGATGGCTGTCTTCTTGATGTAACCTCATGTGGCAGAAGGGACAAGGGAGAATTCTGGGGTCTCTTTTCACAAGGGCACTAATCCCATTAATGAGTGCTCCATCCTCATTACCTAATCACCTCCTAAAGGCCCTACACCTCCAAATTCCATTACATTGGGGGTTAGGAGTGCAACATAGGAACTTTGGGACCCAGACATTCAGTTCATTGCAACACACTGTATACAAGGCCCTTCAAAAATTCACTGTCCATCGGTAAACATTAAAGAGGACCAATTCTCCCTTTACAAAAGGAAAATAACTTGGAATCTACAAGTCAAAAGAATGGAATAAATTTCCTTTTATAATAGCTCTGCAATTGCTTTGAGACACAGTCTATAACAAGTCACATCAAGCAGATTCCAAAAGAGCCACTAGAGTTGGTTTACATTGTGGTATTGTCACATATAAGCCAGGTAACATTGGGGAAGTTATTTAACCTCTCTAAGCCTTGATTTCCTCATCAGTAATATGGATCAATCATAGTGCCCTTTTCACTAGGTTGTCATGAGGTTTAAGCAAGATAATACAAGTAAAGATGGAAATTATATTAATAATAACAACAATAATATAAATAAAACTATTACACACTTATCATGTGGTGTCAGGTATTATTCTAAGTGCTTTATATCTTCCAAACCAATACAAACAAATCCAAAACATCTCTCACCCTCTTCTTGCACCTGCAGTGACGGGTACTCATCACTTTGCAGGCTCTCTCTCTGCAGTGGCAGAAATCATCCCTTCTCATTTACTGTGCTAGTCCCAGATCTGGGTATCTATTCTCAAATTGATTTTTAAGAATCATATCAGTGAGACACGTGAAGAATTGACCATTCTGCAGGTCTGTTATTGTTATTGACAAAAAAATTGATTGAGCATATGTAATGTTAATAATTAATAACTAAATTGATTGAGCATATGTAACATACTATTCTACAAGGAAGGTCTCATTTAAGCCTCCTGGTAACCCAATGAGATATGTACCAGTCTTTTATCATTCCTATTTTATAGAGATATATACTGTGACACACAAAAAAGCTAAGTCACCTGCCTAAATCCCCAAACTTCCTACCTAGTAGATTAGGAATCTCAGCCAGGCAGTCTGAGGCTGGCATTCACACTCTCCCAGTACCACGTGGTCTCTATAGGATACGAACTGGAAGTACCACAGCAGTTAGCATCCTTTCACTTTGCAGTAATCTGCTCTTCATCAAAACCTTTTCCACTTTATCCAGAGTGAAGTGCACACAGCTAGAACTCTAAGGACCTTAATGTCCTGGTGCCCATCATATATTTCCACTGTGCTTACTGGATTCCAACTTAAATAACGGATGGAGCCGTGCAGTTCAGGTTCTGCAGAAAGTTGCAGATGATGGGTAGCTGGTTAGCATGTCAGCTGAAGGACAATATATTTTAATGCAAATGCAATGAGCTGGAACGACAGCATTTCCTCCAAGAGCCTTAACTAGGTTAGCATGACCTCCGAGAGGGACCAGAATTCTAACAGCCAAATTAGAATAGAAAGTCTTATGGAGATTTCTATGCTAATCAGCCACGTCTTACTGGAACGATTATGTTCAGCACAATGGCCACTTGCCAGTTACAGCCAGGGCATCATTTGGTCAGGTGGCCAACAGAAAATGATGACTCAGAAAGTGCCGGGGAGGCCACATGAAGGCAGCAGTACCCGGGAAGTGATGACAGAGGTGGGGTCGAAGTGCTAGGACCCCCAAAGACAGATGTTTCTTACAGGAATTCTAGCAAACACCTTGCCGGCTTTGCCATTTGTGCTGCAGTAAAAATCCTCTGTTGGAGAGTTCATGGAAGCCATGGACCTTCTGGGACCTGAAAACCGGGACCAAAAGGAGAGAAAAACAAGAAAAGGATTCTTTCCAGATTGAGGATTTCGCCTGGCACCGAGTGTTTGCTCTGGGCGTGCAGACCTGTGTTCTGCTGAAGTGAAGGGGAGATGCCATCTTCTGTGACCCGGGCCAACAGAAAGCTCATTATGCCTTGCATCTGTTTTGCTTTGCGACTTAGGGAATTGACAGAAGCTAAGCTGGTCAGGCACAGAAGTTTGTACCGATAAAAACAACCAATCAAATCTGACTTTCTCTAGTCTGCCCTACCCTCCTCTGCTGGAGTCAACAGCAACCAAAGAAGGAAATAAATGACTGAAGGTGGACCACAGTGCCCTTGGTGTTTACAGTGCCATCTGAACTGATTTTTAACGGTTTTCAAAAGATACCTTGGCACCTCCCCAGAAATACTCAATCATAATCACAAGGGGAAACAGAGGAGAAATGACCTATATTTTTAAATGAGCTGTCCAGGTGATTGTGATGCAGAACCAGGTTTGGGAACCACTGCTCTGGACCACATCATCACACGGGAAAAGCGCTGATGCTCTCCTGGGTCCATCCTGCCCGGCAGTCAGTCTCCAAATGCAGAACTAAGAGCCAAGGTCCAAATAACATAGTTGTTATGCATCCTGACAATGACCCCACACAACATTAAAGAAATTAATATTCACCTAGCACTTGATGTGTGCCAGGAAGCTTTACATATATTATCTTGTTTCAGTCAAAGGTTAATGTCCCTTCAATATTTAAACATACACTATTTAGATACATTACTCTCAGGCAGAAATGTTTAACAACAATAACATTATGTGTAATTGGATCACACAGTTTTGTTCACACTTTAACTTGGATGAAGACGGAAAATGAATTCATTGTGCCTGTTACTGAACTTTCAATTCTCTATAACTTCCATCTGACAGTTAGTAGAAAAATGGACTAAATGATCAATGTAGTTTAAATTCTGTCTCTTCTTATTATCTAAATTGTCACTTTAGGTAGTGTCAGTCTCCCTAGAATAAGAACTTTTTTTAATCTCTCAAATCTGTCCTTGCTTCTCCACCAAGATGAATTCTGGGTATAAGGGACATGTGGGGAGAGGGGAGGATGTGTGATTTACAAGCATCCATGGTGACAGGTAGGGTAGAGGGATGGCTGCCCATCCTTGCCCAGGGATCCCATCCCTTTTCTGCCTGGTCTCTGCTTGCCCCTCCGCCCTGCACAGCAGAAATGGAAGCTGGCATGGCATTTACTCTCAGTTGCTCTCTTGCCTCAACCTGAACACAGACTTGGGGGGAGGAGGGGTCTGGCTAACTGAGCCTCAATTCAACTACTGCTGGCAGCATGGATTTCTCTAAGGTTTGGCTGGAACTCCACTCTCCCCACCTGGTGGCTCTGATCTATAGTCTCTACTGCAGGGCTAGCTTGTCCCAACCACCGTAACCCACTATGGCAAGATCCCAAATGCACTCTCAGGTACTTCTGGGACCAACCCATACCATGCAGGACTGGCATATCCACCTTGTGCCATAGGTTGGTGAAGAAGCTAATCAACTCTCAATCTTGCCCCAATTTATCTAATGAGCCTCCTGCTTCCTGTGCCAAAGTCAGCACAGGGATGAAAAAATTAGGGCCATGTCCCTCTGCTCTGCTCTCCCACTGCCTTCTCTCTCCTGCTTCTCACTGCCTTGACGCCAGAAAGGAGCAGGCGCTTCCATGTGGCCGTCCTGCAAGACCTCCCTTAGATCAAGCACACCCTTGACATGCTAGACAGGCAGCTGAAGGAATTTAGGCAACCCCTCGCAAGACTATAGCTGGGTTTCTTGTGGGTGTTCCTTTTGCCCCCTATCCCTCCTCTGTCATGCCCAACCGTCTCCTTTCTTTCTCTAAGCAAAAGACACCTCCAGCTAACTAGGGCAAAGCTCTAGTTGCTACTGGAAAGACAAAAGATAAAAATATGAAATAAAAATTTATATATAAATATATATTTATATATATATATATATAACTTTGATTTTCAAAATGAGTTTTACTTCACAGGGAAGGAGGCAAAAATAGGAATTAGTACCTGCATTTAACAAAGGAAGACACTGAGGCACAAATTCTCACAGGATTAGTAAATAGTCTGGAATTTTGTCCTTTATTTATTCCTAGAGCTGTCTTCTTTTATGATACATATTTCTTTTCTTTGTTAAGTGATATTTTTTTAGCCAGTGCTTTCTCAAGGAATGAGTCCCATTAGGCCGGGCCAAGTACCACATGGATGGTCCCATCATTTCTCCTACCTGTTCAAATCCTGCTGCCCTCCAGGCTCAGGTCAGACACCCTCTCCCGAGACACTTCCATGACCTTGCTTACTTTGAATCCTTTTAGAGTTATACTCCAGCAGCATCAGTTGACACATAATTCAGGACAGCAATTTTTTACATTGCTTTCTTCTGTTATGTTTTCTTCCTTTTTATTAAATTGATTGGGGTGACTGGTTAACAAAATTTTACAGGTTTCAGGTGCTCAATTCTACTACACATCATCTGTACACTGTATTGTGTGTTCAGCACCCTAATTCAAGTCTTCATCCATCACGCTATCCTCCACCCCGATCCTCCCTACCCCTGACAATCACCACACTGCTATCCGTGTCCATGAGCTCCTTCTCTTTTTTCTTTTTTGCTCAATCACTCCAGCTACCCCCATCCCCCACAGCTGTCAGCCTACTCTTACACTGCTTTCTAACTCATCTATCATCTGTGTAACTCTTGCCTCTCAACTAGTCTGTGAGCTACTCTGCAAGCTGTTTGAAGGCAACACCTACACTTCTAAAGTCCTGTTCTAGTGGTTAAGACAATTTGAAGCTAGACTGCTTAGGTTCAAATCCTGGTTCCGCTGCTTATGAGCTGTGCAATTCTGGGAAAGTCATTTAAGTTCTAAGTCTCTGTGTCTCCCACCCCCATGCACACCTGTGCTCTGGGCTGTCCAGTTACAAAATACTTTCATGCCCATGATCTCACTTGACCCTCATAAAGACTTCCTGAGCTTCTCAGAAAAGGTATCAGAGTCCCCATTTTGCAAGTGAAGACACCACAGTTGTTGGGGGCTAAGAAGTGGCAGAGCCTGGGCCAGAGTTCTAACAGCACCCCAACCACAGTGGCAGCCACGAGGAGGCTCTGCAGCATGCCGCTCTCAAGGCAGGTTCTGGCCTCATTCGGACCTCAGTCTGGATCCCATCTCACCACACTCTGGCTGTGTCATCTCAGGAAAGTTCCTGATCTTTCTGGGCCTCAGTTTGCTCATCTGTAAGATGAAGATAATACTAGTACTTTCTTCCTAAGTTTGAAAGAGAATTAAAGTGTACAGTCTATGTAGATACTTGGCACGGTATGTAGCAAATATTAAGGATTCAGCCAGTGTAGTTGGGAGAAACGCTCCTCACTCATCGTGTTTCCATGTGCAGGGACCTCAGCTGGCCTGGCATTACCAGCCTCTCTTCCCAGCCTCACACTCCCCAAAGGAGAGGGGCGTTCATCAGCGTGTGCATTTGGAAGAGTACTTTGGGGTCTGCTCTCAGCCAGGCATTAGGCTCAACAAAGGGGATCTCCATTCTGTAAGGGGAGGCCTGTGATTGCGCAACCCTATGTGGTCTGAGAAAGTTCTTTCCTGGGGTATAGTATTAAGGTATCCATTGCTGTTTCATTCCTACGCCAAATCCTCCAGCCTCACTTTCATCAATAACACATCTGACATTTTGATATCCACTTTCCTGATTCTTACATCTATCTCTTAATTGGCTTAGACTTAGGGAAGAAAGTAGATACTATCTACTGATCCTCTAAAATCCTAGCAAATATTAGCTGCTGCCATGATTATCAATATTATGTAAAAACTGTTTCCAAGCAGAAGTACCTGAAATCTCCAGCTTCTTTGCCTTCCATCAGATGGCTGGGTGGCTCTAAAGGGTTTGGCTGCTACAATCAGCAGCAATCAACAGCCTGCCAGACCGGGAAGCCAGAGATGGAACAGACCAGAGCCTCCCAACACTTCCCAGCCTCAGATCTCAGGAATGCACACAAGACGAATCTAATTCAAGAGCTTTTCTCAGTGCCTCCTTTTGTGAGTGGCCCACAGTGATTAGGCACAATGTTCTCAATGTTCTGCTGGGCGAGTTTCACCTTGGGTGTCCTCGAACCTTGTCGGGGTAGATGGAGAACTCTAGGAGGGTAACTAGGCGTCTGGTCTATTTTGGTGCTCCAATTCTCCAGCAGCCTGGTGTCTGAGCTAAGAGAAATGTGACTGTGTCGGGGTACAAGAGAGTGCCGGTGGCAAAGGCTTCCACATGTCTATTTCTGGCTGTCCCCTGATGCTGTGTCATTGCAGGAGCTATGACATCACAGCCTCTGCTGTTTTACCAGGGCCTGACACTACAAGTGACTCATCGAGGAAGTCGGCTGTGGCTGCCAGCCTTGCTTGAGACACAGACTTAGGGAGTCACGCAGAGTTACCTGTGCTGGGGTTTGGTAGGGGCGTGAAGACTATTGGGCAATCATAGACTATTAGGACTAGACATGACCTTAATTGTACTCTAGTAAAAGCCTGAGCCCCTGCTACAATATTACTGAGAAGTGGGCCTGCAAGGACATTAAATAAGCTCATTATCTTCCAAGGCAGCTGTATCAGGAAGATTTGAGGCACAAATAACAGCATATTTAAGCAACCTAAACTTTATATATATATATATTTTTAAATATATTTTTATTGATTTCAGAGAGGAAAGGAGAAGGAGAGAGAGATAGAAACATCCATTGATGAGAGAGAATCATTGATCAGCTGCCTCCTGCACACCCCCTACTGGGGATCAAGCCCACAACCCGGGCATGTGCCCTGACTGGGAATTGAATCATGACCTCCTGGTTCTTAGGCTGACAACCATGGAGCCACACTGGCCAGGCTAAGCAACACAAACTTTTAACATCTCACTTAACAAGAAGTCTAAAGGGAAGTGGCATCAGGGTTGCTAGTAGCTCAGTAGAGTCACTATGGACCAAGGCTCTTTCCATCCCATGGGAGCTCAGTGATGATTTTCCTCATTGGTCCAATTATCTTTTTCTCATCTGGTACTGTCAAAGCAAGAGGAAAGGGGTACACAACAGAGGCTCTCTCCTTATGTATTACCCCTTGAACCAAGGTGGAAAACCTCTCCAAGGCCACAGAAGCTGTCCCTAATATTTCATTGGTCAAAACAGGATCATGTGTCCAACACTAAATCAAGGCCACAATTTGCCTTGACCAATTGTGAACCATCTTTAGAGTTGGACCCACTACCCTCTGAACAAAGAATAGTTTTACAAACAAAGAAAAGGGGGAAATGGCTATTGGGTATAGGCAATCAACTATATCTGCTATAGCAGCCCAGTCCCTTGTTGAATTATTTCAAAGTTCATAATATTGAGTTGGAAACTGCTTAACACTGTCTTTCCTCAGCCATTGATTCTAGATCTACTGCAATGCTTCATATAAAATAAACACAGCATGCTTCCATATGGTAACTTAAAGCATATCTGAAAACAGATTGTTCTAGAAGAGTTTCCAGTTTCAGACTCTTTATTGGGAGACAGCCTAGTATAGAAACTGACTGGATTCAGCTTCCAACTCTGCTACATGCTAGCCAGGGAATCCTGGGAAAGTTACTTTAACCTCTTAGTATTACTTCCTCATCTGGATAATCTCTATATATAAAAACCAAATATGCAAATTGTCCCCTCGGGAGTTTAACCGGGAGAGCAGGAGTTTGATTGTTCACTATGATGTGCGCTGACCACCAGGGGGTGGTGTGGAACGAAGGGAGGCCCCAGCCGGCAGCTGGAAGGCCCCTATCAGCCCTGATCTCTGGCCAGGCCTAGGGATCCTACCCGTGCACAAATTTCGTGCACCAGGCGTCTAGTAAATATGATAACAGCACTAGGGTTGCCGTAAAGCTTAGTTAATATACATAAAGCACTTAGAACAGTGCTGGGCATTAGTACATTTAAGTGTCTATTATTGCATGATCAGTTACAATTTTGCTTGCTCTCTTTTGTTACATCTTTGCCAAAAAGTAGAAGCAGAGACTTAAATCTAGATTTGTCAGTACACCCCTATAATCAGTTCATGGTTGCCTCAGAGAAAGTTCAATAACAGTAATGATCTGTCATTCACCATTGCTAAACCATGTCTTCAGCATGTATCTGTGCAGTTGATTTTTTTTAAACTTGGATGAAAGCCTCACATTTAATTCTATATCATTTCATGGAAACAAAGCAGGATTGAAAGTATGCCTATCATTCCAGGAAGGGGAAAAAGAGTATAAAAACCTTAAATTCACCAGGCAAGACTGCTCTCCCATCCCTCGAACATGTCCCTCACCCTTCCCACTCTGCCACTTGGATTTTACCCATTACTGAGCCTGGTCTCTCAGCCCCCTATCAATCTTGTGAGCACAGGGCAGTGTTATAAACTGAATTATCTCTAATCCCCAGTACCTCTTGATCTGTTACTTCTCTTACTACAAGCAGATTTAGGTGAGAAATAGGACATCACATTAGCCTGATATTAACCAATTTTCAAATCCCTGTGCTTAAATTAAGACAGTACCTTTTGAGATAAGGACTAGCACTACCACGTAGCAAAGAGGCAAGAATCAAAACCAGACAAAGACATTTATTGGTTCACAACCCAGGCAAGAAGATGAAAAGACAAAATTTAACCAATAGTCAACCCATCACAGCTATCCAAACATCTCTAAGTCCTGCTACTCCAGGAAGTCCGCCTAGACTACCTAACGCAGCAGCAGGATCCTCCTATTCCCAATGAGGTGAGTTAGGAGTGACCAACACAGGAGAATTGTGTCACCGGACCACACAAAAATCTGGGAATTGGGACTCTTGTAATCATAAACATCTGGGGATAAGGGCAGAAGGAAGGGAAGAGACTTCACTGTATGTCCTAAAAAGCATTCAGCTGACTCAAGCAGATGGACAAACATCAGCTCTTACACCCACACCCAGGCAATCCTCAGTGGCCAAGAGCATGGCCACACTCTGGGAGTCAGTCCTTCCTGCCCTCTATGTAGAACATCAGCCAAGGGTCTGTCTAATTGAGTGGGGAGGAGTGGGATGGAAAGGATAGTAAGGGATAGAAGATATATATATATATATATATATATATATATATATATATATATAACACATATATATGTGTTATATATATGTGATATATATATATCACATATATATGTATATATATAACACATATATATGTATATATATAACACATATATATGTATATATATACACATATATATGTATATATATACACATATATATGTATATATATACACATATATATGTATATATATACATATATATGTGTATATATATATATGTACATATATATACACACACACACACACACACACACATATATATATATATATATATCCCTCTCCCTTCCTCTCTGAAATCAATGAAAATATATTTTATAAAAAATAAATAAGAATAAAAGAGAATAGGAAAAAATTATTGGGAACAGCCAGACTCCTTGCCATCAGTCAGCTATGCCATCAGATCCTGTCACCAGCTTTGAACCAATCCTTGGTCTTGTTCCAGTCCAGCATATACCATATAATTTTGAATCACTTTGTATTTTTCATCCTTAAAGCAAGGAGACCTTTTGCCTTTGCACACAAAATGAATGAAAAATGCATTCGTGCCATCATTAAATATAAAATATGTTACAAGATATAAAATATGGAGGGGTAGCTTGCTCCGAGGGAGGACTACTACTCTGGAATCTTAAAACTCGGGCTCTGTTCCCAGCTTGTTTATTAATTTATCTTTAATATATTCATCTATTTGTTCATTCAGTCAACAAATATTTATTAAGAATTCTCTGTGTGCTAGGAAGTATGCTAAACAGAAGATAGGATAATAACCAAGGCCAACCCAGTTCCTCCCCATAAGAAACCCCCAGTCCAGTGGAGGAGAAAGACAATAAACAAAATGTAAATAAATAGCTATGTAGTTTCATTTTTATAGGTGCTCGGAGGAGTAATTAACCCCTTCCTCTACCTAGCTTTGAAAATGTTTGGTGGTGGTACCTTTTCTATGTAGAGTCAGGCAAGGCCTCCCTGAGGCCTGAGCTGGCTCTGCCCCTGCATCATAGGTATGACAATTCTGCTGGGCAAGTTCCTTCAGCTTATTAGGCCTCCATTTGCCTATCTGTAAAATGGCAGGGCTGTACTGATGAACTTGAATGTCTCTTTATTCCACCATGATTCTTGGCAGTTTGTTACACTATGATTCCTGCACCTGCAAGTATATATAAAAATATGTTTACACACAGCCCTTTATAAAATGACTTTAGGAAAACTGGCATAGAAAACAAGGTGACCTTTTTCAGTACAGAGACCTCAGAGGATATAGGCCGCCCCAGAGAACAGTTTCTCCCCCTTGAGTCTGATCAAATGCATCACTCCAGCCCCGGTCACGACCATCTCTGGGTTGGCAGTTTGCAAATTGTCTTCCCCCGGCCAAAAGCATATTTCACCAGCATGCAGGCAGGAGTGACAGAATGGGGTTAGGACATGGGGAAGAGTGACATGGTTTTTTGGTTTTTTTTTCATCCAAGGCACTGCAGAGAAAGAGGTGGCAGGGAGCCAATGATGGGAACTCTCTGGGATGAGACAAATAAGAATGCCTATGTGAATGGGGGTACTGGGGTTCACAGGGAGTCCTGGGGTTTATCAGGAGTACAGGGGTTCAGAGTCTGGAGAGATGGACTGACTCAGGAAACTCAGGCTTGAGATCTAGCCTTGCAGTGAACTTTCTATTTAATTTTAGTCAAGTCCTGCACTTTCTCGGGGCCTTGGGTATCTTCTAAGTAATTAACCACTTCCTCTAATTAACTTGATGATATTAACATGAGGGTACAATTTATGTGATAAATGTATTAAAGAGATAAAGAATTATTTAAGGCGCCATCTCTGCTTCTCATTAGCAAAGACAGCTAAAAATTGGGCTAAGTGGGCCACCTTTAGTAAGGAGCCTTATGACAGAAATAAACCATTGCCTCTCAGGGCTGCTATGATAATGCATACCAAAGTGCTTTGTAAACCATAAAGGACCATGTACAAGTAAGGTATAATTACAATTTCAATAATCGCTTAAAATACCATTATAATTAATGTGATTATAATGATTACAATAAGTGAAATATTCTTAACTGGGTGGTTGGATGCATAGATGAATAGGTGGAGAGGTGGATGATCAGGCATTCCAAAACTCACACACAAGCACACCCCCACCATCTAATAGATTTCTCCTCACAGAGAAATCTGAAAGAAACTAGCTCTCTACAAACCCAAACTACATGGGAGTTGGACTGTGATAATCGAATATAAAATGCCAATAATTTAAGTGAATGGTGCAGAGTATTTCAATAAATATTAAGTCATCTGGTACTCACAGGATAAAGAATTAGTGGAGAATTATGCTATTATCCCATTTGGCAGATATGGAGATTGAGCCAACAAAAGTTAAGGGCTGGACTACTATCCACAAAATGTTAGAAAAAGCATAAAGAAAAGAATATATTTTCTTGCTTCAAAACCATGGTTCTCTCAAAGACTACCTATGGACTGGGGAAAATATTTGCAAAACATATATCCAATGAGCAGTTAATATTCAAAATATATGAGGAACTCCTACAAATTAATAGTGAAAATAACAAATAATATAATTTTTAAATGGGCAAAGGAACTGAATAGGCATTTCTCCAAAGAAAAGATATAAATGGCCAACAGGTACATGAAGAAATGCTCAAATTCACTAATCAGGAAAATGCAAGTTCACAATGAGGTATCACCTCATACCTATTAGGATGGCTATTTTTAAAAAAAGAAAAGAAAATAGCCAGTATTGGTGAGGATATGAAAAAATTGGAACCCTTTTGCACTATTGGTAGGAACATAAGATGGTGCAGAACAGTGAGGAGGCTCCTCAAAAAATTAAAAGTAGAACTATCGTTTTATCCAGAAATTTCACTTTTGGAGTATTTACCCAAAATAATTGAAAAAAGGATATTAAAGAGATATTTGGACTCCCAGGTTTATTCACAAGAGCCAAGTGGTTGAAACAAACAAAATGGCCATCAACATATGAATGGATAGAGAAAATATGGTATAAACATACAATGGAAAACTACTAGTATTGAGCCATAAAAAATGAAGGAGATCCGATCATATGCTACAACATGGATGGAACTTAAGGACACTGTGCTACGTGAGAAAAGTCAGTCACTGAATGGCAAATATTGCATTATTTCATTCATATGAGGTATTTAAAGAAGTCAAACTTATTGAAGCATAAAGTAGAATGGTGGTTGCCAGGGGCTGGGAGGAGAGAGAAATGGGGAATTGCTGTTTAATTGGTATAAAGTTTCAGTCATGAAAGATGGAAAAGTTGTAGTGATCTGCTGTACAACATTATTCTTGTAGTTAAAAATACTGTACTGTTCATTCTAAAATTTATTAAGAGGGCAGATCTCATGTTAGGTGTTTTTTACTATAATAATTTAAAGAGGGGGCAGGGGCTCTCTGGATTTCTATTCTAATTGTTGGGATCAATTACCCACAGTGCATGTCTTATGTTATAGCCGTGTGCCTATCTTGGCAAATGGCAACAACCAACTAACCTCTGAGCAGTCTACAGCCATATATTGTAATTGCTATGCTTTCAGAAATATAATCATAAAACATCAGTACCGGAAAAGCTTAAGAGACAGGCTAACTGACCTCCCAGTTGACAAAAGCAAAACCTCAGAAAACTGAGCTTTCCTTCCCAGACCAATATTTTGTGTAGAGAAGTTGTTCGGGGCCTGGTTATATAGCAAAGCCATTTGGGGACATAAACCATAAATGCTTGTGTCCTAGCAGAACTACTGAACACAGAATCTCTAGGGGTGGAACCAAGAATCTATTTTTTTTTTTTTTTTTTTTTTTTTTGGTTTTTAATCCTCACCCAAGGATATTCTTTTCCACTGATTTTTAGAAAGAGTAGGAGGGAGGGAGTGATTGGGTTGAGGGTGGGGAGAGAAACATTGATTCGGGAGAGACACTTCAATTGGCTGCCTTCAGGGTTGGGATCTAACCTGTGACCCTTCCATGCAAGGGCTGAGCCACACCAGCCAGGGCAAAAATCGATCTTTTTAAAAGCTTTCCTGGTTGCAGGCAGTCTTCCCACTGATACTCACCATTGTGGTTAACCCAAACCCTTGGCTTATGTCTTGTATGTTCTCACAGGGAGAACAAAAGGCACATCAGTCCAGCTGCTGTTCAGTGTGTATCAATCCTGATACGGCCTACCTAACAGGATAAGGAAGGATTCTCCCATGTGAATATCATTCCTTTTTGAAAGAAACCGGGTAGTGACAGTTCATCAATGGCCAAATAATCATTCTCTGTGAAACATCTCTGAATGCTTTTTTGTGGTCATTTTCTCTGTTTATGCAGCCTGACAAAGCTATTTCGCAAGCTCCTAACTCCCCACTTTTGGAATGGAAGATTTCTCCTTTTTAGTCCTGTGCTTGCCTCACTGAGTTAGGGTCACGAGTGGCTGGCTGGCAACAGAACCAAGAGCTCCCGAAAGAGTGTGTCCTGCAGTGCAGTGAAAGGTGGGACCTGAGGCTGGGCACAGAGGTTGTTTCTTATACCATGAGGGCATAAGGAAGGCAAGCACCAAAGCCTGTTAGGTTCAATTCAATCATTAAAAACTTCATTAAGAAGAAAAATTTCCATTTGTTTACCCTTTGCTCTGTACTACATTTTACATCCATCTTTCCCTTCAGTCCCCAGAATGCTATCTTCACTGTGCTTTTTGCTTAGGGGCATGGCCCACAGCCACACATTGGCCAGCAAGTATGGAGCTACATTCAAACACAGGTCCCTGGGACCGAAAAGCCTGCCTTCTCTGAACCACAGCACCACGGGGGGTGGGGGTGGGGGAATAGGGGAACACCTGTGTCTCAAACACTGCCTCTGTCCCCAAACAGCTGAAAGTTCAGCTGAGAGACAACATGAACACAGAAAAAGCATCCTGTTTGCTGTTTGCCAGAATATGAAAACATCTATTTTATCATTAACTAGAGGCCCGGTGCACAAAATTCATGCACAGATAGGGTCCTAGGCCTGGCCAGCAATCAGGGCCGATCGGGGCCTTCTGGCTGCCAGCTGGGGCCTTCCTTCATTCCGCACCACCTCCTGGTGGTCAGCACATGTCATAGCAAGCAGTCGAACTCTCAAGGGGACAATTTGCATATTAGCCTTTTATTATATAGGATATTGGTCAAGTCACTATTCCTCCCTGTCTGTTGGTGTTCTTATATTTCACATGAAAGTGCTAGAAAGTTAGCATAGTAGTTATGAATGTGGGCTCTGGTAACTAGTAACTGCCTGATTTGAAATGTGGCCCCTTTTCCACTAACTATAGTTCTAAATTCTTTCTGCAAAAGCCTTTAGGGCCATATGTGTCTCCCAATACAGAGTTTCAAGGTGGGGAGCAGGGTTAGAAAAGTAACATAGAAATATTATACAACATAACCCTATACCTAGCAAGGTCTGGAGCAGTCCTTAATTAAACACATAAGTATCCCTGAAGCTAAACATATGAATATTAACATTAAGACAAATAATTATAAATAGTCTGATGTCAGGTCAGATCAAGTTTTGCTGACAAATAAGTTTTGTTTGTTTTTAATAATTTTCCATTTCAAATAGTTTTAGATTAAATTGACTGAACCTGTAGCTATTAAAAAGTGGAAAAATTAACTGATTTCATTGTTTTTTTCTTTCCTCATTTGTAAAAATTGAAATAATATATGTTCGTACTTCACAAGGTTTTGTTTAGGTAAAATTGATTAATGCAAGTTAATCACTTAGAGTGACAGTTTATAGTTAATAGTCACATAGCTCCCAACTACTGTCATTTTTAATATCCCTCATGTCCCTTCCACTCCCGGTATTCCATGATTCTAAGTAACCAAACAGTATTTGAATAAGGTTTAAGTTTACAATAGAAGAGATTTCATGATGCATGATCTTATGGGGGAAACTAGCATAAGATTTTATAGAACTGAATTGCTGTAAGAGCTTATAATAGGAAGTTGAACTCCCCAAGGCAGGGTAGTCCAAAGCTTTAATAGAAGAATTGGGATTTAAGGAAACTTTACAAGCAAGTGGAGTTTTGGCAGCTGGAAAGGAAAGAAATGCCATAACTTAAGAAATGGAAAGAGACTGGGTTATAGAATCAACCAACTTGGTTATAGAATCAATCAACTTGGCTTTGAGCATGACTCCAGCATTGACGAGCTGTGTGAGCTTAGACAAGCTATTTAGCCTCCCTGAGTTTTAGTTGCTCCTATTAAAACAAATGAAGGTAATAATACCTATTTTTCAAAATTATTGGGAAGCTTGGAAATTATGTATGCAAAGTACACAGAACAATAGCTAGTTAGTCCTCCTTAATACCAGCCACTAGAGGAAAACAAACATATTTCAAGTCAACATAAAAAAGACCTTTCTTACAGCCAGAGCTTCTCAACCCTTGGATGGTTTATCCTATGAGGTATTGTGCTTCCCATAACCCAGGGTGTTTAAGAACCAACTATCCCATGTATTTGAGAAGGGATTACTGCTTGGGGAGATGACAAGAACGGTGTCCCCCATTCTCATCGCTTCCCATGCTGAGACCTTATCATCAGATATTATGATGATTATTGGAGTTCATTTTTAATTCAAGTTTGCCTTGTAAAATGGGAAATTTTAGGCCCTGAGAGTTGTGGTGTAACTCAGGCAAGATTGAGGACAAAAGAGATAATGTAAGATAGGTAGGATAAACTGCGCTCTGGCTACCCTTGAATGCCAGGATGAGAATTTGGCTCCCCAAAGAATAATTGTGACATATTTTTGAGGTACCCTTTACTCTATAGGTTCCCCCATTACTCAATGATGCCCCCCCACACACAGCAATGAAGTTGGAACTCTCATTATCTGTCTTTTCCATGCTCCTCTTCTCCGTTTTCCCCTTCCTTCCTCTTCCTCTGTTCTTCTTCATCTCCATTCCCACTGTCATTTTCTTCTCTTTTTAAAAAAAATATATATTTTTATTTATTTCAGAGAGGAAAAGAAAGGGAGACAGATATAGAAACATCAATGATGAGAATCTTCTATCAGCTGCCTCCTGTACACCCCACACTGGGGATTGAGCCCACAACCCTGGTTCATGGGTTGACGCTCAACCACTGAGCCATGCTGGCCAGGCTCACTGTCATTTTCTTCAATGTGCATCTCAACATTATGACCATCTCAAAGTAGTTTACAACAGGCCAAGTGCTATAAGTTAGAAGGAGCAACGTGGCAGCTTCTCCTTCCCCGAGTATCTGAATGTCTTCTCAACTCCTTAGAGAAAAGGTACCAAATAAACCCAAGCTATTATTATCACCAAGCACCACACAGTACAGAGCACATTATTGGTGCCAAATAAATAATTCCCCTTGGCAAGTCAATAGACCGTGAGTGTGATCAGCCAGCAGCCTGGCTGGGACACGGGTTACATTGAGATAGAGTTTTAGAAGGAACCATATATCAAAATAATGGTCTAAGATGTCAATGCAGGATGCATGTCCTTTCAGGTGGGTGGTTTTAAATAATTCAAAATTCATGGCGGCTTTTCTGAAAATGAGTATCCAGTCTCTCCCTTACAGAGTCAGATTTGGGTCTGCTAAGGTCATCATGGCTCATCATTATCAGTATTTATAGTGATGGTATGTACCCTTTGCTTGCTTAGCTTTGTTATCTTCCACTAATATAAAACTTGTAATGGTTTGAAAGTGGGAGGCCAATATTTGAAATGACTAACAATAGTATTAATAAATAATTTTAATATTAGTATTCACTAAACATTAGTTCTCACCTATGTGAGAGGCACTACAACAAACACTGATGTGGCTCAGTGACTGAGCATCAATCCATGAACTAGGAGGTCACGGTTCTATTCTGGGTTAGGATACATGCCCGGGTTGTGGGCTTGATCCCCAGTACGGGTGTGCAGGAGGCAGCTGTTCAATGATTGTCATCATTGATGTTTCTGTAACTCTCTCCCTCTCCCTTTTTCTCTATGAAATCAATAAAACCATGTTTTTTAAATATGTATTGCCTGATTAAAATCTTGCAACAATCCTCCAAAATTGGAATTATTATGCCCATTTTACTATAGTATTAAGAAAACTGAGGCTCAACAATATTGATAAAATGTTTGAGGGCTACATAGTTGGCAATTGTTGGAGCAGGATTATTCTGACTTCAATTTAATTTAAGCCATAAGCTAAAATGCCTCCTGTACAAAAGCAAATAAATTAGTATTTTTAACATATTCAGAAAAAAAATGTTTAAGAAACCTTAGAGAATTTTATTTTTTCACACATTCTCACACAAATTAGAAGCATGCATTTAGGGTATTTTTAATTATATGTTAATTCCACATCCTTCTCATCTGTTATTTCAATGAAATTAACTAAGGCTATCCACTAGGCAACATTGCTCTTAAGAGATAATAGAAAACTACAAGTCTGTGTATTTCCTAATTTAGGTTAGTTTTCTCATTTAGGAAGAAATGACTCTAAAAAGCTTTAGAGAAGGGAGACTTCTGAAATTAGATATAAGATGCTGAGTGCCTTAACAAACTCTTCACAGCTCCAGGTTCAGGAGTCTTAACTATTTCATACTCTGATGTTCCTGAACCCAACAGATATAAATAAAGGTGATTTATTCTAGTTCTCCAATGATTGAGGACTATAAAATAGTTCCTTTTTTTATTAACATAGAGCTGGCACCTGATTAGGAAGATGGTTACATCATAATGAAATTGTGAATTAAACAAAGGGGCATCTTTTTCTTAGTGTAAGGGTTGGGGAAAAATGAAGAGATCTATCTTCAATCTGGTCTGACATCTTGGCTAACTTCAGGCAAGTCTCTTTTCTTTCTGTAGGCCTGGATTCTCCCATATGAACAGTGGAGATGTTTGCTAGATGCTTTATGAATAAATACTGAGGTTAATGCACACACAAAGAATAAATTTAGCTGGCCTCCAATGTGCTACCAGCTCCAATATCTCAGGAAGACCAGAGTTCTCCCTCTGGCTGGAGCAGTTGTTTCTGGACCATGGTAGTGGAAGAACCATGCCTGGAATTGGAAGAACTTGGAATAGATTTATTAGCTTGTGCCTGGATTTGACTTAGAGAAGGGTCTACAATTCCATGGACTTCTACTCATATATTAAGAACTGTAATACCCTAAAATATCAGCATTGACATTGATAGTAGTTCATCTAATCCAACATTGTCATAACACTAGTATCTCCAAGGAAATCTTTGATGCTTTAAATCAAGAAAGATATGGGATTTCAAGCATCCTAGCAGGGCAACAAGCAGAGAGTAGGGACTTTGTAGTCCCAATGAAATGACACAGCCTACATAATCCACTTTACTTCTATGTGGAAGGCCAGACTGTCTTTTCTCTCCAGGAGCAAATGCCTAAGAAAGTTGCTTCAGCTTTGCTTTTGATCTGGCCTAGTTTAGAGGATGAATCAGCAGCTTTCCAAAGGCTATGGAAAAACAGCTCCAATTTAAATCTTTCTCTGTCCATACCAGTCTCTGTTCGATTAGCCTACCTCCCTGGGCTGAGGAGTCCTTTCAGAAAGTCTGACTTGATGGAACTTACAGCTCCAATTTCCAGTCTTGATTAGTTAGCTCTTATTTCTCAATGAACAATCAATTTTAGTCAATTGCAAATGGCTGTGCCCAGAAGCTAGGCTACTGGGAGAAACAGGCTTTAACATGGTAAAAGGCGAACAGAAGATGAAGTTCATCAACTCTACCTTGGGCAAGTCTAGTGACCACTGTTTGAAGCTTTTCAATCACTATTGATCAGTCATGGGTTAGTTGACTTAATATAATTATCATCTTGCTGCTCTAGTGTTATTAAAACTCAGTTACAAAGAGAAAAGCAAAAAAAAAACACAAACATGGAATACAAATATAGAACTTCTTCAAATTTAAGTAGAAAAAGGATAACTTTAAGATCATTTGTTCCACTTGCATTCTTGTAGACACGTGTGCATTTATTTACTCATTCATTCAACATATAACCATTATACCTAGCATTGTACTAAGTGCAAAGGATAGTTAAAGAACCAGGTTCTGAACTCAAGAAGCTTACAGTCTATAAATAGAGATAGATGAGTAACCATTAAAATGTGATGACAGCAATTCCTCTTTTTTTCCTTTAACCCCAACATCCAATTTTTCCACTGACATATATCTTGAAATCTTCCTCTTCTCTCCATTTTCACTACTAATATCCTAGTCCAAACCTCAATCCTTTCTTATCTTGACTACTGAAATACCTCCTAGCATGGCTCCCTGAGTTTACTATCATTTCCATTTTATAATCCATTGTCTGCACATAAGCAGAATAAGCTACTGATCTTTTAAAATATATATGGCTTTTCTACTTAAAATGAGTGGATTTCGGATGCACTTAGAATCAAACAACCTCCCAGACTATTTTAACCTTATCAATCTCTTCTCCTATCCTTCCACTTGCCCACTAGTCTCCAGCCACACTGACCATTTTTTTGGTTTTTCACTGTCCTAAATCTTTGCAGGTCTTGCTCCTTATCATTCAACCTTCAGCTTAAATTTCACACCCTCAGAGGTACCTTTCTTCACCATACCATCTATGACTCTACTTCATCACCTTACTTGATTTCCTTTTTGGAACTTACCTAATATAGTTTTGATTATCTGTGTATTGTCTGTCTCCATGAAAACAGGGACCTTGTCTACCTTCTTTACTATTCTCCAGTGCTTGGAACAGCACCTAGCAAATAGTCAAGTTAAGCTTCCTGAGGACAGAGAGTAGGTCTATCTTGTTGTAGATGACCCCCAATCTCGATGCTGTAGGTGCTCCAAAATTATTAGTTGAGTTAGGTTTCTAAGAAAGATTCTCCATCCAAAATGATGGGTGACAAGAATGAAAAGTTTCCTACGTGGCATGGGCTCACCCAAGGTGTTAGATCAATAAATATGGGCAAAACATCTTGCTCATAGTAGGTTCAAAGAGCATACTAATGACAGAACTGAATCTCTATTTCCTTCTATTAAATAATAACATGCTATTAATAATAACATACTTTATAGCAAAAAGTGACTCATTGATAATCATGATTACTTGTAAGAAATCCTTCTATTCTCCAACTGTTCTCTCTGTTTTGTATAAATTTGCATTGTGTTTGCAGGTATATGTACATATGTGAATATGTACAATGTGTTCGTGTTCAATAAAAAGAGGGAATATTTCAATAAAAATCCCTGAAAAAGTGCCTATCATCCCATCTAATTATGTATCCCCCTGAGCTATTCTGGTACCTGCAATGCCCATATTATTCATGACTTCAAGTTATCATATTGAGACCCCTTTCTAAGGTGAAAAAAGTATATGGACACATCCATAGAACTGATTCTAACCTTTGCACAGAATCTTTCAGTTTGCAAAGTAATGACAAATTTATCACCTCCTTTAATCCCCACAGATACTACTGTTCCCATTTTATAGATGAGGAAACTGAGGTCTAGGGAGACTAAATGGTTTGTGCAAAGTATAATGGTTGATTTATGACAAATCCATGATTAAAACTTGGGCCTTTGGGCTCAAAAGAGAGATTGGAGCACAGAACCCTACTCTGATAAGTTTTCACCATGAAATAGTACCACAACCCTGAAACTGGGGTGCTATAGGAAGGTGTAGCAGTCAGGAAGGAGGTTCTCTGTCCAAGCAGTGATCTAGGTGGGGGATAAAATTTGCCCAGATGTGGGTAAAGAGCTTCCAGTGGTCATTTCCTTTTCATCGGGCCTCCCAGTTATTCCTTCTCCACTGGGATTAATCCATCAGCAGACTCAGAGCCATTTTCCAAGTTATTAATCATCTGGGAGCAGTGCTGCCTCAGCAAGAACCCTGCAAGGTGACTGCTAAACACCAGGAGAGGACAAAAGACAATGAGGTGGGCAGTGAGACAGCCAGCCCGAGGAACTCAAGACAGACACAGCAGCAGAGTCTGAGAAACACCCCAACAGAGGTGCCAGGGACCCACATTTAACCAGGACAGGCAATTTAAAATCATAATTCATCAACTCCTTTGTTGCCCAACCATCACCACAGGAGAATCCCTAACCCAGGACTTGAAATTAGGCTAGTCATTTCCAAACTATGAAGTGAAGCCTTTAATAGATGAAATCAGAAATCCTGTTACCCCAAAATTCAGTTGGAAACTATCTTTGAAGTACATGCAGTAGGTGTATAAACATCATAGAGTCTATCTGCTGCTCTAAATTGAAGTCAGGTAGTGTGTACTGGGAGACAGGCACTATGTTGAACTTCTCATTGCCAGTGGATAGTGAATGTTAGGGTTTAGCACTCAATGATCATGAGCAAGAAATCAATAATTTGATCCCATTTGGGCCAGTGTGCCACTGACTCCCAACCCTAGCCTCCCACTCAGCCTTAAGCATAACCACAAACTGTGTCCTGCTCCAACTCAAAGAATAAAACCTGACCTCAAGAACAAACAGACAGCCTTTCTTCTGAAACTAGCCACAGGCTGCCATTAAACCCTGGGCACAGAATCAGCCTTAATTCCAGCCAGTACTGAGCCTAATCCTGATGGACTGAGGCCATTAATTAATTCTTTTCAACAGTTATTAAAGTGTCTACCAGGTGCCATTTTATCTGCTGAGCAATGGGGATATGCTAATTAACTAAATATCCATGCAAAAGACAAACAAAAAGTCAATTAATTACAATTTGTGTGTCTATTTACTGTGATGATTAAACTCCAAATTGAGCCCTAGCCGGTTTTGCTCAGTGGATAGAGCATCAGCCTGCAGACTGAAGGGTCCCAGGTTCAATTCTGGTCAAGGGCACATGCCCAGGTTGCGGGCTCAATCCCCAGTAAGGGACATGCAGGAGACAGTCAATCAATGATTCTCTCATCATTGATGTTTCTCTCTCTCTTTCCCTCTACCTTCCTCTCTGAAATCAATAAAAATGTATTTTTTTTTTAAAAAAAAGAAAACTCCAAATTGACTCCAGATCTCAGTCACAGATTGACTCATAACCACCCTGTGACACACTGAGCCAGGTCTGAGACTGATATCCATGCCAACAAAAAATTTGGAGGAATTACACGAAGAACTTCTTAAAACCACTTCAGGCAATACTGGGATTAGGTGCCCAGAAAAGACATGACAAGCTACAAAAGCAATCATTTAGTGTTTGGTGATGTGGAGAAAAGCAATAAAGTTTCCCAATGATATTGAAACATACAGAGACTAACACACAGGGAGACAGATTCTAGTTTAGTAGCATTGGCCAGGAGTGGGGGATAAAGTCTGCTGTGTGCACATTAATTACCAAGTACAGAGAACAAGTGGAGGCAGAGGATGGAGAGAACTACAGGATGTAGAGTAATGCCTGAAAAACTGTGTAGGAAGGTGATGGGGGTTGGAAGGGTCAAGACAGGGTTAGAGATTGGGGTTCCATAATAGAGATCAGCATGTGAAACTTGGAGTGTGGAATGCTCACACTGTGTTTAAGATGGACATCTTTGGATCTGAGGATTTTGCGGGAAGGATGCAGGAAGAAAGAGTGAGTAGGACCATTTTATGATTGAATTAAGTGGCAGCCAGAGGCTCCCAAGAGCACGAGAATATGCGTATACATTCATTTCAACTTGTGCAACATGTATTACGGATCAGCTATGAACTTTTTATTCATTTTTATATACCCAGAACTTAGTTTTCATCTTTTAACAATACTTAATTAATATGGAAGGAACTAGAATACAAGGGAAGAGAGGAAGAGAAAAAAGCAAGAGCAGAGGATGAGATTTTGCTGGCAATTCTCCATCCATGAAACCATGATTACCATCAAGAAGTTGGAAAACTCCCTAGAAATAGATTTTATTGATTAAACCGCCTTGAACTAGTCTCCTAAAGAGCAAATTCTGGAGCCTCCGAATTGGGACTATTGGACTTGTCTTCTTGGCCTCCAGCCCTCCCCTAGACGTTCAGGGATGCTAAAGCAGCAGCTGAGCCTATGAGGTTGGGGCATTGAGAAACTCTGGTGATAAAAGGTTGAAAGATAAAACTTCCTCACCACTGAATTGATTCCCTCCTACAGTGTAAAAAAACAGAGAAAGGTCACTTAATAAACTCCTTGTCCAGATTCCTTTAACTGCAAGAAACCAAACCCAGGTATTTTACCCACTGTCCTACCTGTCTCTGCCAAAGAGTCAATTTATAAGGAAAGGAAGGAAAAGGATAAAAAAGAGGAACTAATTCACTGCAATTGGGGTTAATCCCACTCAAAGCCTCGATCCATGTTAGCAGCTAATCTAGTTAATATAGCTTTCCTGGGGAGCTCTGATAAAGCCTCTAGCTGGAACCACAGGCCCATGAACAGCTCAGCATTCATGAGGAGAGCCATCAATAATGCAGCAGATCTGGTGCTTGTCAGGTTTATCAACACGTTAGCCCAAACACACACACCACTCAAGGTCAGAGCCTTCCCAGACATCACTAGCCTTTGCTGAATCTCACTTACCACAGTACTTCATAGTTTTAAATCATTCAGCCCAGCTCTTAAATTTTTAATCTCACAGTTCTCAGAAGTCATTTTAGGTGTGATTAGACTACTGTTCCCAATCAGATTGCAAAATCCTTGAGATTAGGAATTGCATTTTAGATTTCTACAGAAAATTCCTAGGAAAAACCTAGGAGAGAGCTTGGCACAGAGGAGGAGCTAAAAAAACAAAATAAAACAAAACAAAACAAACAAACAAAAAAACCCGCTTTACTGGTTTATTGACAACATCAACCTCTTTGATACCAAGACTCATGCATATACCAATGACATGGAATTTGAGTACTGGTCTCTCCCTTCTCTTGTTAGGTTACCCTGATAACCTGTGTTACTATTTTGAGCCTCTTATAATTTCATTTTAAATTCTAATTTTTGACTAATTCTATACCACTTACTAGTATAGGCAAAGTTGTGCAGATAAAATTCAATTCTAATATTTCCAATCTATGTTTTAAAACATTTTTTCATACTGAGAAATATTGCTGTTGTCATTGGTTAACCATTAGACATGATTAGAATCATTGTGGCAATAGGTCTTGTTAGTTCCTGGCCTATTCCATTGACCTGTTTGCTGTGGATTTGAAATACTTCATAATGTGATACATAATTAAGTTCTAATACCATAAATACTTTAATGTTATTCTTTGTTACTGTTTTTTTATATTTAATTTATTGGGGCGACATTGATTTGCAAAACCATACAGGTTTCAAGTGTCCAACTCAATAAAACATCATCTGCACACTGGATCATGTGTCCATCGCCCCAAGCAAAGTCTCCTTCTGCTCCCCTCCCCCCACTCCTTGCCCACCTCCACCTACCTTCCATCCCCCTTTCCCTCTGGCTATCATCACACTGTTGTCTGTGTCTATGTATTATGTATATTTGGTGGTAATTTTTGTTTAATCCCTTCACCTTCTTTCATCCAGTCCCCCAACTCCCCTCCCTTCTCACAGCTGTCAGTCTATTCTGTGTATGCATGCATTTGTTTTAATTTTGTTCATCAGTTTATTTTGTTCATTAGATTCCACACATAAGTGAGATCATAAGATATTTGTCTTTCTCTGACTGGCTTATTTCATGTAGCATAATAATTTCCAGGTCCATCCATGCTGTCACAAAATGTAAGATTTCCTTGGTTTTTAAGGCCAAGTACTAGTAGTTGTGATAAATGTATGTAACATAAAATTTACCATTTTAACCATCTTTAAGGGCACAATTAGATGCATTCACAATGTTGTGCAACCATCACCACTACCCATTTCCTGAACATTTTCATGATCCGAAACAGAAAATCTGTACCTATGAAACAATCATTCCTCATCACCCTCCACCACCACCCCCCACCCCGCCCCCAGGTCCTGGGAGCTTCCAATCTATTTTCTGTCTCTATGAATTTGCCTATTCTAGGTACTTCATATAAGTGGAATTTTACAATATCTGTCCTTTGCATCTGGCCTATTTCACATAGCATAATGCATTTAAGATTCATGAATAAATACATGAATAGGGAATAGAAAACCTATGTTGTAGCATGTATTAAAATTTCATTTTTTTATGAATACTATCCTATTGTATGTATGCATCATATTTTGTTTATCCATTTAATCTGTTGGTGAATATTTAGATTGTTTCTACCTTTTGGATATTGTGAATCATGTTGCTGTGAACATTGGTGTTCAAGTCTCTGCTTCTAATCCTTTGGGGTATATACCTGGGAGTGAAATTACTGTCATATGGTAATCCTTTGTTTAACTTTTTGAGGAACCACTAAACTGCTTTCCATAGCAGCTGAACCATTTTATATTCTTGTCTGCAATGCACAGGGTTTCAATTTCTCCACATCCTCACCAACACTTGTTAATTTCTGTTTTTTGTTAATTTCCCTAATGATATTGAACATCTTCTCCTGTGTTTATTCACCATTTGTATCTCTTCTTTGGAGAACTGTCTATGTAAATCCTATGCCCATTTTTAACTGGGTTATTTTGTTGTTGTTGCATTGTAGGAGTTCTTGATATATTCTGGATATTAACCCTTTATCAGCTATATGATTTGCAAATATTTTCTTCCATTCTGTGTGTTGTCTGCCAGTCTGTTTTTAATGACCCCATATTTCTCTTCTTTCTATCTTGCCCTCTTTGTCTAGCAAGGATCCCATGTTCTCAGTGTATTCACACTAGTCCCTGAATACCTAAGAGGCCTCAAATAGTCTTCCTAATTGCATCCGTACCCCATAGTTCAGATATTATTCTCTTTCATTATCATTATCATCATTAATTATTAGCTTCTATCTCCTGCTATGAGTTTATAATGTGTCTGATACTCTAATATGCATTTTAGATACATCCTCTCAATTTATCTTTATAGCAACTAAGAAATTTATGCTATCATTATCCCTATATGACAGATGAGGAAACTGAGATTACTAGTATGTTAATGACATGATAAAGAGAATACAGATGGTGAAAGGTTTCCCCATTGGTGTTTATCCATAGATGCTTTCATATCAGAAAGAATTATATCAACTAATTCACACTAAAATGTTAGGTGACTTACCTCTATCTATGTTGTCAAAGACTATGCATTTATTGATTGAAATTCCATTCATGGTGGAAGTTTCAGGCAACACAGACATATTTTAGGGTTAGTTGGGACAAGTCAGTTTATTCTCAGTAGTTAATAACTTGTTCTGCTCATAAGCAAGGACCATTCTTCTACAAGTCTCCTTGACTACTTAATGGGTAAAGAAAAGAAAAGAGAAATTCAGCCAAAGGACTACCCCGCAGTGGGAAAACGCTGAGCGAGGTCATGTCCAAAAAGCTCTCGATCTGCCTCGAACTGTGTGACCTGGGTCATTTCAAATATTACATGGAGACTGAATTGTGTCTTCCTTAAAAATTATATGTCAAAACCTAAACCTTCAGTGTGGTGGTTTTTAGAGATGGGGACTTTAGAAGTAAATGAAGGTTAGATGGGCCATGAGGGCAGGACCCTAGTCCAATGGGATTGGTGTACTTATAAAAGGGAGAGAAACACCAGAACTCGCTCTCTCTCCACACTTATTCACCAGGGAAAGGCCATTTGATGACATAGAAGAAGGCAATCATCAGAGAGCCAGGAAGAGAGGCTTCACAAGAAACCAAACAGTCCAGAACCTTGATCTTGGACTTGTATTCTCCAGACTGTGACAAAATAAATTTCTGTCTTGTAAGCCAATCCATCTATGGTATTTTGTTATGGAAGCCCATGCTGACTAATACATTAGCTATACAGTCTTCAAGGTCTCTTTCTTTCTTCCAGGATTTATTTTTCTTTGAGATGACTATACAATGCCATTCTACCTAGCAAATAGTCCTACCTCTGATGGAAAGACAAATGACATATCACAGCCCAGTAAATGAAGTCAGGAAGACACTAGATCTTCAAGCTATGCATATGCTTATCAACACTGACATGAGTAATATACCCGAGTCATTTCAATCACTTCCCTCTTTGGTTGTTGTACAGACTAAATAAACACAGAATGTGCCTACCACCAACAGGCTGTTTTCTCCTCTGAGGTTACATGATGTTTTCATTTTCTACTCTGAATTACTATGATGTCCCGTACTGTAGATTTGTAGCTCAAATTAAATGGTCTGAAGTCAGACTCTGTACCATTTTGCAAACTGAATAACTTTGATGAAGTAAATTAATCTCTTAGTCTTGTTTTCCTCTTCAGGAAAACAGTGTTAACAATAACTGCTAATTGTTACTTTATTATGAGGAAAAATATAATAATTCACAGAGTAGAAAGAAGTTCTAATTCCAGTAATAATAGGGTAGCTTGGGGACGAACCCAGCTACAGATGATAATAATAAACTGTGAATGAAATATTTTCTTAAAATATAACTATTTTAAGGCACTGAGAGTGATCAAAACAATAAGTGGAGTGTATTCTATCCATGAAAGAAGAAAACTACATGGGGTAAGATCTATATTTATTTAACTTTTTTCCACAGGACATTCCCGGTCCACATGGCACAGATTTGGTAGTAGTCAAGCAGAAAGTGCGATCTTACTGGCCAAAGGTGTCAGAGGATTTCAATGCCATCACAGCAGCTGAAAATTGATGGAGAAAAACCAGAGGAGGGAAACCTATGAAGTGGGAAGCACCAAAAACTGAGTATAAATGCCTCTCAAGTCTTTGGCCAAGGTCAGAAGAGGACATTTCAGGGGAGACTCAAGGAATCAGAAAGAATCCTCTCTTGGCTCGTCCTAATTTCTTATTGTTGCTGGAAATTCTTGGTGTTCCTTGGCTTGTAGCTGCATTACTCCAATTTCTACCTCTGTCCTAACATACCTCTCTTCCCTCCAAATCTCTCTCTCCCTCTCTTTGTAAGGATCAGTCATTGCATTTAGAGACCCTCTATTCTGTATGACTTCATTTTAACTCCATTATATCTGCAAAGACCCTATCTCCCAATAAGGTCACAGTCATGAGCACCAGGGTTTAGGACATCAACATATCTTTCAACCTGCAACACAGAACTGCAACTCTCATAGAGCACTGGTGGGAATGCAAAATGGTGGGATGATTTTACAAAAGAATTGGCAGCTTCTTATAAAACTAAACATACACTTAAATTCTGACTCCAGCAACCCTACTTTTATTTACTCAAAAAAGAAACTGAAATTTCTGTAGACACAAAACCTCTACAAAAATACAGTCCAGCTGGTATGGCTCAGTGGTTGAGCATTGACCCATGAGTCAGGAGGTCATGGTTTGATTCCCAGTTGGGACACATGCCTGGGTTGTGGGCTTGATCCCCAGTAGGAGGCATGTAGGAAGCAACTGGTCGATGAGTCTCTCTCATCATTGATGTTTCTATCTCTCTCTCTTTCTCCCTTTCTCTCTCAGAAATCAATAAAAACATATTTTTAAAAAATATTTATAATATCTTCACTCATGAGAAAAACTCTCAATAGAACCAACAATATGGATGAATCTCAAAGGTACTAAGCTAAGTGAGAGAAACTATTCTCCAAAGTTAAACATATGATTCCATTTATATGACATTCTGGAAAAGGCAAAACTATAAGAAGAGAGAACACATCAGTGGTTGCCACGGTTGGAATGTGAGGAGGAATTGGCTATAAGATGGCAGCACAAGGACATTTTTTCAGGTGATGAAACTTCTGTATCCTGATTTTGGGACTGGGGATAGTCACACAAATCTACACATAGTTAAAACTCATAGCGCTATACACCAGTAAAAAAAAAAAAAAAAAAAAAGTTAACTTCACTATACGTAAATTTAAAACACAATTTTTACACATAAAAAAAAACACATTTAGATACCACTACACACCTACTAGAATGACTAAAATTAAAAATACCAACAACACCAAATATTGGCAAGGATGTGGGCCAACTGGAACTCTTGTGTAGTGTTGGTGGTAGTATAAAATGGTCTATTTTGAAAACTATTTGGCAGTTTCTTAAAAAGTTAAATATAAATCTACCTCATGATGCAGCAGAAAAGAAAACCCATATCAAACAAAAGACATACAAGAAAATGTTCAAAGCAACTTTATTTGTAACACCTTAAAACTGGAATCAGCTATTGCCCTGTCTGGTGTGCTCAGTGGTTAGAGCACCAGCCATGCACTGAAGGGTTGCTGGTTCAATTCCCTGTCAAGGGCATGTACCTGGATTGTAGGTTTGATCCCTGGCCCCAATTGAGGCCTGTGTGAGAGGCAACCAATAAATGTGGCTCTCTCACATCGATGTTTCTCTTTCCTCTCTCTCTCTCACCACCCGCTTCCCTTCCTCCCACTCCCTCTAAAAATCAATAGGAAAAACATCCTCAGGTGAGGATTAACAAAAACAAATCTGAAATCAACTATCTATCAACAAGTGAATAAGTGAATAGTTAAAACAAAGTATGATATATTCATACAATGGAATACTCCTCAGGCAATAAGAAACAAGCTAATAAAACCTACAAAAATACAGATGAATTGAGTTAAGGAAGCCAAATTCAAATTCTAATACATTGCCTGATGTCACATATACTGAGTCTTTTAAACAGGCAAAACTAATATATGGTGTTCGAGAACAAAGCAGAAATTGCCTCTAGGTAATGGAGATTGACTGGAACAAGGCACATAGGAACTTTCTGGGGTTATAGAAATGTTCTCTAGCTAGATCTTGATTTAGAGCATGGTTATATGGGCACGCGTGTGTGTGTGTGTGTGTGTGTGTGTGTGTGTGTGTGTGTGAGAGAGAGAGAGAGAGAGAGAGAGAGACAGAGAGAGAGACAGAGAGAGAGACAGAGAGAGACAGAGAGAGAGAAATCCCTGTAAGATTTGGGGATTCCACTATATATTTCTTTATTTCAATAACAAATATATAGTAACGCATGTAGATCACCTACAACAGTGCCTTGGACATAGCAAACATTGGGTTTATGGTAGTTACTTATTGGAGTTTAGTCATCCTCACCACATTCACAACGAAAAAAAAGTGAATTCCTATGGCTGGCCATGTGGTCTCTTTAAATTTGTATTCACACTCATAGGGCTGACACTCAAAATGATATTTGTTGAATGAACGACCGGCTGGCCCAATGAAAGAATAAATGGATTTAATTCATGCCATCCAGAACTATAAGTGAAGGTCATCCGTCCTAACCCCCCACTTCCTTAAGTCTCCTCAGATGAAGTCACCTAATCTGACTTGCACTGTCACAATGGCAAGGCAATCATCACTTCACGAGGCAAACTCTTTCACTGTTGTGCAACTTAAGCTGAACAAAAAAATCCCTTTCTCTAATATTTACCGTTAGGCCTATCAGGGGACCTCACAGTGCAATTACAATCTCTCCTCCTCACTCACAGCAGGGGTGCCATTGGTTACGTGGAACCAGGGACAGGGCTAGGATGAGGATGAGGCAGGTGAGGCCCTTGTCTAAGGTGCCAAATTTAGGGAGGAGCCAAAAAACTCAGTGGTCATGTTAAATAATAATTTAACACGATTTTTTAAAGAAATGAAATCATAACCCACTTCCCCACACCATGGGTACAAGACAACTCAAACAATTCTTGTTGGAGTGAGAGGGCAGCTGCTGTCGGCCAAGTCTCTGTCGGTCATCTGGGTCCTGATCTGAGCTGGGCATGGGAAACATGAAGCAGCCATGGGGGCAGGAGACCTCCCTCAGAAGGGGCTAGGGTTCAGGCCCCTGCAATGTTGGGGGGGGGGGTGAGGCTAAAAGCAAGACACCCATGAAAAACACACAAGGTGACAAAACAAGCCAGAGGAAAATCATTTGGGCAAAAAATGAAATAGGATCCTAAGTCAAATTTATAGAAAATATTCCTTTATTAACTTTTGGTCGAGAATATGTTTGTATATTTTCAGAAAACAACTCCGAGACCATGTGGATTCCAGCAACAGAGAGGAATCGACAAGACTACTCCAGCCATGAAGACAGAAGAGAAGCAGTCCAGAGATGGAAGACGCTGATGTGGCCTTCCCATACTAGCAGTTAGCAGCTGTGCATCACTGCACGTTGCCCAGGACCAAACCAGAGAGAGTCGGACCTGCATTACCACCATCTGTCCACCATCCAGAACTGTAATGTCAGTGCTGACATGTACACATAAGGAACTGGTGGACATTGAAATTGGGTCTCAAAAGAACTGTTGGCCCAGAAAGAAACTCACTACAGACTGATTCATTTGCCTGTCACCATAACCATTATTGCTTATCTCATTTTCGGTTCTTATAAGTGTATTTCTAATAGCACATGATCTCACTCATCTAGGGGAAATAATGAACAACATAAACTGATGAACAAGAACAGACCCAGAAACAAGGAGGCATGGATCAGACTGTCAGGCCTCAGAGGGAGGGTAGGGGAGGGTGGGGGTAAAGGGGAGAGATCAACCAAAGGACTTGTGTGCAAGCATATGAGCCTAACCAGCGGTTAAGGACAACAGGGGGTGGGGGCATGTGTGGGGAGGGGTGTGGGATGGGAATAGGGGGATGAGGACAAATATGTGATACCTTAATCAATAAAGAAATTAAAAAAAAATGAAATCAACCAACCACAGTCCACAAAACAAACTACAGTCCGCCAGGGCAAACCTCAAAAAGCTTAATGAAGATTTTCTCTTATGGCCGAACCACAGGATTACATTTCAGGCTTCAGCAGACCGTAGCCTATTTTTTAAGGGATATTTTTGTTTGGTCTTTAACAACCCAGAAGCTAAGGCCTCCTACGCAGGAATCACAAATGAATCCAGCTCCCAGCATGCCCCGAAGGCTGCTTTTCCATCAAGGGAACTTGCAGTCAATCTTCCAGTGACAAAGGAGCCTCAAACATTGTAATGTGCCTTTTCGGAAAGTGACAAACAGACCTCCCAGGCAAAGCTGTACTTAACCAGCTGTGATCTCACCTGGCCAGTTCAGCTGAAACAAAAGAGGAAATGGGAGATGAAACACAAGGCTGCACTCCGTGCTATATTGCTCTCCCCCATCATTCCGCTTTCTCTTCTTTCATTCATAATTATCTAAAGCTCGGCCCGACTCCAGCTACCATTTCTTTAGCACTGAAGAGCTGAGTACTGTGCTCTGTACTTAGCATATATAGTTCTTAATCCTTACAACAGCCTTGCAAAGGAAGTATTATTATTAACTTCTGATTCTCTGAGACTCAGAGATATGCAGAGGCTAGCCCGAGGTCACATAGCTAACTTTTGTGGTGGGACTAAGAGTCATATCCGCATTCCTCTGAGGTCCAAATGGTGCACTCTTCAACACGACACAGACAACAGCCTTGAATCCAGGTCCTATGCAGTAACTCCCCAACTTCACGTATCCATTGGCATCTTGATTTTTGCCATATCTGTGCACTATTTCCATAGTCTGCACTACCTTATTGCATAAGGTTCTTTTATAAATCAACACATTTTGATTTAAATAAATTTTAGATAGAACTAGAGTAAAGTTCTAAAGAAACCTTATATCATTTCACGATTGAAAACGAGTATCATTTGTCATATGTGTAAAATTATATGATGAAAACAAAACAGTGTCATTAAATTCTGGCCCAGCATTCTTGCCTACCAGATTATCTCAGCCTGACGCCTCTTCTAAAAAGGGAAATTAGCAAGCGATAGAGAGGTGTTAAGGTCAGATTAGAATCCAACAGAGACTGTCCATCTTATGCAATCAGAAAAAGTTAAAGAAAATTAGAGAATTATTTTCTCATAACTTGAATCAATGTTACCTAATTCTGTCTGGGTGACACCAATATTTACCTTGAGTGCTGCCAATGGCTGGTGTTCCTCACACTCCCAGAAGTACTGCAGAAGTTTTTAGAAGTTTTTAGAGTGTCTTACCCCCACAGAACATTGTCTCTCAATCACCAACTCTTTGGGGTGAAGGAAATTGGGGGACCCATATTCTTGTCTGGTCTCTACCATGGATTAACTATAGGATCGGAGGTAAATGATACAAACTTTCTTCTATAATGCCTTCTAGATCTAAGAGTCTCTAACTTTAATCTCATCTTGCTCATTCATATTATTTTCCCAAAATTCAGTTATTTAAATTTTATTCCTATGAATTAATGCTCAATTGCACTCTGTTGTATTTGTTTTTGATGTAGGACAAATATGAAACTTACAATGGTAAGATTTGAAAACCTTAATAGTGATCAGGCTATCAACTTGCTTTAGATTATTACTTA